>NC_055996.1:55823939-56448939 GCF_018446385.1 Zingiber officinale
CCTACTACGTACAAAATATAATAACACTAAATAAAACACATAATAAAACCTTTTTCTAGCTTTATTATAATAAACAACCCAATATAAAATATTTTAAAGTATTTGGATGCCCAACCTTCATCCTAAACACAAGAGAACACTTAGGAAAATTCACCTCTAAAGTAGAAAATGGAATATTTGTAGGCTACTCCTTAAACAGTAGAGGTTACAGAGTCTATAATAAAGTTACCTTAAGAATTGAAGAAACTACTAATGTAAAATTTGAAGAATTCAAACAAAACATAGAACAAACCCAACTTCAACCAATTGAATTTGTTCAAGAAAATACAAATTCTGAAGGAACCAATCAATCTCTAAATCATGAAGAGGAAGAAGAACCTCAAGAGAATCAACCTCCTAGAACTATTAAAGTCAACCCAAATCACCCAACTAGCCAAATAATTGGTGATCTAGACCTAAAGGTTCAGACTAGGTCATCCTTTAGAAACCTAAGTCAAATCTCATTAATTTCAAAAATTGAACCTAAAACAGTGGCTGAATCATTACTTGACCCAGACTAGATAATTGCGATGCAAGAAGAACTAACTCAATTTGAAAGAAATGAAGTTTAGGATTTAGTGCCACCACCCAAAGATAAAAAGATAATAGAAACAAAATGGGCATTTAGAAATAAATTAAGTGAAATTAGGGAAATCACAAGAAATAAAGCTAGACTAGTTGCTAAAGGGTTCAGTTAAGTAGAGGGATTTGACTATGATGAAACTTATGCCTCAGTGGCTAGACTAGAGTCCATTAGAATGTTACTTAGTTATGCAGCCCACAAAGGATTTAGACTCTACCAAATAGACGTTAAGTCAGCCTTCCTAAATGGACAAATAAAAGAAGAAGTCTATGTAGGACAACCACCTGGGTTTGAAAATTTAGAACACTCTGATTATGTCTTTAAATTGAAAAAGACTTTATATGGACTTAAGCAAGCTCCTAGGGCATGGTATGAAAGACTTACTTTGTACCTAATTTCTAAAGGGTTCAACCAAGGTCAAATTGACCCAACCCTATTTGTTAAGTCAATACAAAAAGATATTTTCATAGCCCAAATCTATGTAGATGATATTATCTTTGGGTTAACAAATTTAGAATTTTTAGATGAATTCACAAGTCTAATGGAACAAGAATTTGAAATGAGTCTAGTAGGAAAGCTAACTTATTTTTTTTAGGTTTACAAATCAAACAAACAAATGAAGGAAACTATATTTATCAACAAAAATACACTAAAGAATTACTTAAAAAATTCGGAATGGAAAATACTAAAGAAATAAAAACGCCTATAGCTATGAACACAATCCTAGATAATGACCCAAATAGAAAACTGGTTGACTTAAAATATTATAGAAGTGTCATAGGCAGCCTACTATACTTAACTGCAAGTTGACCAGATATTTTATTTGCAGTTAGTATGTGTGTTAGATACCAAACCTGTTCTAAAGAATCTCATTTGACTCAAGTTAAAAGAATCTTTAGATACCTTAAAGGAACAACAAATGTAGGAATTTGATATCCTAGGACCAACAACTTTGAATTAATAGGATATTCTGACTCAGATTATGCCGGATGCAAGTTAGACCATAAAAGCACAAGTGGTGGATGTCAACTACTAGGTCCATCACTTATCAGCTGGTTTAGTAGAAAGCAACACTGTGTTGTCTTATCTACAACTGAGTCAGAATATATAGCTATAGGAGAGTGCGTTGCACAACTACTATGGATGATGCACACCCTAAAAGATTTTAACTTAAACCTTACAAATATAAAAGTTTTAATTGACAACATTAGCTCAATTAATTTAACAAAAAATCCTGTGCATCATTCAAGAACCAAACACATTGAAATTAGACACCACTTTATCAGGAATCACGTTACTAAAGGTGACATTGAACTCAAATACATTGAGTCCAAGTCAAATTTAGCTGACATTTTCACCAAACCACTCCCTGAGAGTCAATTTAGCAATCTACGTAGAAAACTAGGAATGTGCCTAATAGCTTAGGAATTTTAAAATTGTCTTCAAAAAATGGTTATTTTCAAATTCTAAGATAAAATACTTTCAAAATTTCCTATTTTTAGAATTTCAAAACAGTTTTAGCCTTAGACTAGAAAAATTCCCTAGAAATCATGTACCCCTAGGGTTAGTATTTGAGCATCTCACCAACACCCTAGGACTCCCTTGCTTGTGATTGCCAAAAATAGAAAGGGGTGAGATGCATAGGTAGATTGTCTGGACTTAAGATGCTTATATCAGTGCATCGATATAGGTCTGGCCGTTAAATATCAAACAAACATTAATCAAATTAAGTCATTCAGTATAGTCAAACACAAACTGATACTTAGACTTAACTTGACTAACCTAGTGAAAGCTGCTATCTTCTGAATAGTCAATAAGTAACTAACTGGTTAGACAGATTTTGTATATCAAGTTCAGGGGGAGAAATCAATTTTTTTTTAAAAAAAGTTCTCTTAAAAACATTTTGAAACCAACTTTTACAAAACTTAGCTCGTTTTTTTAATATTAAAAGTTATGGATCTACCTTAGTTAAATTTTGTGTTGAAAATTAAATTTTCCGAACTAAGTTTTTGGAAATTGAAAGTTAAAGATTACTTTTAACTTAGTGTTTGAAAATTGGAATTGAAAATAGAGTTTACTTAATATTGAAAATTTGGTTTAAAAGCTAAAATTTTACAAAGTTAGTTTTTAAAAATCTTTTAAATTAGATTTTTCAAAACCTGAGTTTACTTAGTTGGATTTTTTAGTTTAAATTTACAAACTAAGTTTTCCTTCAAAATACCTTTCATTAAAACTAGAATCGTGTCAACCTACAAAATTATTTTTGAAAATTGATCTCTATAAAACTGATGTTTTAAAAGTTTTGAAAATTTTGTTAACTTTTTAAATTTTATCCTTTAAAAAATATATTATAAAAAGTTACTAAATTATCTTTTTAACTTAACCATTTTTTTCAACTCTAGCTATTTTGAAAAGCTTGTTAAAAGTTATTCCTTCACAGCGATTTTCCTAACTTAACATTTTTTAGCTATTTTTGAAAAGGCTAAGAGATACTTTTAGAGTAAAACATTTAATTAAACTCCCCTGAGTCAATCTGATTTGTGTTTGCATCCTTATTGCAAAATTTTTGCATTTATGTTTATTTGATCTATGTTTACATTTGATGAATGTCAAAGGGGGAGGGCTAGGTGGTTAAGTTAGCTAAAACAAATTGAAAATAAAAAACTAACTTAAAAACCTGTTGATGCTTGTTTTAACTTGCACTTTTACACTAACTTAACCAAGTTGTCATTCAATCAAAAAGGGGGAGATTGTTGGTGTTGTTAACACTAACGGTCTAACCCAGGTTTTGATGAATGACAAAATAGGTTAAGTTAGTTTTGTTGTTAATGTAACACTCTGACCGAGTGTGCAGGAGAATCCCAGATAGGTCGACGGACTGACAGGATATCTAGCACAAAGCCCAGCTAGGTCAACGGACCGACCGGATAGCTGGCACGAAGTCCAAATGGGTCGACAGGCTGACCGGATGTTTGGGACGAAGTCCAGCTAGGTCGACGAGCTGACCGGATAGCTGGCGCGAAGTCCAGATGGGTTGAAGGGCTGACCGGACGTTTGGGAGGTAAGTAAAGGTAAGTCACTGGAGTTGAGTGACTGGGAGGACGCATTCCCGGGAAGGGAACTTAGGCGCCGATCCGACTTAGAATCATTTCGGAACTCTAAGTCGAGATCGTGACTAGATTCTGGTCTCGAAAAGACAGAATCTAAGTCATACTCTTTTTATGTTAAACAATGAATTGTGCTAATAATCTGTTTTGCAGGGTATAATTGCCTAAAACTAACGTGTTTCTTGCAGGAAGGAGTCTGCTGGAAAACTTAGGTCCGGGCACTCGGGAGGTACCCAGGCGCCCGGAGGCAATATTTTATCCCCTTCGCGTCAACGCCACATGGAGGCTCCTGGTTGGGTCAGCTACGTCACACCGGGGCACCCTGAAGGTTCCAAGCGCACCCAAACCTCCTATATAAGGAGGGTCAAGGCTGAAGCTCCAAGACAACTAAGAATTCACTCTCCTGTGCTCCTGCGATGCTACGAAACTCTCCGACAACGCGCTTTCCTTTTCAGTTCTTACTTTCTGTCGGTATTTCTTTTATAATTCCTGTACTCAATTCTTGTAATCATTTTTCGAATTATTAGTGAATTGCCCATCGAAAGTACCCTTGTGTGCGGGCCTTGGAGTAGGAGTCATCAAAGGCTCCGAACCAAGTAAAAAAAACTTGTGTTAGCCTTGCAATTATTTTCCTTATTCTTTTCCGCTGCTTAACTCGCTTCGAAATTTTTGTTATTGATATTCACCCCCCCTCTATCGATTCTTCATGATCCAACAATCCACGGTCCATCAGATGCTCCATCCTTCACCGGACCAGAAGCCATCAACCTGAGTCACATGTGTATCCTGCAAACCTACACAACTCACATACTCATATCAAATAACAAAGGGTGAACCTAACTTAAACCCTTTACCCAAACACCAAAACATATGGTCCCACGGACCATTGGGATTGCTCCAACATTATATGCTCGCTCGGTTGGCTTTCTCTTTAAAATGTTCCTCATTTGTTTGCATGTTCGGCCTTGATCCTTCCGTTCGGCTATAATCATCGTCTATACAATTTATGCTCTTAGGTTTAAGGTTGTCGCTCGATCGCCGATGGAGACAAGTTTAACGTCGCCGCTCGACGATTTGATGAAGTCGTGGGTTTAAGGTCGGCGATCAACCGTCAATGGAGATAGGGGTTTAACGTCGCTGGTCGACGATTTGACAAAGACTTAGGTTTAAGGTCGCTGCTCGACCGTCGATGGAGACAGGGGTTTAACGTCGCCGCTCGATGATTTGACGAAGACTTGGGTTTAAGGTCGCCGCTCGACCGTCGATGGAGACAGAGGTTTAACGTCGCCGCTCGACAATTTGATGAAGACTTGGGTTTAAGGTTGTCACTCGACCGTCAATGGAGACAGGGGTTTAATGTCGTCGCTCGATGATTTGTTGTGTCATTTGGCACAGAGTTAGGAATTTGAATCCTTTATTTCTGCCCTGTATACAAGGAGCACAGGGATGTAAAGATACATTGATTATTACATCGATGCACCTCTCACCCGGCTCGGTAAGGCTGGAGATGGTTCGCGCTCCATGACCGCTCCAGTTGTCGTCCGTCCTCATCTTCCAAATAATAAGCACCCAAACGGAGCTTTTCCATGACCTTGAAAGGTCCAGTCCACGGGGCTTCCAGCTTGGTGACGCCGCCAACCAGCTTTACTTTCTTTCATACCAGATCGCCAACCTGGAATGACCTTGGGATCACCCTCCAATTGTAGTTCTTCTTCATCCTCTGGCGGTATGCCATCAACCGGACGACAGCTTTAGCACGTAATTCATCTATCAAGTCCAGCTCCAGCAGCCTCCGCTCGGCGTTATCTTCATCGTAGTGCTGTAGCTGATCGAACTCAACTCCGACTTCGACGGGGACTACTGCTTCACCGCCATACACCAGGTGGAAAGGAGTTGCTCCAATTCCCTCCTTGGGTGTCGTGCGGATCGCCCATAGCACGCTGGGGAGTTCATCTACCCAATTTCCTCCAACGTGGTCAAGCCGAGCGCGTAGGATTCTAAGAATTTCGTGATTGATGACCTCTGCTTGCCCGTTGCTCTAAGGGTAGGTCACTGAGGTGAAGGTTTGCTGAATGTCATATCCTCCGCAGCATTATTTGAGTCTTTGGCCAGTGAACTGCCTTCCATTATTTGAGAAGAGTCGACAGGGAATGCCAAACCGACAGATGATGTGCTGCCAGATGAACTTCATGACCATTTGCTCAATTATTCTTGCCAGCGGCTCGGCTTCTACCCATTTAGAGAAATAATCTACTGCGATTAACAGGAACTTCCGCTGACCTGTTGCCATGGGGAATGACCCAACAATGTCCATGCTCCACTGGTCGAATGGGCAAGAGACCGTGGACGCCTTCATCTCCCCGGTTGGCCGGTGCGAGAGACTATGATACTTCTGGCAGGACAGACAGGTGGCCACCGTCCGGGCAGCATCCTCCTGGAGGGTTGGTCAGAAGTATCCGACCAACAGGTTCTTCCTTGCTAGTGAGCGTTCGCCCGGGTGCCCTTCGCAGGATCTTTGATGTACCTCCTGCAATATGTAGTCGGTGCCTTCCGACCCGATGCATTTAAGTAGAGGCCTGGAGAAGGCTTTCTTATAGAGATGATCCTAGATCAGGGTGAACCGACCAACCCTTTTCCTTAACAAGCGAGCCTCCTCTTGATCAAACGGTTTAGCTCCTGACCGTAAAAACTCCGTCAACGTCGACCTCCAATCGTTTGGGAAGGTAAGCCCCTCCATCCAGTCAATATGAGCCACTAGGGATACTTGCTCGATCGGTTGTTCTATGACGATTGGTGATAATGAGCTAGCTACTTTGGTCAGCTCGTCGCCCGCTTGGTTTTTCGACCGGGGGATCTTTCGTATGATGACTTTCTGAAAGTTGGTCTTTAATTTTTCGAAGGCTTCGGCGTAGAGCTTGAGTCACATGTTACTTATATCGAATGCCCCCGGTCAGCTGCTGAGCGGTCAATTAAGAGTTAAAGTGGATGAGGACCTTGATGGCTCTGATGTGTCGGGCGGCTTATAGGCCGGCTATGAGCGCCTCATATTCGGCTTCATTGTTTGTTGCTCGGTAGTCCAGCCGAACGGACAACTGCATCCGTTCCTCTTGGTGGGAGATGAGCAATATACCGATTCCGCTCCCCTGTCGAGTAGACGAGTCATCCACATATATCTTCCAAACAGCTTTCAGCTCAGGATTTTGTACCTCAGTGATGAAATCCGCCAAGGCTTGCGCTCTGATGGCCGTTCGGGGATGGTACTGGATGTCGAACTCGCTAAGCTTTGTTGTCCATTTGATTAGCCGTCTGGACGCTTCTAGATTTATGAGGACTCTACTCAAAGGACTATTGGTCATCACGATGATGGAATGTGCAAGGAAGTATGGGCAGAGACTCCGGGCAGTGAGAACCAACGCATAAGCCAACTTCTTGAGACCGGTGTATCAAGATTCAGCATCTTTCAATATATGACTTAAGAAATACACTGGTTGTTCCTCGCCATTCTGCCTAACCATCGCCGAGCCGACCGCGTGGTCGGTCGAGGACAGATAAATTCGAAGGGGATTGTCAACAACTAGCTTAGCTAATACAGGTAATGAGTTAAGGTACTCCTTAAGCTCTCCAAACGCCCGGTCGCACTCCTGGTCCCATTGAAACTTGGTGGCTCGACGCAATATCTTGAAGAATGGTAAGCTTCAGTTGGATGATTTGGAGATGAACCGAGACAATGTTATTATCCGACCGGTGAGACGTTGGGCTTCCTTCAAATTCCTTGGTGGCGGCATGTCTTGCAATGCTTTTACTTTGTTGGGATTTGCCTTGGTGCCCCATTCGGTGATGATGTATCCCAGGAATCACCCACTCTTTGCGCCAAACAGACACTTTCTTAGATTTAGTTTGATTCCGTATGTCCTGAATGTCTGGCAAGTCTCCTCAATATCTGTACACAGGTCAGCTGCTCGGAGGGATTTGATTAATATGTCGTCGACATATACCTTCATATTACGGTTGATCTGTCATCGGAATACTTTATTCATCAGTCTCTAATAGGTGGCTCCGACGTTCTTCAGTCTGAACGACATGACATTATAACAATACGTGTCATCGACCGTAATAAAGCTGACATTTTCTTAATCTTCCCTAGCGAGCGACACTTGGTGGTACCCTTGATACGTGTCTAGCATGCATATCAGCTCACACCCGGCCGTGGAGTCTACCATCTGATCAATCCGAGGCAGCGGGTAGAAGTCCTTTGGGCACGTCTTGTTGAGGTCCCGGAAGTCGATGCAGACTCGCCACTTGTTGCCTGACTTCGAGACCAGCACGACATTTACGAGCCAGCTCAGGAATTGAACTTCTCGTATGTGGTCAGCCTCCAGCAGCTTCTCTATTTTTTCCCAAATGATCAGATTTTGTTCGACGCTGAAGTCTCTCTTTTTTCTGCTTCACAGGTCGAGCATCTGGCCTGACGTGCAACTAATGTTGTGCGATGCTCAGGGAGATCCCGGGAAGCTCATGCGTCGACCACGCGAACACGTCGTGGATTTGCTGGAGACAGGCGATCAGCTTCGCCTTCTATTCAGCTTCCAGATCGGACGCTATGAAAGTTGTTGCTTCTGCTCGGCGAGGATGGATTTGGACTTCCTCTTTTTTTTCATAGACTAAGGTGGGAGGCTTTTCAGTAATAGCACTAACCTCTAGTCTCGGGTTCTTCCGAGCAGACTTGGCCACAGTCTTGATCATCCGACATAGCATCGCCGAGCGGCCAACTGGTCACCCTTGACTTCCCCGACTCGATCGTCTACTGAGAATTTGATCTTCTAGCAGTAGATTGAAACTACTGCCCGGAATTCATTGAGGGTCGGTTGGCCCAGGATGACGTTGTAAGCCAAGGAAGCATCTACCACAATGAAGCTTGTGGTCCTGGTTCTCCTGAGCGGCTCCTCTCCGAGCGATATGGCCAACTTGGCTTGGCCGATCGGCAAAACCTCATTGCCCGTGAATCCATACAACGGGGTTGTCATTGGTAGCAACTCGCCTTGGTCGATCTGGAGCTGATTGAAAGCCTTCTTGAAGATTATATTCTCTGAGCTCCCTGTGTCAACAAAAATTTGGTGGATAGTATAGTTAGCGATTACCGCTCGGATGATGAGGGCGTCATCGTGAGGGACTTCTATGCCCTCTAGGTCCCAGGGCCCGAAGCTGATCTCGAGTCCGTTCGCCTTCTCTCGGCTACAACCTACGGCGTGAATCTCCAGTCGTCTAATGTATGACTTCCTAGCTCGATTAGAGTCATCGCTGGTCAGTCCGCTGACGATGATGCTTATTTCTCCCCGAGCGGTATTGCTTCTGTTTTTCTCCTCTCGTGCGGGTGGCCTGTGCTACTCGTGAGAGGCTATGGGTTGATCGACACTTTCGCTCTAATGATGGTGTCGTCGCCTGGGTGATCTTCTTGTCTCCTCTCGCCGTCTGGCGGATTAATGCTCATGTCGTCGGTTGGGAGAGGGAGATCGATGAGGATAGCCCCATAGGGCCGGTCTGGTGATTGGCGTCAGACTCTGGCAATCATGTGTGTTGTGCGATGCCGATTGGTGGAAGGAACAAAACATATGTGTCCATACCTTACCCTTTGACGCCTTTGGTCAATCGAAAGCCACATGATGTACAGTATGCGCCCTCATATCCTGGTGGGTTCGACCTTCGGCTCTTGGCCCTTTCGGTGGTTGGTGGTCGCTCGACGATCACCGTTCGGTCGACACCGAGGGCTCGGCTAGTGCCTCCTTCCTTCTTTCCTCCTAGGCCTCTTCCACGTTTATGTACTCATTAGCCTTCTTGAGCATGTGCTCATAGTCGCGGGGTGACTTTCTGATAAGCAATCGATAGAAATCCCCTTCGACGAGCCCTTGTATAAAGGTATTCATCATGGTCTCGGATGAGACCGAGGGGATATCCATTGCTACCTAGTTGAAGTGTTGGATGTATGCTCGGAGGGTTTCTCTCGGCCCTTGCTTTAAGGAAAACAAACTGACGTTCGGCTTCTGGTAACGCCTGTTGCTCGCGAAATGGTGTAGGAAGGCTGTTCGGAAATCCTTGAAGCTTTGTATCGATCCATCTGATAGTCTTCTAAACCATCGTTGTGCCGATTCGAAGAGTGTGGTGAGAAAGACTCGGTACTTCACCCCATCCGTGTACTGGTGAAGTATAGCCGCATTGTCGAACTTGCCCAAATGATCATCTGAGTCTATCGATCCATTGTATTCTCCTATTGCTAGAGGAGCGTAGTGCCTTGGTAGTGGGTCGTGCAATATTGCTTCGGAGAATTGGCGATTGATCCGCTTTGGGGATGCGTCGCCTCGCAGTGCTTTGCCCCTCCAGCCATCCCGAACGGGCGCTTCGTCGAAAGAAGGCCCCTTCTCTTGATTCGTCTGCGCGATTTCCGAGGGCATCTGGAACATAGCCTAGTGGAATAGTATCGACACGGGGGGGGGGGTGCTTCTCCTTGCATGTCGATCGACCCTTTATTTTGTCCCCAAATGGAGAGTTGCTCCGGCCGATCCTCCTGAGCCGCTTGGCCTCCTGACGCTGACGTGGCATGTTGCGCCAGCCGATCAGCCAACGTCTTCTGCTGCTGCTCGACTATTTTAGCCGCTCGAGCTTGCACAAGCATATCAAGTTCTTCTTGAGTGAGCATCACGGTGTGAAGTCGTCCAGCTTCTTCCATTTTCTCTGTTTGGATGCAAGTGCGTTCCCACAAACGGCATCAAATTTGATCCTGTCCGAGAGTCGAGGAGATGGATATTGGGGAACGTGACGCTCCTGTTGACCGTTAGTGGACTTCGAGCTGGAGGGTCCTTCAATCACATCAGCATCAGTGCCGAGCCAGGGAGGGGTTCCCTGGCGATAGCCCTCCGACGCTCAAGTCAGTCTCCGACGAAGGGTAAGCAAAGAAATGGAGAAGCAGAGTAACAGTGTAGCTACAGTAGAGATTATGCATACCTCCATTGAAGCTTGAGGCCCTTTATATAGGGCTCCGAAGGCTCGTGTGCATGCTCCTCGAGGCATGCACGCTTCTCAAAGCTTACCTTGAAAAGACATGTCAGGAAAGCATCCCTGACACCATATCTCAATGACCCGAGCATATCTCTGATATGACAGTGGAAGCTTCCATCGTATGATCCTCTGCCTGGCCATACCGCCAACCATGTCGTCTGTCGGTGGCACGAATTTCCACAAGGATATCAACTGATCCTCCTTTTGTCTATTAGTGGGCCGAGTGGGATGGCCGCTCGGCCAACCCTCAGCCGTCCGGATGGTCTGGCCCTTGGGGCGAGTAGAGTGGTCGCTCGGCCAATATTCCACTGTCCAAGCTTCGTTGTTATGTCGGGCTATACATGGGTGTGACTACTCGACTGTGATCCCGTTTCGCCAGTTCCAAGGTTCGATGTAAGTCTGAGCGAGTTGGCCACTCGACATATGCCTTGCTGGCACGGTTTTCTGAGCATTGGGAACTCGGTATCACTACAAAAAAAATCAGCATTAGAGACGAAATTTTCCGTTAATATTCCATCGCTAAACTAGACTAGTGACTGAATAACTGCGTCGATACGAGTTTTGTCGTTGACCGTATTTAGAGACGGAAGTTTAAATTCCGTCGCTAGTCAGAGACGGAATATATATTCCGTCTCTAAATTTAGCAACGGAATATATATTCCGTCTCTAAAATTTAGCGACAGGAATATAATCATCAGTCGCTAACCATAGAATCCGGTCTCTAGTTTCTATCTCTAATTAGAGACGGAATATTAAAATTCCGTCTCTAATTAGAGACGGATGTTTAATATTCCGTCTCTAATTAGAGACGGATTTTTTATGTTTCGTCTCTAATTAGAGACGAAATTTAAATGTTCCGTCGCAAGGTATCAACATTTTAGACAAATTCAGGTCACTCAGCGGCGGAAAATTATAGTTCCGTCGCAAGGTATCGTTATAACAGTAAATTCCAGGATGAAATTAGAGACGGAATATTAAAATTCCTTCTCTAATTAGAGACGGAATTTTAATATTCCGTCTCTAATACCTGAAAATTTCAGCAGCACAATTTGGTTTATGCAGTTATCCTTGTTTACATTTCATATCAATCTAAACCATCACATATGATAGTTTTCAAACAACACAATACATACACAATGAGACAATGACAATACAAAATAATATATGAATGTAAATATCAAACCAAATATCCAATCCAAGCACACTACATTCCTACAACATCTCCCATAACAATAATCCAAGCACAAAACTAAAACTAAATATTCAATTAAAAAAAAGATAAATATCCAAACATCTCCAACCATAAACACCTGATTGTATAGTACTATAACATCTGAAATTAAAAAACACAATACAACACCTTCTAGCAAAGAAAATCCAATCCTAAGCTAGCGAGTAGTAATCAATCATGCAAAAATGTTAATATGATAGATTACTAATAAAACAAAGAATAAACTAATACACAATTATGAGTAACATATTAAATTTAATATTATGAATTTATTTTACATACCTGAGTGCTAGTTTGAATATATGATGATGGTGTCGTATATATATCAATGTTCCTGAAAAGATATAATACAATGTTAGACATAGTTTCATTAGTGAACAAAAAAAAAATAAAAAGTTAAACATCAAGATACCTATGGCAATCTACGGATTAGGGGGATTATTAGGGTCTTGAGTCTCTTGAGAGGCAAAACGATGCGGCGTTGCGCTCATTTGATCCAAGAAGGCCTGCATATCCCGCCCAATTTTCTCAAGATCCAATCGGGATTGCCGCTCTGCTCGAAAATCTGCCTCCAAGCTCGAGAGTCGAGTCTTCAAATCTGTATTTTCTTGCTCTAAGGCGTCTACTCTAGCAGATGATTCGGGTGCACTCAATGATGTGCTGGGACGACCCCTGACCCTAGGAGCCATCGCCTGATCATATACAACTCTCGCCTGGGCCCCAAGACCATAGAGGGTGGAGGTCTTTTTCTTTCCACCAACCACATCATAATAAATTTTATTTATCTGGTCAGTGGATAAAATCTGCTCCTTACCTCCCTCTAAACTAGGCTGAGACGCCTGTGCCACCCTAGCAGCAACATTAAAAAAAGTATTATCAGATATTTACTAAAATGATAGATAATCATTGTTAATAGTTAAATATATTCAAGTGTACATTCTTACGTCTAATGTCGACGATCTATAAAGTTGCCATCTTTTGACTTGTGTGTCTTGGTAAATATCTCCCAACAAGTAGGATGTCGCTGTAGATCATGTTCCTGAATATTAAAGAATGTAAATATTTCCAGTGGTATGTTCTAGGTACAAAACTCTTATAGAATTTTAAAATTGATAACTCACCAAGTCTAAGGCATGCTCGACGATCGATCGGGATCCAGCGGTATGTTTTGTTGCTCCGATACTAGGGCCAGCCAGCTCACTCTTTCTATTGGCTCGAGCTACCATTACATTTTCTTGCCATTTGTCTGCAGCCCAGATGGCTCGCCATGCATCCCAAATGTTCTCAGGTACATAGGATGGTTTTATTCCCTTTTGTCTTGCTTTGTATAACATGTCTTTGTATAGTTTGGCACAAGCTGCGCTCCAGGTAGCATAAAATTCTACCTCATGCCCTGTCTCCCAAGTATATCTTTTCTGTAATAATATGTTTACAAATTATTATAAAAAACATAATAAGATCATGATAATTAAAATGGCTTACCAAAAACTCATCGTAATAAAATTGTTTCATATCCGGGTCTACCCGCTTCCATGTAGTACCAGCGAGGCTAAATCACTCTTTAAATTTCAAGGTGATGTATGCAGCTACTCTATGACCATCTGGGGTAAAACTGCATTTAACAAATAAAATTAAGTAAATATGTTAAAAAAAATAGATGCAGTGAATAAGACTAATAACACTAATACTTACCAACCCCCGATAATCCATAGAACAATCTGGCCACCAGCGTTAAACATGTCTATATCTGTAGAATTACATTATAACATATACGCATGCACACTATTTTTTATCAAAAAAAATAATAATGACTAATAGAGTAAGACAAGTGATATAACCATGAATATTTAGATCTAACATTTAGCTTAACAATGCTTAACATGAAGATATAACAATTTTAATCGTTAACATTTTGTAGATCCTCCTCACTAGACTCTGTTAGTTCAATAAGCTCCTCGCTGCTGGATATTTCTCCATCATCTATTTCCTCATAAGGTACATTAACATCTACAAGTAATTGAGATGTTGATTGAATCTGAGAATCTACTAAATATATCTCCACTGTATCATCTTGAAATGCATCATGGTTTTGGTTCATGATAGAGTTGGGCATTTCTATGGTAGAGCGTAGCTTTGTTCGGCAAACTGCTAACCATTCACTAGCTCTTCTCCTCTTCGTGGGATATTCAAGATAGAAAATCTGCCCCGCTTGTACCGTAAAAATGAAAGGTTCATACTTGTTGAAGCTTTTGTTTGCATTTACCTCAACTAAATTGTAGTTTGGATGTATTCTGGTACCTGTTCTTGGAGTCGGATCATACCAAGAACATTTAAATAACACACATCTTTTGATGGGTAAAGCCGGATATTCAACTTCTATGATTTCTTCAAGTCTCCCATAATAATCAAACTCAGAATTATTGTTGTTAATAGATCCTTTCACACAAACACCCGAATTGAAAGTTAGTCTGCATGAATCCCGTTGTGTCACGTGAAATTTAAAACCATTAACATAGTAGCTAAAGTACACTATTATTTTACGGAGAGGCTCAGATGCAAGATTGGTTATCCTTCTTGCACATTAGATATTCTCCGATCGGACACCTATAACAATAGTAGAATATAAAATAAGCCTCTGATAATTTAATATGGATGTAAGAAATTAAAATTATGCTCTAACTTACATAGATTTGAAACCATAATGCAAATTCCATCTCTAACTTTTCAGCTATCTCACTTGCACAAATTGATGGATTTTGTACTTGTAGTTGTTGTTCATACAAGCTGAAAAATAAGGTAATTTTAAGAAAAATACACTATCAGGAAACAACTTATTTTTTTGATAAATGTTTGATTCAAGAAATCAACTTACTTTATGTAGGATTTGACTTCATCACAGTTTAAGAGTATGTTTGTCCTCGCAGCATGATATTCTTGTGGAGTTAACCATCTAGAAACAGATGCTCCCATTGGCTTGCCAGGAACCTTGAAAATAGAAAGCATAGATGGGTCTATAGGTTGTGCATCATCTGAATTTCTAGGACACTTGCGATGTCTGGTTTTTACATTATCAGCAAAATAATAGGAGCAGAATGAGGATGCTTCTTCAACCAGATAAGCATTACAGATTGACCCCTCAACTCTAGCTTTGTTACGAACATTATTCTTTAATTTCTTTAAAAACCGTTCGAATGGATACATCCATCTGTACTAGACAGGACTAGCTATTCGTGCCTCATACACTAAATGTACTGGTAGATGTTCCATTGAATCAAAAAAACTGGGTGGGAAAATACGTTCAAGCTTACATAGTATGAGAGGAATATCTGTTTCTAGTCGAAGCATATCATCCATCATAATACACCTCGCAGTCAAATCTCTAAAATATAGACTCAATTCTGTGAGTACTTGCCAAACATTTTGAGGAAGTAAGTCATGAAAAGCTATTGGAATAAGTCTTTGCATGAATACATGACAGTCATGACTCTTCCTTCTAAACATCTTTAACCTATTCATATCCACGCATCGATCCATATTCGAGGCATACCCATATGGGAATTTGATTTCTTTCAACCAATTACATAAAACTTGTTTACCGTCTTTGTCCAATGTATAACAAGCCTTTGGGAATTTATTGGTTGTTTCATTCTGATGTAACTCTGGTCTGCTAACTAGTTCTTTTAATTCCTCACGTGATTTTGTAGTGTCTTTAGTTTTTCCATGCACATTCATCACAGTGTTAAAAATATTATCAAAGAAATTTTTCTCAACATGCATTACATCTAAATTATGCCGAATAAGTAGATACTTCCAATATGGTAGTTCCCCAAAAATACTCCTTTTCTTCCAACCACACTTGCACTGCCTAACGATGTATTTAATCTTATCAGAATTAGTCTCAGCTACTGGTAGAAAACAATAACTGTTTATTTGGTCAAGGATTTCTTCACCTGACTTGATTGTTGGAGGAAGTTTTCTGACTACAATATTCCTAATGAAAATTTTCTTATTTTGCCTGAAAGGGTGGTCAACTGGTAAAAATTTATGATGATTATCAAACCAAGATACCTTCCCACTGCAGGGTAATGAAAATGCATCAGACTCTGTCATGCAGTGTGGGCATGCTAATTTACCAGACGTGCTCCATCCTGATAACATTGAGTATGCTGGAAAATCACTGATCGTCCATAATAATGCAGCATGCAATCTAAAATTAGTTTTACTTGCAACATCATAAGTCACTGACCCTACATTCCATAATTCATTCAACTCGGCAATCAGAGGTTGCAAGAAAATATCAATCTTCTTTTTGGATTAGTTGGCCCTAGAATAAGTACAGTAAGGAACATGAATTCATCTTTCATACACATCCATGGCGGTAAGTTGTAAGGTGTTATTATAACTGGCCAAGATGAATATTGCTGTCCAGACTGACCAAAAGGTTGAAATTCATCTGCAGAAAGTCTGAGTCTCACATTACGTGACTCCATTGCAAATGAGGAAAATGTTGTATCAAGATGTTTCCATGCAGGCGAGTCACAAGGATGACACATTATACCTTCTTCGTGCACATGCTCATGATGCCACCTCATGTAGCTTGCTGTTGCAGTAGATATGTACAAGCGTTGGAGTCTAGCAGTTAGCGGGAAATAATACATAACTTTCCATGAAATCTTTTTATTTTTCTTCCCTGCTATTCGACTACTATGCTTATTACAAGGGTGAGTACAGATTCTGCATTCAATCAATTCACTGTCTTCTTTCCAAAATATCATGCAGTTATTAATGCAACAATCAATCTTCTCTACCGGCAAACCTAAACCTCTCACCAATTTTTTTGTATTGTAAAAGCTATCAGGCATTATGTTATAAGTAACTCAGACATCAATTGACAGATGTCGTTGTAACATCTTTCTGAAAAATGATGCTCTGCCTTTATGTTCAATAATCTTGCAGTAGTTGATAATTGGGAATGGCCAGACGGAATCCCTTCCCACACTTCTCTTTCACTAGTCTTTAACATGTCATACATTTACTGAACTTCAAGTGTTGGTACATCATCTATATTTGAATGATCAATAGTATTCATAGCGTCATAAACCATTGATTGCAATGCATTCTCATTAGATGATGATCCCCCTAAAGGAGTTGTGCCTGATGATGAAGCATCTGAAGTTCCAATACAGTGAGACAAATAACGCTCTCCATGATAGTACCAGTTGTAGTAATTTGGAACAAATCCTTTTTTACATAGATGTACTTTGACAGTATTCTCGTCATGAAAAGCTTTATTTCTACATTTGGAATGATTACACGGATAACGTAATATGACACCATCCATACATTCTGGATGATTTTTCGCAAAGTTCACAAACTCTTCAACTTCAGCAAAATAGCCATCTCGAGTAAATCCATTTTCTAATCTATTGTACATCCAATCTTTGTTCAAGAACATTGTATCCTAATAAACATAAGATTGATTACTTAGTAAATATGTAATTAATATAATTGTCGGTAGGATTGTTACCGACATTGTGAAGTATTGTTCATGGATCTTATTTACTTGTATGACATAAGAAAAAATACTAACCAGTTTACATTTGATCATAATATTATTTCTCCCTAAATATTGTTCTATATCAATATCTATTCGATCAAAAAGTTTAGCTGAGCCATAACTAATGATAATGAAGTTTTCTACCTTGATCCATAACTAATGATCAGTTAAATATTGTGTTTGTTATCCACGTGTGAAAAGAAGGTGAGTTACATTAACTGAACCACACTGGGTTTCAATTCTATGTTCCTTACGTGGAATCAATCTATATTACTTGTCTAGGAAAATTAATCATAAAAAAAAAAAAATCAGAGTTCTTGTAGGTAGCTAAAGTTAATATTTAGTTGTAAAGCTGGTGTGTGTGTTAAATAAATATAAAGTGAAAAAAACGTTTGTGCAAAAAAGGCATACAACTTAACATCTTGAAAGTTCTCATCCATCAAATTGAAATAAGGGATTAAGAAAGTTGACCATTTAATTATCTATCAGAATGTTAGCGTTAGGTGAACTAATGAAATACATCTGAGTACTAATCAAATTTTATTATCTATCAGCTCTAATACTTTAAGTCTTCATACATGTTAGACACGCACACTACAAGTTGTAAAAAATTTAGCAATACCATGTTAAGATCTGCACCAACACTACAAATAGTGAAACACAGATCAGAGTAACATTGTTTACAATATGATCACAGATCTTTGGTTTGAAAAAATCCCTCAAACCATGCAAGATAAGTACAACCTACCTATAAATAGTTAAATAAAGAATTTTAGTGTTGTTTATGCAAATAAAATGGCCAAATATATTACTAAAGTGACACAATAAACAAAAATGATGAAGTAAAATAAGGAGTAGATTTATCAACAATGTCCTTACGCTTAGCTCCATGGTTGGATAAGATCTATTTAGTTGATGTCAAATACTCTAGACAGGACATGGAGCGCAGAGGAGAGGAGAAGGAGTCGAGGGCATAGCTTGCTGTGAACTTATCGAGAGGGAAAGCCCTAAATCGTTGCGGAGAGGAGATGAAAGCACCGCTGCGGTCTGCGGAGAGGAGAAGGAGACGAGCGAGGGAGCGCCGATGAGCAGACAAGGAGCGCTGCGGTCTGTGGAGAGGAGAAGGAGACGAGCAAGGGAGCGCAGAGGAGAGGAGCGCGAGGGTTCTGTGCCCTAAATCGCGACCCTAGTGACGGAACTATAAGTTCCGTCGCTAGTTAGAGACGGAACTTATAGTTCCATCTCTATTTAGAGACGCAACGATACTTTCCGTCGCTAGTTCGATATTTCGTCCCTAATTAGAGACGGAATCAAAATGCCCGTCTCTATTTAGAGACGGATAATTTAGCTCCGTCGCTAATATTTACAGATTAACTCTTTTTCATATTTAAAACGGCCAAAATAGAGACGGAAATATAGTTCCGTCTCTAATTAGAGACGGAATTATACTTTCGTCTCTAATTAGAAACGGAACTATATATATTTCCGTCTCTATTTCCGTAAATATCATTTTTTGTTGTGTATGCGATCGAGCTGTGATAACATTGGGTTGATATCGGCTTGGCTATCCTTCACCCTGGTCGGGCAAGTGGGTTGTCCGATTGATCAGCGAAGCAGAGACGTTTATCGTCTAGATTTTGACTTCCATCATGATAACGACCCCCTGAGGGGTGGGCCGTTATCACCCGATTAAATTATATATATTCTGAAATTATCATCTACGTTGGAACTGTAATCCCACAATGGTGCAACATCTGAGTTCTCCAATCTCACCGCATTAGTGAATGTGACTACGCCCAATCTATGTCTCACAACTTTCGTCCGATCGACCTGCACTCTCTGCCCGTATCAAACACAACTTCACCTTAGCATGAGACACCTCAATCTCTAACATAGTCTCGACCTGATCGCATTGCATTGAACTTGAACCCATGCCAGAAAACACTGTTTAAGCTTGGGACTCAACCAAACCTTACTCGCCAAAGAGCATGAGGGCACTATTGTGATTTCAAATCAGCTCTTAAAAATTCATATATGAAATCATGATCATGCTTAAGGTTCTCCCCTTTGCCCCATGAGTTGGTGAAAAGTCCCAACGAGCAAGTGAAGAGTCTTCCTCATCTGACCATGATGCTTTGGGACAATTAACAAACACATTAATTTCACCACATCTAAATTGGTACATGTGTTATAATTTATCTCCTTTCATATAATCTGAGGATAAATTATGAGAAATATCTGAGATGAATATAATAATTTTTTTTTTATAATAGTGCATATGTGTCTATTGAACAAGTATATTTATTTTCATTAAATTGATATACTTTAGACTATGGTGCAGTGGTAAGATGATCATCTAATCTCCAAAATTTTCATAGTTTAATTCTCAATTACGACATACTACCGTATAACTAAAAATCTATTTAAATACCCATATGTATTTTTTTTTAAAGTATTTGTACACTATTATAGTGAACTGGCCACTTTAAAATATAGAGGTCTTATTTTTTTTAAAATTCACATCACCTTCGTCAAATTATAGTGAAGAAAATCTTCACCCACTTTTCTTCTTTTAAATTACTTTCAATGTCCAATGTTTGACGATTCAGCACCTACAGTTTTTAAAATAGAATTAGGCAAGTGTCTACTATTTGTTAACTTTCTCACTTCACACCTTTCGATTTTAATAAATTATATAATAACTTTTAAGTCTTATGAAATTGTACTACTCCACTCTTGAAGCTAAATATTGACATTTCAAGAAGAAATTTATTGGCAGAAAATTTTCACATTGCTCTTTGTTGATTATTATTAGAACGTCTACATATACAAAAATAAATAAATAAATAATACTTAGCCAATTCGACTCGTGAGTCAGATTGAGTTATCCCTCTAAAATAAAATTCATAATGTCACACGTCATGTAATGTGATCCCTATAATGTTAAGCTAAATCGTAAGGAATTCATGTCCATTTTATATTTCACAATATTGAGTTAAAAGGCTAAAAACTCAACTAAAGCTCCTTATTATTCAAACAATCATTGATTTTAATTTATAGAATGTAAACTAAAATTTTACTAAATCACAGCCTTCACAGGCAAGCCATAAAGGGCATTAAATTATTGACCAAAATTTTTTAAAAAGAGTACAAATTTTTTTTTTTTTTAAAAAAAAAACTAGAACGCCAAAAGAGACTCCTTATCCTTCCGCAATCTAGACGGCACAAAACAAACTTTTTTCGATTTTTTTTTTCTGAATCACGCAGGAAGTTCAGAATTTCTAATTTGACATACTTAACTTTTGTAATTCCCATTCAAAACTAACTAAAATAACTGATGAATTTAACAAATCACATCCAATAAAATCAATTTAATCCTAAAAATTTTCTTAATATATTTATATTTTCAGATTAATTTAATATCATAAATTTAAAATAGTAATTTTTTAGACTTATAAAGGTCCAATAAAATTTATCGTAAGCTCTATGATAACGATACTCACTAAAATACCACCAGTATATTCTTAAGACTCTCTAGTTAAAAAAAATTAAAATTTTAAATTTTTGAATAGTCATAGTCTATCTGTCAGTTTCATCCAAAATTAAGCGATGGACTAAACTCTGAATCATTTCAACCAAAATCAATATACTCCTAAAAATATCTTTAATATATCTATCCTTAGATCTGAATCTGATATCATAAATTGATAATAATAAATTTTTGAAGGGGTAAAGTAAAAATTTAGAAATGTGCTCTTAGTTTAATTTAACATCTCTCAATTTACGCTATTAAATTCAGATCCGAATGGATGGATACATTAAGGAAGTTTTCATGAGTATATTAATTTTTGTTTGAAATTATTTAAATTTTCTAGGACAAAACTGATTATGGATGTAAAGAGAAAGATGAGGGATAATTCAGGGAGGCACTATATGGTTTAGATATTATGAAAGTTAGGTGTGTGAAATGAGAAATACTGAAACTCCATGCACAATTTAATAAAATGTCAATTTTTTTTTATATGTCTGTGATTTTAGTAAAATTTAAAGATGGATGGTTGAAATAAAAAAGAGCATCGAGTATTTTATATGATAGTAAAGCATCTTTAAAACTTAAAGGAAAATTCTATAAAACTACAATCAGACCTACTATGTTATATGGAGCTGAATGTTAAGTAAAAGATGAGAGTTGCATAGATGAGAATTTTAAGGTAGATGTGTGTGTTGGAATAAGTAAGCCAACAAGAGGAAGGTGAATTGACTGTATAATAAAAACAAACCTTTCTCGACTTCCAACTATAATTAGTAGCGCAGTTATAACAACAAATTAAATAAATAATTTTAAAAAGAAAGAGAAAAAAGAGTTACTTGGTTACAACATAGATGGTTGTTAATCCAAGGTAAAATGAAGTACTAAAAATCTCCTTCATTGAAGGCAGAGAAGTTTCTTACACTCTTTGAACGTTCAGGAATGAGCTAGGAAATGAATACTTGAGATGTTGTTGATTTCCTAGGTTCAGGGGTCTTTTTAAAGCCCCTGAAAAACTCTATCTGCAGCTTAAAGGTGCCTCCAAGATGGTCCAAGGTGCCTTCCATCGGATAAGTTTTATCTGCAGTGGATAAAACTCTATCCGTGGTAAACGACTATCGGAAGGTGCCTTCAAAATTTAGAAGGTGTCTTCATACTATTCATCGAAGACACCTTCCAAGAGGCATTGAAGGCGCTTTCCAGTCCATGGAAGGCGCCTTCCACAGGGAAGCTCAGCTCAATAGCTGATTGCTTCACGTGGGTGATTCTCCAGCTAATCAAAGTTGAGCTCACCTGAACCCAGCTCCAACCTTCTCCTCGAGCAGACTTCCTTCCCGGCTTCTTGTCCCTCGAACGTCGCATACGTCCTTCTTGTCCACCGGTATACTCTTCCGCAGCATCTCGTCCCTCAGATGCACCAAGCCCGTCGACTCCTTGCCTGTGTCATTCTTCTCACTAGTTGTATCTTCCGCTCAACTTTTGTATTCCTAAGCTCCTACACACTTAGACACAAGGATCAAATATAATAGGACCTAACTGAACTTGGTCGACCACATCAAAATAACCACGAGATACTAACAATCTCTCCCTTTTTGATGTGCTTCAACCCAAGTTCAAGTTAGGGTTAAACAAAAAAAAAAAAAAAGATAGTAACATGATGAATGAATTGCAATTAGAATGAATTACGCAAGTGAATGAATTAAGCAATTTAATAAAATTGCATAACAACTACCCCCCTTTACCTTGTACTTATGTCTCCCTCTTTGATCATATCAAAAAAATGAAAAAAATAACATAAACAGTTAGAAAAATTTTGATATAAATTTCTAGGGGTACATAAGAAGAATGTTCAGTAACTGATATTGCTCAGAAATAATTGCCATACATTTTTTATATAATTAAGAGAAATGATTTATTTTCTGAATTTTTTTTTGTTAATTTTAAATTGTCATAGTTTAATGAAAAAAAATAAAAGTTTTCTATTTACTTTAAATTTTTAATTTAAAAATATGACTTTTGTAAAATAATTTGTCATATTTAAAAAATTTAAAAGAATTTGTAAAGACAGAGAATATCATGTTTCATCGCAACAAAAAAAAGTTTTCAAAATCTGAAATTATTTTTAATTTTCAATATACCGTTTTCATTAATAAATTTATATAAAATAACTTAACGGTAAAAAAATCAAATATTTTTTCTAATTTAGATAATAAAAAAAAATGAAGTTTAGTCTAAAAAAGATTTTGGAACCCAATATAAGTTACTACTTACTGGATTTATTAAAAATTTTGAAGGTACATAATTTCTAGGGATTTTCCTAATCTGTCCTTGGTAATTTCTAATGTACTAGTTGATTTTACTATAATTTCTAAATTTTGATTTTCGGCAACTATTCAAATTCAAGCATGCATAGTCATTTTCTAGTTTTTCTATTTGTGCTTTCAATTTATCATTTTCATTTTTGAGTTTATCATACAATTCTAGTGGGCATGCATTAGCTAATTTTCTTTTTAGGTCCACATTTTCCTTATTAAATTATTATTTTTAGATTTTAGTTTATATAGAGATCTAGTCATTAAAGTTATTCCAGAATATAGTTTATCAGAGGGTAATAGGCATACCTCACTTACCATGTCATGTTTGAAGGTAGATGTAGCCCCCACGGGCTGGATCAGCTGGAAGGGTGCCTGACGCTTGCAACAGAGGTTCAGGGGTCGAGGGTCGCCAGTTGCACACGGGCGTAAAATCTCGGTCTACTGCGCTTTAAATTCCACTCGACCCCCAGTCACCCTTCCTGCCCAGCTTAACCGTGATTTATCCCCTCTGGATATCTGTGGGGCCGGACCCAGGGGGCCGCTAAGGTGGCGGTTCCACCTTTTTTTTTTGTAATGTTTGAAGTTAGATGCTCCTCCTTCGCTACTACTTTCTTCAGATGTAGCTTCCCTTCATCGATACGTTTTTCTTGATGACTCGCCAAGAGTGCTAGTCTGACATACTCCTCCAGTTCAGATTCCGATGATGACTCATCCCATATTGCTTTCAGAATTTTGTGCTTTGGTTTGCTTAGCCCTTTGCTCTTCTCTTTCTTCTTCAGTTTTGGACAGTCATCTTTGATGTGCACTTCTTCTTGACAATTGTAGCACCTTACTTTCTGTTTTCTTGGAACAAAATTCTTGGCCTGCAACTTTTTAAACTCATTAAATTTTAAAAACTTAATGAATTTTCTTACCATGAAGGTTGCTTCGTCTTCATCCATCGATGAGTTTGAGTCTGGTCCACTTTTTTGGGCTTGTAGTGCTAGTCCCTTTCTTTATCTTATACATCAAGACTCGTGTAATTTAAAAGTGAAAAAAAAGCTTTCTAATGTACTTACCTTGAGGTCTTTAGAGATATAGTAGGAGTCTACTATAGATGTTCATTTCGGTGTTCTCCAGAATATATTTAAAGCATATCTTTGCATGTCCCGATTAGTTACCATTTCTCAAGGTTTGTTAATTTGATGATTAGTTGTTTGATTCTTCCATGTAGATGAGCAACCAATTCACCTTCTTCCATCCAGAGGTTGCTGATTTAGTTCCGGAGCAGATCCCGTCTTGCGAGTTTTGCTTCTGATGTTATTTTGTGTAGCTCCAGAAACTTCTCCCAAAAATCTTTTACTGATTCGTAGGTTCTGATTTGACTGACTTCCTGGGGTGAAAGTATGCTCAACAGATGGAACTTGGCTCATCTGTTTGCTACGAAGTCGGTTTATTCTTTTTTGGTCCACTGGTATTCCTCCTTTTCATTTCCGTATTAGTCTTTGGGAGCTACAAAATTATATTTTATTATTAAAAGTAATTCAAAAATGGTCTTAAAAAATACCTCTATTCATTTCTTCTATATTGCAAACTCCCTCTCAAACTTAGGGGGTAGATACTGGGTCCGACCATCATATTTGTACTTCAGTCGGCGGTTAGTCCTTCTGAAGTAGTTGGGCTCTGATACGACTTGTTGGAATAGGTAAACCAGTAAGAGGGGGTGAATTTCCTGTATAATAAAAATAAACCTTTAAAACTTCCAACTATGATTAGTAGCACAGTTATAACAACAAATTAAATGAACAACTTTAAAAAGAAAGAGGCAAAAGAGTTACTTGTTTACAACTTAGATGATTGTTAATCCAAGGCAAAAGGAAGCACTAAAAATCCCCTTCATTGAATGCAGAGTAGCCTCTTACACTCTATGAACATTCATGAATGAGCTAGAAAATGAATACTTGAGTTGTTGTTGATTTCCTAGGTCAGGAGTCTTTTTATAACCCATAGAAAACTCTATCAGTAGTTTGAAGGCGCCTTCAAGATGGTCTAAGGCACCTTCTATTGGATAAGTTTTATCCTCAATAGATAAAACTCTATCCACGATAAATGGCTATCAGAAGGCGCCTTCCAAACCATGGAAGACACCTTCCAAGAGGCATTTAAGGCACCTTCCAGTCCATGGAAGGCGCCTTCCACAGGGAAGCTCAACTCAATAGTTGATTGCTTTGCATGGGTGATTCTCCGACTAACTGGAGTTGAGCTCACCCAAACCCAACTCCAACCTTCTCCTCAAGCAGGCTTCCTTCCCGGCTTCTCATCCCTCGAATGTCGTATACGTCCTTCTTGTCCACCGATGTACTCTTCCGTAGTATTTCGTCCCTCATATGCACCAAACTCGTCAACTCCTTTCCTATGTCATCCTTCTCGCTAGCTGCATCTTCCGCTCAACTTCTTGTGTTTCTAAGCTCCTGCACACTTAGACACAAGGATCAAATACAATAGAACCTAACTGAACTTGGCTGACCACATCAAAACAACAATGGGGTACTAACAGTGTAAACATACGAGAATGGATAGAATAAGAAATGGGGGCATTAGAGAGAAAGTCGGAGTTGTATCTATTGAGGAAAAACTCTGAGATATATGTTAAAGATGGTATATGCATGTACTTAGATGACCAATAAATGTTTCAGTTATGCGATGTGAAACTATGACAAACACACATATTAAATGAGGAAGAGGAAGATCAAAAAAGACTTTGTTGAAAACAATAAAACAAAATAAAATTTATTTAAGTATAGATGATAATATAGTAGGAGATAGAGCTCAATGGTATAAAAGAATCCATATGATCAATCTCATCTAATAGGATAAGACTTGGTTGTTGTTGTAAAGTAAACATTAATTATATTTTAAATAACATTTTGTCATTGTTTTAAAATATACTTTAGAGCATTAGAGTAGAAATTTTGGTCAATATTGTTTCAATAACATTTATTTGTCGAGTAAAGAAAAGATAATTTAAAAATTAAGATAAAGTACTACTTTAATATTTCTTTAACTATAGACATTGATCCTATCTGAAAGTTGGAAAGATGGTGCCCTAGATAGATGGTGTAAGTACCCTAAGATAGTTTTGATGTGATCAACCAAATCAGGTTAGGTGCTATTTGTATTTAACTCCTGTGTCTAAGTGTAAAAGAACTTAAGAGCACAGAAAGTCGAGTGAGAGACGTAGCTAGCGAGAAAAACGACATGGAAGATAGCCGATGAGCTCGGTGCGTCTGAGGGATGAGGTGCTGCAGAAGAGTACGCGAGCGGACGAAAAGGAGGTACGCGAGAGGACGAAGAGGCACGCGGCGTTTATGAGGGATGAGAAGCCGAAGTGAAAGATTGCTCGAGAATGTTGAAAGATGGGTTCGGGTGAGCCCTATTCCGGATGGCCAAGATCACCCAAGCGAGCGGAGGTGGAGCGGAAGACCAGGACCAATGCAAGCAGAAGTGGAGTGGAAGACTGGGACCGAAAATCAACAAAAAGTTAATTTTTTGGTCTGAGGCGTCCCGACCAAGTCTGGGGTGCTTGAACCTATCCGGGGCGCCCGAAACCCTTTCGGGCGCCCAGACCGGAAAAATTAGCCAAATGTCACGTGGCACGTTGCGTTGCAATGGGGATAAAGTTTTATTCCCTAGAGGTGTCTGGAATCCTTCCAGGCACCCCGACCAGGGCTATAAATACAGCCCTAGTCCCAGAAGGCTAGAACAACATTTGTGATTGATTCATATTCAATTCTGGCAAAGCAAAGTTTCATTTGCTTAGTGTTTTACTATCTCAAGAAGTCAACCATATAGAAGCCTATGAGTAAGCCATGGAGCTTTGGGATAAATTCCTAGAATTACACGAAGGGACCTCGGAGACAAAACTTGTGAGACGAGACCTGCTCTGGAACCAGATCAGCAACCTTCGGTTAAAAGAAGGTGAAATCGTTGCACAACTTCACTCAAGAATAAATGAGCCTATCACCGGACTCATGAATCTCGGAGAAAAGGTAAGCAACCGAGATTCACTAAGGTACACGCTTAATGCATTTCTTAGGACTACTGAATGAGCATCATCAGTAAATGCTTATTATATATCTAAAAATCTAAAATTAAGTACGTTAGAAAAATTATTTTCAACTTTTGAAGTCCATGAAATAAGATGTGCAGATCTGAAGAAGGAGCCTAAGCATAACATTACTTTAAAGGCAAAAATGGACAAACGAGATTCTAAGTCTTCTCTCGATGATGATAATGTTGGGACCGAAATGTAGCTAGAGGGGGTGAATAGCTCGGCGCGATCTCGTGCTCGTCGTTGCTTGTTTCTTGTGATGAAATGCAGCGGAAAATACAAAGAAACAACACTCAACGCTAACACTAGGGATTTACTTGGTATCCACCTCAAGGAGAGGTGACTAATCCAAGGATCCACACACTCACGCACCCTCCACTATGAAAACACTCCTTCTCGGTAACTACCGAAGGCGGAGAAGTCTTACAAGCTCTCAGTACAAGAAGAAAGGAAAGGGAAACAAAATACAATAAGATCTTACAAGTTTGCACAAGGAAACCCTAACCCTAACTTCTTCCTCGCCTCTTGACTTGGACGTGCACCAGCACAAGCCTCCAAGAACCTTCAAGAACTGGCAGTGAGAACTTTGTGGAGTCGCTGTGAAGATCGCTGAAGAGAAGAATTGAAGCCGTGGAAGTTCTACCGAGAGAAATGCTCGCCAACAGCTAAATACGACGCCAATGGTCAAATCCCAATCAATTAGATTACTCCCAATCGATTGGGGAGGCTTTGGATCGATCGACCCATCGATCCAGAGCGCCTCTGTGCTCTCGAGAATTGCTTGGATCGATCGACTGATCGATCCAGGGCTTATCGCGCAGAATCGCGACTCCTAATCGATTGGGCGATCGATTGGAGGCTCTGAATCGATCGGTCGATCAATCCAGAGTCATTCTGTGCGATCGCGAGCTTCTCCCAATCGATCCACTGATCGATTGGGAGGAGACTTGTTGCGGGGACTCACCCAATCGATCAACCGATCGATTGACTCATGCCCAATCGATCGGCTGATCGATCCAGCTCAAAGTTTTTGCCCAAAACCAAGTCTAAAGTCCCCTAAACCAACATCCGATCAACCATGACCTGTTGGTACATCATGCATAGCATCCGATCACCCTTGACCTGCTAGGACTCCCTCACCAAGTGTTTGGTCAATCCCTTTGACCCACTTGGACTTCCACCAGATATCTGGTCAACCTTGAACCATCTGGATTTCCTGTGCCTGGCTTCACTCACCAGAACTTCCCTTCTGCCTAGCTTCACTCATTAGAACTTCTCCTCTCCCTTGCTTCACTCATTAGGACTTTTCTTACTGCCTAGCTTCACTCACTAGACTTCTTATTTGCCTGACTTCACTCACCAGGACTTTCCATACTGCCTAGCTTCACTCACTAGGTCTTTCCATTTCTCTGGCTTCACTCACCAGGACTTTCCACCTGACTTCACTCACTAGGATTTTCCAACTGCCCGACTTCACTCACCGGGACTTTCACCTAGCTTCACTCACTAGAATTTCCCATCTGCCTGGCTTCACTCACCAAGACTTTCCTTACTGCCTAGCTTCACTCACTAAGACTTCTCATTTGCTTGGCTTAACTCACCAGGACTTTCCATACTGCCTAACTTCACTCACTAGGTCTTTCCATTTTCCTGGCTTCACTCACTAGGACTTTCCTTCTGCCTAGCTTCACTCACTAGGACTTTCCAATCAAGTATCCAGTCAAGTATCTAGTCAACCTTGACCTACTTGACTCTCCTTCACAATCTCCCCACATGAACAATCGCACCTGTAATCTTCATGTGTTATCTACATGTATTGTCAAACATCGAAACCCAAACATCAAGACTCGAGCTTGACCCAATTCAAGCTCAGTCAACCATGTCAACCTTGACCTAGGGAATATTACACCAACAATCTCCCCCTTTTTGATGTTTGGCAATACCTCCTTTAAGTTAGGCTAATCTCATAGTCTCAACTTCCTTCATGCCAATATATGAATGAGGATTCCCTCCATTCTCCTCCTTTTTTAGAGGAAAACCTCCCTTTTAGGTAATGAAGGCCTAACTTAACCCTACATTCTCCCCCTATTGGCACACATCAAAAAATCTCCCCCTGAAGAGTTTCCCAACGTTGTTTAGAACTTCACTCATTGTTCACAACACAATAACGAAGGTCCCATACCCTTCATTATTTTTCACACACGATTCAAATGAAGGTCTCATACCCTTCATTGTTATCGAATGCTCATCCATGAGCATACACCACTTGAATAATGAAGATATCCACTCTCCATTATATTCAAATGCCCAACCTTGAGCATTTTAGCTAAAGAAGGTTAACCACCTTCCAAGGTTTATGAAAAATAAATTTTCATGTCCTTAAAGAGTAACTCCCCCTAAAGACATGCACATAACTTCTGTCATTGCACCAACAATGACTTGGAATCCCTAAACTTTTAGGAAACCCAAATTTGAAGTTTTGAGGTTCAATAATTCAATATTGAAACCAAACCTCAACCTAAACCTCTACTTAGTCTTCCTTAACCAATCCATCATTGTTTTCATCATGAAAACTCCCCCTAAATATATATAAATGTGCTTTGAGGGGTTAGGAAAGGTTTTATAGACTAAAAATGATTTAGAGTGTTGAAATCAAGCTATCCCAGCTAAATCAACATTCTCAATCGATTGGAGTTGGGTCCCAATCGATGGAACCCAGCTGAATCGATCCCCTGATCGATTCAGACTGCGTGGATCAATCGGTGGATCAATCCAGCGAGCTTCTGCTTGCTGGAAAACTCCTCTCAATCGATCGATTGAGGCACTCCAATCGATCAGGTGATCGATTGGAGCTCTGAAAAACTAAAAATTTATTTAAGTGAATTTCAGAAACTCCCCTAAAATTCTACAAAAATCGAAAAATCATGAAAATTCATGTAAACATTCCTTAGGGTATATACTATCAAGGAAAAATAGTTTTCTATGAAAATACTTTCCATTTTCCAAGATTGACACAAACTTGAAAACTTATAAAAACTTTAGTATTTTCTTTCAAGTTTGTGCTCAACTATTCAATGATGATTACTATCAAAAGATAGTCTTCACCAAGGTTTTCCAAAAGTATTTTAAAGTCATTTTCAAAACCAATATCCAACCATATTCCTTGGGCTCAATGCACATGACTTGTACATTAGCTTTCCCAATGATTGGAAAACACATAACTATGTGTTTTGATGAACTTAAAACTCAAAAGAATGCACTAAATCAACATCTTGAGTTTTGTTCATCATCCTAACATCTCACTTGCATCTAATATGTATGAAAACACATACAAGTCACCTTATAGTTCATTGTGAGATGTAAAATTTTGATTTTGCCCTAATCTAGGGATCATGCATATCTACCTAGGCATTTTGAGGTTATGAACATCCACTAAGGATGTTACTTGTTAACAAATGTCATTTGTTCTTAATTTCAAGGAATTTAAAAATTATGCATGATGCGATATGACATACATCAAAGATAAATAATTTTCAAAAGAAAGATTTCCTAGAACTACATGATGTATGTATGACATGACATGGTATTTTTGTGTTTTTCATAATAAAATATGAATGCAAAACATGATGTCATGACATATGTGTTAGGACCTTCGGATGCGGCTAGAGAGGGAGGGTGTGAATAGCTCACCCCAATTTCGCGTTTCTTTCTACAAATCAAGTTAGCGCAGCGGAAAAATAACAACAGAAACGTAAATGGAGAATTCAAACCTCAAGCACAGCGATGTAACGAGGTTCAGAGATGAAACTCCTACTCCTCGGCGTGTTCGTAAGGTGGACGAAGCCTATCAATCCGTCGGTGGATGAGACCCCGGAAAACCGGCTAATATGAACTCCTTCTGGGTGGAGAAACCTCGCCACAATAACTCTTGCAACAGCAAGATAGAAGTACACAAAATACAAATAAGCACAAGACAATATGAATGTAAAACAAACAAGCTTGCCTTCTCGTCTGGAGTCCGTTGATGAAGCAGCAGCTTCACGGATGCCAGCAGCAGGGAAGCTCACGCGAAGCTTCAAGAAGTATGAGCTCAGCAAAGCTCGCAGAAGGTACCAGGAAGAACTTGCAAAAGCAAGAAGAAGGTCCTGTAGAGTCGCTCGACTCTTTATATAGCTGAACCTGCAAACCTGTGAAGGCAGAAGAAGACACAGAAGACCGAGATCTAGCCGTTGTCACTCACAACGGCTAGGCCTGGACCGATCAGGCTCCAACCTGATCGGTCCAGGAGTGTTCTGATCGGTCTTGGGACCGATCAGGCCTTAGGCTGATCGGTCCCCAGACCGATCAGCCAACTCTCACAGAGAGTTGGCCTCGTCTCTGATCGGTCTGTGGACCGATCAGGACTCAGGTGGATCGGTCCACAGACCGATCCTCCCTCTTTCTTCTCCCGATCTTCTTCGCTTCTGATCGTTTCCTGATCGGTCTGGTGACCGATCAGATTGCTTACAGTGAGCCACTGTTTGGTTACTGATCGGTCACCAGACCGATCAGAAAACCCATAGTATCACTGGATCGGTCTGCTGACCGATCCAGGTTTAGAGCTCCCAGCCCTAAACCCTACCTAGTCCGGAGAACGAGCTACCGAGCCCTCTCCGACTTCGTCCGGTCCAGAGAACGAGCTACCGAGCCCTCTCTGACCTAGTCCGGAGAACGAGCTACCGAGCCCTCTCCGACTCCATCCGGTCCAGAGAACGAGCTACCGAGCCCTCTCTGACCTAGTCCAGAGAACGAGCTACCGAGCCCTCTCCGACTCCATCCGGTCCAGAGAACGAGCTACCGAGCCCTCTCTGACCTAGTCCGGAGAACGAGCTGCCGAGCCCTCTCCGACTCCATCCGGTCCAGAGAACGAGCTACCGAGCCCTCTCTGACCTAGTCCGGAGAACGAGCTACCGAGCCCTCTCCGACTTCCACGTCCGGTCCAGAGAACGAGCTCCCGAGCCCTCTCTGACCTAGTCCGGAGAACGAGCTACCAAGCCCTCTCCGACTTCCCATGCCAAGTTTCCATACTTGGACTTTTCCCGTGCCAAGCTCCCTGCTTGGACTTTTCCGTGCCAAGTCTCCATACTTGGACTTTTCTCGTGCCAAGTCTCCATACTTGGACTTTTCACCAGATGTCTGGTCAACCTTGACCTATCTGGATTTCCCTTGCATGGCTTCACTCACCAGGACTTTCCAACTGCCTGGCTTCACTCACCAGGACTTTCCCTTGCCTGACTTCACTCACCAGGACTTCCCGAATCAGGTCGACTCATCTCGGGTCAACCAGGTCAACCTTGACCAAAGATTGCACCCACAATCTCCCAAGTTTGTATTCTGTCAAACATCAGAATACAACTTTTCTATTCTCGTCAAACATCAGAATAGGACTTTTCTATTCTCGTCAAAAATCAAAATACAACTCGAGTCAGGTCAACCAGGTCAACCTTGACCTAAGGTTGCACCAACAATCTCCCCCTTTTTGATGTTTGACAGAAACCATAATCAAGTTAGGTTAACCCGATAACCTAACTTAGGTTTTCCAATGTTCTTCCTTGAACATTCTCCCCAAACTCTAATGTTCTTCCTTGAACATTCTTTGGACATTCTCCCATTCTCCCCCTTTTTGACACACATCAAAAAGAGTGAATCAAGGTCAAGAGTTTCTTCCTAATGAAAGTCCCATACCTTTCATTGAAACCCTTAAATTCCCCCTTGATACTAAAGTCAACAATCAACTTAGTGATAATCTCATATCACTCAAGTCTTTAGAGTAAAAACTCCCCCTAAAAGTCAACTCCCCCTTGACTAATAGGTAAAACTCCCCCTAAAGGTTAACTCCCCCTTGACCATTGCACCAACAATGTCTTGGAGAGTTTCAAACCTTTGAAAATAAGAAACACCAATTTCCATAGCTGAAATTTCAGTCAACAGTCGAAAAATCAGCATTTGGCACGCTCTGATCGGTCACCAGACCGATCAGCCTTCACTGGATCGGTCACCAGACCGATCCACACTTCCCTGGATCGGTCCAGTGACCGATCCAGCATCCCCTGGACCGATCAGGGAACCTCCTGATCGGTCACACATGTCTGATTTCTGATTTCTGAATTTCTTCCTCCCGAAATTCAGAAACCCCTACAAAATTACAGAAAATTCCAAAAATTATAAAATTTTGAGGATACATTTCTCATAACATATACTATCATGGAAAAAATAGTTTTCTATGAAAATAACTTCCATTTTCAAATCTTGATACAAAGTTTAAAAACTTTGAAATAGTTCAAGTTTACCTCAACTTTGTATCAACTTGCTCAATGATGAATGCTATCACTAGAAAAGCTTCATCAAGGTTTTTCAAATCAATTTTGAAATGATTTTAAACCATTCAATTTAGGACCACAATCTTAGGGCTAAGTATACATGACTTGTACACAAGCTTTCCCTATGATCCTCCATTTTGAATTAGGCTCATCTAGGTACAAGAACTATGTACCTTGATCCTAACTCATGATCCTAATATCTCACACACATCTAAGGTGTATCAAACACATCCAAGTCAATTTTGATGTGAGATATGGTTTAGGTCATCTTAATCTAAGTTCTCATGCATTTTCTAAACAACAATTTGATCTCCATATCAAATTGTGTTTTTATCCTTAAATCAAATTAATTGATAAATGCAAGAGATGATGACATGACATAAAATAATATCATAAGTAAAAACATGTGCCAATGTCATGATGTCATGTCATAAAGTAATGAAACTTAAATAAGGCATGACATATAGCTAACCTAAGTATTATCATGACATTTCAAATGATAATAAATTAAATATGATGTCATGACATGGCATATGGCAAACAATACATGGCAAATAATATATAAAGGTATAGAAAATGCCTAATTCTAGCCTTAGTTGCTATTTTTGATAATTTTGATCATTTTGCCATGAATTCTATATTCCTAAGTGTAATAGACCTAAAATCATATACTAAAGATTTTTAGATCACTATGTGCCAATTAGATTGACCCTAGAGAATTCCTCGAATATAGTTGGCACATGCTAATCATCTTAGGAATAACTTTCCATTTCATTTTCAAGGCTTGATTACACCTTGAAAATTTCTAAAGTGCCACCTTTTGCCATGATTAGGTTAACTACCTATTCAAGTAAGGTTGGCACACCCTAAACCATCTAGCGTGATGGAATCACGCTCCTAGGAACCCAATACCTATTTGAGCTCATTGGGTTCACTAAATATTCACTAGGGATGACTTCTCTAGCAACCCTCCTAATGACCCTCTTAGGCTTTAAAGCCTTGGCCATTTGGGACTCATCAAGATCAACTCTAGGGGTGACTCCCCTTGTTACCTTGGTGATGGTCTTCCTAGCCCTAGGTCTTGTTCCATAATCGAATGGAACATTATGGTAAGTGGGCTTGACCACTTGAGACTTAGGTTTGTGACTCAAACCTCTCATGTCCTTGGGCTTTTGCTTTTGACCCTTAGACCCTAGAGTTGACTTCTCCAAATTCTTAAGGGTCTTTTCTAAGGTGTCAAGTCTTGACCTCAAGACTTGATTTTCCTTTTCTAATACCTCAAGTTTTAATTTGTCATTTTTCTTTGAGGTATTCCTAGGCATATGTCTAGTTGTTTTGGGATTTCTACCTAGGTTCTCCTTAGCCTTAGATGAGGTAATTCTAGGGTTAGCATTTCTAGAATTTTCCTTACCTAGGCTAACATGTTTGGCACCTAAGCACATGTATTGATTTCTATTGTTGTCATGCCTATCTTTATTGACAATTGCAACAAAACTACTATTAACATGTGTCTTATTCAAATTGCAAGAATGTGTCTTAAAGGTTACCTTAGGGTTTGCCTTAGCTCCCCCTATCGATGTGCTCGGTCTCTTGTCCTTGTGAGATTGCCTCCCCCTCGGACATTGGCTCCTATAGTGTCCCCTTCACTTGCATTGGAAGCACACCACGTGCTCCTTACCCTTGCGTATCGGGACTCCGGCTTTCTTGACCTTTGGCGCCGGTGGAGTCTTCCTAATCCTCTTTGGACATTTACTCTTGTAATGCCCAAATTCCCTACACTCAAAGCACATTATATGTAATTTACTTGAAAGTAAATTGCTTGAGTTACCTAGGGTTGAGGATGGTTGTATGCTTTCTTCTTCATCCCTTCCGGAAGTAGAGACTTCTTTTTCTTGCTCCAATCTTGAAGAAGAACTCTCCTCCTCCTCTTCCTTAGATGTTGAGTAGCCCTCAACTTCTAATTCCTTACCTCCATGAAGTGAGCTACTTGACTCACTTGACTCCTCTTCATGACTTGAATTGGAGCTTCCCTCATGGAACTTGGCCAAGTTGTTCCACAATTCTTTGGCATTGTTGTAACCACCTATCTTACACAAGATATCGTTAGGTAATGAGAATTCAAAAATTTTCATTACCTCGTCGTTGATTACGGATTGGTGGATTTGTTCCTTCGTCCACCTCTTCTTTTCAAGAATTTCTCCTTCTTCATCCCTTGGAGGAACAAAACCTACTTGTACACAATTCCAATTAACTAAGTTAGTCATAAGAAAGTACTTCATTCTTACCTTCCAAAACGCGAAGTCGTCGCGATCGTAGAAGGGTGGAATCGTGACGTCTTCTCCAAGTTGATCCATTCTCTAGCTCGTGCTCCCCCGGGTGTTAATCCGACGTAGAGCGACCTCGCTCTGATACCACTTGTTAGGACCTTCGGATGCGGCTAGAGGGGGGGTGTGAATAGCCGACCCCAATTTCGTGTTTCTTTCTACAAATCAAGTTAGCGCAGTGGAAAAATAACAACAGAAACGTAAATGGAGAATTCAAACCTCAAGCACAGCGATGTAACGAGGTTCGGAGATGAAACTCCTACTCCTCGGCGTGTTCGTAAGGTGGACGAAGCCTATCAATCCGTCGGTAGATGAGACCCCGGAAAATCGGCTAATATGAACTCCTTCTGGGTGGAGAAACCTCGCCACAATAACATTTGCAACAGCAAGATAGAAGTACACAAAATACAAAGAAGCACAAGACAATATGAATGTAAAACAAACAAGCTTGCCTTCTCGTCTGGAGTCCGTTGATGAAGCAGCAGCTTCACGGATGCCAGCAGCAGGGAAGCTCACGCGAAGCTTCAAGAAGTATGAGCTCAGCAAAGCTCACAGAAGGAACTAGGAAGAACTTGCAGAAGCAAGAAGAAGGTCCTGTAGAGTCGCTCGACTCTTTATATAGCTGAACCTGCAAACCTGTGAAGGCAGAAGAAGACACAGAAGACCGAGATCTAGCCGTTGTCACTCACAACGGCTAGGCCTGGACCGATCAGGCTCCAACCTGATCGGTCCAGGAGTGTTCTGATCGGTCTTGGGACCGATCAGCCAACTCTCACAGAGAGTTGGCCTCGTCTCTGATCGGTCTGTGGACCGATCAGGACTCAGGTGGATCGGTCCACAGACCGATCCTCCCTCTTTCTTCTCCCGATCTTCTTCGCTTCTGATCGTTTCCTGATCGGTCTGGTGACCGATCAGATTGCTTATAGTGAGCCACTGTTTGGTTACTGATCGGTCACTAGACCGATCAGAAAACCCATAGTATCACTGGATCCGTCTGCTGACCGATCCGGATTTAGAGCTCCCAGCCCTAAATCCTACCTAGTCCGGAGAACGAGCTACCGAGCCCTCTCCGACTTCGTCCGGTCCAGAGAACGAGCTACCGAGCCCTCTCTGACCTAGTCCGGAGAACGAGCTACCGAGCCCTCTCCGACTCCATCCGGTCCAGAGAACGAGCTAACGAGCCCTCTCTGACCTAGTCCGGAGAACGAGCTGCCGAGCCCTCTCCGACTCCGTCCGGTCCAGAGAACGAGCTACCGAGCCCTTTCTGACCTAGTCCGAAGAACGAGCTGCCGAGCCCTCTCCGACTCCATCTGGTCCAGAGAACGAGCTACCGAGCCCTCTCTGACCTAGTCCGGAGAACGAGCTACCGAGCCCTCTCCGACTCCATCCGGTCCAGAGAACGAGCTACCGATCCCTCTCTGACCTAGTCCGGAGAACGAGCTACCGAGCCCTCTCCGACTTCCACCTCCGGTCCAGAGAACGAGCTCCCGAGCCCTCTCTGACCTAGTCCGGAGAACGAGCTACCAAGCCCTCTCCAACTTCCCATGCCAAGTTTCCATACTTGGACTTTTCCCGTGCCAAGCTCCCTGCTTGGACTTTTCCGTGCCAAGTCTCCATACTTGGACTTTTCTCGTGCCAAGTCTCCATACTTGGACTTTTCACCAAATGTCTGGTCAACCTTGACCTATCTGGATTTCCCTTGCCTGGCTTCACTCACCAGGACTTTCCAACTGCCTGGCTTCACTCACCAGGACTTTCCCTTGCCTGGCTTCACTCACCAGGACTTCCCGAATCAGGTCGACTCATCTCGGGTCAACCAGGTCAACCTTGACCAAAGATTGCACCCACAATCTCCCAAGTTGGTATTCTGTCAAACATCAGAATACAACTTTTCTATTCTCGTCAAACATCAGAATAGGACTTTTCTATTCTCGTTAAACATCAAAATAGAACTTTTCTATTCTCGTCAAACATCAAAATACAACTCGAGTTAGGTCAACTCGAGTCAGGTCAACCAGGTCAACGTTGACCTAAGATTGCACCAACAATATGATGGGCAAACAAAGCATGACAAATTAGCATAAATAGAATATCTAAAATAACTATCTAAGTATCCTTAAACCTTAGCTAATTTAGATTTAAAGCCTAGATTGCCCATTACTTCCCAAGAAAATGCCAAAACCCAAATTTGACATTTCTTTTGCCCTTATAAATTTTGTGCCAATTTAAATTAAGCATAATCCTCAAATTTTGACACGTATTACTCTTTTAAAGAGTAACAAATTAAAATAAGACTTAGATTTGCCTTTAATTTCCCAATGAAATGCCAAAATCCCAACTTAGCATTTCTTTAGACATGGTTTCTTGTGCCAATTAAGATTATATCCAAATACTCAAATTATAGCACATCTTACTTTTTCCAAGAGTAAGTCATTAATACTCATCATTTTCAAAGGTTAACAATAACATTAAAAATACTCTTAGAATGCCAACTTCATCATGATTGGGTTAACTACCCTTTCAATTAAATTTGACACTCTCTAACCCATCTAAGGGATAGAGAAAATGCTCCTAGGAACCCAACACTTATTGGTGCTCCTTGGATGCTCTACGTACTCACTAGGAATAGCCTCCCTAGATACCTTCCTAATGACCTTGTTCGACTTCTTGGAAGCCTTAGTCACATTTCCTAGATCAACTCTAGGGATTGCCTCCCTTGTGATATTCTTAGTGACTTTCTTGGACTTCTTAGAAGTCTTAGTCACGTTTGTTGCAAAAATACTCTTAGGAATAACCTCCCTAGTATTTTTGACTTGACCATTTGACCTAGGGTTGGTTCCATAATTATATGGAACCATATGGTAAGAGGGCACATCCTTTTTAATCTTAGGTTTGTATCCCAAACCCCTATGGCCCGTGGATGACCCTTGTAGTGCTAAACCTAGGCTTTGCTCTTTTTGCCCTTTTAGGATACTTTCCATCCTTTTTAGAGTCTTTTCCATTTTATCAAGCCTTGACCTCAAGACTTGATTTTCTTCCCATAAATCCCTATATTTTAATTTTTCTTGAAATCTTTGAGCATTTTTATTTCTAGATTTATAACTATGGTCCTTAGTGTTATTGCCTCACATTTTACCTACCTTCCTAGCCCTAGGTGTGGTAGTCTTAGCATGGAGAGCCATATGTTTTCCTTTAATGCTATCATGCTCCCTATTTTTATGGTAAATAGCATTAAAATGATACAAATTAGAACTAGCATGCTTTTTACCATTATTTAAAGAGGTAGGCTCAATAAATGATACCTTTCGTTTTACCTTGGAGGCTTCCCCTTGACATATGCTTCCTCCTTTAGCTTTTACCGTCTTCTTCCACTTAGGACATTGGCTCCGATAATGTCCATTTTGATTGCAAGAGAAGCACACAATGTGCTCCTTGCTCTTCTTTGTTGTGGGGGCGGTCTCCTTGGGTTTCTCCTTGCCCTTTGGTGCCACTTGACCCTTCTTCTTGGCTAATTTAGGGCACTTGCTCTTGTAGTGCCCATGTTCCCTACATTCAAAACATATGATACGATCTTTATTTTTAAATGAAATATTTATACCTTCACGTGTAGGGATGACACTTGATCCTCCATTTGATGTTTCTTGATTTTTGGAGGATGCATTGTCTTCTTCTCCATTTGACCCGGATGTACAAGCTTCTCCTTCTTCTTGATCCGATGTCAACAAAGGTCTCTCCCCCTCAATCCTAGAGGTGGAGGCTTCTTCATCTTCCTCTTGTATATGGAACAAAGAGTATGCTCCCTCTTTGCCCTTTTCATTGTATTCCTTTGAAGATGAAACTTCTTGGACCTCTTCTTCAGAAGTTGAGCATCTCTCAACTTCGGAGTCCTCTTGCTCTTGGTCTTGCTCCAATGAGTTGCCCTCTTTGGATTTGTCTTGATTTGGTATAGTGGAGGGTTCTTCATGAAGCTTGGCCAATTTGCTCCACAATTCCTTTGCATCTTCAAATTCTCCAATTTTGCATAGAATTGTGCTTGGCAATAAATTAACCAATAATTTGGTTATCTTGTCATTCACCTCGCACCTTTGGATTTGTTCTTGGCTCCACTTGCTCCTCTTGAGAATTTTGCCCTTTGAATTCTTTGGAGCTTCGAAGCCTTCCATTAGAGCAAACCATTGCTCTATCTCCATCATAAGAAAATTTTCAATTCTTGATTTCCAAGAATCGAAACTCGTGGATACATATGGTGGAGGCACCCTTGTGTCGAATCCGAGTCCATCTCGGAATTCCATCTTGAAGTTGAGCCTTTTTGATGAAGTCTTCAACTTGTAGAATTACTCCAACTTCTTCACCCTCTAACTTTGTTGCCCCTTCCGGTGATGATTCCGGTGAAGAGAGGCCTCGCTCTGATACCACTTGTTGGGACCGAAATGTACCTACAGGGGGGGGGGGGTAAATAACTCGGCGCGATCTTGTGCTCGTCGTTGCTTGTTTCTTGTGATGAAACGCAGCGGAAAATATAGAGAAACAACACTCAACGCTAACACTAGGGATTTACTTGGTATCCACCTCAAGGAGAGGTGACTAATCCAAGGATCCACACACTCACGCACCCTACACTATGAAAACACTCATTCTCGGTAACTACCGAAGGCGGAGAAGTCTTACAAGCTCTCGGTACAAGAAGAAAGGAAAGGGAATCAAAATAAAATAGGATCTTACAAGTTTGCACAAGGAAACCCTAACCCTAACTTCTTCCTCGCCTCTTGACTTGGACGTGCACTAGCACAAGCCTCCAAGAACCTTCAAGAACTGGCAGTGAGAACTTTATGGAGTCGCTGTGAAGATCGCTGAAGAGAATAATTGAAGCTGTGGAAGTTCTACCGAGAGAAATGCTCGCCAACAGCTAAATACGACGCCAACGGTCGAATCCCAATCGATTGGATTTCTCCCAATCGATTGGAGAGGCTTTGGATCGATCGGTCGATCGATCTAGAGCACCTCTATGCTCTCGGGAATTGCCTGGATCGATCGGCTGATCGATCCAGGGCTTATCACGCAGAATCGTGACTCCCAATCGATCGGGCGATCGATTGGAGGCTCTGAATCGATCGGTCGATCAATCCAGAGTCATTCTGTGCGATCGCGAGCTTCTCCCAATCGATCCACTGATCGATTGGGGGAGACTTGTCGCGGGGACTCACCCAATCGATCAGCCGATCGATTGGGCATGAGCCAATCGATCGACTGATCGATCCAGCTCAAATTGTTTACCCAAAACCAAGTCCAAAGTCCCCTAAACCAACATCCGGTCAACCATAACCTGTTGGTACATCATGCCTAGAATCCGGTCACCCTTGACCTGCCAGGACTCCCTCACCAAGTGTTTGGTCAATCCCTTTGACCCACTTGGACTTCCACCAGATGTCTGGTCAACCTTGACCCATCTGGATTTCCTGTGCCTGGCTTCACTCACCAGGACTTCCCTTCTACCTAGTTTCACTCACTAGGACTTCTCCTCTGCCTGGCTTCACTCACCAGGACTTTCCTTACTGCCTAGCTTCACTCACTAGGACTTCTTATTTGCCTGGCTTCACTCACTAGGACTTTCCATACTGCCTAGCTTCACTCACTAGGTCTTTCCATTTGCCTGGCTTCACTCACCAGGACTTTCCATACTGCCTAGCTTCACTCACTAGGTCTTTCTATTTGCCTGGCTTCACTCACCAGGACTTTCCACCTGACTTCACTCACAAGGATTTTTCAACTGCCCGGCTTCACTCACCGGGACTTTCACCTAGCTTCACTCACTAGGATTTCTCATCTGTCTGACTTCACTCACCAGGACTTTCCTTACTGCCTAGCTTCACTCACTAGGACTTCTCATTTGCTTGACTTCACTTACCAGGACTTTCCTTGCTGCCTAGCCTCACTCACTAGGACTTCTCATTTGCCTAGCTTCACTCACCAGGACTTTCCATACTGCCTAGTTTCACTCACTAGGTCTTTCCATTTGTCTAGCTTCACTCACCAGGACTTTCCTTCAGCCTAGCTTCACTCACTAGGACTTTCCAATCAAGTATCCAGTCAACCTTGACCTACTTGACTCTCCTTCATAATCTCTCCACATGAATAATCGCACCTGCAATCTCCATGTGTTGTCTACATGTATTGTCAAACATCAAAACCTAAACATCAAGACTCGAGCTTGGCCCAATTCAAGCTCAGTCAACCAGGTCAACCTTGACCTAGGGAATATTGCACCAACAGACAAAACGTCACTCATGGTAAGAAAATTTTAAAAATTATTTAAAACTAAAAAATTTAATCAAGTGCAGGGTACGAAAAGAAAAAGGAAAGTAAGATGCTGCCACTACAATGAAGAAGGGCATGTCAAATATAACTATCCAAAATTGAAGAATAAGGACAAGGAAAAGAATAAGAAACCAGCCCGGCCCAAGTATAATCTAAAGACGACGTGGGACAACTTGTTATCCGAATTGGAGATAGAAGCCATCGCCGGACTTGCGCTAGTAGTAAGTCACCAAGAAGTGAAGACGAAGCAAGCTCATCCAAAATGAGCATCGAGAGCATCGATGAAGGGGGGGTGATATCAAAAGAAAGCAGTACTTCAGGGGGAGCTTCAGATTACGAGATCGACAAGATAAGTCAGGTACAGTTTCTTCCTCCTGATAAGTTATTTTAGTTTGTAAAAATATTATCAAAAAATTATTGTAAGTTAGAAAAAGAAAATAAGGAGTTAAAATAAACCTTAGCTGGTTCTTGTCGATTAGAAGATTTCGGCAAAGTAAAAACAGAAAATGAAAAATTGAAAAAGGAAATAGAAAATTTGAACAGTAAAGGCTTGCGCGTAAATGAGACTGCGGTAAACGACATACCTTACTAATGGGAAGGACCCCTTTTATATACCACTTCTAATAACCTCCATAATCATGAGGTGGTAGAGAATGTCGAGTGTCAGAAGTTGTTGGGTAAGCGAATATGTATAGCCTGGGAGGCGTATCATCACCATTCGAGGCATCTTCCGTTACCCATATACACCTTTTTGTAATTTACACCGTTAATGTGGCAGTTGAAAAAATACGTTGTCACAATGTGTCGGCTGATAGAAAGTGTAGAGTCACCTTCGAAGAAGGTTTCATTGAATGCTCATGTAATAATAAAAGAATATTCTCTGACAAACGGTTGTTATTCTCTGACAGACTATTATGATTCTCTGACAATGTAGTACCCTGAAGATATCCCGGCTGGTTATTTAGCCAACCAGGTGTATATATAAGTAGAGGACTGAGTATGCTAGGACGTTTAACCCTTAAGACTGCTTGGATATATGTTGTGTAATGCTAGAGATCTCATTGTGAAAATAGAATCAAGTCCCCTAGATCCGGACGCCTTTATAACTGATCGACCATATGTAAGGATACTTATCTCTAGAAAATGGGAAAAGAAGCCCCGAGAGGCTTGACCAGTACTTTTTGCCAATTATCCTTGTATTGGAAGGCTTCTCCCTAAAGTGATATATAAGCTCTAGAAATCCGGTCAGGTCTCTTTTGAGATTTGCCTTGTATGTTTGCTTGACAAAGATAAGAATATTGAGCTTTATAACTCTAGTCAATTGTATATCTGGATGACTATATATAGGAGGATGAGAAAATGAACAGTGAAGGCCCATATGTTTGACCGGTTGTCAGATCGATCCACTTTATCCTAGGCACTCAGAGCAGAAGGCTAGGTCCTTGGATCTTGTTTGAATATTACTCCCGACTGGCCTTGTGGTCGGTCGAGACTCTCTTGTGTAGATACCTTGAGATAGTTGGGTCCTGTGTATATTTGATATCTTGTATTTAAGTGTGCCGGAACTTAAGAGCACATGAAGTCAAGAGAAAGACACAATTAGTAAGAAGGATGGCACAGAAGAGAGTCGACAGGCTCGATGTGTCTGAGGGACAAGATGCTACAGAAGAGTACGTTGGCAGATGAGAAGGAAGCGTGCGATATTTTCAAAGGATGAGAAGTTGGAGCGGAAGGTTACTCGAAGAGAATGCTAGAAAATGAGTTCAGGTGAGCCATATCCTGGATAGCCGAAATCACCCAAGTAAACAGGAGTCGAATCATAGGAGAATCATATAGTCAACAAGATATTGATCGCCCGGGCGCTCGGACTGGTCCAGGCGCTCGGACCCCCTGGGAGCAGCCCAGAGCGCCTACTCGACGCGCCCTATTTGATGGCTGGTCAACACGGTTCGAGCACCAGGAGTCATTCTAGGCGCTCGAACCAGATAAATTTTACTTGAAGAAATTATAATTGGATCATAATTAGTGATTATCTCTATATGTGCAATTATGAGCATATTAGAATTTCCCTAGTCATCAAATTGATGCATTTGGACATCATCAATTTTGTAAGACTAGCACGGATTATACTGCTTGGTTCACCAAGCAGCTAGTTTTTCACTGGCTGGAGACATTGGGATGTCGAGAGTTAAACGTGGATGATAGTTTTTGTAATTAGTTCATTGGAGTGACTCGTTGTAAGACTTCATTTAGTTATCTATATATATGGATATGTCTGTGAAGCTCTTACTACAACTCAAGTGTAAGTTTCCTTTAACTTGAGGTATACAATTTATCTTGGTCATAGAGATTTATATTTTGACATCTTAAGCAAACACCTCATTAAGGTGTGAACCTAGGATGATTGGGTATAAGTCGAAATGTCCGAAGATGTTTGGATAACCGACAGAGAATTCACCACTCCTTACTATTGGTCTCTTAGTGGTCGGCAAGAGGGGAGGGGTGAATTGTCCTATAAAAACAAATCAACCCTTTCTCGACTTATAACTTGAATAAGAACACTTGTAATTAAAAATAAAGAGACTAATTAAAAAAAATAGACACAAGAGAAATTACTTGGTTTGTAATTAGAATATTGTTAATCCAAGGAGAATGAAGTACACTTTTCTGAAGATCTCCTTTGGGCGGAGTAGCGTCTTACAACGTTAACAGCTCACAAACAAAAGTAGAACATAAAGAATGAAATTACAAGTTGTTGTCCTAACTGTTAAAATCAACGCTATATTTATAGCACTGTTCCGGGCGCCTGGAAGGGTTCCGGGCGCCTAGAGTGGGATATAATTCTATCCCTGACGCGTCGGTCAACGTCCACGCCACTTGTGATAAACTTTGGGTTCCAGGTGCTCGGAAGGGTTCCAGGCGCTTGGATTCTATAGGCTCCGAGCGCTCGGACCACAAAAGTCAACAAGGTTGACTTTTTACAGTCCGATTCCTCTGCTCCGGTTCTGCTCATCTCGGTCCGGATCTTCCACTCCAGCTCTGCTAGCTTGGGTGATCTCGATCATCTGGAATAGGGCTCACCCGAACCCAACTTTCGGCGTTCTCCTCGAACAGCCTTCCTCCCCGGCTTCTCATCCCTCGAACGTCGCATACATTCTTCTCGTCCACTGGTGTACTCTTTCGTGGCACCTCGTCCCTCCGACGTACCAAGACCATTGGCTCTCTCCTGTGCTGTCCTTCTCGCTAGTCGCGTCTTCCGCTCGACTTCCTGTGCTCATAAGCTCTTGCACACTTAGACACAAGGGTTAAACCAAACAGGACTTAACTTAACTTGTTTGATCACATCAAAACAACCTTGGGGTTCCAACAATCTCCCCCCTTTTTATATGAGCAACCCAAGTTAAGTTAGGGTAAACAAATATAATGTAAAAACAAATAATTTTGTAAATAAGTATAAAAATATTTTTCAATGAAAAAAAATTTAGATTGCACCTCCCCCTAAACTTAACATCCTTCTCCCCCTTTGATCACATAAAAAGTGGGGTTCTTAAAAAGTCTAAAGTTAATTTTAATATTAAAAAAAATGTAATAAATTAGAAAGTTTTAAGTGTTGCAAAAAAATTTCTAAGTAAGAAAATTTTAAGCAGAAATTTTTTTCTAAGTTAAAGATAAAATTTTTAAGTGAAGTTTGTAAAAAATTTTTTTAACAAATATTATATCATTGACAAGTATTGAATGCATTCAATTTAATTAACTATTTCATACTTATCAGTTTGTCAATTAAATATTCAATTCAAAAATTAGCTTCCAGACTATGGCGAGGCACTAGGCCTTCTTGGTTATTGGATCATCAACCACTTCTAGATAAAGTCTTTTAATGAATTTAAATATTTAATTTTCTACCTGAAAGCCCTAAGTCTAATTTCACTTTTGATTTAAACAAATTTTTAGAACCCAATATAGGTTCCTTCCTACAGAGTTAATCAGACATTTTCTAGGAATATAGGCTTTTGTTATTTTTTTGATCTGTCCTTTGTGAAATCTATAATACCAGTTTAATCCTCTATAGTTTCTAAAAATAGAAACATTTGGACGTGTAAAATTTTTTAAGTTATCTATTTCTTCCTTTAATTTAATATTTTCAAGTTTTACTTTTTCAAAATCTTCTATCAAACATGATTTTGTTAAAATTATTTTTATTTCTAAGTTTTTATTTTTTAATTTATTATTTTTACTTTTTAACTTGTACATAGATTTTGCCATAGACTTGATACCAAAATAAAGTTGATCAAGAGGTAAGAGGCATACCTCACTTACCATATCAGACTTGAAGCCTGACTCTCAGCCTGCTTTTCTGCATTCATCTAAAGTCGCTCCCCCTTCATTTATACTGGCTTCTGAGGTGTTTTTCTCTTCATGGTATGCCATTAGTGTTAGTCCGGCATATTCGTGTATTTCTGATTTTTATGAAGAGCTGTCGTCCCAAGTAGCAGTTAGAGTCTTGTGTTTGTTTTGCTTGGGCATCTTACCTTTTTCCTTTTTGAGTTCTAGGCAGTCATCTTTTAAGTGTCCTTCCTTTTGACACTGGTAACATCGAACCCTTCTTCTATTTCTTAGATTTTTCTTATTCTGCATTTCTTTAAATTTGTTATATCTAAAGAATTTTCTGAAATTCCTTACCATATAAGTTTCTTGATCTTCTTCTGAGTCTAACTCGGGTTCATCCTTCTTGGTTGCATTTAGTATCATAATTTGGTTTGAGTATTTTATTGTTCCTGCACATCTAGTTTTATGTAATTCTAGAATAGAAAAAAGTTCCTCTAGAGTACTTACCTCCAGGTCCTTTGAGATATAGTAGGCGTCGATTATTGAGGTCCATTATGGAGTCCTGGGAAAGACATTGAGTGCGTAGCGTATCGTGTCCTGGTTGATTACCGTTTCACCGAGGTTTTCGAGTCCGGTGATTAGTTCTTTTACCTTCGCGTGTAGATCGGCTACCTTCTCACCTATTTCCATACGGATATTCGTCAGTTTGTTCCGAAGTATGTCTCTTCTTATGAGCTTGGCTTCGGATGTGCCTTCATGGAGTTCTAGGAATCTTTTCCAGAGTTCTTTGGCCGACGAGTAGCTTCCAATGTGGTTGACTTCTTGAGGCGGCAGCACGCTCAGCAAGTGATATTCTGCTCGGTTATTTGCTACGGAATCATTTTGTTTTTTTCTTCATCCAAAGACTCTCTTCCTTCTCCTCTCCATTTTGATTAGTAGGAGCTACAAAACCATATTTGATTATTCAATGAATTTCAAAGTATGTTTTCAGATATACCTCCATTCGGTGTTTCCAGTATGTGAAGTCTCTCTCGAATTTTGGTGGAATGATGCATGGTCTAGCCATGGGTTTCTTTACTTCGATCGACGGTTAGTCCTTCTGAAACGTCCTTGCTCTAATACCACTTGTTGGTCCCTTGGTGGATGGCATGAGGGGAGGGGTGAATTTCCCTACAAAAATAAATCAACCTTTTCTCAACTTATAGCTTGAATAAGAACACTTGTAATTAAAAATAAAGAGACTAATTAAAAAAAATAGACACAAGAGAAATTACTTGGTTTGCAATCAGAAGATTGCTAATCCAAGGAGAATGAAGTATATTTTTCTGAAGATCTCCTTTGGATGGAGTAGCCTCTTACAACGTTAACAGCTCACAAACAAAAGTAGAACATAAAGAATGGAATTACAAGTTGTTGTCCTAATTGTTGAAATCAGCACTATATTTATAGCACTGTTCCAGGCGCCTGGAGTGGAATAGAATTCTATCCCTGACACGTCGGTCAACGCCCACGTCACTTTTGATAACCTTTGGGTTCTGGGCGCCTGGACTCTATAGGCTCCGAGCGCCCAGAATGGCTCCGAGAGCTCGAACTCTATAGGCTCCGGGCGCTCGTGCGGTTCGGTTCCTCTGCTCTGGTTCTGCTCATCTCGGTTCGAGTCTTCCGCTCTAGCTCCGCTAGCTTAGGTGATCTCGGCCATCTAGAATAGGGTTCACCAGAACCCAACTTCCGGCCTTCTCCTCGAGCAGCCTTCCTCCCCGGCTTCTCATCCCTCAAACGTCACGTATGTTCTTCTCGTCCACCGGTGTACTCTTCCATAGCACCTCATCCCTCGAACGCACTGAGCCTGAGTAAGGGAATATGTTGAGTAAGGGAATATGTATAGCCTGAGGGGCGTATAGTCACCGTCTGAGGAATCTTCCGTTACCCGTGTGCACTCTTTTTGTAATTTACACCATTAATGCAGTGGTTGAAGGAATGTGCTGTCACAATGTGTCGACTGATAGAAAGTGTAGAGTCATATTCAAGGAAGATTTCATTGAATGCTCATGTAATAATAAAAGAATATTATCTGACAAACGATTGTTATTCTCTGATAGGCCATTGCGATTCTCTAACAATGTGGTACCCCGAAGATATCTTGACCAGATATTTAGCTGACCAGGTGTATATATAAAAACAGAGTACTAAGTATGGTAGGATGTTCGACCCTTAAGACTGCTCGGATATATGTTGTGTAAAGCTGGAGATCTAATTATGAATAGAGAATCAAGTTCCCTAGGTCTGGATGACTTTATGACTGACTGACTATATGCAGAGATACTTATCTCTAGAAAATGGGAAAATAAGCCCTAAGAGGCTCGACCGGTACTTTCCACCGATCATTCTTGTACTAGAAGGTTTGTCCCTAACGTGATAGTTGAGCTCTAAAAATTCTGTCAAGTCTCTTCGGAGATTTATCTTATATGTTTGCTCGGTGAAGATAAGGATATTGAGCCTTGCAACTCTAGTCAATTGTATATTCGACTGTCCATATATAGGAGGATGGAGGAATGAACAATGAAGGCCCATATATCTGATTGGTTGTCAGATTGACCCACTGTATACTAGATACTTAGAGTGGAAGGTTAGGTCCCTAGATCTTATCCGAATATTACTCCTAGCCGACCTTGTTGTCGGTTGGGACTCTCTTGAACTCGAACAGGTGATGGCAAGTTGAATATATACTAGGTATCTTAATACAGGCTTAGAGCACTAGACCTATAAGATACAAGAAATAAATAATAAGTGTTATTGGAGAAATAACCTTATAGAATTTTTAAAAAAATTTTAAATTTTTTTTGGGATTTAAACCGAGGCAGTATGATACGTTTTAATGGGATAGATCTATTGGGCCTAAAGAAAGCTTGTTTAAAATATCTATAAAGTGGGAGTTGATTAATCTAATTAACCTAAATATTAAAACATAAACCTAGGTTTCTCTCCTCACCTGATATCTCTTTTTCCCCTCTTCATCGCCGCCTACCCGACGCTCACCTGATCCTCCCTCCTTTATCTCCGTCTGTATCATTGCCCAACGCCATGCCACCCACCGCTAACGCCTGTGATGTCCCGCAGCCACCGCTGCCAGTCATGGCCGCTGCAGCAACCATGATCACCCAGTTACCGATTGCTCTCCTTCCTTTGCGCGTGGGAGGAAATGTGATTGCGGAGCTACTGGCCACCAATTATCACTTTTACCTACGTTGTCCACCTCCCCCTGGCGCAGAGTCTTACCGACCATCTTGGAGGCTTTTCCCACCTGCTTTGGCCATTGTAGTCGACTGCCCTACGTCGAGCACCGCCGACATAGATCTGCCATCACTAAGCCCCAACGTTGTGTTGTGCCCTAGCATCGGCACATATCCAACACCTTCTATGAGCCATCACCGCTAGCCTCTCATCCATGAGCAGGGAGTCATCGATTCACAGTCGTGTCGTTCTCCACAATCGCATCGCCCATGATGATCCATCATTGCCACTACTCACCTCGGTGACACCGCGGCCGCCAGCTGGGGGAGACAACGCCATCACTCTTCTTTATCCTAATCCAATTGTTGTCCGCCAACCCTCTCATCTGCTTTGACTTAGCACCACAACCACCAGGCCCTCGTCTTTCTGATTCATCACTACCATCTACTCTTGCTACTATGCCCTAGAGCACCATCTATGCTTTATCCAGATTCATAGAGGAGGATGATCATCGGAGACACCATCTCCTCTTTGGATTTGAAGAGGGGGGCTCTATTTTCACCATGACAACATTAGATTCTTCATCGAGAGGCTGCAGGTTTGGTTTGAGGGGTATTTGATTGATTTAGAGATCATCGATTTTATCTAGCTCTGGCCACATTTTCGGTAGCAGGTGCTTTATTAGTGAGTTAACAAAGAAGTACACTGATCTGGGATGTGATTCGAAGTGAGCGTCTCAACGTGAGATTGTTTAGCATGATCGAAAGATAAAGACGGGTATTTTTTATCTTACTTCTTTAGTACTTTGACCTTAGTACATGAGCTATATTTGGATAGTTGTTGTATTTATCTTGACTCTACTAATATTTTTCCTAAGTTTGATACTTACCTGCTTAATCTTTGAGATAATTGTTTTGATATCTATATAGTCTCTCGTTGTCATTCATAATATTTAGCAGATACTAGATGTTGGTGCAATCGACCTAGGTTTGATCGGTACGATCATGGTTTTGATATGTGTATCAAAGAGTTTAAGTTAGACTTTCATATTAGTTTGATATGTGTGCTTGAGTCATGCAGGACTTGGTGAAACACACATCAGGAGCTTGGTGCGGCCAAGTGTGGGAAGCTCATCCAAGGGCTCGAATCCTTGAGTCGGTGAAGGGTGGTGTGGAAGACATCTGAGGGACCGGTGAATGAGGAGCAATGGAGTGGAGCCAAGGGAAGCGGACTTCAAGACAATGTGAAGGATGACATAGAGAGAAACCGCTGGCTCAGGTGCATCTGAGGGATGAAGGCCAAGGAAGAGGGCTTCAAAGGTGACTCTGGAAAGGATGAGTGTGAGTGAATGTAAGGTACCAGACGACTGGTACTTGGACCAGTCGACTGGTCCAAATTTATGAAGAGCACAGAATACTTCTGTGCTTGTCAGCTATGGGGATCAGTCGACTGGTCTAGGGACCAGTTGACTGCTACATAGTCGTTGGCAGGATCGCGGATTCTGTAGAGTGCCATTGACTGTGTCCAACGGTCACACCAGTCGACTAATGCATGGATCAGTCGACTGGTGTTGGGTTGAGTTGATTTGTTGATCAACTCTCTCCACTTATAAAAGAGGAGCTTTGGGATATGAAAGAGGTTACTAATGCTTGTTAAATAACTCTTTGCCCAAAGCTTCCAAGTCCACTCTTCCTCTCCAAACCTAAGTTCCATCTTGTAAGAGGAAGAGAGCCTTGTGAAAGGTTGTACTCCACCGAGAAGGAGTAAGCTCTAGCCAGAGATTACCGGGGACTAATCCACCAAAGGATCAAGGGTTCATCCACCTCAAGGACACGCTGTGGAGTAGGAGCAAGCAATCTCTGAACCACGTAAAGGAATCGTGTTAGCGTTTGTATTCTCTCTTGTTTACCTTCATTGTTTTAGTTTTTGTATTTCTGCTACACACTAATCTTTTGTAGAGAAGAAATCAAAGTTGGGGGTGACCTAGCTATCCAACCCCCTTCTAGCCGGTCACCGATCCCCTACAAGTGGTATCAGCGCGAGGACGCCCTTCAACAGACTCATCGTCAAGAAGAGCATTTCATCAAAATGGTTGGTTCAAGCATCTGTCCACCCAAATTTGAAGGAGAATTCTCTTGGTGGAAGAAGAGAATGGAGATATTTTTTGAAACCGATTTTGATATTATGCTAATCATGAAAAATGGTTTCGAAATGCCTAGGGATCAAAACAATGAGATATTAGAGAAAATAAGATGGATTAAGAAGCAAAGGGAAGAGCATCTAGCAAACTCAAAGGCCTTACATCATCTACTAAATGTCCTTCTCCAACAAGAAGTAACAAGAGTTGGGAACTACTCAAGCGCCAAGAAGTTATGGGAAAAACTAGTAGAACTTCATGAGGGGACGTCGGAAGCAAAACTAGCAAGAAGGGATCTTCTCCTAACTCAACTCTACAACATCAAACTCAAAAAAAGAGAAAAGGTATCAATACTTCACGCTAGGATTAATGAAATTTTGAATGGACTAACAAGTATAGGTAAGAAACTCTCAAATTGAGATATCTTGATGAAAGCCATCAATGCTTTCCCAAGAACCACAACTTGGAGTTCCATTGTAGATTCATTCTACATTTTAAAGGATCTAGAGAAGAGCTCTCTAAATGAATTCTTTTCAACCATGGAGCTTCACGAGACTCAAGTTGAAGGATTAGATGGAGAAGCCAATAGAACAAGAAGAGTAGCCCTTGTGACAAACAAGGGAAAAGGTAAGAAGAAAAAGTCTTCATCCCTACCATCCTTCGACTCCAAAGAATCAAGTGCCTCAATGAATAGCTATCAAGAGGTGTATATGGTAAGAAAAATGAGAAGGGCATTTAAAAGGTTTTCAAACTAACAAATCTCATGGTAGGAAAAGCTCAAGAAGCAAAAGTAGAACAAGGAGGGTTATTTGCTACAATTGCCAAGGATAAGGGCACATGAGGGATGAATGCCCTCTCTTGAAGAAGAAAGAATAAAGGAAGAAGGAAGAGAAGAGGAAGTCAAAAGAAAGGGGGAAGAAGGTAAAAAATCTAAAAGCAACATGGGATGAAGAGCACCATGTGTCCCATTTTGCTCTAATGGGAATTGACGATGTAGCCTCCACCTCATCCAAACAAGAAGAAGGAAGGAGCTCAAGTGAAGATGAAGAAGGGAGCTCAAGTGAAGGGGGAGGTCAAACATCGGATTTAGACGTCTCGGTAAGTGAGGTACATAATCTTCCTCTCCATATTTTAATTAAAATTATTGCAAGTACAAATGATGATTTGTTTAAGGCTAAAAATAAAAATAAATCCTTGAAACATGATATTTGCATGCTTAAGGAAAAATTAGAACCCATGCCTATTAGGGATAATGATATGCATGCTTCTTTTACAAATTCAAATGATTCATGTTTAGAAGAAGAGAATAAGGCTTCAAGGGAAAAGGTAGCATACCTTACCAATGCCCTTAGAAAGTTTGAAATTGAATCCAAAACTCTAAACATGATAATTGGGATCTAAAGGGAAAGTTTCAACAAAAAGGGTTTAGGGTATAAGGAATCCAACAATGAAAAGACCTATCATTGTCTAATTGCTAGGGGACAACTCAAGACAAAGACCATAGATAGGAAATGGATTCCTAAAGAATATTTGGTAAACCCAATTAAGAAGAACCTCTATTGGGTACCAAAATCAATCTTCAAGGGTTAGAGGATTTTAGGTCAAGTCAACCATGAAAATCATAATTCTAATATTTTTTGGTTGACTTGAGACCTTAAGGGGGAGCACTTAGCCTTGATAGAAATTCATGATCAAGAGGGCTAAGTAGAGGTTACTTTTATTTCATCTCACAATGACTTGCATTATTTTCTAAATATAGATGTGAGATGATAGGATAATACTTATAATTCATTTATGCTTATGACATTTTGATGAGTTATGAAATGTATCAAATTTTTAGTAATCATAGACCAACTATGGGGAAATCAAATGTTTAATTAATGAATATCTTGCCCATAGACCATAGTTGGACATTTCAAATATTTTTGAAAATAATTCTATGTTTTATTTACAGTATATAGTTATTTTTGAAACATATGAATTCAAAACTAGGGTTTAATTTGATACAAACTTGCTTATTTTTTTGATTTTTGAGATTTGGTCAAAATTTCAAAAATACTTTGACTTTTCATAAAAACGTATTTTTTTTTAGTTAAAAGACATTTCAAGAAATATGTTATCCAAATTTCATGATTTTTTGAATTTTTTGGAATTTTTTATGAATTCCTGAAGTTAGCTTCAGAAGGTTGAAATTCGAGCTGCTTGTGTACCAGTCGACTGGTACCTGCCTTCCATCATCATGTTGCTGTCTGAACTCAATTTTTTTGTCAAAATTTGGTCATACTTAATGCCATATAGTGTATAGTTGTTTGGTATAAACTTTTTGATGGTGTCAAAGGGGAAGAAATAGGTAGGTTTAAATTAGAAACCTTTATTCCATACTTGTGTACAAAACTTGAAAATTAAGGTTGAGAGCATATGTTTAGGGGGAGCTTGTTTTATGCTTCATGTTTGCATATTGTTTGTAATTTTCATATTGTTATTTATGTCTAACTTAAACATATTGTCATACATCAAAAAGGGGGAGATTGTTGGTGCAATTGACCTAGGTTTGATCGGTACGATCATGGTTTTGATATGTATGTCAAAGAATTTAAGTTAGACTTTCATATTGATTTAATATGTGTGTTTGAGTCATGCAGGACTTGGTGAAACACACATGAGGAGCTTGGTGCGGCCAAGTGTGAGAAGCTCATCCAAGGGCTCAGATCCTTGAGTCGGTGAAGGGTGGTGTGGAAGACATCCGAGGGATTGCCAGACGAGGAGCAATGGAGTGGAGCTGAGGGAAGCAGACTTCAAGACACTGTGAAGGATAACACTGAGAGGAGCCGCGGGCTCAGGTGCATCTGAGGGACGAAGGTCGAGGAAGAGAGCTTCAAAGGCGACTCCGGAAAGGATGAGTGTGAGTGAATGTAAGGTACCAGTCGACTGATACTTGGACCAGTCGACTGGTCCAAATTCACGAATAGCACAGAATGCTTCTATGCTTGTCGGCTACGGGGATCAGTCGACTGGTACATAGTCATTAGTAGGATCGTAGATTCTGCGGAGTGTCGTTGGCTGTGTCCAACGATCACACCAGTCGACTAATGCATGGATCAGTCGACTGGTGTCGGGTTGAGTTAATTTGTTGATCAACTCTCTTCACTTATAAAAGAGAAGCTTTGAGGCATGAAGGAGGTTACTAATGTTTGTTAAATAACTCCTAAGTCTTTGCCTAAAGCTTCCAAGTCCACTCTTCCTCTCCAAACCTAAGTTCCATCTTGTAAGAGGAAGAGAGCCTTATGAGAGGTTGCACTCCACCGAGAAGGAGTAAGCTCTAGCTGGAGATTACCGGGGATTGATCCAACGAAGGATCAAGGGTTCATCCACCTCAAAGACACGTCGTGGTGTAGGAACAAGCAATCTCCGAACCACATAAAGGAATCGTGTTAGCGTTTGTATTCTCTCTTGTTTGCCTTTATTGTTTTAGTTTTTGTATTTCCGCTACTCACTAATCTTTTGTAGAGAAGAAATCAAAGTTGGGGGTGACCTAGATATCCAACCCCCTTCTAGCTGGTCACTGATCCCCTACAATTGGTATCAGAGTCTGGACTGCCAGAAGAACTAACCGCTGACTGTGCACAAGAGCTATGGTCCAATCGAACCATGTGAGTGGAATATTGACCTCAAACAAAGAATTGGGGGCTCCTGTGTCCGGATCAAGAGAACTAGACACTAGACAGGAAGTCCTAATTGCAGATAGGCAAGGAAGTCCTAGTAGGTCGGATGGACCGAGAGGCAGGAAGTCCTAGTTGCGGCTAGGCAAGGAAGTCCTAGTAGGTTGGGTGGACCGAGAGGCAGAAAGTCCTAGTGGGTCGAGGATCGAACGTTAGGGAGCCTGTGGTCTTTTGTTTGAGGGGGGATTGTTGGGGTTGCAAGGCTGCAAACATAGTCCCATATTGAAAACACATGGGAAAGATCATGGGTTTATAAGAGAAAGATATCTCTATTAGTATGAGGCCTTTTGAGTAGAGTCCAAGAGCAAAACCATGAGAGCTTAGGCCCAAAGTGGACAATATCATACCATTGTGGAGATATCTAAATTCTTTTCGATCCTTCACTAGATATCATGTTTATGTGCACTGATTGATATATATCCATATACACTGTTGAGCATGCTGGTTTTATTGTAGCATAGTTGATTACTATTTATATATATGTGATAATTGTTGCATCTTGCTCATCATTACATGCATACAGATGACTATGTCTCCCTTGTGGTTGAGTGAGTTATTGGCTAGAGTCACACACTCGACCACTCATGGGTAGTGATAGTTAAAGCAGATGTCGTTTGTCCTGTCGTGCTCCCACTCGGTCACTCATGGGTAGTGACGTCTCAAGTTACAAGTAGCAGGGACCCCCATTGCTATGTAGCTAGTCAACTACTAGGCAAACTGTCCACTCGGTCACTCGAGAGTAGTGCCAGCTGCAGTCTCAATCATACAGGGGTCGTGGTGTAAGGGGGGGGGAGTGATCATGTCGTACATATGCATATGATATTAAGTGTGCTTATGCTGGTGTTTTATTGTATCCATATGACTGTGATATGTTTACATATGATTGAGATATATACCTATTGCATGTGCTTCGACACTAACTTACTTATTGGTAATATGTATATATCTCACCTGTTACCCTTGTAGTTATGAGCAGTATTATTGCAGATCCTCACTACACCTGACTTTCTATTACTTGCTTAGTATATGGGTTCAGGTATGGACATTTATTATGATATCACTATAATTCATGTTAGTTTTCCCATGAGACTGTATACTTTTGAATCTCTAGATATATTATGTTCATGCACTATTTGTTTATCACCCGCTAAGTCTTTTGTACTCACCACCCCTTGTACTGATTTTTCTTTCGCTAGGGAGCAGGTAGAGGATTTATAGAGCCGCTTAGAGATTATGTCTGCTAGTCCCATATCACATCGAGTGACTTCTTTCATTATTGCTTCCACTTGCATTATTAGTTTTGGACTTGTTCGATAATATATATCTTCTGTATGGAGTTTAGCCTTATGAATTTTGGTATATATTTTTGATATTATTGTGTCAAGCTGAGATGACTCGCAGTCAGTTGTTTTAGATTTATATGTTTTGTTTATATTTTCCGTTATATTTTTGGTCTAGCCGTGTGTGTTGTATATTATCTTGTGTGGTTGTGTTTTTGATTTCAGTCATGTGGGCTATAGATATTATTCTTGTATAGTTGAGTGACTTATGTATCCAGTTTCAGTTGTCAATATTACAAGAGAGGTGTTGTTTGATTTTCATCGGATAACCTTATCCTTGGGGCGTGACAAGGCCCTTTTGGTTCGACCGTCCTCTTGGCCGGCTGTCCTTGTACTGAGGGCCTTAGCGCTGGGTAAAAAACTAAGCTCTATTGAGAGTGACCCCCTGACTATCACCTTCCCTTGGCTTGGGTTGCCACCCCATCTTGACTTTGACTATTTCGTCACCTTGACTTTAATTGGTACGTCATATCTGAATTCGTTCGTAACCGTGTCAGACATAATAAGAAAATAAGAACTATTTTATTAAAAAAAATCCTTATAAATGCTTAGTGGATATTCGAATCGTTGAAAATAGTAAATGATCTAATGCGGCGATAAAAGGAGCCCACCAAGTATGAGTAAAAGGCGAAAACAACAACCGACGTGGAGGTTAAAATCAAGGCGGTCAAAGGAAGGAAATTGTCTGCTCACCAAAGTCGGCCAAACGGGCGGCTACGTGCCGAGCGAGCATGAAGGATTCGATCGACCCGAATGCTCATCTGAGCAGATTGCTCATCCGGCTGGGACGACTATAGAGAGGACATCAGATGCTCACAATTGTGATTAAATGAATGCTAGTCCAACCGGACCGCCTATGACCTATCCGGCTGGGCAAGGGATGACCTACTAAGCCGAGCGACTACGGAGAAGAACAGTCTTGAGCGATCGGGGGGGGGGGGGGGGGGGATTCTGGCCGAGCAGCTCCCTCGCTCAGCTAAACAATAGCACCCCTTCCATATTTCATCATATCCTTCTGGGAGTTAGTGTTGCTGACAGGGGACATGGTCAACAAGCAAATCGTATGACAGAACCTTCTATTTGTTAGGATCGATGATCGCGGCTAGAGAGGGGGGTGTGAATAGTCGCCCCAAATTCTTCGTTTCTTCCTACGATTAAGGTTAGCGCAGCGGAAATAAAACGAATAGAAATGAAAAAGGAGAAGCAAACCTCAACACGAAGATGTAACGAGGTTCGGAGATGATACTCCTACTCCTCGGCGTGTCCGTAAGGTGGACGAAGCCTATCAATCCGTCGGTGGATGAGTCCCCGGAAAACCGGCTAATAAATACTCCTTATGGGTGGAGAAACCTCGCCACAAAAACTTACAACAGCAAGAAGGAAATACAAAGAAGAGCAAGAACAAAATATACAATGAATGTACAAATACTCGCTTGCCTTCTCATCGACTGAAGTCCCGGATGAAGCACCAACTTCACGGACGAATGCCAACAAGCAACTCAGTCAAAGAAGCTCCTCCGAAGCTTCGGAGCTCAGCAAAGCTCAAGCACAGCTTTCAGAAGAACAGCAGCTCAAGGAGGAAGAAGAAGAGTGGTAGTCAGCAGCCCTCGATCTCTTCTTATAACCTCTCTGATCTCCGGAGCCAACCTGCGAACCTGCAAGCAAAAAGGCCAGAACACAGAAGCCCGAAATAACCTAGCCGTTGAGTCACAACGGCTAGGGCTGGACCGATCAGAACATCTCCTGATCGGTCCAGGAAGATCCTGATCGGTCTTGGGGACCGATCAGGCTAAGCCTGGACCGATCAGGCTATGTCCTGATCGGTCCAGGAGAAGTCTGATCGGTCCCTTGGACCGATCAGCCTTTCTCCTTCTTCTCTTCTGTTTACTTCCTGATCGTCTTCAGACCGATCAGATAATCCACAGAAGCATTCTATTTGATTACTGATCGGTCACCAGACCGATCATCCGTATCACTGGATCGGTCCCCAGATCGATCCAGAGCTTGGTTTTTCCCAAACCAAGTCCCAAACCTTCCAAACCAACATCCGGTCAACCTTGACCTGTTGGTACATCATGCTTAGCATCCGGTCACTCCCTTGACCTGCTAAGACTCCCCACCAAGTGTCCGGTCAATCCCTTTGACCCACTTGGACTTTTCTCTTCGTGTCAAGTATCCGGTCACTCCCTTGACCTACTTGACCTTCTCAACACCAGATGTCCGATCACCCTTGATCCATCTGGATTTTCCCTTGCCCGGCTTCACTCACCAGGACTTTCACCTAGCTTCACTCACTAGGGTTTTCACCTGGCTTCACTCACCAGGATTTCCAATCTGCCCGGCTTCACTCACCAGGACTTTCCAACTGCCTGGCTTTACTCACCAGGACTTTCCCCGTGCCGGCTCCATACTTGGACTTTCCACATGCCAGAACGAGCTCCCGAGCCCTCTCTGACCACAGTCCGGAGAACGAGCTACCGAGCCCTCTTCGACTTCCATCTGATCCAGAGAACGAGCTCCCGAGCCCTCTCTGACCACAGTCCGGAGAACGAGCTACCGAGCCCTCTCCGACTTCCCATGTGCCAAGCTTCCATACTTGGACTTCTCCGTGCCAAGTCTCCATACTTGGACTTTTCCCGTGCCAAGCTCCCTGCTTGGACTTTTCACCATGCCAAACTCCCTGCTTGGACTTTTCCCGTGCCAAGCTCCCTGCTTGGAATTTTCCGAGTCAGGTCAACTCACCTCGGGTCAACCAGGTCAACCTTGACCACGGGTTGCACCCACAATCTCCCAAGCTTGTATCCTTGTAAAGCATCAAGGTACAAACATTGTCAAACATAACTCGTCAAACATCAAAACACAACTCGAGTCAAGTCAACTCGAGTCTGGTCAACCAGGTCAACCTTGACCTAAGGTTGCACCAACAATCTCCCCCTTTTTGATGTTTGACAAAACTCATAATCAAACCCATAATCAAGTTAGGTTAATCCGATAACCTAACTTAAGTTTTCCAATGTTCTTCCCTGAACATTTTCTAGACATTCTCCATTCTCCTCAAACCTACACTCTCCCCCTTTTTGACACACATCAAAAAGAGTGAATCAAGGTCAAGAGTTTCTTCCTAATGAAAGTCTCATACCTTACATTGAAACCCTTAATTACCCCCTTGACACTAGAGTCAACAATTAACTTAGTGATAATCCCATATCACTTAAGTCTTTTAGGAGTAAAAACTCCTCCTAAAAGTCAACTCCCCTTGACTAATAGGTAAAACTCCCCCTAAAGATCAACTCCCCCTTGACCATTGCACCAACAATGTCTTGGAGAGTTTCAAACCTTCAAAATACCAACTCCCATAGCTGAAATTTCAGTCAACAGTCGAAAAATCAGCATTTGGCACGCTCTGATCGGTCACCAGACCGATCAGCCTTCACTGGATCGGTCCAGTGACCGATCCAGCATCCCCTGGATCGGTCCTAGTGACCAATCCACTCTTTCCTGGACCGATCAGAATCCTCTCTGATCGGTCCACAAGTCTGATATCAGAATTTCTGATTTTCCTCTCGAAATTCAGAAACTCCTAGAAAATTCCAGAAAATTTCAAAAATTGTAAAACTTTGAGGATACATTCCTCATAACATATACTATCATGGAAAAATAGTTTTCTATGAAAATAAGTTCCATTTTCAAAACTTGATACAAAGTTCGAAAAACTTTGAAATAGTTCAAGTTTAACTCAACTTTGTATCAACTTTCTCAATGATGAATGCTATCACTAGAAAAGCTTCATCAAGGTTTTTCAAATCAATTTTGAAATGATTTTAAACCATTTAATTTAGGACCACAATCTTTGGGCTAAATGTACATGACTTGTACACAAGCTTTCCCTATGATCCTCAATTTCAAATTAGGCTCATCTAGGCACAAGAACTATGCACCTTGATCCTAACTCATCATCCTAATATCTCACACATATCTAAGGTGTATCAAAAACACATCCAAGTCAATTTTGATGTGAGATATGGATTTAGGTTAGCTTATTCTAAGTTCTCATGCATTTTTCTAAACAACAATTTGATCTCCATATCAAATTGTGTTTTTAACCTTAAATCAATTTCATTGATTATAAATGCAAGAGAAGAGATGATGACATGGCATATAATGATATCATAAATGAAAACATGTGCCAATGTCATGATGTCATGGCATAAAGTATGAAACTTAAATAAATCATGACATTTAACTAACCTAAGCATTATCATGACATTTCAAATGATCATAAATTAAATATGATGTCATGACATGACATATGACAAACAATACATGGCAAATAGCATATAAAGGTATAGAAAATACCTAATTCTAGCCTTAGTTGTCATTTTTGATAATTTTGATCATTCTATATTCCTAAGTGTAATAGACCTAAAATCATATCCTCAAGACTTTTAGATCACTATGTGCCAACTAGATTGACTCTAGAAAATTCCTCAAATGTGGTTGGCACATTCTAATCACCTTAGGAATAATTCTTAATTTCATTTTCAAGGCTTGATCACACCTTGAAAATTCCTAAAGTGCCACCTTTTGCCATGATTAGGTTAACTACCTATTCAAGTAAGGTTGGCACACCCTAACTCATCTAGCGTGATGAAATCACGCTCCTAGGAACCCAATACCTATTGGAGCTCATTGGGTTCACTAAATATTCACTAGGGATGACTTCCCTAGCAACCCTCCTAATGACCCTCCTAGGCTTTAAAGTCTTGGTCATTTGGGACTCATCAAGATCAACTCTAGGGGTGACTCCCCTTGTGACCTTGGTGATGGTCTTCCTAGCCCTAGATTTTGTTCCATAATCGAATGGAACATTGTGATAAGTGGGCTTGACCACTTGGGACTTAGGTTTGTGACCCAAACCTTTCTTGTCCTTGGACATTGGTTTTTGACCCTTAAACCCTAGAAATAACTTCTCCAAGTTCTTAAGAGCCTTTTCCAAAGTATCAAGTCTTGACCTCAAGACTTGATTCTCCTTCTCTAATACCTCAATTTTTAATTTTTCATTTCTCTTTGAGGTATTCCTAGGCATGTGTCTAGTTGATTTGGGATTTCTACCTAGGTTCTCCCTAACCTTAGATGAGTTGATCCTAGGGTTGGCTTTCCTAGTGTTATCCTTATCTAGGCTCACATGTTTGGCACCTAAGCATGTGTATCGATTTCTATAATTATCATGCTTATCATTATTGTCAATTGCAATCAAACTACTAGCATGCATTCTATTTGAATTGCAAAAATGAGCCTTAGAGATTACCTTAAGGTTTGCCTTAGCTCCCCCTATCGATGTGCTCGTCTTCTCGTCCTTGTGAGATTGCCTCCCCCTCGGACATTGACTCCGATAATGTCCCCTTCGCTTGCATTGGAAGCACACCACGTGCTCCTTGCTCTTGCGTATTAGGACTCCGGCTTCCTTGACCTTTGGCGCCGGTGGAGTCTTCCTTATCCTCTTTGGACATTTACTCTTGTAATGTCCATATTCCCTACACTCAAAGCATATTATGTGTAATTTATTCGAAATTAAAATGCTTGAGTTACCTAGGGTTGAGGATGGTTGTATGCTTTCTCCTTCATCCCTTCCGGAGATAGAAGTTTCTTCTTCTTGCTCCGATCTTGAGGAAGAACTCTCCTCCTCTTCTTCCTTAGATGTTGAGTAACCCTCAACTTCTAATTCCACATCTCCATGGTGTGAGCTACTTAGCTCACTTGACTCCTCTTCATGGCTTGAAGTGGAGCTCCCCTCATGGAACTTGGCCAAGTTATTCCACAATTCTTTGGCATTGTTGTAACCACCTATCTTACACAATATATCATTAGGTAATGAGAATTCAAATATTTTCATTACCTCGTCGTTGATTGTGGATTGGTGGATTTGCTCCTTCGTCCACTTCTTCTTCTCAAGAGGTTTTCCTTCTTTATCCATCGGAGGAGTGAAACATAATTGTACACAACTCCAATTTTCAATGTTAGTCATAAGGAAATACTTCATCCTTACCTTCCAATACGCGAAGTCGTCGCGATCGTAGAAGGGTGGAATTGTGATGTCTTCTCCGAGTAGATCCATTCTCTAGCTTGTGCTCCCTCGGGTGTTAATCCAACGAAGTGCGACCTCGCTCTGATACCACTTGTTAGGATCGATGATCGCGGCTAGAGAGGGGGGTGTGAATAGCCGCCCCAAATTCTTCGTTTCTTCCTACGATTAGGGTTAGCGCAGCGGAAATAAAACGAATAGAAACGAAAAAGGAGAAGCAAACCTCAACACGAAGATGTAACGAGGTTCGAAGATGATACTCCTACTCCTCGGCGTGTCCGTAAGGTGGACGAAGCCTATCAATCCGTCGGTGGATGAGTCCCCGGAAAACCGGCTAATAAATACTCCTTATGGGTGGAGAAACCTCGCCACAAAAACTTACAACAGCAAGAAGGAAATACAAAGAAGAGCAAGAACAAAATATACAATGAATGTACAAATACTCGCTTGCCTTCTCGTCGACTGAAGTCCCGGATGAAGCACCAACTTCACGGACGAATGCCAACAAGCAACTCAGTCAAAGAAGCTCCCCCGAAGCTTCGGAGCTCAGCAAAGCTCAAGCACAACTTTCAGAAGAACAGCAGCTCAAGGAGGAAGAAGAAGAGTGGTAGTCAACAGCCCTCGATCTCTTCTTATAACCTCTCTGATCTCCTGAGCCAACCTGCGAACCTGCAAGCAAAAAGGCCAGAACACAGAAGCCCGAAATAACCTAGCCGTTGAGTCACAACGGCTAGGGCTGGACCGATCAGAACATCTCCTGATCGGTCCAGGAAGATCCTGATCGGTCTTGGGGACCGATCGAGCTAAGCCTGGACCGATCAGGCTATGTCCTGATCGGTCCAGGAGAAGTCTGATCGGTCCCTTGGACCGATCAGCCTTTCTCCTTCTTCTCTTCTGTTTGCTTCCTGATCGGTCTTCAGACCGATCAGATAATCCACAGAAGCATTCTGTTTGATTACTGATCGGTCACCAGACCAATCAGCCGAATCACTGGATCGGTCCCCAGATCGATCCAGAGCTTGGTTTTTCCCAAACCAAGTCCCAAACCTTCCAAACCAACATCCGGTCAACCTTGACCTGTTGGTACATTATGCTTAGCATCCGGTCACTCCCTTGACCTGCTAAGACTCCCCACCAAGTGTCCGGTCAATCCCTTTGACCCACTTGGACTTTTCTCTTCGTGTCAAGTATCCGGTCACTCCCTTGACCTACTTGACCTTCTCAACACCAGATGTCCGATCACCCTTGATCCATCTGGATTTTCCATTGCCCGGCTTCACTCACCAGGACTTTCACCTAGCTTCACTCACTAGGGTTTTCACCTGGCTTCACTCACCAGGATTTCCAATCTGCCCGGCTTCACTCACCAGGACTTTCCAACTGCCTGGCTTTACTCACCAGGACTTTCCCGTCTGCCTGGCTTCACTTACCAGGACTTTCCACATCCGGTCCAGAGAACGAGCTCCCGAGCCCTCTCTGACCACAGTCCGGAGAACGAGCTACCGAGCCCTCTCCGACTTCCATCCGGTCCAGAGAATGAGCTCCCGAGCCCTCTTTGACCACAGTCCGGAGAACGAGCTACCGAGCCCTCTCCGACTTCCATCCGGTCCAGAGAATGAGCTCCCGAGCCCTCTCTGACCATAGTCCGGAGAACGAGCTACCGAGCCCTCTCCGACTTCCCATGTGCCAAGCTTCCATACTTGGACTTCTCCGTGCCAAGTCTCCATACTTGGACTTTTCCCGTGCCAAGCTCCCTGCTTGGACTTTTCACCATGCCAAACTCCCTGCTTGGACTTTTCCGAGTCAGATCAACTCACCTCGGGTCAACCAGGTCAACCTTGACCACGGGTTACACCCACAATCTCCCAAGCTTGTATCCTTGTAAAGCATCAAGGTACAAACATTGTCAAACATAACTCCTCAAGCATCAAAATACAACTCGAGTCAAGTCAACTCGAGTCTGGTCAACCAGGTCAACCTTGACCTAAGGTTGCACCAACACTATTGTCATGTCAGAGATTTGCACGCCCTGTTAAGGAATGATGTCATAGACACTTTTCTCTAACATGTCTTTTCATAGGACAGTTGGAAAAACATGCACGCGTCTTGAAAAACATGCACGTTTGTTATTGAAGCACTATATAAAGTGGGGTCCCTGCATTAGCAGAGGTATATATTATTTGTGGTTAAGATCCTGTTATTGCTACAGTTCTTTGTCATATTTTTTACTATTACGATAACTAATTTAAATATCAGAGGACTAATACCAAGATCCTTTTCTTGACCCAGTACTAGGTACTAATATTCTTTATATTTTAGAATCGAGCTAAGTCTTCCTATAATCAATCAAAAAAACTATATTCTCAATCAACCGTCTTTACTATTTTTAAATATGATTATCTGATCTATTTTAGAATTTTAACTTTTAAGTATGGTAGATACTGAGCGGATACTCATTCTGCTTATTTAAATAGATGAGTTAAATTTTAATTTTAATATTTTACTTATATATTTAGTTGGTGGAGCAACCACATGGTAGATATAAATGGATACCTATTTATTTATAGTTGGGTGATAAATTACCGCATAAAAATATGAATAAAATTTATAGAAAAATAATCTTTTGAAGAATTAATTCATCTACGGAAATTATCATAATTTACGTTCCTTCCAACTGCGTTGGAACCGACGTAGAAGAGTATTATCTTTTATCATATAGATATTTATTTAAAATAGATAGGCATGGATTTTAGTTTTAAAATTTCATATTTTTTCGATTGAATTCGTGTTTCCTGCCCAATGACCGACACGCGATTTCCCACCTGCCCACGTGGCTGTCCTGTTAGGCACCTACCCCCAAAAAACAGACCTCCATTATTGTATGCACACTCTCGTTTTACCTTCCCGGTTTGGTGCTTGCCTTCGCCATTTCGGCTCGGCTCGGATCGGCGGCGTCAACCCAAACAACTACAAAGCCTAATTTTCTTCTCCTACCTCAATAAAATCCCTCGTTTTTTGTTCTCTTCGTCGCCCACCAAATCTGAACCTCCCCAACCATGGCCACGATCTCCAAATTCTCCAACTCGGCCCTCGCCTCTTTTGCCGCTCCGTCGCCGCGAGTTGATCCCAAGCTCCCTGTAGGATGCAGAGTCGGCCCGGTTCTGAGTCGCAGTGCTCCCCTCCGCCTCTCTGTTCGAAGAGATCGTGCCGCTAGAAGTGCTTCGGCGTATGTTCCCTCCTTTTTTATTTGTTATCCTTTTTTAAATCTGGGTTGATCTATTGTTTTTAGTTTTTTTTGTTTGGCTCGGATTCCAGTTTTTGTTAGTTTTGTTCCAGCGGTGTGCTTTTCTGGATCTGATGATCGGTTTTTTTTCTTGCTTTTGCATGATCTTGTAGCATCCACGGCACTAGCAACTTTCATCAATTGCACTTGACCTTTTTGTTTATTTATTGTATCATTGCACTACCAACTCATGTTACCATCAATTCCGTATAAATTTAACTATTGATCTGAAATTCTCACGCCCTTGACATTCGAAATACAATAGATTTTTTCGCTTCTTTGTTTTTTCCCAATACGTTTTCCCCCCTTACTTTTCAAGGTTTAATTTGACTTTCTTCAGCTATTTGTATTAATCTCTTCCTCTATTTATGCATAGTAATTTAGGACTCTTTGTTTTTTACCTATATATATCTACCCAGTGTGAAGTGCTCAAAGCAAGATGGAAATGGTGTCCCATTAAAGAGGACAACGCTCCATGACCTTTATGAGCTTCAAGGACAATCTCCATGGTATGACAATCTCTGTCGCCCAGTAACAGATTTGCTGCCGCTAATTGCCAGTGGAGTTAGAGGTGTTACCAGCAATCCTACAGTAAGATTTGTTTTTGAAATTTATATCAACGCCACTCTCTTTTACTCTAATTGAGCTTACCTTAATTTTCTCTTTGCTGCAGATTTTTCAGAAAGCTATATCTTCATCTAATGCCTATGATGAGCAGTTCAGGTATTCATCTATATCAACATATTTGCATTGATCATTTTTGTTTGAATACAATTAGGTGCTTCTGATATTGCAGGGATTGGTGAATGATCTACCATGTTTTGGTCATTTCTATTTTATTATCATGACTGGGTTGTCGCTACCCACTAGTACTATTTAAGTAGTAATCACCTCACTGCTTATTGCTTGTGTGGATTTTCCCAATTCATATTTGGCGTTATATGATTATGCTTTTCTAGAATAAAAGAACTTATCACAGTGGTTACTTCTAGAGGAAAAATTCTTTTATCAATTGGAAGCTCATAAAAATACCTCTCAATTACAATAAGCAACCGCAATTATATGTTAATGGTTCAATTGTTAATTATTTTACACCACTATTTGCTGATGTATCTCTAAGCTTTGTGAATTACCAAGCTAATGTCTCTATACAGGGATCTTGTAACATCAGGGAAGGACACAGAAAGTGCATACTGGGAGCTTGTTGTAAAGGATATTCAAGATGCTTGCAAGCTATTTGAACACATTTATGATGAAACAGATGGTGGCGATGGTTATGTTTCTGTTGAAGTCTCGCCCAAGCTTGCAAACGACACTAATGGCACTGTTGAAGCTGCTAAATGGTTACACAAAGTTGTTGACCGTCCAAATGTCTACATCAAGATTCCAGCCACAGCAGAATGTGTTCCTTCGGTTCAACAAGTTATTTCACTTGGTATAAGTGTTAATGTGACAGTAAGTTCTATTTCCCTATTTTTTTGTTACTGAATCAACTCCTATTTGTATTTTATTCAAATTTCAGAATGTTATTTGCATACCTTCTAATGTTATGACAAATCCATTTCTTTGCGGAATTAGTTAATCAGAACTCCACCTTAATGGATAGTGCTCGTTTTATTCGAATCATCTAGTTATGAAATCTCTTCTTATTTGATCTCTAGGATCTGAATGTACCTATCCACAACCTTGCTTCATCTCAATTTCCAAGATTGTTTTCCTTTTTATTTTCTAAAAATAATTGTCCAAAATAAGTTCTGATATGCGCAACATTCACAAGAATGTAAGATGTATTGCAGATTGCCACATTAGGCAAACATATGAAGCTGCAGTAGTTTCCTTCTTAACTACAGTCGTTTGTTCTCTTGCTCGAAAAGGTGCAGTTTAACTAAAGTACATATGGTTTTATCTTCCTCGTGCATTTGCTGGTATATGCCGTACAGTTTTCTATTAGATTAGATACTGAGTTTCCTTGTGTTATTGAATTTGAGCTCTAATTCCCAATTAGTTCTAGTGCTGATTGGATCTAGAATATAGAGGATGAAAGTTTAAGTACTCTTATCCTAAAAAGGTATGTTAGAACACTGAATATAAAAGAAAAAAGTGGTCATTAAAATTTGTATTATCAGAATAGCAGTGAATTATATTATTTCATAGATAAAGAAGCAAGAGAAGCAAGATCTTGTTATATACAGACTACAGAGTTTACTCTGCAAAACATGAGCCATCAGCATGAGAGAAGGACTTGATATACCATAATTACTTAGATATTTGACCTGCTTTATGTGGGTTGGTATGTAATTTATCTATAAAAACTATACCAATCAAAATATATGATAGAATAAATATACTATTTAAGAAATGGACAAAATGGAAATCGAAAAAACAGATTTTCTTTTTTTAAAGGATTTAACATATGAGAGGATGAACGTGCAACACCATGCACTTGAGAGCTCAAATATTCTATGCATAGGATGCATCAACTTTTTTGTTACATTGGTGCCTAGTGGAAAGCATCTCTTCAACAACAGCTTACAGTAATTCAATAACAACAATTATACTAACATAGTCATTATGTAAAATTAATGCTTCAACTGAAAGAAAGAAAATTTGATGTGAATGCTTACTACTGCTGGAAATCTGAACTTATACCCAATTTCCTTGCATTTTTTTCATTGGCACTGTCCACCGCAACCCTTGTAGCACTGTGGAGCCACAAGGCTGATCACAGCAGCTTGTCCTTGTACCCGCTCCATGACAGATAACACCTCCTTGATTGTGATGCCATCAATTGTACTTCCTCCAGCACCCATCCTCAAACTCTAACATTGTCATCTATGGCACAACAGGAGGTGCACGTAGCATAAATCACTGAAACACGATGAAACTGTGGTCTGGATGTTGTGGTCTTGCCAGTGACGACGACCAAGTCTGAGTTCCACCGTTTGTGCCTTATGATCATCTCTGTGCTGATGTTCACCTCTTGTCCTTTAGCATGCAAATGTCCCACTGATGCATGCAGGCTGACGGTGGGGATGTGGCAATTAGCAAAGTAATGTCCTGGCCACGAGAAGGAGATGATTTTTTTGGCCAGAGAAGGAGATGCATTTATAAGCATATGCAAAGCAGCAGAACAGCATAGAAATAGACAAAGATTAAAGGTCAGGGGAGAATTAATATGGTACGCTAAAATTGAGAAGATGAATTGCAACTAATTGTTTGAGGTAGAGGATATGGAGGGACAAAAATGTCTCCAGCACATCCATGCTTTTGTTGTTTTCACAATCTCCGCCATTAGAGCATGCTGCATGCACAAATAATATGCCAAAATGATTATTTGATTACCTTTTTTCATGAAATGATGGGCTGTGAACGATGAAGAGCACTTCAAATTCATTCATTTTAGATAAGAAGATAGATTTCTATTTCTCTTTCTGGATATAATTGTTAGATCATGAGTTGATGTATTCTTAAACCTGGGACTATATAACCCATTCAGTTATCTATACAAGGAAACAGAATGTAGACAGCTCTGAGTAGTGAATTAGAATCACTGATACATCTACAGCTTCCTTGGAAACCAACATGCCCCTCCAAATTGTTGGTTAGTCTCTGTTGCATTTTTTGGGTATTCTTTCATGGAAGCAGCTTCAATTAAAACTGCTCAAAATTTTTTACTGAATTTATGTCTGGCTTCATCATTAGAACCTGTTAAACGTTGTAACAACTGTCATAAAATGTCATACTCAGGACAAACACCAGATAAAGCCATCGTTGAGTGCTGAAATTCAACTCCTAATTTCATTTACTATAGATAAAATAAGTATTAATAGCTGGACTTAATATAGAATCTCATAGGACTTCAGGCTTGATAAGTGAATAATTCCCTAACCTAATTTTAGAGGGAAAATTTTCAATGTCAACTGCTATAGACTATAATTTCATGCCAAACTAGTTTGGGATTAATTCATTTTAAAGGAAAACAACTACTGTAGACTACAAATTTGTCTGTTGTTATAGCAGATGTCTCATTAGATGTACCATTACTTTGCTGATCAGACTTATTATTCTGCAGCTAATCTTCTCGCTTCCTAGATACGAAGCAGTCATTGACGCTTATTTGGATGGTCTTGAATCTTCTGGACTGAGTGACCTGTCTAAGCTTACAAGTGTGGCTTCCTTCTTTGTGAGCCGTGTTGACTCCCTCGTTGATAAATTGCTAGAAAAGATTGGGACACCAGAAGCTCTTAATCTCCGAGGAAAGGTAAAACACTTTCCCTGGTCTCAGCAACAAACTGATTTTCTATTGATGGTCATCTTTTGTGTGATGGAATCCACAGGCTGCAGTAGCTCAAGCAACTCTAGCTTATAAACTATATCAGAAGAAGTTTTCCGGTCCCCGGTGGGAAGCTTTAGTGAAGAAGGGTGCCAAAAAGCAGAGACTTTTATGGGCCTCAACAAGTGTTAAGAATCCTACATATCCTGACACCCTTTATGTAGATCCTCTCATTGGACCTGATACGGTGAGTTACATCTAAACATTCCTTTAGACTGCATGCATATGTGAAAGTATTCTGTTATAAAGTAGTACAGGATATACTTTTATTATCCTTCAGTTTGGAGTATGGATTGAACGTGCTTTGGTTATGCAAGAGCTTCAAGCATAGCGCAACCTGGTCACTAGTTGCATACTTCCATGATGCTATGCCATGCTGCATGTGACTAGGCTTGAGATAACTTGGCTCTAGCAGAACCATGCGAGTTGGTGTTAACCCAGGCCAAGCACTTGCACGGACATGGCTACCCAGAGTTTGGCCTAGGTTGGCCTATCCAACCTTAATCTAATAATAAAATAATATCAAATAGTTTTGAAAAATAAAAAATAATGATGAAAAATCTGAAATGTTAAAAAAAAACATATTTTCCTTCAAATTTTGTTTTAAACATAAGGCTAGTTGTGTAGATTTTTAATTTATTTTAAGGATAAAAGGGTAAATATGTTGCTTTAAAAAAATTACAAAAATATCTTATGAGTCGTTCTTTCAAATTAGGCCTGTGGGTCAGCTTACTGGTAGGGCTCTGGGAGATTCATGCGCGGCAATCCCATGTTCTATCCCTGGCCCAGTTAACACCTCTACACACAATAATTATGTTGTCAAAGGTTCTAATCAATTGGTGTATGTATGACACTGTCTGGTTGAACTAATATGTCACAGTTATGCCACCATAGCTAGTAACCAATTTTGCTCAATTGTTGGTACTGACTAGGTGAAACTGCATAAATTGTGCATCTTTAGATGTTGAAGTTAGCCCATCCAGATTTGGTTTTCTTCCAGACAAAGTAATCGGCATTCTGTTGAGTCCTTGACCTTATAGTTGAATTATTTCATCTGTGGTTTCAGGTGTCAACCATGCCCGACCAGGCTCTTCAAGCCTTCATCGACCACGGTGTTGTCTCAAGGACCATTGATTCAAATATATCAGAGGCAGAGGGAGTTTACAATGCGCTAGAGAAGTTGGGAATCGACTGGAATGAAGTTGGGGATCAGCTTGAGGCAGAGGGTGTCGATTCCTTCAAGAAAAGTTTTGACAGCCTGTTGGTCAGTCTGAAACAGAAGGGTGATGCTCTGAAGGCTGTAAGTCTTTAGAACAATGAGGAGCCAAGCGAAGCTTAATCCATCGCAGGCAGTGATCTAAATAAAGCTGGTCTAGCTAAATTTGCTTGTAATTCCTAGTTTAAGTGGATTTGGTTTCTTCTTTTCTTTGTGAGGACCGTGTGAATCAATGTGATAATGTGCTTAATTAGATTGTGAGTGGTGAATGCAATATGAAATGTCAGATGATTATGTTGCCTTTGGTTAATTGCAATAGCACGAATAGAACAATTTCATTGGAGTAATTCAATTAATTGGTAGTATGAATTGACAAACCCCAATAAAATTAAATTGTATATTTTTCTAAATCTAAAGCAAGAATTAACTAAATTGAAGTTCTCAGTATATAGTAAATGTTAATTATTTCTTTTTAATTTACTCTTATAAATTAATTTTTACAACATATTCTATGTTTCATCAATACTTTTCAATTATTTTTTTCTTCGTCAATCATTAAGTATCAATTATTTATACAAAAATTGAATTTATAGATAAACATAAATATTATTTTATATACTTATTAAATTTTATGGGTCATCATGATTGATTTTAAATGTTGATTGATTATGTATCTATCATAATTAATACATTGTGCCCTCCATGATGCTCCTTTTGACTTCTTAATCATCCATTTTAAGCATATTTTTATTTAGAATGAAAATCTTTTATTTTATGCCCATTTATTAATACCTTTATTTTTAAAAAAAAATTTTGACTATTAAAAATTCATGATCAAACTATTTTAAAGGTTTTCTAAAGAATTTCTGGGAGGAGGATATTTTTAAAAGTTTTACATGCATTTGTCTAACTATACAACTATTTAGAAATAAGATACGCTCTTTAATAAATACAAATTGTTAAATATTCAGCAAATGTATATAAATTTAGATTTGATAGAACATAAAAATATCGATATAATTTAAATTTGATTTTGTTCATACCCAACGTTTTCTTGTAGGCAAGTTACTAAACCGCCAAGTGTAAATTAAATGTGTTTATTTTATTCACCGTAATATCTTTAATTGTCGGCAGCCGTTCCCGATGCTTCGGATAATCTTCAAATAAGACCCTAAATACAGTCACCTTGACTCTTACACTACGTTTTCTAGGCGCAATCTCCATGGAAGCCAAAATGCGGGTCCCACTTATTGGCCAACAAAAATGCGGGTAGTTCTACGAGAGCAAGCTGTCCCTGTCATAAAGCACTATCAAGCGGGTCCCGTCAACGGTCTATCGAGATGTGAGCGGCAAGCGAACGAAGGCGTCGGACGCCGCCGTTACAGATTCGAAGCTTCGACGACGGTTAATCTCCGACTCTTCGCGCTTTTCCTCATCTCGACTCCGGTCTTTTCATGCGAAGTCCTTTCCTCGCATCTGCAGGGGACGCCGTTGTCTTCAATTGAGTTGTTGTTGTTGTCGTTGTCGTCGGGGAAGGCGATGGGGAAGGATGTGATAAGGTTGGAGAAGGAGTCCGTGATTCCGGTGATGAAGCCAAAACTCATCATGAAGTTAACAAGTCTCATAGGTAATGAACGCTTCACTGTTTTCTAGGCTTTTGTGTGTTCCTTCTCCGGCGTTTGATGATTTTGCCTTTTTTTTAATTCCATTTCACTTTTGCGGTTAGGGTTATTGTTTCTGTGACATTTGTTTTCCAGACGTGGAGAATAACATTGTTTACCTTCCATTTTCAAGAAATCTCCTTTATTTCTCCTCTGTTTGCTATGTGAAATGAGAAAAACGTGAGCTTTGGTGTTAAGCTGGATAGACTATATTTGTTTGAAGATCAAAATCGCATTTGAAATCATGAGTATGCGTATAACACTGACCAACTCGAAACAAGAATGAATTGATTTATCCTTTAAATTCAATTCACGTTAAAAATGGATGCATAAGGACTACGGAGGGGATCAGAGTGGGTCTATTTCATCTGGTATGCAACTTCGTGGATGAATATTGAGGTTTTCAATCTTTTCATTTACTATTCTTCTTCTGCATAGAGACTCCATCAAGGTTGGTAGGTGCGTCGCATAATTTACCAGGTGTTAAAATTGTAGAGCCTGATTGATGCAGTAAACAAAAGGTAAGGATTGAGCTCTCAGGTGAGTTCGCTAGGGATGTAAGGGAAGGTGTTTCCCTTCTAGAGGTTCAGGAGCAACGCCCACAAACATAGATGACTCCTCCAACAGAATTGATATGGTATCATGTCGACCTACCTAGTGATCAGCTGTTTCAACCTGCTTACATGCCGTCCATATCTAGTGTTCAGTTGACGCAACTTGGTGTCTTGCTGTTGCTACAAGGTGTTTTGTTGATGTGACGTGGTCTTTCTGACCCTTGCCTTCCAGAAGTTACAAATTGATTTTAATTGTCATGTGACTTGCTATACGACTATGGATATAAGCAAACTTGTCAAACCACATGTGTCTTGCCAGTCTTTTTGTGTTCACTCTGTTTCTTACTTTTGTACCATCTGTATGGTTGCAATAGTTTAGTTGACAAATGAGTATTAAATCCTTAAAAATTGGTATCAAAGCTAATTCAGATCCTAACAATTGTTATTGGATCTGTACCAGCTCCTAACACCCAACTATCTTACTCAATTCTAATCATCTAGTGTCCATAGAACACTATAGAAATGTAGAATTGCATTATCATTGTGATGGATGTTGAGATAGTTCATACTGAAAAAATTGTACTGTGCTGCAAAAGGCTTGTTCTTTTAGACCAATTAATCATAGTTGATGTATCAAGTGGTGTAGCATTGGATGAATCTAATGCTTAAATTGGCCAGTTAAGTCCCAAAAACAAGGATCAGTTTTTGTGTGCGTGTTAAACAGCTCAGTCTCTGCTCAAGAAAAGAAACAAATGTTCTTCTAAAGGTGTATATTTTTACATTTGACTAATAGTTTGTCATATTTAATTTTTATTATTTCCTAACTTAATTTGTAACTCTACCCATGGCGAATAAACTCCACCATGGCCGGTCCCAAGTCCAGATAAAGGAAAAGGATGCATTAGTCTGACCAACGTTAAAACATAGACAAATATTATGATGGATTTATCAAATGTGTCAAAATGTATTTTACTGATATGTTAGTCTGTGGTAAATGGTTTCTTTAGCTTTTAGTTACTAAATTTGTATGAATTATTTCTTATTGGTCTTGAAACTTTTGCCTTTATTACTTTTTAGAGCACTCTACTGACCAATCCGAGTTTATCAAGCTATGCAAGAGAGTAGAGTACACGATTCGTGCATGGTACCTTCTACAATTTGAAGATTTGATGGTACCTTCTCATGTCCTTGACTTATGACATTCATGCAAGACATGTAAAATCAATGGATACTTAAATGATTTCTGATTTGTTGTTAAAACCCTGCCTAAATGCATTAAAACACAGTCACAAAGGAAGTCTCCCTAATGACTTTTTATAGCCATTCAAAACCATATTACTTAAATAATAACTTTCATGGCTAATTTTTATTTGTCTTTTCTTTGTATGCAAATGAAAATGTGCAGATCTTCATTTGACATACAATATTGACATACACAATATTGTGTCCACAGCAACTTTACTCATTGTTCGACCCTATTCACGGTAATCAGAGATTGAAACAGCAGAACATACCTTCTCAAGAAATAAATGATCTGGAGTTGAATTTCCTGAAGTACTTTTTTCAGGTTTGTCAATTTCCATGTAATATTTGTGTTGTATTTATTGAGTTCTTACTAACAACATAAAAGCCAAACAATTTAGCTGGAGAAAAGTAATGGAGTAGAACATAACTTGTTGTGTAGGGAATACAATTTGCTTTGTAGCTTGTACTTTTGACATAACCCATATATTTCCCACCTTGCAATCAAGTATATCAAAAGTGGCATCCGCATCATGATTCAATGTTAATAATTTCTGTTGGAGCTAGTTGTTTGAAATCATGCCTTTTGGTGATTCTAAAGTGGAGGATATTGAGCCAGTTTTGCACTTTAAGAACTAGTTAATCAAAAGTAATGATTTTGATTGTTTTGAGAACGTAAAAACTTGATCATTTAACAAACCATTTTATTCATAGTTATGATTTTTCTTTGGAGATCTACCCCAAAATATTGTTGATATGATGTTGATGCCATGTTCCTTTTAATGATATTGGGGCTTAAAATGATATCTATCATCCTATGCATGTTTGTTGCCTTAGATTCTAGTCGTCATGAGGTTGCTACAAACATTTAATTCTGAACTTACTATGTGAGAAATTCCTTGTTATGGAATAAATATGAAATTTCGACACATAAGCCATGTAAGGATATAACCACGAGTTGAGTGTAGAAGTTGGAACAATCCAATAACTTCATATTAATATGATTAATGAGAAAATAAGAAAATGACATGTAGGGAATTAGTTAAATAGCTAACACACAAACACATAGGCCAATAGGGGAATGGCACTTGGCAATCCTATTTGGCACACCTGCTGAATCACAGCTTGGCATGCTTCTAAAGGTATGTACCTTGGGTTCTACAATGGGAACTCTATCTGCTGGCTTGTATGTCATGTCTACTTGAGAGGAAGGGAGCCTAGCTAGAGGGGAGGGAGGAGGTAAATCAATCATGATAGTTGTATACTTCAGTGGAAAAATAGAAAAAGGAAGTAGTTGGATCTCTTTTCCCCTCTTTTGCTTCCTTTAAAGTGAGACAGAAAGAAAAGAGAGAAAAAAGGTATTGATAAGACTAATTTAAGCCCCTGCATATCTTGCAAATAATAACATTGAAGAGTTAAAGTTGTCATTTTGTTTTATTTGCTCTTCTCTCTTCACCTTTCAAGTAGATAAAATAAAAACAAACTCCTCTCTCTTTCTTCCTTGGCCTCTTTCCTCCCCCAATACTTTTCTTTTCTTTTCCCCCCTTCCTCTCCTCTAATAGGCCTAATATTGAGTTTTCATAATCCACCACCTCCATAAATCCTATTTGATCATCACCTTCATTCCAACTCAGTCAAACACCACTTCATGTGATAAACGGATTCTAACCCTCATCTTTGAACATCTTTGCGATAGAGGAGCTCATCTCAACCATGCACCTCTTCACTTTGTGAGTCTGTCTGTCAGCCATAAAGGATACCTCTGTGTCTCACAAGGGAGGATATCTAATGGCCTCACAAGGGAGCATACCTTAATAAGACACTTTTTCACCTATTCACCTTATAAGGGTGGCGACCTCAGTAAATGGGCACCTCAGGTCATCAAGAAACTCACCCAAGCCAGATACCAAACCTTGTCAAGATGTCTATCTTAGTCAATCACCTCACCTCATTGTGCAACTCAATCTTGGATAGACATCTCATCTTATCAGAGAATCCACCTTAGCTGAGCACTTACCTCATCAAGTAGTTCCACCTCGTCCAGGCATCTCACCTTAGTAGCACTCACCACCTCAACTGGACACCTTCACATCATCTGGAACTCCATGGAAGATCACCTCATCTTATCTAGAACAATACTTCCTCTTCAGTTTTACCTCCTTAGCATACTTCAGTTTGACAATATCCAAGTCGGGTAGATAGAGCTCATCCTATCTATCCACTTCGGCAACAACACTTGGTACCTATGTTGCACCTAATTAGGTAGGTCAAACATCTAGTTGGAACTTGATCACTTCTATCCTTTTCAAGAATATCAATTGGTCATATAGGTGCAGATGAGTGTCATTCCCTCCTTTTTTTTTAAAATTTCGTGACTCTTAAATAACCTCCTTAGTCCTTTCTCAATCACAAAATGTTCATCATCCAAAATCTGATTGACATGAATCCAATATGTGAAGGTTATTAGCTAAGAAGACTGATATGACAAGCTATTATTATTCAAATCAGTTATTTGGTTTAATGGACAACTGTTCTGATCAATCAGTTTTTAAAACATAAGTTGAATATCAAGTACATTTATACCAAGCCAAACCATATCCTAGGAGAACATTTGGAGGATTAGTCATAATCTGATTCTGTTCGATCCATTTTATTTATTTATCTATTTATTTGTGAAAGTTTATGATTAGATTTGTGCAACGATCTTGTGAAAATAGGACAAGATTGTGTACTTAGGTATAGATTCACTACTATGTGATATTCATTTCTTCTTCCCTTTTATATTGTCTGTTTTTTTTCTCTATTCCTCTTCTCTCTCTTTATTTCCTTTAATCTCTTTACTTTGTCTTCTCTTTGTTTCCCTTCTCTTTTACTTCTTTCTTCTCCATGGTTCAATCTTGTGCTGGTTTATGAATTGGTACTCCTTACGGATGATCTGCACCAAACATGTGCCAGTTCTTGAAACCTTAGCTAGTCCAACAGTTATCTATATGCACCGAATATTGCTATGACATGTAAGCTTTTTTCTTATAAACTCTTATGTAATATAAAGAAGAAATACAATTAACTGAGACATCTTATGATTCATAATGTGATTTACCACCCTTTTTATGCTACCACACAATTTTATGAATGTTCTTATAATTCCATAATACTACAAAACATCACCTGAAAAGCAAATGCTCACACCAATCTGATTCATTTGACATCACTTGTAATCTGTATATTGCGTAGCTTTGGTTCCAAGTTAAGATCCCTTTTTTGCCTTCTAAATGTGTGCTCCGCCACCGCTTGATATGCTTGAGTTAGTAGAAGGAAGGATAAACAATATGACAGTTGCTCACTATCACTCTTCTATCTCCCAATGCTATCCTTGTACCTCCATTGAAGTATATTCACATATCATATTTTGGTCTCTTTATATGATTAACACAGGTAATGGAAAAGAGCAATTTTAAACTAGTTACTGATGATGAAATCGAAGTTGCACAATCAGGGCAGTATCTCTTGAACCTTCCCATTAAAGTTGATGAATCAAAGGTTTGAAAAATAATTTATTAGCTTAAATTCACTTAACTTTCATATTTGTTTAACTTGATAGAGTTCTTGGAATGTAGTTGGACAACAAGCTTCTGCCAAGGTATTTTAAGGATCACCCTCATGAAAATCTTCCTAGTTTCTCTGATAAGGTATTATTCAATATTTTTATCTGCAATTGTTCACTTATTTGTTACAAAGTTGTAATAATTTTTAAAATTTCAATTTCAGTGGTAGTAGCAAAATTTTAATGTAATAATACATCTTGTTCTCATAACTTTCTACTACGAAAAAAAATGCTTGATACATCATTAATCCACACAAACAGTTAATTGTCACTATCTTTTTTAAAATTGGTTTATTTTTTTATTTTGAGATTATCTTAAGATGGCAAAATCAAACTCCTTGCATTAAATAAGAACTCTTATTTTTTAAAAAAAAATTTCATGTTGGCCTTATCTTCTCAATTATGAATCTTTATTCCTCTAACAACATCAAGCAAACCCCTAATAATTTATTTCTGCAGGAAAAGAATTACAAAAACATAAAGAGAAACTATATAGAGAACACATACCAGGTTAGGCTCCAAAATAAGGCATTGACTAATATTCAAGGGGTCAAAGAACGTTTATCCATAAAAACAGTGACAAACACTATCATTCTCATTTCACTCTCTTACCCAATCCTGTTGTAGGTCTATATAGACAAGTCTAACATTGTCATCTTTAACTGTAGTTTTTTCCCTACTTTTATGTATTTCAATGCTTAAATGCTTACTTTTTTAAAATCCATTTGAAGTTTACAAAAGTTAAGCTGGAGCTAGTTTCAAACATTCTATCTTTTGAGGTGTCCTTTCTTAGGCACAATGAATGTTCCCCTTATTTTCTATGACTTCACATATCTCATGATTAGATTTGGCATTCTATGATTTCTCCTTTGCTGTCAATATTATCTTATCAATTTTTGAAGAGTAAACAGTCTCCAAATTACTAACAATGTTTGGAGAGAGTTGATTCACCTTCTATATTTTTCTTATCTTGGCCCTTTTTACTCTTAAAGTACATTATTTTTCGTCGTGGAATGGGAATTGACAAGACAGCAGATTACTTTTTTATGGAAAAATTGGATATGCTGGTAGCACGTATTTGGAACGGCTTTCTTAGATTTACAAGGTAAATAATTTAGAAAAAAATGTCTCTCTTGATTTTATATGAAGTATCTGATACATCATATGAATAATTTCAGGCTTCAACGATTCCTCTCTAAACAACCAAATTCAGAAACTAGGAAAGAAACGAAGAAAACTGATGAAATTACTGCCAACTCAAATGAGGAAGACATAATTGTTGAACGTGTTCGAATCGAGAATTTGAAACTGAGGTTCCCACTATTAATCTGAAATGATCGTCTGTGAAACTTGATCTATTTAAATTGTGTCATCTATTAGCTACTTTGTGTTTGTTGCAGCATGAAGAACCTAATGACCAAAATTACGCTCCAAGAACCAACTTTTGATAGGATGATCGTCGTGTACAGGTAGACCTACCAGAATCTGTACACTCTTCTCTTAGTTGGCAAGTCAATAGTTTTGAATTGCCATGATAAGGTTGTCTTCCTGATGTTTTTTTATAAATTACTAAATTTTAAAGGTGAGAAGTACATATAAGATGCAATGCTCTCAACTGAGCCATTGTGGGAAATGCAAATTTCATCTTTCCACCTTTTCTTTTTTATCAAGTTATTGTTTCAGGACTTATGAGTGGGAATGATGCCTTAAATGGCCGTAGCATAGATGTTTTCAATTCATTTTTCTGATGTAAAATCTCAAGTAAGTTGCATTTTTTTCTGACTCTTGTTGTTTAATTGTACAGGCGAGCCAACACAGGAAACAATACAGACCGAGGAATTCATATTAAACACTTCAAAAATATTCCTATGGCTGATATGGAACTCGTTTTGGTGAGATGCCTGAACTAAAGTTTGAAAAAAAGGGTAAGCTTCGAAATGGACTTCATGTTCAATTAACATAGTTTGAAATACTTGTAGCCGGAAAAGAAGAATCCAAGTTTAACTCCAATGGATTGGGTTAAGTTCCTCATTTCTGTTGTGCTTGGTCTTGTAAGTGTCTGGACAACTTGATTTCATTGGTTTGACATTTTCTTTCCGACTCTTTCAGAAGAAACATTCATTTTTTTCAGGTTACTCTTGTTGGTTCTCTTGAAATGCCGAAGGCTGATATCAAGGTTGCCATAGCTATCCTTTCTGGTCTCATTGGCTATTGTGCTAAGATCTACTTCACGTGAGTATTATCGATAAACTCTTTTCTCCTCACAACTTGGTTTGGGTTGGAAGTTTTTATATTCCAGCTTTCTTTTTGTGATTCAAAGTGTGGTCAATCTTTTTGTAGTTTTTGACTTATCCAAAAGAATTTTTAAAAATGAAAATTTGTTGTGATATGTCATAACCTTGTATGCAATGCTTCTTTTGCATAAGATCTCCCTCTATTATTCTAAGAATTCAACCACCCGTTGTTGGAAACTGAGCAATTCACTCAACTTGCAACCAGTTTTGCATCACATATGGAAATTAATGTGCACAAGCCCATGCCCTGGCTCAGGATGAGACAATGTACTCTGACACAAGGTGAGAATGGCACTGATAAGGATGAGTAGGATGATGTAGTAGGGCAATGAAGCTCTCAAGGATATCCAAGCTCCTCAATATCGAGGGAAGGGTTCCTCTTTCCAGTGTACTTGTCCAAGGTAGCTGGGACAAGGGGATCCCAGTGTGGAGTGCAGAGATACAAGGTTTCAGGCCTTTGAAGGGCTTCTCTCAAGAAGTGTCCATGTCTTAAATGGAGGGAAGATCTTGAGGAGGAACAAGCCTTGTGCCCCACAGGAAGAACTCTGTTGTGTTGCTCCATTCCAATTTAGTTGTGAGAGCAGAACTACAAATCTTGGCCATCTAGCATGGAATGAGATTTTAATCCTTGATCTATTAAGTTAAAGAATGTTTTTTGAAAGAAGACTGGTTCTGGTAGAATTTAGTTTTTTTTTGAGTGAAAAGTGTTTTTCTAACTGTAATTTTGTGGAACAATGCAGGTTTCAGCAGAACTTGGCAACTTACCAAAATTTAATCACTAAATCGATGTACGACAAACAACTTGACAGTGGGAAAGGCACTCTTCTACACTTGTGTGATGATGTGATTCAACAAGAAGTAGGTTCCACAATAACAAACACAATCGTGTAAAGTTCATCTGCATTTAGGAAAAATCCTTAGTGTTTCAGAATTTTAATGTGCAGGTTAAAGAGGTCATAATTTCTTACTTCATTTTGATGGAGCAAGGGAAAATGCCAATAGACGTATGTTCCCTTGTCATTCTTTTACTTTTCGTGATCCTTCATGGCGAGCAAGTCACTGTTTATGTTTCTATATCTAGGATCTTGATAATCAATGTGAACAACTTATTAAAGAAGAATTCAGTGAAGAATGCAATTTTGAAGTCGAGGATGCAGTTCAAAAGTTGGAGAAACTAGGCCTCGTTGCAAGAGTAAGCTTGATTTCTTAAATTTTAAATGTCAATTATTCTAGAGTTTTTCGAGTTCTATTTAGCAGTTGCACATTGTTAGCAAGAAGAAACAGAAAAATTATGAATTTTAAGTACCTGGCCAAGTAGCTAAAGTGGTGTTAAATCTTGTTAGAAAATGAATCTTTTAGAAAGTCCACCAATTCTTAGTCGAGGTAGCCCGGTGCACGAAGCTCCCGCTATGTGGGGTCCCGGGGAAAGATCCATTGTACGCAGTCTTACCTTGCTTTTTGCAAGAGACTGTTTCCAGGATTCAAACTCGTGACCTTTTGGTCACAAAGCAACAACTCTATCGTTGCGTCAAGGCTTCTTCCAATCAGCTGGAAAAGATAGATTATGACACTATTTCAATATAGTTTTAATCGATTATGAAAGTTCAATGTTTAGCATACTCTATGTCTACGAAGGTGTTCCCTTCACATACCCTAGGAATGGGATGTAAGGAGCGTTTTCGGTGAGCGTAATCATCTTTTGCTATAATGTTTACAAAGGTGTCGACTTGTCAAGTTGATAAAGATGACTTAAATGTAAGCTTGCTTCCATATACATTATTAAGAAAAGCATAAAAACAGACTTTGATTGAATTGTATACAGGATTCCATTGGCAGAATCTACTGTGTTCCCCTGAAAAGAGCCAATGAGATCATTGGCACCACTACAGAAGAGCTGGTGATGAAAGCGCAACAGCCGCCATCATCTAGATGATTCAAGTTTGGAGTTGATTGCATCAGGTTCATGGTCTATGTATTTGAAATTTGATAGACTATCTTTGTTCAGTTGAGCATGTGAAAAGGCTGAAATTTGTCATTTGTTGTGTATTCGTGTTCTTTGGTCTTTGCTAAATCTTTGTAAATTATGTACTATTCTTTGTAAACAGGTTTGCTTGTTTTGCTAGCCGGAGCCTGGAAATAAAAAATGTGGTTTAGCAGTTTGTCCACTATAATTAAATAAGAATTTCCTCTCTTTATCTTTTTTTTTCATAATATTTGCAGAATTTTAGATATGATCGAAGTACCCAGCTTTACGGTCAAGACGAAGATGAACTTTAAATCAGAACCACAACAATAACTTTATTCAGTGTATGAACTTTGAGTCCAGAGCCTCAACAGCAAGTAGATCTTAAACAACTTGTTTAGCTTGACGCCTTCTGAAACTATTTATGTTTTATACAATGTGTTTAATCTGCAAACTCTGCCGTGGTGCGTTGCAATTATTTGTAGAAAATGATCTTTTCATCGACATATCATTGGTTGCCAAATGGACCACCACCCTGCATTGCCTTTTTGTCATCCCATCCCCTCACCCATGGTTGACCAGGATTTGCTCGGGCCTCAGGAGAAGCATGGCTGTTGAGATTTGCCATCACCTTGGATTTCATAGCACTAAAAACCTAAACGACACAGCATAATGATTAAGAAAATATCCACCAACAAAATGGGAAAAAAAGAAGCTTTGTTGGGTCCAAATGTCATACAGGATTTCGGCCGACTGATTCTGGTGGCTGCTCTTGGCCGGTCAGCCATTTCCACAAATCTGGATTTTCCTGAAGAATCGCCCCAAAGTAATTGTTACCTCAGTATGAGATGCAAAATTTATACAAATGTGTTTCATGAGAAACAGATTTGAGCAGTGACCACCTTTCGGTTGAGATTGTGATAGATTTATAAAGTAGCTTTTCCCAAGTTACAAACCTTTTTTTTTATAATCAAATTCATATAGGATCTTTTCAAGAGCAACACGGCATTTGTATAGTTTTGTTATCACATGGGGATCTATTTAATGAACTAGGCGAAACACCATAATATCAACAATAAACTGGAAGCAAAGTCTAAGTAGACTACAATATTGTCTTTCCTATTTTTTAAAATTATCTTCAAGCTGGGACACACATTCCTTGTAACTTGAATCTAAACCGATTACAAAAGCATAACAGCCATCAGGATATGCCCATGTTTAATAAACCTCCATGGCATTAAAATGGTTTCAGAATCCCAATTTAAATCCAAACTTTTACAAAAGAATAACATGCATCAGGGTATGCTCATTCCTAATAACCTTCATGGATAAAGATATATTCAGAATTGCGCATCAGTCAGATAATAGTATAGAAAAACAGATCTCCTCTCAAGTATAAGAATAACAGTGAAAGTAGACCTGAGAAGATCCAATAAAAATTCAAGAGTGATAAAAGAAAGAAAATGCTCATAGGAAAATGGAAGGTGAATCTGCTGATTTGGTGGGAAGCTGGAATTGTGTACCAGTAGAGATTTGGCATTGTGTTCGAAATTATCTTTACATGGTTCATGCCAAAAACATTCAAGGACCATGAAATGGAAACCTATTCTACTGGAAAAACATGATAGAACTAGACATATTTAACAACCAGATAAATACCTAAATGAATGCGTAAGATGCAAATCCTTACATGGTTCATGCCAAAAACATTCAAGGACCATGAAATGGAAACCTATTCTACTGGAAAAACATGATAGAACTAGACATATTTAACAACCAGATAAATACCTAAATGAATGCGTAAGATGCAAATCCTACAAGATTTTATGATGCTGGAGGATAGATCAAAGTATTCAACGATATTGTCAATATCGAGTCAGAAAAATTCCTACTTCTCCACAATGAAATTCTCCTCCATGCATAAATTTGAACTACTGAGGTTAGATAACTCTCTCTCGGCTTGATTCTGATTGACACCCTTATTGGAGGAAGCAATGCACCCATATTGGAGGTGTCACGCATTTCCATTGACTCAAAATAATTTCTACTAGAACAATTGAATGAGCTTGTGGCTTTCCAACCATTACCTAATCTTCTTTCATTTCTGATGGAACTGATGTTTAGCGGACCTGATCTATCTAGCATTAGTAGAACCATGCTTTAGTTAACCTAAACTTCCCCTTGTACATTGGGCCAAGTTTTATAAATGTCTTCAATGACCAAAGGAGGGGTAAGTTATGGTATCCAACTCTTCGAACCAACTAATCCTGGAAGTGACCCGCCCAACCAAGTTTCCCACCAACGGTAAATTGGGAAGCGCTTGCGTTGGCCGATCCAAGAGGATAGTGTTCTTAGAGTTGTCATCCCAATGGAGGAAAAATCCCTAGAATATGCTGCAGCTGAGATTCGAGCCTTAGATGCCTGGTTAACCGTTTGAAAGGCTTAACCGTTGGACCATTGCCCCGAGGGCATAAATGTCTTCAATCCTTGTGCTACAAAGGAGGCAAATCATCTTGAAATGTGTGGGTCAATGGCAGCATATCCTAAATTTTCTTTGTGCAATCATAGGCTTAGGCAATTTTACAAGGCAAATCATCTTGGAATATGAGTAATGAAGGAAACATACTATAAATTTCCTTTGCGGGATCCTAGATCTATACAATTTTACAGACCACCTCCTGTCTTTCAGGTTACTTGCCAAATAAGAGAACTTTGATTAACCTCATTCTTTATTCCTAACCAGACAAGAGAAAGGACTATTTTTCTCTTCTTTCCTGTTTCAACTTCTTCACTATCCAAAAAGGGCCAGAAAGCACAAAACCAAATAATATTGTCTCCAACACAAATTATTGGATCATCCAAATAAATAGACCAGTAAAACAAGGAGCCGTAGCGATTTCTATAATTATCAAAAATTGAGACATGATCATCAGAAGAGTCGCTCAACAAAACTCACCAGATCAAGTACATCAGTTAGGGCCTTGATATGGAGATCATCCATGTCACGAATGTGTTCCTCTACCCACGATCCCACAACCAAATCCAATTCAAGGAAACCCCTTTGCCTGCTCCGATACAACAACCTGAACACAAAAGATCGGTTTTTAGGGTTTCAAAAATTCGCATAACTCACAAAACTGATTTATCCTTAACTATTAAAAAAAACCAAAAACCTATTATGAAGACGGCGCTTGCTCTCTTTATCGGCCAGGTCGACGTCAAGGGGCGAGCTATCCGTGGAAAATCGAAAAATAGATCCAACACGAGTCCTACACCAAGGTTCGACTATGATAGAAGCCCTAGAATCTGAGGAAGGATTAAGGCGTCGCTCGGCGAGAGCGCGATCGGTGAAGAAAAGGTGATACCTGAAAAGCAATTGAGATGACTGGGTAGTGTTTAGCACGGCGGTTTCTCGCAGCAGGAGGAGGGATCTTCGGAGTGACGCCACCGCCATCGACGCCATCGCCAAAGCCGGGAATGGTCTTCTCACGACCACTAGACTCACATGGCAAGGACTGAATTATCAATTGCTATTTGTAGACAAAATTTAGGTTTTGACCCAATATTATTGAGCACGGGTCATCCACGTAATGCCCCTGGGGTACGATAATTAAGACATAAAGTATTACCACATAAGATCTTGGGGTTAAAATTTGGCGTGATCGAGCATAACCTCTCCATGTCTTGGCCATTTGCACTAATGACTAGTAGTCACCCGTGATTTACCTCCTCCGTGTTGACCTAGGGATGGATTGACGGGGACGCTGGGGCAAGCGAATCGCCTTTTGTCACATGGGTCATCCACGTAATGCACTCTCAGGGCGATTTAATGATTAAGACATGGGATATTTTTACTCTAGGTCTTAGATCAAAATTTGATAATTTAGCATATTTTTTTTTAATATCTTGACTTACATTAACAATTTCTATGTGACCTAAGACAGATTTACATTAATAATTTCTATGTTGACCTAAGACAGATTAATTAGGAAGGACAAGTAAATTATATTTTTACCATATTAATAATTTTTATGAGACTAAATCAATTATCTATAAAATTAATAGGCATAAACTAGATATTTAGGGTAAATTTTTTTTTAAAAAAAAGCTCAACCATTTCTTAATAAATGCACTTCAAAATACCATTAAGAAGAAATAAGAGATGACATCCTAATGAACCCAAAGTACACGTACTTCTAGATTTAAAAACTAGAAGTGAATTTGGATAAAAGTGATAGAGGAGATTTTTTTTAAAAAGATAATTTTAATTATTTTTTGCTTATTTAATAATTTGTTTTATAGAAATATTTGGGGTCTTTTATTTGCAAAACTAAGTTGGAAAAGCATTAGAGTTAGGTTTTGATGTGGATGAAAGTAATTTTAATATTTTTATTGAGTTTGATATTTAAGATATTTTTATTAATTTCTAACTTTGATATTTATGATTTTTTTAATTTCTATTCTTTTATATTTTTAGATTTAGAGTCCATTTATGTCTTGATCTCTTTCTTTCTTTTTTTTTTTTTTTGTGTGTCAGATTTTAGGTATATGAGGATATGTTTAGTTGATGTTAAAAGATAATTTTTAATTAATAAGAATTTATGGCTTTCTTCTCAAAAACAAGGTCAGAAGTCATTGATTAATTAGCGGGTTGAGATCATTTTTTAGTATTATTATTTTGATTTTACTTGGATCGACTTCAATTTTACCAAAGGTGTGGATTGAAGAAAGAAAATAACTCAAGTTGGGGAGAAAAAAAAACTTGAAGGAAAAGAAGGAATGAAGAGTGGGGAAATCATAAATTCATGAACCCCCTTGACGGCTTCCCGACTGCCAGCAAGGCCGCTCGCTACTTCACGGCGACCGGCAGCTTGACGGGTTTGGAGAAGCTTGAAGGTTTGCATGCGATGCGTCTCCACTTCTTTTCTTTTCCTTTGCTTCCTTACATCTTTCTTTGAGTGATGGATGGTTCCTTGTATCCAATTCTGTTCTTTTCTTTAGCGTCGCTCTTTTATTTGCATATTCAATTTTTCACAATCTCACTCAATCAAATGTTCTTCCTCTCTCGATCGTTGAATTCTCCCTACAAATACCCATCCCTCCGTCTCCTCTTCCCCCCGTCGCTCTCCTCTCTCCATTAGCTACCTTACCAATTCAATCCTCTTGCAGCAGCATTAATTATTGATGGCCAACCAACCGCCCACCGGCCGCCCGTGGTTGCTCCGGCTCGCCTCGCAGGCCCGCTTCGATGTTCCAGCGCCTCCACCACCTCAGCCTCAGCCGCCAGCACAACCCACTCAAGCTCTTCCTAGGCCTTTTACAGCACCGGCCCCGCCTGCTCAGACGGTGCCGACGCCACCTCCGCCGGCGGCATCTGTATCACAGACGGAAGAGACAACGCTACGACCCACGGCAACGGTGGCGGTCAGTGCTCCTCCTGCAAGGACGAATGGCGACGCCGCAGAGGTCGTTAAGAGTCCGGTGGTCTCCTCGCCGATGGCGCCGCCACCTCCATTGGCAGTACAGTCTATCATACAGCCGGCGGAAATAGCGCCACTCCCCGCCGCAATGGTCGGCGGAGCTCCACCTCGGAGGACCAACGGAGACACCACAGACATTGTGCGAAGTCCTGCGGCCACCTTACCGACGGCGCCTGAGCCCGCACGAGAGCGGCCGCCCTCCCCGAGGCCGATAGCAGAGGTGGCGACGCCAACGCGGGAGCGCTCGCCATCCCCAAAGCCGATAGCAGAAATGGCGCCGCCGGCACGTGCGCGCTCGCCGCCCCCTGAGACGCCGCAGGTAGACGCGGTAGAGCCAACACGCCCCCGTTCGCCTTCACCGATACTGTCCGTGGCGGCGCCTACGAGAGCGCGTTCTCCTCCGCCGTCGCTGACGCCGGTGGAGGCGGTGAAGACGCAGATTGATGCATCTCCGGCGTGGCTCCGTTCGCCATCCCCGAGGCCGGCAGAGCAGGCGGAGCGCAATCGCTCCCGCTCGCCTTCCCCGAAGCCTTATACGCCACCGCCGCAACCCTACCACCCGACGCCCGTGGCGACGAACGGAGTCCCAACCCCTCCCCCGTCGCCGAAGGTCATCACGACTTCGTCCCCGACGCCACCGCCGTCTCCTAAAATCACTCCGGTGCCCGAGCCAAAGCCCGCACAAGAAGCAGGGGACGAGCCGCAAAAGACAAAGAGATCAATCGGCACAACCACGGCGCCCGCGAAGAAGGAAGAGTGCGAGAGCGAGATGAGGGCAGTCACCATCGCAGGGAAGAACGTGGGAGCGGTCATGGACCTGCAGGGAACGCCTTCCTACGGCGGCCTTCGCCGGGGCAGAAAGCTCGACGACGAAGGACAGAGCAAGGAAGGGAACAAGGAGACGATGAAGGAGGAGAAGACAATGGTGACACTGGTGAACAGCAACGTGCAGAGTGTTAACAATTCTCTCCTCCTCAGCGCCTCCTGCAGCGTCGGCAGCCCGGGGGTGCACGCCAGCCTCGCCAGCCGCCGCCGCCTCCTGGCCAAGAACTGAGGCGCCGCCGCCTCCTCCACTCACCAGAATACTACTGCTGCCTCATAAGGAAAGGAAATAAAGGCTAAATGCTTTATCGGATTTAAGTATTTACAATGTTCATTAATTTTTCACATGAAAATTGCTTGTGAATTATCATGTATAATTGTGTGTGTGACTAAAAAGATCAATGCAATGAAATAAGATGGAATAATTTTTTTTACTTGTATGTTCAATTTCAGTACAAGATGTTAGAATGAAGTAAACACCAGCTCACTCCATAGTTTTATTTTTCATAACCAAGGAGAAGCATATATACCATGGACACCATATCGCAAGGTAAGATATGAGAAAGTGTGATCCGTTATGTTGTAGCTAATCCTTTTTCTTCAAGTATCTTTTCCTCTAACTACCCAAGAGATCTCTATGTTGTAGCTAATCCGAATGGGAGACTACAACCACCGACGAGTCAACATCTTCATGGGAGACAGCCACGACCTACTCCTGTGAGGCAGCCGCAACGTCTACAGCATGCCTACGCTGTAACCTGACTGAAGAAGCTCTGAGATGGGACGACGATCCGCCTGCAGATCTCGACTGTACTCAAGGAAAAGAAAGGATGTCCCATCCTTTTTCGGAAGGTGGTGGGGGAAGTGGTAGCCTAGTGCCACTGCCACCTTCTAGTCATCTTCCACGAGCGCCACCGTAACGACGGCAGAGTCCGTACTTCAGGCGTTGGAAGAAGCTGACGAGCTCCGACGTAGGGCGACGCCCGGAGACAACGAAGAGGCAAGCCGAGCAAAAACAGGCCCGTGGGACTTGTACTGTTCAGAAAGCTATCTCGGCCTCTGCTGCAAAACCAATCGCGACCCGGAGATTAGACCCGGCTCGGTGCAGACTCACACAGGCGAAGCCGAGGAGACGACGCTTCCATTGGAATATTGTTCAGAAGAGATTGCGGAAGGCGACCACGACAAATCCCGTGAAGATTGGTGACAAAGTTGCTGGTCCGTCAGGCAAGAACCAGCGACGGCTTCGTACAGCCAGCTGTCCAAAGGCTGTACATTATCAGAGTCAATAATGGAGCGTGGTGGACCCAAGCTATGTTGGGGCAATTTCCCTAGGTCAAGATTGCCCAGTTTGACTAAGCTTGAGTTGAGTCAAGCTTGAGTCAGGATTTGAGTTTTGATGTTTGACAATATAAGGAGATTGCTGGAGCAATCGTCCGGTTGTGGAGATGGTCAAAGGATTGACCAGGTTGATGAGAATACAAGTCAAGTAGGTCAAGGTTGACATGAGACTTGACTGGGAAAGCCCTAACTGAATGTTAGGCATTTGGAAAGTCCTAGTGAGGACCTAAGCAGGAGAAAGTCCTGGTGAGGAGCCAGGCAACGGGAAAGTCCTAGTGAGGAGTTAGACAAGAGAAAATCCTAGTGAGGAGCCAGGCAGTTGGAAAGTCCAAGTGTGATCTTGGCAAAGGAGAAAGTCCTGGTGAGGAGCCAGGCAATTGGAAAGTCCAAGAGTGATCTTGGCAAAGGAGAAAGTCCTGGTGAGGAGCCAGGCAATTGGAAAGTCCAAGAGTGATCTTGGCAAAAGGTGTAAGTCCAAGCATGTGGTCTTGGCAAGGTAAGTCTTGGTATGACTTGGCAAGGAAGACCCGACAACTAGGATGAGGTCGAAAGAAGCTCCTGAAAGCAAGGCGTGAACGATGGGGAGATATATGAGGGACGCAAGGCTGATGGAGGAGGCTAGAAGGCTAGTTCGAGGTTGGTCGGGTGTGGCCAAATGCTAGACATGGAGACCCAACAGGTCATGGTTGACCGGAAGTTGGGTTTGGGACTTTGGACTTGAGTTTGAGTCAAGTTCAGAGTGTTCAATCGATCGGGCGATCGATTGAACAGAGTCCAAATCGATCGGTCGATCGATTGAACAGGGTCCAAATCGATCGGTCGATTGATTTGGACTGTGCTGCAATTGTGGGAAGGTCCAATCGATCGAATGATCGATTGAGATGTGAAATCACGAGCACAGAGACTTTCCCAATCGATCAAGTGATTGATTGGGAGCTGCCAATCGATCGATCGATCGATTGGGTAGCAGAAGCTCTCACGCGGATGTGAGAGTACAGAAAGACGTTGAATCGATCGGGCGATCGATTCAGGCAGTCCCAATCGATCGGTCGATCGATTGGGAAGTGACCGTTGTGCAGGATATAGGTGATGGACGACTGCGATGGAGCGGTGCTGACGTGACAATCGATTGGGGTTGATTTCAATCGATTGGGAGCACAGGATATAACAGTTGCGGAGCGTTTTCTCTATAGATCTTTGCGATTTCTTTCCTGTGAGCTTACAGCGATCTTCAACGACTTTCTCCGATCTTTACCGCCAGTTCTTGAAGGCTCTTGGGAGTGTTCTCTCAAGATTCAAGAGGCAAAAACAAGCAACAAGTAAGCAAGAAGCAGTGTTTTCATTTGTATCTTGTACTCTCTTCTTATATTTTTGTTTGTGTTGTTGTGTGAGTTTGTACGAGGCTTCTCCGCCTTCGGCTGCGACCGAGAAGGAGTGTTTCATTAGTGGAGATAGCGTCGTGTGTGGATCCTTGGATTAGTCAACTCATCTTGAGGTGGATACCAAGTAAATCTGTGTGTTAGAGTTGTAGTGTGTTTGTATTTTATTTTCCACTACACAACAACAAGACGAAGCAAATCGACGCAAGCGTAACGAAACGCTACTCACCCCCCTCTAGTGGGCACATCGGTCCCAACAATTGGTATCAGAGTGATGTCGCTCTTTTATGGACTAACCGCCAAGAGAGCAAGAAGCTAGAGAAAGAAGAACATGGAGTCCGAAGGACCGCTCGGATGGGACATCCGAATTCCACCACCGTATGACAAAGAGGACTTCAATTTTTGGATAACTCGGTTGGAGATATGGTTCCAAATGGATTGGAACCAATGGGTTATTTTGGAGGACCCATTTGAAGCTCCAACGGACAAGAAGGGTAAGCGCCTCCGACCTCAACATTGGACCGAGGAACAAAGGGAGCAAGCGGAGGCGGATAATTAAGGAGGTAACAAAAATTTTGGTAAATCTATTACCCTCCAACATAATTTTGAGTGTAGGTGAATACACGAGTACAAGTGATCTTTGAAAAAAGATCATTGTCTATCATGAGAACCCCACTCAATTTCAAGGAGTGGATGAGCCTAAGGAGAAGGGCTCATTGGTCCAAGAAGAGAAGGGCCAATCCGATATTGACATAAGGTCAACATTCGAGGAGAAGAAGGAAGAGGAGGAGAAGGAAGAAGATGAGAAATCTTCTACAACTTCAAGAGAGGAAGAGGTGGAAGTATCCACATCCTCAAGAGTTGAAGAGGTGGATGTTGGGATTTTCGAGCCGCAAAAACCACTTTTTGCGTTGCGGAAACCTCGAAATCTCATGCCACTGGATCTGTACGAAGAAAATAATTTCAAAAACTTTACGTGTACGAGTTTCTAAACCTAGATCTACTCTAGATCTACATGGTAGAGAGATTACCCTTGATGCGAAGCCCTTCGCTTATTCCGCTCGTCCAAGTTTGCCGGATCTCGAGAGTGTTCAAGTGGACACTCCTCTATACGTATCCACACGAACGATTAGGTGGAGAAAAACCAAACAAAAGGTGTGCTAGCACCTTTGAAGGTTTGGCCAAGGTGGAGGAGAGGGAGAAGAAGATGAGAGGAGGAAGAAGAAGGAGGTTACACACACAAAATGAAACTCCCACAAGCACTAAAGTGGTCGGCCACCACAAGGAAGGCTTTTAAACCTCCATGGGATATCAAGAGTCACAACTCTTGATCTCCCTCATGAGGTGGCACACACATGTGCTAGCCTTGATGATGTGGCACATCATCATTAGTCCACTTAATGCCAACTCACAAATGAGGTGACAATGGTCAAGTCAAACTTGACCTTTCATCTTCCTCTAAAGTCAAGTCAAAATTGACCACTTCTCTCTCATGGTTGATCAAATCTAACCATTGGTTCAAGTCAATTTTCATTTAATGAATCTATTCATTGAATTAAATTGGCTCAATGAGTCTAAGTCTAAATTAGACTCATTTAACACATGAACCAAATTTAGTCCAACTCAATTAGTTTAATTTGGATTACTCTTAATCCAATTTGGTTCATCACATGAACCTAATCCTCTTGGTTCATCAAATGAACATAATCTCCATCTAATTACCCTTTGTGTGTGACCCTATAGGTTCTTGTAACGTTGGCAATGCTCCTAAACCCATTTAGAAGCATAAGTAATGAGCGGTATCTAGCAACACATCATTACTACCCAAGTTACAAGAATGTTGAGATCCAACATCACCTTGTGACTATTAATTGTGACTCTTCACAATATGTGACAATGTCCTTCTATCCTAGACATCTAGATTGATCAATGTGAGGCATAGACCGTGTCATCCTCTAATCAATCTGAATCTTGAACTCCAAGTAGACTCACTCAATCAAATGAGCTTAACATCTCATATTGACTCATTTGGGCATGGTCATGCACTTAGTGGTCTCACTCTATCAAGAATAATGATGTCACTCCTATCATATAGAAGGGATAGATCCCATATACATCACTCACATCCCTTCGCATAATTTGTTACATACACAGTAATCGCCTTTATAGTCCACCCAGTTACGGGTGACGTTTGACGAAGCCAAAGTATGCAACTCATTATGTAGGGAATCATGGTGACTTCAGGTCCAAGGACTAATAGTCATACTAATAGCCACATGAGAAAGTATATGACACTCATATAACGATCCATGATACTTTCTCATGGTGGGTCATTCAGTATACATTCTCCAATGCATACCCATGTGTTAACTTGATATCTCTATATCCATGACTTGTGAGATCAAGTCATCGAGTTGACCTACATGCTAGTCTCGTCGCATTAACATTGTCCCTGAATGTTAATACTTGACTAGGAATGATTAAGAGTAGTGTTCCCTATATCATCTCACTATTGATTCAACCAATCGATTGATATAGGTAAGAACGTTCTACTCAATAACGCTATTATACTTAGTTATTTGGCACCAATACAAGTAAGTATAATAACCATAAACAAATACCTTTATATACATAAGAAATATGATACAATGAGTCCATACAACAATCATCAAATGATTGGCTCTAGGGCTCTAACTAACAATCTCCCACTAGCACTAGTGCCAATCAGTGTAGGCTCTAAGGCCTAATGACCTAGTGTGACCATCATGCTTTCTCTGTGCCAAAGCCTTGGTCAAGGGATCTGCGATGTTAGCCTTTGTGGGTACTCTGCAAATCTTCACATCTCCTCTATCGATAATCTCTCGAATGAGATGGAAGCGCCGTAGTATGTGTTTGGTCCGCTGGTGTGAGCGAGGTTCCTTAGCCCGTGCTATTGCTCCATTGTTGTCACAATATAGCTCAATCGGATCAGCTATGCTAGGAACCACCCCAAGCTCAGTAATGAACTTGCGGATCCAAACTGTCTCCTTTGTTGCTTCTGATGCAGCAATATACTCGGCTTCTATTGTAGAATCAGCAACTGTGTCCTGCTTCGAACTCTTCCAGCTCACAGCACCACTATTTATGCAAAACACGAACCCTGATTGTGATCGATAATCATCCTGGTCAGTTTGGAAGCTGACATCACTGTAACCCTTTATAGTTAGCTCATCATCACCTCCATATATCAAGAAATATTCTTTAGTCCTTCTCAAGTACTTAAGAATATTCTTGACCGCTATCCAGTGACTTTCACCTGGATCTGACTGGTATCTGCTCATCATGCTCAAAGTATACGAGACATAAGGATGAGTACATAGCATGGCGTACATGATAGATCCTATGGCTGAAGCATAAGGGATCTGATCCATGCAGTCTCTCTCCTCTCTAGAAGAGGGACCTTGAGTCTTCAAAAGACTCACACCATGTGACATCGGCAGAAATCCCTTTCTTGGAGTTCTGCATGGCAAACTGTAGTAATACCTTGTCAATGTATGTACTCTGACTTAGGCCAAGCAATCTCTTAGATCTATCTCTATAGATCTGTATGCCTAGAATACGGGTTGTTTCACCTAAGTCCTTCATTGAGAAACAATTCCCTAGCCAAGTCTTGACAAATTGCAGCAAAGGGATGTTGTTCCCAATGAGTAGTATGTCATCCACATACAATACAAGGAAGACAACTGTGTTTCCTACAATCTTCTTTTAGACACAAGGTTCATCTTTATTCTTGATGAAACCAAACTATTTGATTGCATCATCGAATCGAAGATTCCAGCTCCGAGAAGTTTGCTTTAGTTCATAAATGGACCTATGCACCTTGCATACTCTGCCAGTATGCTGTGGATCTACAAAACCCTCAGGTAGTGTCATGTACACATCCTCGAGCAGGTTTCCATTCAGAAACGCGGTTTTGACATTCATCTGCTAGATCTCATAATCGTGGTATGCTGCAATAGCAAGCATGATCCGAATGGACTTAACATCACTACTGGAGAAAAGGTTTCATCATAGTCAATACCATGAATTTGCTTGAAACCTTTAGCTACCAAGCGGCCCTTATAAATAAGTCCATCCATGTCAGTCTTTCTCTTTAAGACCCACTTACACCAAATGAGTTTAACCCCTTCATGTGGATGAACCAAAGTCCATACTTGGTTGGTGTACATGGATTTCATCTAAGATCTTATGGCCTCTAGCCATTTCTTAGAATCTGGGCTCATCACAGCTTCCTGATAGGAGGTAGATTCATCCTCAATGAGCACAACGTCATCATGGTCAGACAAGAAAAATGAGTATCTCTCAGGCTGACGACGTACCCTATCAGACCTGCGAAGAGGTAGGTCTACTTGAACTGGTTGTTGTTCCTCAACTCCTTGTGGAACAACATCATCCACAACACTTTGTGGTTCCAGTTCAACTTCCATTGAGGCTTCAGTGCTATGGTCCACATCTTGAACTTCTTCAAGATCGAACGTACTCCCACTAGTCTTTCTAGAAACAAAATCCCTTTCTAGAAATACCCTAGTGTTAGCCATAACTATCTTGTGTTGACTGGGAATGTAAAAGTAATATCCCTTCGTTTCCTTGGGATATCCAATAAAATATATAGCACTTATCGGATTTGGGTCCCAATTTGTCCGAGACTTGACGTCGAACGTAAGCCTCATAACCCCAAATCTTCATAAAAGACACCTGGGCATCTCTCCCAGTCCATATCCTATATGGTGTCTTTATTACAACCTTAGATGGAACTCGATTGAGAATGAAGGCTGCTGTGTCTAGAGCATAGCCCCAAAGATACATGGGAAGATCTGTATGACTCATCATAGACCGTACCATATCTAATAAGGTACGATTCCTCCTTTCGGATACATCATTCCACTGTGGTGTTCCAGGAGGAATGAGTTGAGATAGAATCCCACACTCATCTAGATAGTCACGAAGCTCATGGCTAAGGTTTCACCACCTCGATCTGATTGAAGTATCTTAATACTCTTGCCAAGCTGGTTTAGTACTTCATTCTTGAATTTTTTGAACTTTTCAAAGGATTCAGACTTATGTGTCATCATATACACATAACCATATCTACTGAAATCATCAGTAAATGTAATGAAGTACCTATAACCACTGTTGGGTTTTTCGGGTCGCGAAAACCGCATTTTCGCGTCACGGAAACCCCGAATCACCCATGCCACTGGATCTCGTGCGAATGATAGATTTCAAAAATTTACATGTACGAGTTTCTACTTAGATCTACTTCTAGATCTACATGAAGAAAAGGTTATACCTTTGAAGCGCGCCCTTCGCGATCTCGCAAGTCCAAGGTACGCCGGATCTCGAAGTTGTCAACGTAGACAACTCTCTAGTGATATCCACACGAACAAGATGTGTTCTCTAACACTCAAGGATGGAGAAGAGAGCACCCCAAGTGTGCTAGCACTTTCTAGGGCTCTCGGGTAGGATTTGAAAGGAAGAAAAAGAGAGGATGCAAAAAGAATCTCATACACTCAAGAAGTAGTATCCTCCTTTGTGACCTTCACTCTTCCTTATTCTCTTGGAACTCACTCAACCACCTTCTCCTTCTCTTGGAAACTCACGGCAACCGCAAGCAAAGAGGAGGAAGAAGCTAGGAAGAAGATGATAGAATGAATGCACACATCAATACCCAAAACCAAAACCTCCACACTACATTAGTGTGGCTGGCCACACCTTGTAACCTCCCCATTTAATGTGGTCGGCCACATTAAATGGAATGGAATGTGTAACCTCCATGAGGTGGCACACCATGATGAGGTGTAGATGATGTGGAAAGGTTAGTCATGCTATGTAGGATGAGTCAACCTTCATGATGTGGTAATATCAAGTCAAACTTGATATTTCAACTTCCATTTGGTCAAGTCAAAATTGACCAATTTTCTTCCTTATTGAGTTAAATCCAACCTTTGATTCAAGTCAATTTCAATTTAATGAATCTCAATTCATTAATATAAATTGACTCAATGAATCAAATTTAAATTAGACTCATTCAACAATTGAATCTAATTGAGTCTAACTCAATAAGTCTAATTTGAATTAATCCGAATCTAATCCTTGGTGCATCATATGAACCTAATCCAATTGGTTCATCATATGAATGTAATCTCTATCCACTTGTTCTTTGTGTGTGACCCAATAGGTTCTTGTAACGTTGGCAATGTTTCTAAACTCCTTTAGAAACATAAGCAATAAGCGGCATCTAGCAATACATCATTGCTACCCAAGTTACAAGAATGTTGAGATCCAACATCACCTTGTGACTACTAATTGTGACTCCTCACAATATATGACAAGTGTCCTTCTATCCTAGATATCTAGATTGATCAATGTGAGGCATAGACCGTGTCATCCTCTGACCAATCTAAATTTTGAACTCCAAGTAGACTCACTAAATCAAATGAGCTCAATATCTCATATTGACTCATTTGGGCATGGCCATGCACTTCGTGGTCTCACTCTATCAAGAATACCAATGTCTCTCCCGTCATATAGGAGGGATAGATCCCATCTACATCACTCACATCCCTCTGCATAATTCGTTACATACCCAGTAATCGCCTTTATAGTCCACCCATTTACGGGTGCCGTTTGACGAAACCAAAGTACATAACTCCTTATGTAGGGAACCATGGTGACTTCAGGTCTAAGGACTAGTAGTCATACTAATAGCCACATGAGAAAGTATATGACACTCATATAACGATCCATGGTACTTTCTCATGGCGGGTCATTCAGTATACATTCTCTAATGCATACCCATGTGTCAACTTGATATCTCTATATCCATGACTTGTGAGATCAAGTCATCGAGTTGACCTACATGCTAGTCTTATTACATTAACATTGTCCCTGAATGTTAATATTCGACTAGGAATGATTAATAGTAGTGTTCCCTATATCATCTCACTATCGATTCAACCAATCGATTGATATAGGTAAGAACCTTCTACTCAAGGACGTTATTATACTTAGTTTATTTTGCACCAATACAAGTAAGTATAATAACCAAAAAATCAAATACCTTTATTTATATAGAATATGATACAATAAGTTCAAAATACAATCATCAAATGATTGGCTCTAGGGCTCTAGCTAACAAACCACCCCTAGCAGTGACATTGAAAGGTCCACATACATCACTATGTATAAGTCCTAACAAGTCAGTCACTCTCTCGCTGTGTCCACTAAAGGGAGTCTTGGTCATCTTGCCCAGTAGGCATGACTCGTATGTCTCATATGATTCAAAATCAAATGAGTCCAGCAAACCATCTTTATGGAGTTAGGATAAGCGTTTGTCATTTATATGACCTAAGCGACAGTGCCAGATATAGATTTGGTTCATGTCATTTGACTTGAACCTCTTGGTACTTATGTTATAGATAGGGTTCTCAAGGTCTAGAATATAGAGCCCGTTCATCAGAGGTGCACTACAATAGAACATATCATTTAAATAAACTGAACAACATTTGTTCTTTATTATAAATGAAAAGCCTTTCTTGTCTAAACAAGAAATTGATATAATGTTCTTAGTCAGAGCAGGCACATAACAACAATCATCCAATTCTAGTACAAGCCCAGAGGGCAAAGATAGAGAATAAGTTCCTACAGCAACAGCAGCAACCCGTGCTCCATTACCTACGCGTAGGTCCACCTCGCCCTTCGTCAATGCCCTGCTATTTCTCAGTGTCTGCACATTAGTACAAATGTGAGAAGCACATCCGGTATCTAATACCCATGATGAAGAAATAGATAGATTGACTTCTATAACATATATACCTGAAGTGGAAGTCTCACTTCTCTTCTTCTTAAGATCTTCCAAGTACACTTTGCAGTTCCTCTTCCAATGTCCGGTCTGACCGCAGTGGAAGCAGGTAGCATCCTTGGCAACCCCTCCTTTGGGTTTCAGTGCCTTGCATTTGCCCTTGGGTTGGGACTTTCCCTTACCTTTGGGCTTGCCCTTGCCCTTATGCTTTTGTACCATCAGAATGGAATTGGGCTTAACCTTCTTAAGGTTGAGCTCAACAGTTCTTAACATGCTAAGTAGCTCGGGCAGTGACTTGTCAATTTCGTTCATGTTATAATTTAGAATGAATTGACTATAACTATCTGACAAGGATTGCAAGATCAGGTCAGTGGGAATCCCAACCTCTGTAGGTTTTCTATGTACCCAATCATTTTGAGTACATATGGACCTACGGGAGTCCCATCTTGCATCTTGCACTGAAACAATGCCTTAGAGATCTCGAATTTCTCGTGCCTCGCTTGTCCTTGATATAGTTGACGAAGATGTTCAACTATATCATAAGCACCCATCAACTCGTGTTGCTTCTAAAGCTCAGAGTTCATGGTCGCGAGTATAAGACATGACACATCTAATGCGTCATCTTGATGCTTTTTGTAAGCATCTCGATCAGCTCGCGTGGCAGTGGCAGTGGCAGTGGCAGGATGTGCCTCGGGAATGGGCTGCTCCAGGACGTACAATTTTCTTTCCTGAGTGAGAACAATTCTCAGGTTCCTGTACCAGTCCAGGAAGTTAGCTCCATTGAGCTTGTCCTTATCGAGGACAGAACGCAGGGAGGAGTTCGTGTTTGACGACATGGTAATCTACAACAGAAAAATACATAAAATAAATATCATATTCCAATTAATCATCTAATTAGGCCTTTAATTAAATGATACTCCCACTGAATTATAGAACTTTTGTAGAATCAAGTCACGGACGTGGTCAAACCACACCTACTAGATTCTAACCAACTATAATTCGTGCGGGACAAGATCCACATCATACTACGCCCTGAGTTATCTTTGGCTAAATCACCAAGACTTAGTATGATCGGTAGGTAACTAATTACCAATTACATCTCTATGCAACTCTTGTTTATAGGATCAAGATCCGCATATATATTAAAACTTGAGTTAGCTTTGGCTAAATCGCCCAAGAGTTCATATAAATGTGATTTTGACCTATTTACCAACCATTGGAAAATGCCTATAGTTAAACTCGATCCAATTGAGTTAACTAGTTACTCAATCTAATTGAGTTGTACTCACCCATGCGTTGATAGGCGGGACCAAGATTGCCCCTCCGCACCCTACCAAGATAATATGCGTTGCTCTGTTTTGGCAGATTCAACAACATGTGATCGAGGTAGTGATGGGTATCACGACATGGTAGACATTTCAAGTTGACGCGATTGAGATCTAATCTAATCGACGATGTGTATCAAGTACGCGATTTAGATCGAATCTAATCGTTAAGGCACTAATTAATTACTAATCTAGCATGCATCACATACACATGCATAAGCAATTAATTAAATTTTGTGATTAGTCATGGGCCTACTACGATCTTCTCAAGCCAATGAGAAGATCGGTTGGTCAATCTAGGGTCAAAATGAGCATAACCTAGGAAAAGCTAGACAAGAGTCATCCAATAGCTATAGGAGTTTGGGATACAAACCTGAAGCCAAGAGGGATGTGACTTCCTTTCATAGAGTTCCATATAGCTATGTGACCAACCCTAGGTGTAGAGGTCAAGTCAAAAATACTAGGGAAGGAATCCCTAAGAGTACTTTTGACAAGACCAATGTGACTAAGACTTTTAAGAAGTCTAACAAAGTCACAAAGAAGGTTACAAGGGAAGTTATCCCTAGGAGTGACCTAGTAGAAGTGACCAAGGTTTCTAAGAAGCCTAGAAAGGTCCTTAGGAAGGTATCTAAGGAAGTTATCCCTAGCGAGTACCTAGAGCATCCAAGGAGCACCAATAGGTATTGGGTTCCTAGGAGCATATTCTCTACACCCTAGATGAGTTTAGAGGATGTCAACTCTAATTAGAAGGGTAGGTAACCCAACCTTGGTAAAGTTGACATTTGAGAGCATTTTCAAGGTTATTGTTAACTTTTGAAAATGAAAAGGATTATTAGTGTTACTCTTTGAAAGAGTAAAATATGTCAAAATTTGAGGAGTTGAATCTAATTTAAATTAGCACAATTTGGAGAATCATATGAACTACCAAGTTGGGATTTTGGTATGTTCTTAGGGAGTCAAGGGCAAATCTGATCTTAAAATATAAGGTGATTACTCCTTTGGAAGGATAAATATGCCAAAATTTGAAGAATGTGTTTAATTTTAATTGGCATAAATAAATCAAGAGATTAAAGAAATGTCAAGTTGGGGTTTGACACTTTATTGATGAAATTGGGCAATGTAGGATTTCATTTTAAGATTAGCTAAAGTTTAAGGACACTTAGATATGTAATCTAGGTATTTTATATATGTTAATTTGCCATGCTTTGTTTGTCCATCATATGTCATGATATCACGTGTTACATTCATTTTTAGTATGAAAAACACAAAAATTCCATGTCATGTTATACATACATCATATAGCTATAGCATTTTTTCCTTTTGAAAATTACTTATTTTGATGTATGCCATGTAACATCATGCATTATGTTAATTTCCTTGTAATTAAGGACAAAAGACATTTATCATGAATGGTAAATATCCCAACAAGTGGGATGATACCAAGTGACATCCTAGGTGGATGATTATAAGTTTCATAATGCCTAGATAGTTATGCATGATCCTTTAGTTTAGAGCAAATTCAAATATACATCTCACAAAGAACCATAAGGTGACTTGTATGTGTTTTAGTACACATTAGATGTTGGTGTGGTTAGCACTAACGGTCTAACCCAGGTTTTGATGAATGACAAATAGGTTAAGTTAGTTTTGTTGTTGATCTAACACTCTGACCGAGTGTGTAGGAGAATCCCAGACAGGTCGACGGGCTGACCGGATAATTGGCACGAAGCCCAGTTAGGTCAACGGGTCGACCAGATAGCTGACATGAAGTCCAAACGGGTCGACGGACTGACCGGGCGTTTGGCACGAAGTCCAGCTAGGTCGACGGGCTGATAGGATAGCTGGCGCGAAGTCCAGACGGGTCGAAGGGCTGACCGGACGTCTGGCAGGTAAGTGAAGGTAAGTCACTGGAGGGGAGTGACTGTGAGGACGCATTCCCGGGAAGGGAACTTAGGCGCCGATCCGACTTAGAACTATTTCGGAACTCTAAGTCGAGATCGGACTAGACTCCGGTCTCGGAAAGACGGAATATAAGTCATACTCTTTCTATTTTGAATTATAAACTGTGCTAATAATCTGTTTTGCAGGAGATATGAGTACCTCGGACTAACGTTTTTCTTGCAGGAAGGAATCTGCTGGAAAACAGGGTCCACGCGCCTAGGAGGTACCCAGGCGCTCGGAGGTCCGGGTGCTCGGGAGGTACCCGGGCGCCCTGAGGCGGAATTTTATCCCCAACGTCGTTGTGCCACATGGAGTTCACTGGTTGGCTCGGCTACGTCATGGTCGAGGCGCCCTGAAGCTTCCAGACGCCCCGAACCTCCTATATAAGGAGGGTCAAGGCTATAGCTCTAACAACAACTCAGAATATACTCTATTGTGCTCTTGCGACACTACGAAAAGTTCTCTGACAAGTGCCAGTTTGTTTTTAATTTTTATTCTATTGTCGGTTCTTTCTTTCCTAATTAATTCTGTACTTAATCTTGTAATAATCTTTCGAATTAATTAGTGATTGTCCAACAAAAGCACCCTTTTGTGCGGGCCTTGGAGTAGGAGTCGATAAAGGCTCTGAACCAAGTAAATCGACTTTGTTAGTCGTGCTCTCTCTTTTTGTTTTCCGCTGCGTACTCGTACTTAAAATTTTTTTCGATATTCACCCCTCCCCCCCTTTATCGACTCTTCACGATCCAACAAGTGATATCAGAATAGGTACCGCTTTGATTTGGTGTAACCACTAATCAGATAAGGGGGTGAAACTTTCCTTTTACTCATTTTTCGGCTTTCAATTTTTTCGCATAATTCCAAATTAGTATTATTATCTTTTTGGAAAGTTTTTTCGTTGCAATTAAATCTAAATTGGTGCGACACCAATTTAGTTCTTTTTATTCTTAATTCTTCCCGCACTACTAATCCAAGACCAAGTCTTGGGATTTTGTTTGTCGTTGCTTTATTGTGTGCAGGGTCATCATGTCTCAGATCGAAGGTTTCAGTACGGTACGTCCTCCCCTATTCAACGGGGACAATTTTTAGTACTGGAAGAAATAAAAGGATGGAAGTCTACCTGAAGATGAACTTTGACCAATGGCTCAGCGTCACAAAAGCCTACAAAACACCAGTCGACAACTCTGAAAATCCACTAGATCCGGAACAGTGGACTTCAGACATAAAGAAGAAAGCATCGACGGAGAACAAGGCAATCAACACGTTACAATGCGGACTAACAAGGGAAGAGCTGAACCGAGAAGGACCGCACCAGAACGCAAAAGAACTGTGGGACAAGTTGATTGAGTTGCATGAAGGAACCAGCGACGCTAAGGTGACGAAACGAGATTTGCTATTAAATAGAATTTTTAATATAAAAATGTAGGAAGGAGAAATGACAAGCCAGCTTCACGCGAGGATCAAGGACATCCTCAACGGGCTCCACGCGATAGGCCACCAGATGGAAAATAGGGATCTAATAAGGTACGCATTAAACGCTTTTCCGCGTAACTCTTTGTGGGCATCTATCGTGGATGCCTACAAAATTTCTAAAAATTTATCAAAATTAAAATTAGATGAACTGTTTTGCGAATTAGAATTACACGAGCAAACTAACGCTAGGATCGAGAAAGGTATTGCTTTGTTTGCAGGTTCCTCCAAAGAAAAGAAGAACAAGCCTGAACCTGAAGAAGATTCTGATCAGGATTCTGAAGACGAAGAGTACCTGGTGAACCTGATAAGGAAAATGTTCACCAGGCGGAAGAAAAGCTTCAGCAAGAAGGATCTACAAAAGATTAGTTCTCCAACCGAACCGAGGAACGTGACGTGCTTCGGATGCAACAAAAAGGGGCACTACAAGAACGAGTGTCCGAGATTGAAGAACGACAAAACGAAGCCAACAAAAAAGAAGGCCCTCAAAGCAACGTGGGACGACTCGTCTTCGGAAGGATCGGAGGACGAAGACCAGAAGAACCAGAGTTACCTCGCACTGATAGCCCACGAAGCAGAGTCGGAGGACGAATCGGAAGACGGGTCCGAACCCGAATCAAGCCACGAGTCCGTACTCGTTTTCGAAGGTCCCGAAGAGGTATACCTAAATTTAAATAAAAAGTTCTTTAAAATTATTTCTTTCTTAAATAGTAAATTAGTTAAATTAGAAAATGAAAATAAATTGCTCCTTGAGGAGAATCAAAACCTCAAGGAACAAATTACAAATAATAATCCAACTCAAGATCTAACACTTAAGGAAGAAAATTTGACACTAAAATTAGAATTAACAAATTAAAAAATATGTTAAAAAAATTTACAACAAAATCTAAGAACCTAGATCTAATCTTAAATAATCAAAAAGTAATTTACAACAAAACCGGACTTGGCTATAAGTCAAGTTCAAATAAAACATTTAATTCATTAATAACCCAACACAAACCAATAAGAAAAGCTTGGGTTCCGAAAGCGTGCTTAACCACGCAAGTAGGACTTAACCAATACTACATACCTAAAAAAAAATATACTATATAAAATCAGATAATTCAAATCAAAAACCTAAATACAAATCTAAATCAACAAATTCAAAAACTAAATATTTTAAAACCCACCAAAATTTAGAATATCATGAAGTTAAATATAACTATAAAAGAAATAGACATAAACCTAGAACGAAAAATTAAAGGCTTATAATTCAGGGGGAGGCTCCAGAATAGCTGACACCTTCAAAACCAACCTATCCGGAAAGATAACCCAAACTAATCTACCCGGCAGGGTACTTAGGACTAATTAGAAAGGGGTTCAAGTTTAACTTGAAAAATGGTACTGGTGAAGTTTTAGATGATAGTACGTTAGGGAAGCTTAGTCTATGCATGTCTAGGAAGATATGACTTCGACCTGGTGCATTTGACTAAGTGGAACTGACCAAAGCTACCCTTTATGGATCCTAACTAATTAGACCAAGGTTTTGTACTAAGTCCAGTGGATAGGATTATTTGGAAAACCTCGAAGGCATGGTTACTCTAATGATGTCTAAGTGACTCACCATAGCCCAGAAGTTTATCCAGAAAATATCTCTTTGTTGAACCCAAAGTTAAACCTGAATCTAATACAAAGTTAAACCAAACCCTAAAATTGAATCTAATTCATCTTACAAAATTATAGGATTCCCTGATTGAGAACGTAGATCGAGTGAGATGACTAACGACTCAATTAAATTAAAATTAAAATATTAAATTAAATTAAAATTAAAATATTAAATTAATTTAAAATTAAAATATTAAATTAAATTAAATTAAAATTAAAATATTAAATTAAGTTAAAATTAATTTTTAAAAAACTTAAAATCTTATTTTAAAATTAAACTTAATTTTCTTTAACTTAAAATTTTATTTTAAAATCAAACTTAATTTTTTTTAATTAAACTTAATTTTTTTTAAACTTAAAAACTTATTTTAAAATTAAACTTATTTTTTTTAACTTAAAATTTTATTTTAAAAATTAAACTTAATTTTCTTTAACTTAAAATTTTATTTTAAAATCAAACTTAAATTTTTTTAAAACTTAAAACTTTATTTTAAAATTAAACTTAATTTTCTTTTAAACTTAAAAACTTATTTTAAAATTAAACTTAAATTTTTTAAAAACTTAAAATCTTATTTTAAAATTAAACTTAATTTTATTTAACTTAAAATTTTATTTTAAAATCAAACTTATTTTTTTTTAATTAAACTTAATTTCTTTTAAACTTAAAATTTTATTTTAAAAATTAAACTTAATTTTCTTTAATTTAAAATTTTATTTTAAAATTAAACTTTATTTTTTTAAACTTAAAATCTTATTTTAAAATTAAACTTAATTTTCTTTAACTTAAAATTTTATTTTAAAATCAAACTTAATTTTTTTAAAAAACTTATAACTTTATTTTAAAATTAAACTTATTTTTTTTAAAACTTAAAAACTTATGTTAAAATTAAACTTAATTTTTTTTAAAACTTAAAATTTTATTTTAAAATTAAACTTAATCTTTTTTAATTTTAAAACTTAAAAATTAAACTTAAATTCTGTTGGCTTGAAAATTAACTTCTTAGATAAAATAATCAACCTTGAAAATAATTTTAAAAGACTAAAATTAGACTAACCTTAATTCCTACCTATTGTAGGAAACCTGGTGGATTTTGGACAGTGGTTGCTCCAAGCATATGACTGGAGATCACACCAAGTTCACCCAACTCACTTACAAAAGTCTAGGAACAGTTGCCTTTGGAAACAATGACAAACTCAAGGTAATTGATATAAGTAATATTGAGCTAAAAACTGGCTTTATTATTACAAATATGTTACTGGTTAAAAATTTCAAGTATAATCTTCTTAGTAGTTAGTATTAGCCAATTGTGTGACACATGATACAAAGTTAAGTTCTTAGCTTCAGAATGTTCAATCAAGCACCTAGAAAATCCTAAGATAAACCTAAAAGGATTTAGGAAAGACAACATCTATGCAATTAACTTAACCATTTAACACAAAAAGAAGAAACTTGGTTATGACATAGAAGAATGTCACACACAAATTTTAAAAATATAAGAAAATTAAATGGATTAGTTAGAGGCTTACCAAAATTACCTAACTTAGACTCAACCATATGTAATACTTATCAACAAGGCAAACAAATAAAATCTACCCACAAACCAATCAATCAATCTCAAACTAATTCAATATTAGAACTTTTACATCTAGACCTGTTTGACTCTCATGGGGTCAAATCGATAAACGGTAGTTTATATTGTCCAGTAATAATAGATGACTATTCTAAGTTCACTTGGGTCAAATTCTTAAAAAATAAAGATGAAACTTTTGAAATATTTACAAACTTTTGTAAACAAGTTGAAAATGAAAAAGACCTTAAAATCAAAAGAATTAGAAGTGACAATGGGGGAGAATTTAAATATCATAACTTTAATAAATTTTGTCTCGACAACGACTATCATCATGAATTCTCATGCCCTAAAACTCCCCAACAAAATGAAATTGTAGAAAGAAAGAATAGAACTCTGCTTGAAGCATCTAGAACAATGCTGAATGAATATAACCTACCTAAGTACTTTTAGGCAGAATCTGTTAGTATAGCCTGCTACGTGCAAAATAGAACAACACTAAACAAAATACATAATAAAACATGTTTTGAACTCTTTTATAATAAACAACCGAATATAAAATACTTTAAAGTATTTGGGTGTCTAGCCTTCATCTTAAATACAAGAGAACACTTAGGAAAATTCACATCTAAAATAGATAATGGAATTTTTGTAGGATACTCTCTAAATAGTAGAGGTTACAGAGTTTATAATAAGGTTACCTTAAAAATTGAAGAAACTACTAATGTAAAATTTGAAGAATCCAAACAAACCCAACTTTAACCAATTGAATTTGTTCAAGAAAATACTAATTATGAGGGAACCAATCAATTTCTAGATCACGAAGAGGAAGAAGAACCTCAAGAGAGTTAACCTCCCAGAACCATTAGAGTGAACCCAAATCATCCAACTAGTCAAATAATTGGTGACCCAGACCTAAGGGTTCAGACTAGGTCATCATTTAGAAACCTAAGTCAAATTTCATTAATTTCAAAAATTGAACCTAAAACAGTGGCTGAATCATTACTTGACCCAGACTGGGTAATTGCCATGCAAGAAGAACTAGCCCAATTTAAAAGAAATGAAGTTTGGGATTTAGTGTCACCACCCAAAAATAAAAAGATAATAGAAACAAAATGGGTATTTAGAAATAAATTAAATGAAACTGGGGAAATCACAAGAAATAAAGCTAGACTAGTTGCTAAATGGTTCAGTCAAGTAGAAGGACTTGACTAAGATGAAACATATGGCCCAGTGGCTAGACTAGAGTCCATTAAAATGTTACTTAGTTATGTAACCCACAAAGGGTTTAGACTGTACCAAATGGACGTTAAGTCAGCCTTCCTAAATGGACTGATAAAAGAAGAAGTCTATGTAGGACAACCGCCTGGGTTTGAAAATCTAGAACACCCTGATTATATCTTTAAATTAAAGAAGACTTTATATGGACTTAAACAAGCTCCTAGGGCATGGTATAAAAGACTAACTTCTTACCTAATTTCTAAAGGGTTCAACCAAGGTTAAATTGACCCAACCCTATTCGTTAAGTTAATACAAAATGATATTTTCATAGCCCAAATCTATGTAGATGATATCATCTTTGGGTCAACAAATTCAGAATTTTTAGATGAATTCACAAGTCTAATGAAACAAGAATTTGAAATGAGTTTAGTAGGAAAACTAACTTATTTTTTAGGATTACAAATCAAACAAACAAATGAAGGAAACTATATTTATCAACAAAAATATACTAAAGAATTACTTAAAAAATTCGGAATGAAAAATACTAAAGAAATAAAAATGCCTATGGCTGTGAACACAATCCTAGACAATGACCCAAATGGAAAATCGATTGACTTAAAATATTATTGGAGCACTATAGGGAGCTTATTGTACTTAACTGCAAGTCGACCTGATATTTTATTTACAGTTAGTATGTGTGCTAGATATCAAACCTGCGCTAAGAAATCACATTTAACTCAGGTTAAAAGAATCTTTAGGTACCTTAAAGGAACAACAAATGTAGGTATTTGATATCCTAGAACTAATAATTTTGAATTAATAGGGTATTCTGACTCAGATTATGCTAGGTGCAAATTAGACCGCAAAAGCACAAGTGGTGGTTGTCAACTACTAGGTCCATCACTTGTTAGCTGGTTTAGTAGAAAGCAACACTGTGTTGCGCTATCTACAACTGAGTCAGAATATATAGTCATAGGAGAATGCGTTGCACAATTATTATGGATGATACACACATTAAACGATTTTAACTTAAACCTTACAAATGTAAAAGTGTTAATTGACAATATTAGTTCAATTAATTTAACAAAAATTCAGTGCATCATTCCAGAACTAAACACATTGAAATTAGGCATCACTTTATCAGGGATCATGTCACTAAATGAGACATTGAACTCAGATACATTAAGTCAAAGTCTAATTTAACTGACATATTTACTAAACCCCTCCCTGAAAGTGAATTTAGCAATCTACGTAGAAAATTAGGGATTTGCCTAATAGATTAGGAATTTTAAAATTATTTTAAAAAATAAGCACTTTCAAATTCTAAGGTAAAATGCTTTTATGATTTCAAAACCTCCTACTTTTAGAATTTCAAAAGGTGTTAGCCTTAGACTAGAACAATTCCTTAGAAATCATGTTCCCCTAGGGCTAGAACTTGAGCATCTCACCAATACCCTAGGATTCCCTTGTTTGTGATTGCCAAACATAGAAAGGAGTGAGATGCATAGGCAGATTGCCTGGATTTAAGATGCTTATGTCAGTGCATCGATATAAGTCTGGACGTTAAATACCAAACATATATTAATCAAATTAAGTCAATCAGTATAGTCAAACACTAACTGATACTTAGACTTAACTTGACTAACCAAGTGAAAGCTGCTATCTTCTAAATAGTCAGTAAGTAACTAACCGGTTAGACAGATTTAATAATGTCAGATTCAGGGGGAGCAATAATTATTGTCACATCTATTTTTTATTAAAAATATTTTTGAAATTAAGTTTTGGAAAATATTCTTCTAAAAATGTTTTAGAAATGTACTTATGAAACCTAACATTTGTAAAACTAAGTTTTATGATTTTGAAAATTTTATGTGATAAACTTGGTTTGAAAATTGGTTTTGAAAATCGAATGTTACAAACTTAGTTTTGCAAATTAGATTTCACAAACTTAACTTTGAAAAATTAGATTTTGAACATTGAATTTTACCGATTTTTGAAAATCTTACTTTTGTAAAAAATTTTTTATAGAATTTATGTTTGAAAAATGTTTCAAGTTCAAGTTTATTTTGAAAAATTTTGGAACATATAAACTTATGTTTGGAATTTTGGTTTTTTTTAAACTTATACTTGAAAAATTAGCTTTTATAAATTTATAATTGCAATAATTATCTTTTGAAAATTAATCTGCAAACTTACTACTAAGATATGTTGCTAAATTAGTTATTTTTCTAACTTAGTCATTTTTCAAAACTTAGTTATTTTAGAAAAGTTATTAAAAATTACTCTTTCTAAGTTATCTTTCTTATAACTTAGCCATTTTGAAAAAGATAAGAGATACTCTTTAAAGCAAAATTTCTAACTCCCATGAGTCGATCTAATTTGTGTTTGCATTCTTTTTGCAATGTTTTTGTATTTATGTTTATTTGATCCATGTTTACATTTGATGAATGTCAAAGGGGGAGGATTAGGTGGTTAAGTTAGCTAAAACAAAATTGAAAATGAAAACTAACTTAAAAACCTGTTAATGCTTGTTTTACTTGCATTTTACACTAACTTAACCAAGTTATCATTTCATCAAAAAGGGAGAGATTGTTGGTGCGGTTAGCACTAACGGTCTAACCCAGGTTTTGATGAATGACAAAATAGGTTAAGTTAATTTTATTGTTGATCTAACACTCTGATCGAGTGTGCAGGAGAAGCCCAGACAGGTCGACGGGCTGACCGAATGTCTGGCACAAAGCCCAGCTAGGTTAACAGGTCGACCGGATAACTGACACGAAGTCCAAACAGGTCGAACGGTTGACCGGACGTTTGACACGAAGTCCAGCTAGGTTGACGGGCTGACCGGATAGCTAGCGCGAAGTCCAGACGGGTCGAAGGGCTGACCGGACGTCTGGCAGGTAAGTGAAGGTAAGTCACTAGAGGGGAGTGACTGTGAGGACGCATTCCTTGGAAGGGAACTTAGGCGCCGATCCGACTTAGAATTATTTCAGAACTCTAAGTCGAGATCGTGACTAGACTCCGGTCTCTGAAAGACAGAATCTAAGTCATACTCTTTCTATTTTGAATTATAAACTGTGCTAATAATCTGTTTTGCAGGAGATATGAGTGCCTCGGACTAACGTTTTTCTTGCAGGAAGGAATCTGCTGGAAAACAGGGTCCGCGTGCCCGAGAGGTACCCAGGCGCCCGGAGGTCCGGGCGCCCTGAGGCGGAATTTTATCCCCAACGTCGCTGTGCCACGTGGAGTTTACTGGTTGACTCGGCTACGTCATGGTCGAGGCGCCCTGAAGGTTCCAGGCGCCCCGGACCTTCTATATAAGGAGGGTAAAGGCAGAAGCTCCAACAACAACTCAGAATCTACTCTATTGTGCTCTTGCGATGCTGCGAAAAGTTCTCCGATAAGTGTCAGTTTGTTTTTAATTTTTATTCTATTATCGGTTCTTTCTTTCCTAATTAATTCTGTACTTAGTCTTGTAATAATCTTTCGAATTAATTAGTGATTGCCCAACGAAAGCACCCTTGTGTGCGGGCCTTGGAGTAGGAGTCGATAAAGGCTCCGAACCAAGTAAATCGACTTTGTTAGCCGTGCTCTCTCTTTTTGTTTTCCGCTGCGTACTCATACTGAATTTTTTTTCAATATTCACCCCCCCTCTATCAACTCTTCACGATCCAACATTAGATACAAGTGAGATGTTAGGATGTAAACAAAACTCAAGATGTTGATTTAGTGCATCTTGTTGAGTTTTATGTTCATCAAAACACATAGTTATGTGTTTTCCAATCATTGGGAAAGCCAATGTACAAGTTATGTGCATTGAACCCAAAGAACATGGTTGGATATTGAGTTTGAAAATATTTTTAAAATGCTTTTGAAAATCTTGGTGAAGACTATTTTTGATAGTATTCATCATTGAAAAGTTAGACACAAATTAGGAGAAAACATTGAAGTTTTCAAGAGTGTTCAAATTTGTCACTCTTTGAAAATAGGAAGTATTTTCATAGAAAATTATTTTTCCTTGATAGAATATACCCTAAAGAGTATTTACATGAATTTTTACGATTTTTGTAATTTTGTATAATTTTTGGGGAGTTTCTGAATTTCGTTGAAACTAAATTTCAAAAAAATCAAAAACTCAATCGATCAGCCGATCAATTGGGATGGTTTTAATCAATCAGTTGATCGATTGAGAAGCCAATTCCCGTGAATAGAGAGTCAGTGGATCGATCAGCCGATCGATTGACCCAGGCTGGATCGATCACCCGATCGATTCGGAGGGAATTTCTGCGAGCAGTAGCTTGCGAAATCGATCAATGGATCGATTGAAGTAGCTTCAATCGATTGAGTCCCAACTTCAATCGATTGGGAAGTCTGATTATGGCTGGAAAAGCCTGATTTTAGCACATTAAACCACTTCAAGTTCCAATAACCATTCCAAATCCCTTGAAATACATTTGTATACATTTAGGGGGAGTTTTCTTGATGAAAACAAGTATAGATTGGTTAAGATAAATCAAAGTGAAGTTTAGGATGGAGTTTAGTTTCAATTTCGAATTTTACAAGTTTCGATTTTCAAGGGTCATTAACCATTCCTAATCCTTTGGAATACACTTGTATACATTTAGGGGGAGTTTTCATGATGAAAGCAAGTATGGATTGGTTAAGGTAGGCTTAGGTGAAGTTTAGGTTGTGGTTTAGTTTCATTATTAAATTTTGAACCTCAAAACTTTAAATTTTGATTTTCCTAATTGTTTAGGAACTCCAAGTCATTGTTGGTGCAATGACAGAAGTTTGACCATGTTTTTAGGGGGAGCTACTCCTTGAATGTATGAAAAATTTATCTTCAAGGACCTTGGAAGAGGGTTAAACCTTCGTGATGGATAATACTCAGGGTCGAGTATTGGCGAACAACGGAAGATTGATTATCTTTATTGCTAGGATGATAAATGCTCTCGGATGAGCATTGTGGAGTAGGTTACTGCTCAAGGGGGAGCATTGGATTAATGAAGGGGATCAGACCTTCATTGGTAACGTGAAAAATGCTCTCGGATGAGCATTGAGAAGAAGATTACTGCTCAAGGGGGAGCATTGAATACAATGAATGGGAGTTTCATTGGGAAGTTGATGCAATCTCTAGGATGAGCATTATGAAGTGAAGTAGAGCTCAAGGGGGAGCTTAGGCGGCAATGAATAATATGAGATCTTCATTGTGAGGTTGTTAATAACATATGAGGTTGTAAACAACGTAGAGTTAACTCTTATGGAGAAGAATTTGTTTTCAGTTTTTGATATGTGACAAAGGGGGAGAATGGAAGGTTAAGTTAGGCCTTCATCCCAAGCAAGGGGAGTTTGCCCTCTAGGAAAGGGAGAGAATGAAGGAAACCTTAATTCATGTCTTGTCATAAAGAGGTTAAGGCTATGAGATTTAGCCTTGTGATAAAGAAGAGGTTAAGACTATGAGATTTAACCTTGGTATAAAGAAGAGGTTAAGGCTATGAGATTTAGTCTTGTGATAAAGAAGAAATTAAGGCTATGAGATTCAGCCTTGTGATAAAGAAGAGGTTAAGACTATGAGATTTAGCCTAACTTAAAGGTATTGTCAAATATCAAAAAAGGGGAGATTATTGGGGCAATTTCCCTAGGTCAAGGTTGACCAGTTTGACTAATCTTAAATTGAGTCAAGCTTGAGTCAGGATTTGAGTTTTGATGTTTGACAATATAAGGAGATTGCTGGAGCAATCGTCCGGTTGTGGAGATGGTCAAAGGATTGACCAGGTTGATGATAATACAAGTCAAGTAGGTCAAGGTTGATAGGAGACTTGACTGGGAAAGTCCTAACTGGATGTTAGACATTTGGAAAGTCCTAGTGAGGAGCTAGGCAGGAGAAAGTCCTGGTGAGGAGCCAGACAACGAGAAAGTCCTAGTGAGGAGCTAGACAGGAGAAAACCTGGTGAGGAGCCAAGCAAGTGGAAAGTCTTGGTGAGGAGCCAGGCAGTTGGAAAGTCCAAGTGTGATCTTGGCAAAGGAGAAAGTCCTGGTGAGGAGCCAGGCAATTGGAAAGTCCAAGTGTGATCTTGGCAAAGGAGAAAGTCCTGGTGAGGAGCCAGGCAATTGGAAAGTCTAAGTGTGATCTTGGCAAAGGAGAAAGTCCTGGTGAGGAGCCAGACAATTGGTAAGTCCAAGAGTGATCTTGGCAAAGGGTGTAAGTCCAAGCATGTGGTCTTGGCAAGGTAAGTCCTAGTATGACTTGGCAAGGAACACCCGACAACTAAAATGAAGCCGAAGGAAGCTCCTGAAGGCAAGGTGTGAAGGATGGAAGGATATCCGAGAGACGCAAGGCTGATGGAGGAGGCTAGAAGGCTAGTTTGAGGTTGGTCGGGTGTGGGCAAATGCTAGGCATGGAGACCCAACATGTCACGGTTGACCGGAAGTTGAGTTTGGGACTTTGGATTTGAGTTTGAGTCAAGTTCAGAGTGTTCAATCGATCGGGCGATCGATTGAACAGGGTCCAAATCGATCGATCGATCGATTTGGACCGTGCTGTGATTGTGGGAAGGTCCAATCGATCGACCAATCGATTAGGATGTGAAATCGCAAGCACAGAGACTTTCCCAATCGATCAAGCGATCGATTGGGAGCTCCAATCAATCGATCGATCGGGAGCTGCCAATCGATCGATCGATCGATTGGGCAGCAGAAGCTCTCACGCGGACGCGAGAGTACAGAAAGGCGCTGAATCGATCGGGCGATCGATTCAGGCAGTCCCAATCGATCGGTCGATCGATTGGGAAGTGACCGTTGCGCAGGATACAGGTGATGGACGACTGCGATGGAGCGGTGCTGACGTGACAATCGATTGGGGTTGATTTCAATCGATTGGAAGCACAGGATATAGCCATTGCGGAGCGTTTTCTCCGTAGATCTTTGCGATCTCTTTCCTGCGAGCTTACAACGATCTTCAGCGACTTTCTCCGATCTTCACCGCCAGTTCTTGAAGGCTCTTAGGAGTGTTCTCTCAAGGTTCAAGAGACAACAACAAGCAACAAGTAAGCAAGAAGAAGTAGCGTTTTCATTTGTATCTTGTACTCTCTTCTTGTATTTTTGTTTGTGTAGTTGTGTGAGTTTGTACAAGGCTTCTCCGCCTCCGGCTGCGATCGAGAAGGAGTGTTTCATTAGTGGAGATAGCGTCGTGTGTGGATCCTTGGATTACTCACCTCATCTTGAGATGGATACCAAGTAAATTCGTGTGTTAGCGTTGTAGTGTGTTTGTATTTTATTTTCCGCTGCACAACAAGATGAAGCAAACCGACGCAAGCGCGACGAAACGCTATTCACCCTCCCTCTTGCGGACACATCAATCCCAATAAGCTATTCACCCGTTCCTTTGTCCATGTCGACCAATGTTGGCCAAGCCTGTAAACGTGGCTGAGTCAGCCACGAGTGTCCTTTTCTTTCGTCGTGTCGAACAGTGTGCCTGAAAAGTATCCAAAGGTAGTCGTCCATGTGTCATACTGTTCAACAGGGGTATGCTTGGATGCTTGGTTTTGGTAAACCAACGATGGGCTCATGATTTTGAGCCCGAGGTTTTGTAAAAGTGACGCTATCCCGTCACTTACTCAAGACTTAGTGGAGAAGAAAGGAATCTCCGCATGTGACGATGGACCCAGTGAGCACCCGACATGCTCACGACATGTGACGATGCCCCTTTTCTTTTTCTATTTAAGTCCTATTGTAATGATGGAAGAGCATTGTACATTATTTTATCAATGAATGGACACATCTCGATCAGAACCAAACATTTCTTTGATTGGAAGGGAAATTTGATCCCTTATATAGCGTACATCAGGCATAGGTCTAAGTTGAGTCCTACCAAAACTACTAAATATAAAATTAAAACAATACTTTATTTCAAATTTCCATTAGAAAGGGTTTGACAAATTCATGACTGTGCTGAACAAAAGTCCAACAAGGCAGAAGGATTCATGTATTCATTAGTGGAGAATCAGATATTTGGCAATGATAGGGATCAACTTTATGTATTCATTTTTTTAAAAAAGGTAGATGTTCTACCATCAATTGAGTAGACACTACTAGACACCCTACCTGGCTCAGAATTTGCAGCAATTACCTCAATTTTATAAGGAAAACATTTTTTAATTGTGATAAATCTGGAGACAAATGATTATACAATCTTCTAATTATCCCAAATGAGGATATGTGACCCTCGGTAAAATGGGTTGATAATGGTTCCAAATCGCCAAACCTTATAGACAAAAGAAACAACTTGTTAATGTGGTAACAACATTCTCCAAACATATTAGTAAAAACAAATGAGATAAAATTAAACTTGTGTTTACCTCTGTTAAAAAATTGGCAAGTGGAGTTCAGCGAAAAATCTAGTACTGACGCATGAAGTTTCAAACTAACTATGCACTTTGAAGCACCTCAACAATGGGAATAAGTGTAGCAAATGCTCCCGGCTTCTTTTCTGAACATTCACAAAGAGAAAAAATAAGCTACAAAACACAATGAATAAACACGTGGAGTACTAGATACTTGACCTTGATGCCAACACAACCATTAACATCGAGTGTCATCAGTGAATTTGAGCTGAACTTTGATAAAGCTTCTAGACATGCATCTGTAACACTGATTATCCCATGTAAGCTGTGTAATAAACATTACATGAAGTTAATGTGATAGTGTGAAGTGTGAACCATAGTGTCTCCATAATCCCATCTCCATTAACATGATCAAATCTTGAACTTGCAAACATGCAGATAAGATTCTACCTGTAGTACCTAGGATGACTCCAATATCTAGGGACTAGGGAAGGAACAATAGAAAATTTTTATTGGAATATTTTTCTTTTGATGGTCTCCTAGGTTTAAGCATATAAAAGCACAAATCCCTCTCCCCTCTAATTTATACTATCTTTCATGCTCAAACTCTCTCCCTTTCTTCAATTGCCATGACTCATAATTCTCTTGCCCCACAAGCTAGCGTAGATGATTCATGTAATGGTGTTGCCACAGATAAGCCAGGGGTCGATTTCTAGCGGATGCAGAACCCTCGTGGGTTACCTCCCCCATGCATGCGCAACTGTTGCTGGGTGAAGCCCCTTATGATTTACCTGTATCTAGCTAGGGGATCAACGATATTGGGCTACCTAAGGTGAGCGTTATCACCTTTTGCCACAAATGACTCATAATTCTCTTTTGTACTAAATTCATCACCAAATGGAATCAAAATTGCAAAATGATCCCCTATTTGTAGCTTACTAATGGATTTATATTTGTATGCTTGCTATGAAAGGATTTAGAGAGTTGAGTAGCTATCAAAGCCATTAGAGAGTGATTTGTGATTGGATGAGGTAAAGGTGCAATAGGATTTAGAAGTTTAAAATTTATCATGTCATGCTAATCAAGTGCATCTCAGATCAAGAATGATAGTGTTAGGAATATTATTATGGGTGCTCTCATTTTTCATTGTAGACGGTAGGGGAGCCAGCTTTATGAAAAGGAAGAACCACCACGCAATACTCCATGCCTCCTTCAAGATCTTCTAGAACTTCACCACTTGTTCCAGCCCGCTGACCCATTGAGCAAAACCCAACTCAATCCATCAAGTCAAGATGCTCCATGAGCTCCATGTGCACATATATGAGAATTGTCAAAACTTAAAAACATGGTCAAATGTGACCATAATTTAGCATGGTTTCCAAGAATATCATGTATGCTCGCTCGAACATTATACCACACCATCCGCCAACATTGATTGCATTATTGAAAATTATTGCATGAGCTTATTTTTACATTAATTTTTATCCACATCATCTTTCAGATTATTAGGAATGTTCCATCCCCAACATTTCAATTGGCTTCAGCTTCAAGATGAGGAAACGGTGAATAAGATGAAGAAACACTACGACTAACGTGGTCCAAACGGAGGCACTAATACGAAGCTAGTTCATTGCACTGCCCTTGGATAGCAGTAGTCTAATCCAAACCTGATAATCTACCTTGTTGCAATGTAAATCTCATAAGAAAGGGTGCATGGTTGAATAATATTGCACTGCTAGAAGCAGGTTTGTTGCCCTTGTTGATTCATGAAATATTAGTGACTTATTGAGTGTAGATGCTGTGGGAAATCATGATTTGGTAACTATAAAAATATTCCATAAATTATACAATATGATAGCGTAGCTAGTTTGCATAAAAATTTGTTTAGTTGTGTTTATATAAGTTTGCTTAGAAAAGTGTGTTAAAGCTTCTAGGCTTTTTATTAGAAAAGGTATGATACTTCATGAAGAATAAGTATCGATCTTTAAGATTCCATGTATTAGACAACTTTGGAGTTAAAATAATTTTAAATTTCCAACATGAAACTAGAGTCGAAACTTGTTGATTGGGTCTTAGTACTAGTCATCTTATAGTTCACCATCATTCAAGCATTAGCACAGCCCTCATCCATGAACCATTCACATTTTGATACCTGGTTTGATTCCAACTCTCCTTGTTCTTTCCTTACAAATAAGAAGCTAATTCTTTTTTCTTTCTTTGGTATTTTCTATCTTATTCCTAATCTATCCTCTCTTTATCTTTATGTCCTTTTAATCTTATTTTCCTGTACTCTAATCCCTTCTATTCATCCATTTTTAGTCTTTCTATTATCATTCCCTTGTCTTATTTATTCTCCTCTTTTTCACTCCTCCTCTCGTTCTACATCTTTTTGCTTGTCCTACATTTTATTTATGCCTTCTAAACATTTCTCTTGCTCTCTTTTGTTTTAATTGTATCCTCATTCTTCATCCTCCTGTTATTATTTTCGTACTTTGCATTTTTTTAAGGACATTTTCATCATATTTCTAGTTAACTACTTAAACTCCTTTTAATTATTTATTCTCTTCTTTATGTTTCTTTATTTTAGGTTTTATCTTCTTTTTCTTCTATAACTCATTATTTAGTTTTTGATTTTTTTAAAAAAATATTATTTCACTCCTTATCATCCCATATGGTTTCATTCACCACATATCGCATACATCTACTATCATCTCCACCTTTTACCGTTTTGTTCCAACATTATCATATAAGTCATAATATTTTCAATATATCGCTAGTATTCTAAATGATGGCCGAGGCAGGTATCAACCGCACCGCCTTTGCCTTAGGTAGTGCTTTAGGCGGTTAAAGATAGGCAAGGCTAGTGAGGCAGGTGAGGCGCATGAGGCAATCAAGGGTTTAGAGTTTAGGGCAAGACGGTTAAAGTCAACAAAATTAAAAAAAATCCTAGATATATTAATACACTTTCTCTCCCTTCCAAAACATAAATAACTCCACAAACCCACCAAGTCACCCACAACCCACCTCCTACCTAGAGCCACCCCTACCGCAGCTGATTGCTGCTACTACTAACACATTAGGTTAGCTTTTGTATTTTTTTAGTGAGTTCTTGTTCTAGTTTTTAATCTTTTATTTAATTATTAAAGATTAATGGTAAAAAATGAGAAACAACCAGAGGCGGAATTGAAACGAAAGTCTAGTGATATTGTTTGGGATTATAGGGTGTTATATTTCAAAGAAAATAGAGATTGGATCACATGTAAATTGTGTAAGAGGCTTATTAAGGGAAGAGTTTATTGGATAAAAAATCATATTGTGGGTATTGTAGGACAAGTTGAAGCATATCCTAAAGCATCCGAAGACAAAAAAAAAAAAGAGTAAGAACTTATCTTGAAAATAGCAAGAATAAGAAGCGAGAAAGGGTGGAAAAACTAAAAGAAGAGAGGACGGAAGTAAATATAGGTGTTGATGTAGAGGATGATAATTGTCAAGTGGAGGGAGATTCTTCTAAAAAGAAGTCAAAACATCTCAAGTCTATTAATAAGTGGGCATCCGCAATCGATCCAACAATGGCAAGATAATAAAACATAAAAGATGCATTGAAGTTAAAATTTACAAATGATGTGCATGAGTACCTTGCAAGATAGATTTATGAGATGGGGATTCCTTTTCATGTAATTGACAATCAAAGCTTTAGATAATTTGTAGAGGTGGTTGGCCAATTTAGCACGGGCTACAAACCTCCAAGCCAATATCTTCTAAGAGAGCCACTTTTGAAGCAAGAAGTTGAGAGGACCAAATTATCTCTAAAAAAGCATGAAGAAGAGTGGATGAAAAATAGATGTTCAATTATGGCCGATGAATGGACGGATTGCAAGAGAAGAAGCATTATGAATTTATGTGTTAATTGCAAACTAGGCACTTCATTCCTTAGTATATACCATAGAACTTTGACTATTACGAGGAAGTATACCAAGAAGAGAGATATTGTGAGGCCCGGGGTGACTAAATTTACATATGATGAATGGAGAAAAACAAAATTAAGTAGTGTGAAGGGGAAAGCGGCGGAGGCAATGGTAAGAAGTATCTCTTTTTGGAATGGTGTTTCTTTAGCTTTGAATGCTTTCACCCCTTTAGTGAAAGTTTTACGCCTCGTTGACGGTGACAAAAAACTCTTAATGGCCTTTTTATTGGGTGTACTTAAACAAGTCAAAGAAGAGATTAGAAGGCTTTCAAAAAACAAGATCATGTCACCCCTATTTTGAAGATTGTTGATGAGAAGTCTAAGAGTAGACTTGATAGTCCTTTGCATTATGCCCCTTATTGAATTATATTTTTTTACTTCAAAGATCCAAACATACAAAATAACACCAATGTTATGAATAAGTTCTTGATTGTGTTGACAGAAGTTTTCCCACCGATAAGGGCATGCAATCCACCATTTCTAATGATGAATTGTTGAAGTATAAGAGTAAATCTAGAAACTTTGGAAGAAAAATGACGGTTGTGGCATATGAGAAGGGAATATATACCATGACTTTGATCCGGGTACATCTCTTTGCTTTATTTCTATTCACTAACAAACATGTCTCTTTTACCTATTTTTGGGTTTATTATTTTTTTTATCTCTTTACTTTTTAAAGTTGGATGGTGGTCCAATTATGGTGGTGCCCCTCCAAACTTACAAAAAATAGAAATGACATTTCTCTTTGACAAGTAGTTCATCGGGGTGTGAAAAAAATTGAAGTCAATTTGAAGGGGTAAGTAGTAATTCATAAATTATGTTATCTATTCTTTATTCTTATTAGTTTTTAATAATTTTCTAATTGTTAGATACATACTACGAAGAGGAATAGGCTCGAGACATCAAGATTGAATGATCTTATATATGTCAAATTGAGCATCAATCTTATAAAGAAAAGTAAGAGAAATGGACGGAGATTTGCTTATATCCTCTTAAGCTAGTGAAGCTCAAGGTTGGCTTGTTGATGGTGGTAATGAAGATAAGGTAGAGCCAGGTTCAGGATTTACTTGGAGAATGGTGGCGGAGGTCTCGAGAGTGGATGCAGTACTACAACCAAGGAGTGCAAGAAACATCCCCATTAGAGAACTTGATGAGGATTTAGATACATCAAAGGAGGAGAACGAAGAAGATATTGATTTTGAATCCAATGATGAGAGGATTGTGGATGTAGTTGATTGTGCATGTGTAAATTATTTAGAAGATTAGTTATGTTTAGTCTAGTCCTTGTTGGTTTGTTGTCATGTTGGATTGAAACTTTGAATTTTAAGCTTAGGCTTTTGGTAAAATTAATAATATTACTTTTTTAATATTAATATGGTAATGAATCTTTATTAATTATCTTGTTAGTTATATTTATATATTATTTGTACCTATATAAATTGTATTATATTAAATGAAGCTTATTTATGCATAAAATCATTTAATTACATATATTACATAAAGAATGAAAATTATTTATAATATTATGTATAAAAATAGTAAAAAAAATCAACTGCTTAGGTACTGCCTAGGCCGCCAAGACAGTAGGCGATCACTGACCGCTCCACCACGGCCTACTGCCATTTATAACATTGAATATTGCTTGAACAATTTGTATAAATATACCTATTCGACTATAGTAATAAATCAATGAAGTAATTATTTCTTTCGTTCTAATTTTTCTCTTTCAATTCTGATTCTATTATATTTTTCTCGTGACGCCTATAATTAATTTGCCCACCTTTTTTTAATTCCTTCCATAGTTACACTACACCTAAACATACTAATTGTACATACTTTTTTTTAAAAAAAATATCTTACATTCAATCATGTCGTTGTCATCTTAAAAAAAGATCTAAGATGCCTTTCGTATATTCATAATCACGTTGCACCTTTCCTCACTATTTTCCTTTAAAATCTCCACAAGTTCCTCCTCTATTGCTCCTCTCCATCTTTATTTTATTCTATTTCCCTAATGCATTCTTCATTTCTTCCTCCTTTACGGGAATCATAATTTCCTTTTAGATAAGTTCGTTAGAATTTTTAGAAAAATCAAATACAAAAGCCTGTTAGAGTTGTTAGAGTTTTTATTTTAAAAAATTTATTAATTTGTGAAGAATAACTCATGTTATCAATCTATGGGGTTAGGATATCATATAATAGATAAGTTCGGAGTTAATATATTTTTTTAATTTCCAACATATGTTACATGTTGATCAAGGACTTTATCAATATGATGATATAGCGTGGAGTGCCCATTAAGGTTGTTCAACAATTGTACGAGGATCACATAATCAAATTTTTGCACTCAGATTTTTTATGGCATCTAACTTTCAGATTTCCATCCTAATGGGTGAGTTCCCGCTGAGAGTCTTTAAGGAATCTGAGTTTTCTCATTGGAATACAGGAGATTAGAGTCATTGAATATCATTTGTGAAGGCCATGGAGAAGCCCCATAACAATGGAGGAAAAAAGAAACTATGATTTAAAAATTCACTTCATTAAAATATGGAAAATGACAATATGCTAGAAAACAAAGGAAGAAGAGTGAGGTACTGACAAGAGGAGAGAAGTTGTGAAGAAAAATATAAAAGATATGCGGGGACTTTATAGGACCATACACAGGTGAGATGGTTTAGGAGAGAACATCTTGCTGCAATCTGAATTTGCTTGCAACATGTCTAACATCCATGGAGACAACTTTTCTTGGTGGTGGAGAGGGGCAGTGTTGCCCAGTTAATAGGGTTGCACCAGCGGGTTGATGTAGTTGTGAAACAGCGATAAGAAAAGAGGCAGAAATATGATCAACAGACAGTAAAGGGACCTATAAAACAAATCTGCAACTTGTGGTAGGTGAGAGAATACAGAAAGTGCAAGGTGAATGAGAAGCTTTGTAGAATAATGAAAGATGGTTGCTCCAGTGGATTGATGTGATTGTGAAGTAGCAATAAGAAGAGAGGTAGGTATGAGATCAACAGATGGTGATGAGGCCTATTAAACAAATTAGAAATGTGTTTGGTGAGCAAGAAGGGTAGCAAGTGCAAGGGAAATGGGAGGCTTTGAATTAATTCTCTAACACCCATGCCATCAGTGCTATTTATTATTTAGTAGCTCTGCCCGAACCACCTACAGCGGAGTGTAATAAGACGAGATACAAGGGGACAATGGAAAAAAAAGGTGGTGGTGTGAGGGGGAAGGGGGGTCGATGTGACTAAACAGGGAAAAAAAGCAGGGACAAGCAGTAAACTTAGGATTATAGACATTGTGACACCAATTACCAAGTGCACAGATAGCTTATTTCTTTATTAAATTGAGCTCCCGATGAATAAAGAGGCATAGCACTGTAAACTAAAATAACTTAAAAAAATTATCAACACTTGAAATAGGACTAGTCTTTAACCAAAAAAAAAAAAAACCTTGTCTTTAGATACACGAATTACACTAAATTTTACCTCAAAAGCTCAAGAGATCTGCAACCTTCTGCTATGGCAACCACTCCCGTATCAGTGACACGTACACACCTTCCATATAAAACATAAGAGTTTCAAGATTCATTGGTCTTCTTGGAGATCAGATGAAAGCATTTGCCAATAATTTACCATGTCAAATTCAAGGAAGCAAGATTTTTGCATCCTGCTATGCAGGAAAGACCTTCATCAGTTAGATTCTGAAATACAATTAGTACAGTTAGATGTCCAATAATATGATCAATATGAATTTAACTATTACCTGAGCACCACAGAGATCTAAGAATGTGAGATGAGACAAGCATGCTATCTTTTTATATGCTGCATCAGTTAAACTGTACGAAAATAACAAAACTATGACAATAAATACAACTCAGCTCTGTTAGAGAGCACAAAAACTTTCAATTTTTAATCCAAAACCACATTAGATCCAAGAATTTCAAGTGATACCTTGAAAGAGCATAGAGGTTCAGTCTTTCAAGCAAGGAGCACTTAAGCAGTATCTGTTGTAAACCACCATCAGTTAACTTTGTGCACCTGGAAAGCATGATCTTGGAGATTGAAGGCCAGTAGCAACCAATATAAACATAAGCAGGCAAGAGAATTACTGATCTTCTTCAATATATTTGATTAACAAATATATTGAAAATAATAAAATATACAGAGTGCATAGCAAACTAATGCTATCCAGGAAGGATGAAAAACATTGAAAAGGTTGTATTTAAGGCATTTTCCATTTTCCAGATATTCCCTATTATTCCAACCATAAACCTAAAAAAACAATATAGACCTCATGTCCAACTTCTTACCATAGGTATGTCGATATGGTTTAGTCAACATTAGAGAGGAAACAGTTTCTGGAAAATCTCCTGCTTCCACTGTTTCTTGAAGTGTGTGATTTATGCTACCACGTTGACAAGAGTTTGTGTCTTTGTGATATCCTATCATTTAATTAATTATTATTTGGCTTTAGTTAATGATAATTGATATTTTAGCCAACGTTCCATGGCTAAAGATGGCCCAATTAACTTTAAGGTTTGGCTGAACCTATGGGTGGTTTTGATTTGAATATAGGCTTAAAATTGGCTAATAATTTGGTTGATACAAAGTTCATTTGAGGTTGAATTGACTGAACTAAAATAATTCCAACTCGTCCACTTGTTTAAACCTGAGATTTAGTTTCAGGTCATCACCACCTTGTTTTCATTGCATAAATTGTCTCCTTCTCCCTGGTACCTGATTCTCTATGGCCTCATAGTGTGCCTCTAGATGCTTCCATCGTTGAGCACTCTAGCAGCATTCAAGGACTCTCCTTAACAAGAGCAACCAGGGGCGATGCCTTTAAACTAGGTCTAATCATGATGATATCCCTTTTCTGCTCTCTTAATTTCTTCTCTTCTTAGCAAAATGGCAATGATCTTTGCCAATCGGTAAGCAGTGGACATACTAGGCAGCAAGGTTCATGCAGCCTCCCCCTCTTGTATGTTAGTTGCCCTCCTATCTGTTGATCAGATGTCACTGATTGGCGACTTCAAAGCAATAATGATTCATGTCTCCAACAACATTGACACCTATGTTGGCATTGGGAGTGCAGTGCTACAGATATAGCACAGTGATACTGAAGATCTAGACTCCAATGAGATGTAGTAGTTGACACCTTCGTGTGTGGAATCATTTTGATATGCCAACAGTGTATATTCGCTGGTTACCAGCTGTTTTGAGCAGAAGCTTTGCATCTATGTAACTGACACAACACCTCTTTTTGCTAGATTGACAAACTATTCTTAGATTTGTCGACAGCTAAATTTCGCCTTTAGTGTGCCATGCAATGTGTTCTACACGGAAAAATCAGTGACAATTTTATCAATTTGATCAGCAACCTCCCTTCATGTTGGTAATCGCTAACCTTTTATCCCTCCTTGTCTATGCTTAATGTGCAAATTAAATTTACTTATGTCTCGTGTTAAGGTTCAGCACTGACCAAAATGAGCAATCTTTTGGAAGCATAGATGGAGAGACTCTCTGCCTTCCTAAACCAGCATGAGTTGGATCCCTTCTTTCTTGTTGGTTGCAGTTTATGTGGTTGCAATAGAGTATGATTGGATCTTTGTGTTAGGCATATCAACGGAACAAGAGTTCAAGAGGCCATGTAGCTTCTTTCTGGTAATCCTTGATACATCATCTATAGGCAAGATTTTTCTCTCTTTTCATTAATTTGCGCCATGATGTTTTCTTTTGCTATTTGATCCATTTGTCTTATTTTGTATTGTTAAATTGTGTTGCATTCTTTCTGTTTGTGTTGATTGTTGCTTTTGTGGAAGTACTCCCTTGTGTTTGCATATGTGCTAGTGATTGCAATAGGTATGAGATCGTGATATTATTTCCCAAGAGGTTTTGTGCTTGTCATGATACATGATACATGATAGATGTTATAAGGGCTTCCAATGGTTGTTTTTAACGGTGTTATAACTGATTTTTGGTGTTAAAACCACTGCAGGTCGGCGTTAATGCCAACGTGGCATTGAACACGTTCAATTGCCTTCTTTATAAAAAAAAAAAAAAAAAATACTCGAACGTGTGCTCAATTGTCTTCTTTATAAAAAAAATAATAATAAAATAAGATGTTTATAAAAAAAAATATCTCACTTGTCACGCACTGAGTTTATCTTCTCTTGAACACATGAGTGTATTTTTTTATTTTTTTAAATTTTATTTATTAAAAAAATTATAAATTTTAAAATGTATTAAAAATAATTATTATTATTTAAATATTTTAAAACATATTTAAAATGTATTTATTTAATATGATATAATTTTAAAATGATTGAATGGACTGTGAGATCCATAAATAATGAGTGTTAATGTTAAAAGGAATGTGGGTGAAAGAGATATGTTGTTATAATGAGTATGTGGTAGTGGACCCTATGTTTTTTGATGAAGTGGTGGATGTTATAATGGGAGTGGGTTGCGGATGCCCTAACACTGCTTGTATAGAGGTTTTATATATTTTTATGTTAGTCGAGGAGATATAGTTATTTGTCATATGTTAGTTAGACTATTTGCTGTGAAGGCTAAGTACTAACTGATGCATAATATATAATATGCAAGGACATATTGTTTATCATGTCATACAATGTGCCAAGCTATTCTTTGCTTATGCTCATATGTGTAGTTTTCGCCCTACCTCATCTTGATACTGAAGCAAGAATGGACCAATTATGCCCTTACCTTTAAAGATCAATATATCAAGAATCCTTGTGAGCATTATTTCTGATAAAAAGTTCTAATTGAGATATCAATAGCACTCACAAATTCCACGACATAAATGTGTGTATGTTTAATTCATGCATCATGGGGCATTTCAACTAAAGATTGAACCAGATGGATGAGGTCATAAAGTATTCTAGCATATTCCTTAATAGAATCATTGCATTCTGTTGATAACCAATATTCATAGAAAGCTTATGCCACGGATTGGAAGTATAGATATTTTTTAAGCCTTATTATAATTATTTTTTTTGATAATCCTATTTGAGCTTTCGGTCCAACTAGTCCTCAAGGATGATGGCCGGCCCCACAAATCGACCACCACGCAAATCCGGAAGTGCGAGCGGCTCCTCATTCAACAGCCAACGTCCCAAATTTTTCATAAGGAAAATGTCCTGTAATGCCTTAGTTGAGATTTGAATCGTGAGTGCTTGAGAAACTGCTTGAGCACCTTGCTGTTTCACCATAGCCCGAAGGGCTTGAAGCCTTACTGATGTTGGAGCTAGTTTATCTGAAAATAGCTAGATAATGCACACTCTTCCCCTTTTGAACCTGGGTTTGGGTAGAGCTGATTAACTCTAACAATCTAGTATCCCTACACAAATGCATGGAAAACTTGATAAACATACCAAGAGATGGGAGTCCTAAGTGTTTGGAGTTTACTGAAATATTGGCATAGTTAGCAAACGCTGACCATCTCATTGCTAGTGTAAAATACGGCACCTAAACATAAATAAAATACTAAGGTTATTTGAGGAATAACCTTAACGAAATTTTTAGGAAATTTTAGAAATTTTCTGAGAATTTTTCGGAGCCCGTATGGTGTATGTTAAGGGGATGCATGTATAGGCTAAGGAAAAGCCTGCTATGGATGTCCCAATTAAAGTGGGAATTAATTATTTTAATTAACCTAGGAATAATTATCTAAACCTAAATTCCTAACCCTATTTTTCCTCCTCGCCGCAAGCCCCAAACTCTCTACCAAGGCCGACTTTTCTCCACCTCCCGATCCCTTTCCTCTACCCGATCTCTTCCTCCCTGAGCTCGCGACACCACCGACCCTTCTCCCCTTTCTTCACGCTGCTGTGCCCTAGTTCTCCTCGCGTCGACGCCCTCTCTGCCGAACACCGAAGGCCACAACCGATGCCCTAGGTGTCACCCTCTTCCTCTGCAGCGCGCCGTCGCCGCACGGAACAGCGCCGACCGCCTTCTCGCTGTGCCCTAGTTTCCCGATGCCGATTTCTTCCTCTCTGCCGAGGTTGCGTCACTGCCGTCCCCTGCGGACTCACACCCGACACCGCCGAGTTCACTCTTTCTTCATCGCACCGCCGCCGACGATACTTTGCTTTCCCTCTGCCCTAGTGCCAGTAGCCGGATCTCTTCCACCTCCGGCCGCTACAGGAGCTAGTCAAGTAGTGTCGAGCTTTTCTCTCGCGTATCTGCCCAAGAGCCCTCCAGCCGACCGCCTCTGGCCGATCGCTGTTCTTCGTCTCTCCTGTGCAGCTCCGTTTCGTTGACGAGGACCGATTGAGGGTAGGTTGTCTAGCTTATAGTTAGTTTGGGTACTTGGTTTGGAGGTGAGATTGCTAATTTAGGATCTTTGGTTGGTGGACAACAGCTTCGTCTACTTCCAACAGCTACTCCTTTCCGGTAGCAAACACCCTAGCAGTGAAGTGGCTATGAGTTTGAGGTAAGGTGTAGAGAATTGGATCTTTTCTGTAGATCATGGATTTATTTTTAGATTGTAGAGAAATTGTTTTCTTTTTTTTTGTAGCGCACAAAGATTTGAAACTAGGAAAGGTTAGGAATAAACCTAAACTTATATAAGTTTAGGTTGATTTTGTATAGATTTTAATCTAATTGAATAGTGGAATAGTTAGGGTTAATGTCTATGATCGATTAGGATTTTCCCTAATTAGGTTTGGGTATTTTATTTAGCTGTTTAATTAATAGGAATTTAGCTAAATAAAATACATGTATTGATTGATGCAGGACTTTGATTCGAGTCGAGCGTCTCGACGACGGATTGGTTGATACGATCTTCTTTTTGATGCGAGTACTTCTGACTTATCTCTTGATATAGTCATGTATATTTATAGTGGTAATGATTATGCTTGCATCTGCTTTGATATGCCACTATCTGGTTCCTGTTGTCTGCCTATATTCCTATCTGTTATACATTTCTACTTATATTTTCCTTGATTGCCGTCATGTGTATCCCTATTCATAGAAATAGTGACTTACATTGCCTACTGTGTAGTAGTCTTGTTGTTGGTCATATCTGATTTATGTACTTAGGTTTTGATACCTAGACCATCGTATGATTTACTTCCTTTTTGTGCATTTTATATGGAGGGTATATGGTCTGTATCTACATGTTTAGTGTTATGCACTATCTTGCATGATTGCATGCTGGCGATGGTCAGCTCCATTATTGTTGAGTGCATCGCCAACTACATGATCTGCACACACAACCACTCATGAGTTAGTGATACATCAGGAGGGTGTGTGCATCTTGCTCTGTCAGGACTCCGCCGATCCGCTCGGTAGCGATGACTGCATCGTATAGCGGGCAGGGATCCCTCCCCTATGATATAGGGAGATGAGAGCATTGAGCTCCCCCACTCTGTTTGGGGTAGGAGGATAGGTGTACTCCGATAACATCCTGTCCACTCGGTCACTCAATAGCAGTGATGGCAGAGTGCACAGTTGTCATAGCCCTACCCACTCAGTCTCACCATTGCGTGTGAGATGGCTGACTGGCGTCAGGGGTGACACATGTCATTTTTGCACCATATGCATAGATTACATTTATTGTCTGTGATTGCTGCATTTTGGATGCTGCATTTGTTTGGGTTGCATATGTTTGACATGTATATTGGTGACATTTGTATCTGGTTTGACGACCCTTATATTCAGATAGGAGGTCCTGGTGAGTACAATTTTCTTCAGCATTTCCAGTTTGCATTTCCTATCTTTGTTCATAAAACTGTACCACATGATAATTACCGTTAGTTATATCTTATTATGCATGTCTATCTAGTATCCGCTGAGTTGTTGAACTCACCCCATTGATTATTCTTATTTCAGGTTGAAGCCGTCAGGAGATTCCAATTGCTAGTCCCTTTGTCACAGGAGTATACGTTTTAGTCTTTTGGTTTTCCATTTATTTGCCTTGAAACTAAGATCTAGACTTGGATTGGTTTGTACTTTGGATTTTGTGTGGTTTGTCTTTACGTAATGTACTGGTTGGGTTTATGTTTGTTTGGTGGAGTTTTATTTGATGTGTTTTGCTACGTGTCTGTCGATCGGCAGAAGAGGTAAGTTTAGATGTTGTTTTGCTTTCTTTTGTATTGTGGTGATAGCCGGAAGCTGGCTTTATTATAACTGCGTGGATGGTTTTATTTTTGTTTGTTATATATATACCAGCCGTGTTGGCTGATGAGTGTGAGCCCTGAGGGCAATGTAGAAATGTTTCAGGTTGTCACCCGTACAGGGGAGATGCTGCCGAAATTTATTCTGGCAGAGACTACCTGGGGCGTGACAGCTAGAGATGTGAGTCCTAAGTGTTTGGTGTATACTGAAATATTGGCATAGTTCACAAACTCTGACCATCTCATTTGTTGCAAGTGGGTGCATAACAAATGTTTGAGAAGGAATACAAACAGTTCTACTTATATCCTTAGTTTTCTAGTAAGATCACTACATAATGCATAATGATCAAGTGTCAAACAGGTTGTAATTTTTCAAAAATGAATGAACTCCATGAGAAAATAGAAACACAATGATTAGCTAGTTAAGTACAAAGCACAACATAGACTCACCTAGTAATGTCTAGATCTTGTAACTTCTGGTAATTATCACCAATTAGATGCAAGCAGTGATCAGAGATATTCTGCAATTTTCCAATGAAATTATAAACAAAACATTTCATAGTCATTTTACAGACATCAAAAAGTCACAAGTTTGAGTCGCACAAAGCCTCAGCCGTAGACAAATATTATTCAATAGCCAGATAACACATATTTAATGAAATTAGTACAATATCCATATTAAATTGAACAGTGTCATCAGAATATCATCCTTCTAGTTTAAACCTCTTATTCCATAAATCCAAAATGATGGAAAGACAAAGTTTTGCAAATTAGATGTCAATTAAGTATAGTATGATAGTTCAACATACTGAATCATAGTATAATGTAGAAACATGTTGTCAGCATGCACAAAGCATGCTCGGACTTAACATTACAACAGGGGTATCATGACTAATGTGGTGCAGGTTAATCATTGGATAACCTCAAATATGCTTGTGTACCTGAAATAGTTAGACCAAATGACCAAAATAGTTCCAACTTAACATCCAGTGCATGGTCCTAGCTCTATGTAAGCCAGTTATTAAAGTGGCTATCTGTAATCAATGCTATGCAGCACATAATTATTGTCTGTTTGGTGATGATGCAAAAAGAATTAAATCCCTCCTAGAATTATTTGTATTATTATTGCCTTGAGAGAACAAGTCATACTCCCTGGAGTTAGCCCCCTAACTCAGTGGCAAGGCTGGGCATAAGGATTGGGTCATTGCTCCTTTAATCCAGTCTATTGGTGCAAGGCATGCCAAGCAATGATAGGATTTGCGGTAATGCACGGTGGCTGTCCAGACTTGGATTGTGGCGAGCAGATGCGATGATTGGACGTGTTGGATCTGAGCATTTAGCCAAGAAGACTTGTAGGAAACGCGAGCAATGGCATGCATCGGGTGCATGCAATGCAACACGATGAATGGAACAGTAATCGCCTAAGTCCACGGCACTAGGCCTGGACCAAGTACAAGGCATGCAAGCTGACCTATGGCATGGTGGCAAGACAGTAAATGATGTGGACAAACAATTTGTACATGTGGATAGTAGTTGACAAAACTGTCATGTAACCGTCAAACCAACTGCTACCTATCCGTTATAAATAGGCAAAGTTAGGCAACGACAAAGGGAGATGAATGTGTGAGCAAATCTGTAAAGAGTTCACTTTGTAATCCTTTATTGTGTGAATAATAAAGGTTGGAAGTTTTTTCTATACATTATGTGTTGCTTGCTTGTGACTTTTGTAAGTCAAATTCGAGGAAGACATTCTCTTGCACTTTTGTGGTGCATTTGTGGGCTAAATCAAGTGTGGGACTTGGTGACTGCGCAAGAAAATTGCTAAGGCAGAAATTGACCTGTGACAACGGATATCAGAGCCTAGAAAGATGGTCGGAGCAACCATGAGAGAAAGGATTGCAAATCTTTCCTTAATCAGTTCTATCCCTTTGGGAGAAGATAATTACAATTTGATTGCAAAGATTGCCAATTTGAAGGCTAATATGGAGCGCATTCAGTGGTCTCTGGTTCAGATTTGTAAGGATAATGACGATCTGCACTTTGAATTGGTTATTCCGTGAAGGGCAATAACTTCTAATGCAAAAAAAGGGGCTGGTCGTCCAATGGTAAGAATTCCAAAATCAAAATCTTTTAGAAGCACACTGAGTGCAAGGGAACTTGAAAATTTGTTGTGGGATATGGAGCAGTATATCTTGACTGCTAGGGTGCCTTAAATTGAGAAAGTGACAATTTCTAGCATGTACCATGTCGGTGATGCAAAGTTACGGTGGACGATGCTAGTGCGGGACGATAGAAAATTGCCACTTGGGATCGGTTGAAGAAGGAAATGAAGATTAACTTCTTTCGAGCAATACTTCATGGATTGCACGAGACAGGTTGACACGTCTCAAACAAAACAATTCTGTGAGGAACTACGTCAAATAATTTAATTCTTTGATGTTTGATATTCAAAATATGTATGAGGAAGACAAGTTGTATAATTTTTTATATTGGCTGCAGTCATGGGCACAGATAGAACTTCGAAGGCCAAATATGAAGGATTTGCCTAGTACAATTGTTGCTACCGACACCTTGGTCGCCCTTCACATAAACAAAGACAATCTGAATACTTCTTCATCTTCCAAATCCAAGAACACCCAAAAGGATTAGAAAGGAGAGTGGAAGAAAGATGGCAAGAAGGATGGGAAAAAGAAGGATATGGGAAACAACTAATGGAAAGGGAGAACTGCCGCTAGGAAAGGATAACTTGAAGAACTAGGGTTGCTTCTTGTGCAATAGCCCTCATATCGCCAAGGGTTGTCCCAAACATAAGAAGTTAAATGCCCGCTTGGCGAGGGAGAATGTGGAAGTCTTATAATAAGAAGTTGATACTCTTGTTAATCCTTTACAATTATTAAATCCAATTGTTGATTTTGATCTTGTTGAATTACTAACCAATATGTCACAGGACATGGTGCGGGTGCATTCACTACTCTTACACATTTATGTGGAAATGAATGGGAAAATTGTTAATGTCATGGTTGACACAAGGGGTCACTCATATCTCTGTGTCTGCCATGGTGAAAGAAAATAGGTTGTTGGCTTATAATGATCCTATAATTATTGGCACTTGGGTTGGAAAGGCAAATATGATGGTGATTCCACTTGAGGATTTGAATTAATTATAGGTATTGATTTCTTTTAGAAGACAAAAACAGTACCCATGCCTCACCTGGATGGAGTAATGGCAATGTAAGAGTCAAACCTTTACTTTGTTCGCTGTGTTCACCCTTATAGCAAGGGCTAGAACAAGGGGAAGACGGATCTACAGTGTCACTTGAGAAAGGCTTGAAGCAGGGTGAATCAACTTGCTTGGCTACCTTAATTGACATCAAACTTGACAAGAGTATTGAGTTGCCCAATACAAAGTTTGATAATGTGATGTCGTCGGAATTGCCGAAACATTTGCCACCAAGGAAATATTGACCACAAAATCGAGTTGATCCCTAGTATTGTCCTCTCGCAAGGTCCCCATACTGTATGTCTCCAATTGAATTTGCTGAATTGCAAAAATAGTTGAATGAATTGTTGGAGCCAGGATATGTCCAACCATCCAATGCTCCATTTGGTGCACTTGTGTTGTTCCAGAAAAAAAATGGTTCCTTGAGGATGTGTGTGGATTAAAGAGCCAACAAAGTGACAACCCAATTCCTTTAGTGCAAGATCTGTTGGACAGATTGAGCAAGGAATTATGGTTCACAAAGCTTGACTTGAGAAGGGGATGAGGCCAAAACACCTTGCATGACTCATTATAGTTCCTACGAGTTTCTTGTCATGGCATTTGGTTTGACAAAGGCCTCTGCTACCTTTTGCAATTTGATGAATGAGGTGTTGTATGACTTCCTTGACAATTTTGTTGTAATTTATTTGGATGATACTGTAATCTACAGCAAGTCATTGGATGAGCACTTGGAGATGGTGCTGGTTCGACTAAGGGAGTATCAATTTGTGTGAAGATGGACAATGCTGATAAACCTACAAAGGAGGAGACGAGGCTGGGGATGATAGAGGCGCCTCCGGAGGACAAAAGATAGTCACTGGTACAGGTGGAAAGGGAGAAACCTGGGACTAGAAAGCGGAAGACCCAAAAAATGAAACCAAATCAAAGAATGTGACATAAACAGAGATGAAGTACTGACGAAGAGTAGGGGAATAACACTTGTATCCTTTCTGAGACCGTGGGTACCCAAGGAAAACGCACTTATGAGACCGAGGAGAGAGTTTATCAATGCTAGAATCAAGATCATGAGCAAAACATATAGAACCAAAGACCCAAGGTGGTAAATGATGAAGAGGATGATGAGGGTAGAGGATATGATGAGGTATTTTACCCTGTAGAGTGGAGGAAGGCATACGATTGATGAGATAACACGCAGTAAGTACGACATCACCCCAAAACTGATGAGGAACATGAGAATAGAGAAGAATAGTCCGAGTGGTCTCAAGAAGATGACGATTCTTGTGTGTTGCAATCCCATTCTATTGAGATATATGAGGGCAAGACGTGCGATGCAGTACACCATGAGATGCCAAGAAGGAACGAAACTGAGTAGAAAGATACTCGCATGCATTATCACTTTGCAATGTTTGAAGAGAAATACCAAACTGAGTTTTGATTTCATGAAAAAAAAGATTGAAAAATAGAAAATAATTCTGAACGTTCCTTTATCAGATACAACTATGTACAACGGGAAAAATCGTTTATAAAAGTAACAAAATATCGTGATCCTAATGTATAAGAAACACGACTCAAACCCCAAACATCAGAATGAACCAAAGCAAAGGGGGATATAGCCCGACTCACAGTGCGAGGAGAAAAAGAACTACGAACATGCTTACCTAACTGACGCGACTCACAAGATAAAGACTCTAAGTGAGAAAGACTATGATGTAATTGTTTCAACTTATCAAGACCTGGATGTCCCAACTAAGCATGAATAAGTGGAGATGTCATTGCTGAACCAACAAGAGAGGGTTGTTAAAGCCGATAAAGTCCATGGGACTCACATCCAAAACGAATCATCCTCCCCGTACTCCGGTCCTATAAGGAAACAGTCGTTTTAGTAAAAGAAATAACACAATCACGAGACCGAGTAAGTTGACTTATTGACAATAGATTAAAGGGAGGTCCGGGAACATAAAGAATATTATGAATAGAAAGAGACAGAGAAGGATGAACAATACCAATACCCTTGGACTCAGTTTAGGAACCATTGGCCACGGTGGCAATTGATAAATAACCAGAAGTAGTGAGAGAAGAAAATAAAGATTTATTACCACTGCCTAGGATCTAATTACGAACATGAGAATAATCTGAGGGCAAACCATATAAAGGCAGAGACATAAAAAAATTCTTCCGATTTTCAAGCTTTGCAACAGGAGTGGCCGCAGGTGAAAGTAGTTCATTGAAGTCATAAAGAAGGCTAGAGACCGAACCCATATAAGTTGACATTGAATCCTTAATTTGATGGGCACTGAGAATGGTCATGAGATCTTCACAAACTTGATAGAGTCGCCGAGAGGTGTTTGTAAAGAGTTGTTGAGCCTGTGTCCAAACATCTTTACAGGTTTTGTGTGTGCGAAAGACATCCCTAAGAGATGGATGGATGGTGGCTCAGATAATGCAACACAACTAGGCGTCAACCTTTCTCCACAGAGGACGATCGACAACTTGGACATCCTCTTCGGTTTGAGAGAGATGTGTCTCATAACCCTGTCCAACAAGCCAAAGCTCAATGTGAGAGGCCTAAGAGGAGTAGTTCTTACCATCCAACTGCTCGAAGGAGAGTGGTGCAGTGATGTGGTTGGTAAAAATCAAAATATCCGGATTTGGAGTGCTGGAGGTAGCCATTGATCAGCTCGGTGAAAGAGGGCAGCAGCCTGACTCTTCGGCGACGTCGTAGCACCTCGGAGGCAGGCACGGAGTTTCTCTCCGTCGTCGGACTGCAGGAGAATTAAGGGTTTGTTGCGGCGCGGGAAAATTTAGGGTTTGCTGCGACGGCGCTGGAAAATTTAGGGTTTGCTGCAGCGCAAGGATGTTGTGACGCAAGGATATTCCACGCAGAAGGAAGAGCAGCGGCGGCTTATGCTCACGATCGGGAAAGAGATGCCTCTGCTAGCGAGCAAGGAATGGAGGCGGCGGCTTATGCTCGCGGGCGACGCGAGAGGGAGAAGCAGGCGACGCACGAAGGAGAAGCAGCGGCTTGTGCTCGCGGGCGACGCGAGAGGGAGCGACTTTCTCGAGACCGAGGAGCAAATCCTGGTTGCGGAGGTCAGCGTCGGCGTCAACGACGACCATGGAGAAATCGAAGTGGACGACGCAAGAGGGAGAAGAGGGATCGGGAGATTCTCAAAATATATACACCACGGACTAATAGCGGCAGCAATTGGGATCGGGACTAATAACTGTTGGAGTTGCAAGGTTGCAAACATAGTCCCATATTGGAAACACATGGAAAAGATCATGGGTTTATAAGAGCAAAGATATCTCCATTGGCATGAGGCCTTTTGGGGAGAGCCCAAGAACAAAACCATGAGGGTTTAGGCCCAAAGTGGACAATATCAAGCAACTGTGGAGATATCTAAATTCTTTTCGATCCTTCAATTGGTATCAGAGCCCAGACTGCAAGAAGGTTTAACCGCCGACTGTGCACAAGAGCTTATGGTCTGATTGAGCCATGTGGGTACAATATTGACCTCGAACAAAAGAAAGTGGGGGACTCCTATGTTCGGATCAAGAGGACCAGACACCAGGCTGGAAGTCCTAGTTGCGACTAGGCAAGGAAGTCCTAGTAGGTCGGGTGGACCGAGGGGCAGGAAGACCTGGTGGGTCGAGGATCGGACGTGGGAAGCCTATGGTCCTTTGTTTGAGGGGGGGATTGTTGGGGTTGCAAGGTTGCAAACATAGTCCCATATTGGAAACACATCGAAAAGATCATGGGTTTATAAGAGCAAAGATATCTCCATTGGCATGAGGCCTTTTGGGGAGAGCCCAAGAACAAAACCATGAGGGTTTAGGCCCAAAGTGGACAATATCATGCAATTGTGGAGATATCTAAATTCTTTTCGATCCTTCAATAACGACGACCATGTTTCTCCCGTCCAGGCGTGACTAATAGCGACAGCAATTGGTGGCGGCGGAGGAAAAATTAGGGTTTTGCTCTGATACCATGTTAAGAGAAAATCGTGTGTTAGACACCACGGAGTTATTGACTTATATAGAGAAGGATATACAGCATAATTATAATAATACCCTTAGTTATTATGTTTACAATATTCTAACAGTTTCTATGGAATTTATCAGTGGGTTTTCAAAGGTTAATGGCATGTCTTCTATCATGGTAGTGATGGACAGATTCTCAAAATATGTTATATTTATTGTGGCTCCTTCGGCTTGCCCTTCCGATGTTGCTGCTGAACTCTTCAATCGGAATGTGGTAAAGTTTTTCAAGTTTACCTAATGACATTGTGAATGATAGGGGTGCAAGGTTTACGAGGAGATTTTGGACTTCTTTGTTTAATATGATGGAAACTGATATGAAATTCTCTACTGCTAACCATCCATAAATTGATAGCAGACCGAAAGGATCAACCATTTATTTGAGGAGTACTTGCGGCACTATGTTACAACAAGTCAGAAAATTTAGCTAGAGCTATTAGATAGTGCACAATTCTACTACAATTTGCATGAGTCATCAACCATTGAAAGGAGTCCCTTTGAGTTAGTGTTGGGGACTAGTCAACAACTCCTGCGGAGATAGCCAAGCAAAAATCTAGAGGGAAATGCCCTACAACATATAGATATGCAAGAGAAAAGCAAGAGTTGCTTGAAAAAGCCCAAGACAGTTTGAGAAACGTGGCAAAAAGAATGAAGAAGTGTGTTGATCAAAGGCGAAGACCCTTAGAATTTTCTATAGGGGATAAAATGCTCTTGAAACTTACTCCCCAAGTATGACGAATCTTTTAAGATCATGGAGAAAATTGGTAATGTGGCTTATAGGTTGAATTTACCTGAAAGGCTAAAGGTTCAGCCTACATTCCATGTGAGTTTCTCGAAGGAGTTCCATGAAGATGAAAAAACTCTATCAAGAAGTAGTGCCAAGAGAGGTCCACTTGTTGTAAGGAAGCAATTCACTAGTGATGTTAAAGAAATCTTGAACCACAAAACCTTCGGAATGAGCAAGAGAAACAGAAAAACAGAATTCTTGGTTCTTTGGAAGGGAAAACCTGAACGAAGGCTACTTGGGAAAGGGATGTTATACTTTGGCAATTCGAAAAGCAAATTGACGCATACATGCAGAAGCGTTCGACAAGGACATCGAGTTCTTCTGGTGAGGGAGGTTTGTTAGCCCCTAACTCGGTGGCAAGGCTGGGCATAAGGATTGGGTTGTTGCTCCTTTGATCCAGTCTATTGGGCATGTGCACAAAGCATGCCAAGCAGCAACAGGATTTGCAGCAACGAGCGGTGGCTGCCCAAGCATAAGTCGAGCGGGAGGCAAACTTGGATTGTGGCGAGCAAATGCGCGGATTGGGCGTGCTGGGTCTAATCATTAAGCCAAGAAGACTTATAGGAAACGCAGGCGATGGCATGCGGCGATCGCATGCAATGCAGCACGACGGATGGAGCAACAATGGGGCAAGGGGTTGTCTCACCTAAGTTCGTGGAGCAAGGCCTAGGCTAAGCACAAGGTGTGCAGGCTAACCTTTGGCATGGTGCCAAGGCAGCAAATGATGTGGACAAGCAATTTGTACATGTAGATAGTAGTTGACAAAACTATCATGTAACCGCCAAGCCAACTGCTACCTATGCATTATAAATAGGCAAAGGAGAGGAATGTGTGAGAAAATCTGCAAAGAGTTCACTTTGTAATCTTTTATTGTGTGAATAATAACGATTGGGCGTACATGGTGTATTGCTTGCTTGTGACTTTTGTAAGTCAAATTTGAGGAAGACATTCTCTTGAACTTTTGTGGTGCATTTGTGGGTTGACTCAAGTGTGGGGCTTGGTGGCCGTGTAGGAAAATTTCTAAGACAAAAATGTGACACCTAGTATGGTTGGTTCCAATGCTCTAACGAGGGACAGGTACAAATCCAGCCAAACTCAAGCAATGTGATACAGTCTTATGTTTAGCTCAATTTCATTTTTTTTTTATTACAGTACGGTACTGGTACCATACCAGTCTGATGGAATCCGGAAAGCCGCATTGGATCTAAATTTTAAAAACTGCTTCCTATGCACCCTATCATTCTTTTTGTAACACGGAGTAGCTATTAAATTCCCCATTCAGGAAGTCAGCATAGCATGGCAATACATGAATTGGCATCAGAGCTTGGAAAGGTAGATAATTCAAATCAATAATTCATAGCAATGCTAACTATAATCCATGAGAGTGGTACAGAACTAAGGATAATACTCTGGTCCACAACAATCATACTTTTCAAAAAAAATTCAATTAATAGTTAATGCATTTTGAAGTCTCAAGTTTTCCATCTCCACCAGAAAAGGTGCCTTTGGTCCGCTGAAAGCTGAGTTATTCTCACATAATCTAGTTTCCATTTCCAAATAACAAAAGATATGGATGGCTTATACTGATAAACCCCTCTCTTATATTTTTGCTCCGTACAAGAATTTTCTCTCTCAGCAAGTTTATGCAGGGTTTGGGAATAGTATTAGCAAAATCAAGATAAACTTAAATACTCAAGAAAAATGAACTTGAAGCTCTCTAGTTCATATACTCATATCACTAACAAAGCCCTAGAATTCAATGATATCATTAGAAGCATGCATAATAAAAAGGGAAGGATGCAGAAAAAAATATGTTAGTGCATTATAACTAAAATAATTTATATGAATAATATAAGAAAGGTGGGTAAATGGAATAAAGGGTTCCAATCAAGATAATCACAATTCAGCAGAGATATTGACAGAAGATCTTGGCAGTTGACTAACCTTGCAACCACTCAAGTTTAAACGTCTCAATTCCCTACAGTTCCTTACAATGTGAGTTATACCCACATTGGTCAGCCTGTGATATAAATTTGGATAAATTATAAAACAAAAGTTTGTTCTATAAACAAAGAATCACAGTTTGAGAAAATCTTCACCTGACATTCCAATAAAGATAAAACTCTCTAAGTTGTGGGCAACAACTAGTTATAGCTTCAATTCCTACATCAGAGATCTTTTGACAGCCATTCAGATTGAGGTGTTGCAAGCCTTGAAATACTTTTCCCTGGATCTCAAGGATGGAAAGAAAATGTAAAATTATTGACCATTAGGAGACATAATTTTGAATCATGTTAAAGGATGTAAAACATTAATTTAGATGAATTGAAACTCCTTTGAAAGAATGCATCCCTTCACTCTGTAGCTCAAATGTTTCATCAAGTTTTTCCATCCAGGCAGCATTGTTAGCTTGAACTCATATAGCCCTTGTAAACTTGAACATGATAGCACCAACATATAATTTCTTATTTTCTTTACTAGGAAAGAGAAAGACGCACAGAATTATTTTCATAAACTAGTGTAAACAAACTTAAGGCAAAGTAACCAAAGTGTTACAGTATTGTCCTAGCTTTTCTTGCAAAACTGCATGCATCTCAACTAAAGCCTTTCTACAGATATTTTAATTGGCTTAAGTGATACGTCAGCTGTATTGCTGCTACCTAGCATCTATGAATCAAGTTCTTTTAATGGCACTTTTCTTGCTTTAATCAACCATTGTAACTTGAGTAACTTAACCAGAATGTCCAAGATTTGCATAAATTATCTGAGAGCAACTCAATTTTCAGAGGTTACCAGAAAGCTCTTAAAAATAAAACCACGTTGAATGTAAATGCCTGAATATTTTCTCTCAAATAAAATTATAGAAAGTTTGCTGATATTGAATAATGTTACATTCGTGATAGTTGCTTATTTCTGTATATGTGAGATACCCTTCACTTCTAACTTTTAAGTTAGATGCCTGAAAAGGCCTGTTGCGATGGCACAAGAAATATGCCTTTGCCACATTTGGAGCGTTGCCAATGTGCTTCTAAAAACCAGCTTTGACAAAGCAACCCTACCACCTGTGCTTCCTCTGCTTTCAAATTCACCAAAAAGAAAGTGTTCAAAAATTTGGTTTTCGAACTGATCTCACTGTTCTCTCAAACCACTACATATAATGTAGTGTATTATGATGACAACCAACATCAGTCATTTATTTTCAAGAGTCACATGTCAATGCATTTGTGGTATTGAAGCAAGTATCACCCAGTACAGCCATTTACATTAGACCACCCAAAGTAGGTTGGCCTGCCTATTGGTCTATGAATGAACTGGTAAAATCTTGACTAGCCCTCAGTTGGCAATTTTTTTTTCAAACTACAAAGCAAGGTAGTCATTTTATTGCACTACTTGTAATCAACTTTTTTCATTACATTTTCTTATGCTTCTTTGTCTCCTAACTATTTGATCTTTATTTCTTCTTTGGCTTCACATTTCATTACTAAGACTATCTCAAACACCTGTTTTTGATTCAGAATGAAGACTATCCATGGTATAGAAGATGATATCCTTGCATTATAATGATACACAGAAGGTAAATTATCATCCTCCTAGTAAATCCACAGTTAAAAGTAGATAGGTCTTCGCTGTGAAGACATCACCTAGAGGTAGTGTGCATCTGCTGAAGCCTAGATTGGTGGCTAAGGGATAGACTCAAATTCATTGAGTTTATTATCTTGATAATTTTCCTTGAGTGATTAAAATTGCTTCAGTATGAACACTTCCTCATTATGGTAACAATATCTTAGTAGTTGCTTTAGGAGTTGGATAGAAATATTCCTTCCTTTAATGTGATCTTTTGTTGCTGAGTTGAGGAAGTGATCTTGTGCACAAAATGAAAAAAGAAAACCTCTTTCTTGTTGAGCAATCTTCTAAGGCATGTTTTGGTAAATGGAGGATTTAGCTATTCTCTTGTTTAGTTTGGAATGCTTTTAGTGTTTTACCATACCTCTCAGTCTAGGAGAGGAATAGGAAGTGCATCATTCAAACGATTTGTATAGATGATATTATCATTACTTGTAATGATTTTGCAGAAATCACGAGGCTAAAAGCGTATTTTCATCAATTGTCGAACCAAGGATTTGGTGACTTGAATTGTTTCTTTTCACAGAAATTGCTCACTGTAGGGCAGACATTTATTCTCTCACCAGAAAAAATATGCACTTGAGGAAGCTGGCAAGTTGGAAACTAAACAACAGATACTCTTAGGAATTGCAATGACAAAGAAGATTATGACAATGGGAGTTAATGAGTTATTATCTAACTCAGGAAGATCCTGTAGAATATTTAGTACATGAAACTATCTAACACTTGTTTTGTGAGGATGATCAATCAATTTCTAGAGGCTCTATATCGCAAGGCAACTTTAAGGACCCCATGCTACATTACAAATACTCTGCCACAGGTCTTATCTATCTTGATAGTGACAATCATCAAGTAGTAGGGTATATCCATGCAAATTGACTAGGGCTGCCTTGGGTAGGTGGGTTATGATGTTCACTTGGAAGGAAAACTGAGAAAGCAAAGATGAAATATAGAAATCTTTCCACATATAAGCTTAACTAGCTTGAACACTTAATAACTAGTTCTAGAATTGAATACATTTGTAATAAGTTGAGTTTATCTTTGACCAGCTTAAGGGAGTGTCAGAGACTTGATCGTAAATACATGAGGAACTAGTTGTAAATAGATAACCTAATGGTAGGCATTAACCTAACAATTTCCCCATTAACCACAAACCAATCCAAATCAACTGTGAAATTTTGGTTCAATCCTAAAGGTAATCAATTAGCTTTAGTTTAAAATTTGTTTGAGTTAGTTTTTACCAGTTCTGAGTTTGACCAATTGAACACAAAAATGAGCAGTAAAAGTATCACTTCATTTTCTGAACTAAACCATAGACCATAAAAGTCCATCAACAACTATTTCAAACTAGTTTGTAACAAAATATATTGAGAAAAAAACTTAATCACAAAAATGGTTAGTTATTTCTTTAACAAACTACCTGGCCTTTAAGTAGAATAAAATGTTCATCTTCAACTTGTGCAAATTCAAGGTTAATCTTTTTGACAAGCTGATATCGTTCCTGAATATAAAATGATTATTAGACTAGCCCCAGCAAATTTGAGCATGGAAAAAGAACATGAAGCGTTTTGACACTGAGTAAAGAATGAAACAATTTAATTTCAGAAGAGCCATAATGGATTGGGGAAAAAAATGAGAAACCAAATATTAAGATAGCAGTAATGAGCATAAAACGTGAGAAATTATTCCACATAAGAGAAGACAGACCAATAAGAGTGCAGATCTTAGCCGTTCTCCTGCTTTACTCATCTCATGCAGATCAAGAGCCTAAAAGAAGATTTTATTGGAAAATCATTCAGCAGCCAAAGAACTTCAAATTTAGTGTAGAAAATTTGTAATCAGGCAGATCTATATGAAACTTTCTAAATATATGTGAGGGCATGTATCCTTTCAAATGAATGAAAAATAACCTAGACATGTATTTTGAAAATTCATAAGGGAATTTGGTTGGTGAAATCTGATTATTACCTCGAATTGCCCCCATGTAGGCCAAAAGATATCCAATATGATTCAATAGAAATTCAACTAATGATTTCAAAATTGGACCAGAGATCTAGCGTGCAAGACTATTGGTAGAACTAGTCGAACCTATTAACACATAAATGAAGTCATAAATATTTAACAAGCACATCATCAACATATAACAGCTAATAACAACGTTTTCAAAATAAGATCTGAGATAAAATTGCGACAGTTACTCATATGATGGTTTAATCTGTTGAACTAGTTGACCCAAAAAAGATATAAATATAATTTACATTTTCATAGAGTATAAAATATATTTATATAAATCAACAGAATTATTAAAAATTATGATAAAAAAGAGCAACTTGGTGCACAGCTCCGCCAATGCGGGGTATTAAAAACTATGATAATTAAGAAAAAAATAATATATAAAATAAAACCTTACATATTGTATATTACAGCTTACATATATGATGTATGTTTTGGCTCCATAACTTTTTTATAGAAAAAATTACCTATTTCTGATTATTATTTTTTTTTTGGTTTTTTTCTTGTTTCTAGGTTCATATATAAAACCAAACCAGATTGGATTATGGTTCCTGGTTTAACCAGTTTACAGACATATGGTCCGATTTTGGGGGAAAACTGAATGCAACAGGCTCTCACCTCTGAGATTTAGATTTTTCATAATGAAAAAGGTAGAAAAAGTGCAACCTTGAAACTCTTCTTTGATGTTCAGAATGTTGGACTCTCGTCCAGAAAAAAAAAATGAACATGAGAGATGCACCAGGGTTGACTGTTGGACTCCACCTTTAAAGAAGCAACTAATCATATATTCATAATTTAGGAGATGTCAAGCAAAGGCAGCCACATAATCCAGAGCTAGAGAAAAGTCTACCAACAGACACTACTACCTAGAGAAGAAAGATAGATTGCAAGGACATAGCTATGTCACAATGTGTTTCCTGCAAGATGATTGTGAATGCTTGAATAAGGCATTTGAAAAGTAACTGATGAATGGGAGCCTTTGTAAAATAAATTGATACAACAAGTGTGTCAACATTCATCAAACAATCAACAAAGATGACACATGAGATCATGAAAGTGGATCAAAAGATGCAATTATGGAGGATGCACATATATGATGATGAACAGTAACCAAACCATGGATTAATGGATGTTTGCATATTGTCCTTTATTCATAGTTTCATTTTAGATATTATATTAAAAAAAGAAGAGGAGTAGTGATTTAAGTATTCAACAAATGATAAGATCCCAAGTATGTAAACTTTTAAACTTAAGGCTGCACAGTGCACACTAATATCTAACTAGAGATAATTCCATACACGTGGTTAAATACATAACTGCAACCTACTACATGGTAGAAGTAAATGCGCAGTCAACCCTAAATTAGAGAAGTTCAAAGATACTATCAAACAAAGAATTTAGCAGTGCACATTGATTGAAATTATAATGCAACAAGATCCAACACAGAAGTGCAATGAAAGGCATTTGCCCTTTAATGGAAGAACAGATAGATTCTCCCACTATTCGGAAGTCTAATCATATTTAATTTTAAACAGATTGTTCATTAGTAGGTAAATGAGTTTAACAGGCCGCGTAATGGCATTCGATGCTCGCCAAGCTTGTAAGTCGTAACTTTACTTCGTTTAAGAAAAATTGAGTAAACCTAATTCATCAGGAACATGCATATCATTAAGATCCAAAAATAGGATACATTTTGAATAGTCATACATTGCAAGAGAAACATCGACCTAGCTATCACGAACAATTGAACATTATAATCAAGAATAACCGAGTGGAAACAGGATCCGGGAAAGGAAAAGTGAGTAAGGGAAAAGAAAAGGATCCGCTGGTTTACCTCCCAAATCGTGGAAACAGATAGGAGAGCGCGGTAGCACCATGGACTGACCAACAAGAGCGAGTAGACGTCCCTCTGGGCCAACATCGGACTTACGATCGTCATCACCATCGGCACCGTCTCTCGCTCCCAACTACGACTGCTCTCGCCCGTGCCGGCCATGTCAAGTCCGGCCGCGTACTTCGATCTCTCTGTAGAAGTGCTGCCTCGAGGTCAAGACTCAAGAAGAAAAGAGCGAAGCTTCTTGTAAATTTTACAAAGTGATTTAAAAAGTTAGGAAAATGCATATTTAGTATTTGCATAAAAAATTAGAAAATTACTAAATTATTTTTTAGATTAAAAAAAAAGACAAAACACTGATTCAAGTGACTTGAACAGATAACACCTTAATCTATTTTTTTCATCTTAAAAATACCTTTATTCTAATATTATTAAAATATATTTATTTAAAATAATAAACATATAATAATTTTAAATAATTTAATAAAATTACTTATAAGTATTTTTTTTTAAATTACTATTTATATAAGAGTTTTTATTCAAAATTATTATAATAATATTAGAGTGAACTTTTCATAGTGGGTGATTTTACTTTAAGTTCATTAGTTTTGGCCAATCTTATGTTATAAAATATGATATTATTCATTTTAAATGATTCAGTATTATAAATTTTATAATTAAATATAGATAGATAAATTATATGAGCTATTTTTTCTAGCGCAATGATCCTTACTAGAAAAATTATACATCTAAAGAGATATTTTACCCGATAAAAATTAATCTCAAATTTTATTAAAACAAATATTCATGTAGACCAACGAATGAATGGACTTAAAATAAATCAAAATTAATAAAATCAATTTTTTAATAAATCAAAGGTCATTAAAATTAATCAATTATATATATATATATATATATATATATATATATATATATATATATATAATTGATTAATTCTTTCTATATCAGAATAATTGAATTTTTCTTACTCGTCGAGTGATGTCATCCAATTATCATTAATCAATTGATATTAGACATCAAATCAGATTGAGTTACCTTCGATTTAGATATATATTTTTTAAAAAAATAAAATTTCAAATTTATTGAAGTAAATTGCTTAATTCCATTAGTTTGATTAACCGATCTTTTAGTCACGTGAAAAAAATAGTAAAAAGTAGTTTGGTACAACAGTAGAATGTCTTTTCAATTTCTCATATAAAGGATTAAATTTCAGTTTCGGTAAATTAATGGATGAATTTTTTTAAATAAACAGTTGACCCAAGAACATTGATCAATCGATCGTCCGATATAAATGCTTCCTAATTTACTTTACTAATTGATAGAAAACTTTTATAGGATCTTATCAATAATTCTAAGATTAATCAATGGAAATTGAATACATAATAGCCAATTAAAACATTGTTATAGTGTGTTATGATTAATTTCTTTTATAGAAGTGATAATAATGATTATTAAGATAAATGGAATATATAAAAATAATATTATGAATCAAATTTTTAAAAACAAAAGTAATTGTGATAATTTAAAAAATAACTTGAGGGTTTAGGGTTTAGGGTAATTGTGAATCAAATAATGTTTTCTATTTTCATTTTCTGGAAAACGCGCATTTTCTAGAAAACAGAAAATGACTTTTTGTCATTTTCTGTTTTACTAGAAAACGACTAGGTATAATTCGATCTTTGAATTATTTGTGTTTGGTTAGATAACCTGGAAGACACATTAGAATACATGACTTGTACAGACATAGAATGAACTGAATTAACTGTATATCATTGTTAACTTGACTAGTCTGTAGAGGATTGATGTATTTTATTTCATGGGAACTTTGACCATGGACTGTATGTACTTGGTAGTATAACTTAGAAGATACATTTGAACAAGATGACCCCCACTGATGTGGAAAAGTGTAGAGCTAGCTGCTTAACACTTATGGAAATACAACCGTTGCATGGGTGTATAACTAGGAGATGTACAATCTTATATATGACTTGTACTGATGCAGAAAAGATGAAGTTAGTTGTGTATCCTTTATGTGACTAGACACCACATGAAGGAAGATGCAGAAGACGGTTTTTGAGAATAGGGTGAGGGTCAGTCGACTCGTCTAATGCTGTTCCATAAGAGATCCTGACTCATGGATAGATCGAATATGGTTCGATATCCTTGATGATCCCTAGAGATATACAATCCACAATTATGTGGAGATAGGGTGTTAGTTGATTAACACCTATAAAATCGAGCTAATACTAAGTGGAAATATCAGATGATGATCTTTGAGGGGTAGAGTGTCGATTGACCGTTCTTTCAACCATCTATTTAGTGATGGTGCTCCTCTACCCTTGTATGCATAGCTCACCACTAGAGGTTACTGAATCTCAGGTGAAGCAATCATAATATAGTGGGTGACAAGATAATGGTTGGTCGACTTGGCTAACATTGTCTCCATCGAGTAACTCAAGACCTTGACCACATGATTATTTACTCAATGTCTTGAAGTTTATATCTTAGATCAGAGAGTTTGACCTTTTATTGATATTTGTTGAGGGACATTTATAGGCACGATTAAGAGAGTTATGGAGATACTCTCTTAATGGGTAGACTCTCAATTAGAAGGTTAAGTCACCCTTTAGACTTTGGATTGTCATTTCTTTATTGTGGATATTTAAATATCTAAAAGAATGAGATTTGACATAATCTTTGGATATTTTTGGATAAGATTAGTAGAGTTTTATACTCATATCTCATAGATTGACCGTATCTCTACCATTTGGAGAGTTGTTAATTATCGAACAAGAAGTCAAGAGATATTCCTTGGACTTCAGTAGTTATATATCATTGGTTGGATGGTGATATATTTTTACATCTTATAGTACCCCATGATGAAAGAGGGTCACTAAAAGTTAGATTTGTGAGGACATGACTAGTTTGTCTCACTAAAGATATATGATAATAATTTTTCCACTGGATATAATCCCTGTAGTGGTGCAATATATACGTGTAATGTTGAACCATGGTAGATATATTTCAGTTCATTGGCAGTGGGTGCTAAAGGTTGGGTGACTTTCTTTTACTTTATCATTGTTCAAGAGACTATCAAGGTTGATGCTGAGGATGCTTTAGGATTGGTGGATATTATGAGAACAGTTGTGTGATATGTTATCTTTTGATGATCTTTGGTAGATATTTGACTTGATAATTTATTATTTGGTATTTGTTGTTGATAGTGATATGAGGAGTGGCATGTCTGTGATATTTATGGATTTGGTGATTAGTAGTTGATGACCAGATTACAGACTCGTTATCGGTGATCTTACGATTGAGTGTGCCTATTGTGCGGATATTATGAGTCCTTAGTATTGCCATTTGCCATAGATATTTTCATGGATTCGATGAATATGGTATTCCTAGGGAATATGTATTAAATTGGTAATTATCTTCATTGGTAATATTGTGATATATTTCGAATCTGAGGTGGACTACGAACAATATCTTCGCATACTTGTGGAGATGCTTCGACGAGAGCATCTTTATGCGAAGTTTAGTAAATGCATATGTTGAGCTATCTTCTGTGGGATTTCTGAGGATGCATTGTCTTTAGCAAGGGTATATCAGTGGATTCATAGAAGATAGAAGCTGTTACTAGTTGGAAGTAGTCAAAGTTTATATAGGAAACTCACAACTTCCTTGGTCTAACTAGATATTACCATAGATTGGTTGAGGGTTTCTCCAGCATTATTATGTCATTGACTGGACTATCTAGGAAAGAAATGAAATTTTCTTGGACAGAGGCTGGTGAGACAAGTTTTAGAAGCTGAAACGAAAAGATGATTACTGCACTCGTCTTAGTTTTACCTTATAGTGTAGACAGATTTGTATTATACACAGCTGTATCGTACTAGAGGTTAGGTGCAATACTGATGTAGCATGAGCGGGTAGTGTCTCATGTCTCTTGTTAGTTGAAAGATCATGGGAAAAATTATCCAGTTCATGATTTGGAGTTAGCTACCCTCTAGGGAAAGCTAGTGTGCCTCCAGTAGGAAATCTTGAGGAGTTCTGACTTGTCACCAGGTTTTGATTACAGGATTGATATAGAGTTTCATGAGTTGGGATTGGTAGAGTAGAGACAGACAGAGCGAGAGACTCTGGAGTCCATTGTTACGTAGTCACCTATTGTTGAGAAGATTTAAAGGGATCAAGCTAGTGATCAACATTTTCGGTTTATAGGTGGTAGAGTAGTCTCAAGACTATAAACAGAATTCTTGTGTGATGAGAACGAGATTCTTTATTTTTGTAGGGGATTATGTGTGCTCCTGAGTCACATCTTGCCTGGGAGAAGTTACTTCAGGAAGCACACCGATCCAGATTTGTAAAACATTTGGGTGATACCTGAATGTATAGAGACTTGGAGCGTCCCTATTGGAGGAACGACATGAAGAAAGATATCACGAAGTTTATAGCTGGATGTCTAATATGTCAACAAGAGGAGGGTAAACATCGGAGACCAGCATGTTTGTTTCAGTAGATATGTATACTAGAATGGAAATGAGAGCATGATATGATGGACTTTGTTGTGGAATTACCCAGGTCTCGAAGAGGATATGATACGATTTGGATAATCGTTGATTGGTTGGCTAATTTGCTTCCTTTCTATTGATTTATAGGTTAGATTCTTTGGATTAATTAGCAGGATTATACTATAGAGAGATTACCAGACCTTATGGTATATCCCTAAGTATTGTATCAGATGGATATTCACAACTTACATCATGGTTTTGGTAGAGTTTACAGCAGGTCATGATCATAGAGCTCTATTTTAGTACAACTTTCCATCTTGAGACTAATGGATGGTCTGAGCCCACTATTCAGATGTTAGGGGATCTATTGATAGTGTGTTATATGGATTTCAGAGGTAGTTGTGAAGACCATTTATATTTAGTAGATTTTACCCACAGTTGGCTAGGTAGCAGTGTGAGAGTAGCGGAAGCAGGGTGAGCTCATAACCCCACAGAGTCATCCTTTACGGTTGGAGATTTATTCATAATACTGGGATGGAGTGGTATATGAGTATGTTGCTTGGTTGTTACCCTTGGATGAGGATCCCTGAGTTGAGCAGTAAATTTGAGGATAAAATTTTTATTAGTGGGGGAGAATGTGAAATACGACAAATTCAATAATAAGTGTTATTGGAGTAATAACCTTATTAGATTTTTAGGGATGTTTTAGAAATTTTCGGGAATTAAATGGAGTCTGTATGACATATTTAAGGGGATGAATCAATTGGGTTTAGAGGAATCTTGTTTAGAATAACTATTAAGTGAGAGTTAATTGAGGAATTAACTTAGGGTTTAATAAATTAAACCCTATGTATATAAGTTATATTACGTGCCCTAAATTATTTGCCAAAGCTTCCTCCTTCTCCCTTCCTTTCTTGCGTTGATTCCCCTCGCCCTCTCCCTTCTCTCCGTCTTGCCTCCGAACACCACGAGCTAATGCAAGGTCGTCCCCACCCTGACGCCATTGATCTCCACGGCCACCAGCATCAGATGTGGCCACGATGGGGGAGGAGGCCAACCCCTTAGCCGATCCTCTTCTCCTCACTCGATGTTGTCGTCTCCTTCATGTGAGGCCAGATCTGTGATGTCGTGGCTGTTTCCATCGTGAGGATTGAGTTGTCGGGCTCCCCTCAGTCTTGATGCATCACCGTCGCCCAATCATCCCGAATTTCACTCTTGAGAGCTGCTGCCTTTGTCGTCGCCACCACCTGATTGCATCATTACTGCTCGACCCAACCACCTACGGTGTGAGAGCCACTGTCATCCACTGTTCTTTAGGGCCGCTTTGCCTTTCACTCGATCGCCACCCACACAACCCTATTGCTGGGTGTTGTCATCGTCGGAAGGGAGGATCATCACCTACCCTCCTTCGTGTGTGAGAACTCTAGCTGAGTAGCTTATGATGCCATCCGTGGAGCTATCGCTGGTGAATCCCTAATCCCTTACTACTGACCCATAGTTCCTTTCGCCAGATTTGAATTGCAACCACTTGTTGAGTGGGAGCCGCTGATCTCCATGAGTCATTGCTAGAGCAGTGAACATCCACTGGAGAAGAAGAGGGAGCCATGGGTAACAAATCCCTTAACCTAAGCTTTGTTGATCTATGATTAGTGTTGATTCAGGGTTATTTGATTTGGAGGGCAGCACTTTTACCTAGCTCCGATCATCGCTGTGACACCATCCTTTCATCGAATTTGAGAGGAGAGCTCTACTTCTATTCTTATTGCAATTGGATTTCTTCATCAAGTAGTGAATCAGATTTGGGTAAGTTATGGAGGTAATTTCATATATGAACTAGATTTGATTCTAGTTGTGGAATTGATATGGTGTCCTAATTCTATTTGGTTGTGATCTGATGCTTGAGTGAATTTGGGTTTGTGATTGATTATCATGTGGATCGATTGTTATAAAGATGAACGTTTTTGGTTGAATGGAGGATTGATTCATTGCTGCAATTGGATGAGTTTTTGATTGATTGTGGGTTGGATTAATTGAAACAGATGAATTATGTAGGGTTGATTCATGATGTTTAGTAGATGGTATAATAGACCGCAGAAATTGATTAAGTTATATTTGATGGATTAATGGATTTTAGATTACGATTGGAAAGATTAAAGGATTCATGGATGATTTGATTAGAGTTTTCCCTAATTAGTTTGGGTTGAGATTTAGCTAGTTGTTGCATATGTAATTAGCTAAATTATATATCATGTGATTTGCAAGACTTTGATTCGAGACATGTGTCTCGTCATGAAATTGGTTTATCATGATCGACAGATAAAGACGAGTACTTCCTACTTTGTCTCTTTAGTACTTTGACCATAGTGCATGAGCTTTATATTCGGATAGTTGTTGTATTTACCTTGACTTCACTCATATTTTTTCTGTGCTTGATACTTATCCACTCGATCTTTGAGATAATCTACTTGATATCTATACAGTCTCATGTTACTATTCATAATATTTAGCAGATAATAGATACCATGCTTACTTACTTTGATTTCTGTTTATTCATATACCTTGTTGAGAATGCTGGCTTCATGTAGCATACCTAATTTCTGTTTATATGTGATGACTGTTGCATCTTGCACATTATATCATTGCATTCATGCCGACGACAATGTCTCCCTTGTGGTTGAGAGGGTCGTTGGCCAGAGCCGCATGCTCGACCACTCATGGGTAGTGGTAGCTGGAGTTGTGAGCAACAGGGACCCCCTTCGCTATGTAACTATATAGCCAATCACCACCTGCCCACTTGCTCACTCGAGAGTAGTGACGGCCTTTGAGTGTTATATAGTTGTCATCAATCCGACCTCTCAACCATACAGGAGTCGTAGTGCAGAGGGGTGGGCGGGATGACCATCTGTGCATACACTGTTATTATTATACCTATTGATGCTGTTGATTGCTTATTTATGTAGTTGTTTTATTATATTCATATGATATGCTTACATACGTTGAGTTATATACCTATTGCATGTGCTTAGACATTGGCTTTCTTGTTAGTAGTATGTATATACCTTGCAAGTTACCCTTTAGATATGAGCAGTACTATAACAAATCTGTACTACTCATGACATCCTATTACTAGCCTAGGATATAATTTCAAGTATGGACATTTACTATGATATCATTGTAGTATTTGCTAAATAAATCAATAAATAATTTTAATTTTAAATATAATTTATTTAATTTAATAAACTCAAAATCATTCATTCTGATTTGATTTGAAATTTATTAATTTAACTTAATCAATTTAACTTTACAAATCTAATTAACCCAAAATTCAAACTAATTCAACTTTAATTCTCAACTTAATCAACTTAATTAATTCATAAATTATCTAATTTATTACAAAAATTAATTAAAGTTGATTCAATCCAAGTTTAAATGATCTTCATAATTTCATCTAATCTAATTTAACTTAAAATTAACATTAATTAATTCAAAATTAATCAATTGATTATTATGTTACTTTAATTAATCTGATCAACAACTTAAACTAATCATCTTAATCAATTATTTAATTATTTTATTTTCAAATTATTTTGAATTTACTTAATAAATTATTTTAATAATTATTAATCCTAAATTAATTGATAAATCTAAATAATAATTAATCAATTTTAATCAATTCGAAACTAACCTTAATTAAATTTAACTTAAATAATTCAATAATTAAATTTAAGTTAATCTAGAAAAAAATAATCATTAATTAACTTAATCAAACTTAATTTTAAATTAATCCTTAATTAAATTAACTTTAAACTTTAACGGTAAATTAAACTTTAATGATTAATTAAGTATTAACTTAATCTTATTATCAAAATAATTTGAATTATCTCACACAACTATAGGTTTATTTGGTTTGATAATTTAGAAATGGTGAAATGAATTAAGTAAATTAAAAATAATTCCAAAACTTTGGTCTAATCTATGTTTATCATTTTCCGTTTGAATTTTATGTTATTATTTAATTAAGGGGAGCATCAACATCATTTTTTTGAATCAATTTTAAAACCAACCTTTCCTAAAATTTTTCAAAATTCATATTTTCAAAACTTATTAGTTCAAAATTTCTTTTAGACTTATGGATTTTCAAAATATATTTCAAAATTCTCTTTACAAAACATTTCAAAAATTATACACATATGTATTTCCTTAAAAAATATATATGTTCTTAATTAGAAAATTTTGCATAAACTTTTTAAAACTTAATTTTTGCATCAAAGTTTCATCTTCAAAAATTTTGACTTAGATTTTTTTAAAAAATTTCTAAAGACTAATTTCAAAACTTAGTTCATTATTTTCTCTTAGAAAATTTTCTAAATTCAAAAGTTTTTCTTAGAAATTTTTTTTGACAAATCTTAAAATTTATACTTTCTTAAAATTTTTTCTAAACTTATAACCTTATTCATGAAAATTTTCAAGTTGTTCTCCAAAAAACAATCATTTTTAAAATTTATCTTAATTCTTTTAAGATAATTAAAAACTTAGAAATTTTGTGAGAAATTTTTTAAACTACACTTTTTTGTACAACATTTTTCCTAGAAAATTTTCAAAATCATGAATTCTAACTTATACTTAGGAAACCTTGGTTACAAAATATTTCAAAGAAATTTTACTCCAAATCTTAGTTTTCCCTTGAAAATTTTCAGATTTGGTGTTTATTGATACCCTAGTTTTTTTTATGGGTGTCAAAGGGGAGAGATGCTATGATATAATTCAAGGAGAGTTATTGAACTCAGGGGGAGAGTTAAGAAAAAATGTTTGTTTACTTAACTTTACATATTTTAAATTTAACTATGAACCTTGGTTGCCAAATATCAAAAAGGAAGAGATTGTTGATGTAGGGAACTTAAATTTTGATGTTATCAAAGGTTCAAGCTAAGTCTTATTGTAATATAATAAATTGACTAAATGTGCAAGATGTTTACTCAACTAGGAAAATCTCTAGTCACGGCTAGGCAGGAAAGTCTTAGGAGATCGTGAAAGATAGGCAGGAAGTCCAGGTGGGTCAAGGATTTGACACATGGTAGTTGGACTCGATAGATCTAGAAGACCCGATATCGAGGGGAAACCCTAATGATCTGATCCAATGTTAAGCTAAAGTCTAAACATGTCTGAATGACTCGATGTTTGGCAGGCAGGTTGAGGTAAGTAGTTGGAGTGGAGCGACGGGGAGGTCATGTCCTGAGAAGGGACAAACTCTAGGTTGCTGATCCAACTGAAGAAACCAACAGAAGTTTCTAAGTTGAGATCAAGACAGTCCTAACTATCATACTCATGTATACTTAATATCTATTATCTAACTCTATTTTACAGAATCAGTATATATTATCTAACTCTGTGTTACAGGATTATATAACCCGTTAAACTTCAAAGGGTCATAACTTTTGATTCAGAACTCAGAATCAGGCTTTGTCACCAACCACACGTGCACATCCCAGAGATCTTCATTTGACCAAGGGTTCAGTTGACTAAACAGGAGGTTCAATTAACTGATTAGGTCATTTTATCAATCGATTAAATGGAGGTTTGGTTGACTAAACAAGAAAGAATGGAAAAATAGATAAAGCTTGCAAACATGGTATTACAGCGTGATCGGTCGATCGAACTCAAGGATCAGTTGACTAAACATTAAATGACATTAATGACATGAAGATTGGATCTCGGCAAAGAAGGAAGGATGGTTGATCAATGGACTGATAGGGTGATCGATCGACCACATTGATTAGTCGATCAAACATCTTTTCGGTCGACCGAACATGACTTATAAAAGGACCTCGAAATCTGCATTGAAAATAACAACTTTGTGAAACTTCTGATCTTCTTCCTCCCTATTCATGCTTCTACTGATCTACACTTCTATGTGCAACGACAACAAACAAGCTCCAACAATCTTCATATCAAATATTATTTGTCGATAAATTTAAGTCTAGCTTGCATAATTTCTTATAAAACTCTTGTATGAATTACCTTTTCTTTGAAGGTTTTGGAAAGGAGATTTTTAGTAGATTACCTAATGGTGCGATCAAAGATTGCGGGTCGTGGAGTAGAAGTCAACATAGGCTCCAAACCAAGTAACCAATCGAGTCACTTGTATTGCTTTTACTATTCTATTCCGCTGCTTACTTTGATAAATGAAAAGATTGTTAACAAGCAATATTCAACCCCCCTTTCTATCGTGTTTTAGATCCTTTAGAGTTACCTAGGAAGATGGTTAGGATTAAGAGCTCTAGGGGGAGCTCAAAGAGTCAAATTGGGACCCATGGTCAATGTATCTCAAGTGGACCTTACTTGAGATTCGAGATGAGTCATCAAATGTGCAAAAATGGTTTAGAGATGGACTTGAGTCTCTAATCGAGTTGGTTGGCACAATTGAGTTGAGTTTCATCCATGAAAATATGAAATGAGATTCATATTGCATGAAAATTGGTTTAGATGTATAGATGTTATATAAACTAATGCTAGGGATGCATTATGGTTTAGTATGGGCAGATATATTAAGAGAAAGCCAAAATTAAAAAAAAATGATAATCCCAGTTAGCTTCATTGACTATCCCTGGGGTGACCAGCTTGGTCCTACGGAAGTTTTCCATCGGCCACCAGGGTAAATCGAGAAGCGCACGCGGTGGCCAGTCCAGAAACCCAACATCCTTTGATTACACCCCCCCTCCCATTTAGAGAAATTTTGTTTGCAAATATGCTGTAGCTGGGGTTCGAACCGTGGGTCCCTGGGTGACAATCTGGATGTCCTACTGTGGCACCATGACCTCGGGGACAAGAAAAAGCCAAAACTAGGACTTTAGGTTAAGGTTTAATTAAACAATTTAGATAATTTTGGATTTTATATCAATCTTTGGATCTGTGATAGATATATTTTTAAATATATTTTTCTAAGTAGACACGGGTAAAAGTAAAATAAACATCTCCATAAAATTTGGAAATTTTTAAAGGTCTGTGGAATTTCTAGTATATTTCTAAAATTGGGTTCAAAAATATATTTTGGGCTAAAATTTATACCAATCGACTAGTGATATTGTTCATCAAACACAGAATAGTTCTATGAGTTTGTTTAAATTAGAGCAGTCGACTAGGGACTATGGCAGTCAATTGATACATTTTGAAACTATTTTTAATAATAGGAAATGACTAAAAAGATGATATACATGTATATAATTTTATGAGGGAATAATACATGATAATTATGATCATTAGAGGTTAAAGAGTCTAATAATTAGGATATTGTTAGATCTCTTTTTTTATGTATGGTAAAGGGGGAGAAGTTTATGTTTAAGTGGGAAATCTTAATACCTTTGTAAGAAATTCTAGCTCAAAGGGGAGCTTAGGTGAAGAGGGAGCCTAGGATTAGATTCCATAATATATACATGAATAGATTGCATATTTATTTACATGTTATTACATTATATGTTTTCCTTACTTAAATGGGTTGTTAAACATCAAAAATGGGGGATTGTTGGAGCAATCAGTGCGACCATAGATTTTGATATTTGGGCAAAGGTTTAAGTTAGGTTATTTATTGTATTTGATATGCACTATTAAGTGTGCAGGTGGCAGGTACATGAAGAAAAGTCCAAGTGTGATCTTAGCAAAGGAAAAGTCCAAGTGTGATTTTAGTAATGTAAGTTCAAGTGTGACTTAGCAAGGATGAAGTCTCAGAGTGAGGAGCTCTTAGCAAGGATGAAGTCCTGGAGAGAGGATCTCTTGGCAATGTTGAAGTCCTAGAGGTGAGGAGCCTCTTGGTAATGGAAGACTCGACAACAAGGATAAGGCCAAAGCAAGCTCTTAAAGACAAAGTGTGAAGGATGGGGAAGCATCTGAAGGGCGCAAGGCTGATGAAGGAGGATAGAATGCAAGGTCAAGTTGAGCTGGTGAGGATGAGTGCTGAGTGATTGTACTCAGGGTAAAAATCCTACTATTAAAGTTGACCAATCGACTGATATATGTTCCAATAGACTGGTGGTTGAAAAATAGAAAGTGTGAGCTTTTGTTCCTCAACCTCGGGTGACTAGTCGACTGGTATGTTCATCAGTCGACTGGTCCCAGTTGACTGTTCAATTGATTCGAAAGAACAAAATGTTTCTATTCTCTCAACCGAAGTAGATCAGTCGATTGGTGTCTTAGTCTGTCGACTAGTATCGATCCGTTGGAGTGTAACAGTCTATTTTCCATAGAGGTCAGTTAACTGGTGACTTTACCTGTTAACTGGTAGAGGGAAAATAGCTTGGATATTTCCCCCCAAGCTTTATATAATGGAGTTTGGTATGGATGATTTGGGTGATAAAATTAGAGGGTGTTAACCCCTAATTAGAGTCTCCAATCAATCGTGATCCAAGTGTGCATGATTGAGTTTGTGGCAAGGTTTCTCCATCGAGAAGGAGCCATCCATTAGCCAGAGTTTGCCAAGGATTGATCCACTGAAGGATCACAAGGATTGTCTACCTTACGGGCACGTCATGGAGTAGGAGCATCATCTCCGAACCACGTTAAACAAAATATGTTAGAGTTTGTTTGTTTTCTTTCTTGTTTTTGGCTTTTGTATTCATATTAATTTTGTATTTTTGTTGTGCACTAACAAATACGTAGGAAGCTAATGTTGGTGCAATATCCCACAGGTCAAGGGTGACCTGGTTAACCAAGCTGAGCCTTGGTTAGGGTTTAGATGTTTGACAATAAGATATTGATCGAAGAAGAGTCAAGTAGGTCAAGGTTGACCGGATACTTGACTGGGAAGTCCTAACTGGCATGTTAGGCAGAAGAAAGTCCTAGTGAGTGAAGCTAGGCAGAAGGAAATCCTGGTGAGTGAAGCCAGGTGAAAGTCCTAGTGAGTGAAGCTAGGCAGGAGGAAATCCTGGTGAGTGAAGCCAGGTGAAAGTCCTAGTGAGTGAAGCTAGGCAGAATGAAAACCCTAGTGAGTAAAGCTAGGTGAAAGTCCTGGTGAGTGAAGCCAGGCAAGGAAGGAAATCCAGATGGATCAAGGATGATCGGACATCTGGTGTTGGGAAGTCCAAGTAGGTCAAAGGGATTGACCGGATACTTGGCAAGAGGAAGTCCAGATGGGTCAAGGTTGACCAGACATCTGGTGGAAGTCCAAGTAGGTCAATGGAGTGACCGATACTTGGCACGGCGAGAAAAGTCCAAGTGGGTCAAAGGATTGACCGGACACTTGGTGGAGAAGTCCCAGCAGGTCAAGGGTGACCGGATGCGAGGCATAAGGATGTACCAACAGGTCAAGGTTGACCGGATGTTGGTTGAGGAACCCTATGACTCGAGTTTTGGAGTTTGGGTTGCTGGATCGATCCGGGTAAGTAAGTTAGTAGGCCTGGATCGATCAGGGTGATCACTTCAGGATATCGATGTGAGGATCGATCGAGGTCGCGCGATAAGCGCCGGATCGATCCGTGGATCGATCCAGCGCTTTCGAGCAGAAGCTCGGATCGATCCGTGATCGATCCAGCCTCCCGATCGATTCGGAACATTTGAATCGATCGGGATCCGACCGTCGGGTTTAAAGCCGCAGGCGAGCGTGGTCTTCGGCATCTCTTCACGAGTTCTTCTCAGATTCATTCCAGCTCCTCCACAGCTCTCTACAAGCACGTGATCGCCAGTTCTTGAAGGTTCTTGGAGGCTTTCCAAGTCAAGAGGCGGATCTATTGCAAGAGGAAGAAGTTAGGGTTAGGGTTTTTACTGCACATCTTGTAAGCTTTTGCTTAACTTGTATTTCCCTTTCTTCTTCTTGTATTGAGAGTGTTGTAGGGCTTCTCCGCCCTCGGTAGTTACCGAAAAGGAGTGTTTCATAGTGGAGGGTGTGTGCGTGGTGTGGATCCTTGGATTAGTCACCTCCTTTGGAGGTGGATACCAAGTAAAATCCTAGTGTTAGCGTGGTTGTATTTGTTTCTGTATTTTCCGCTGCACATCCAAGAAGAAACAAGCAACGCCAAGCAACGAAGCGCACCGAGCGAACGCGACGAGCTATTCACCCCCCCTCTAGCTACTTTTGGTCCTAACAAGTGGTATCAGAGCAAGGCCGCTCTTCACCGGAATCATCGCCGGAAGGGGCAAAGAGCTAGAGGGTGAAGAAGTTGGAGCAAATTCTTCAAGTTCAAGACTTTATCAAGCTCAACTTCAAGATGCAATTCCAAGATGGACTTGGATTTGACACAAGGGTGGCTCCACCTTACACTTCCACAAGTTTTGATTCTTGGAGATCAAGAATCGAAAACTTTCTTATGATGGAGATAGAGCAATGGTTTGCTCTAATGGAAGGCTTCAAAGCTCCAACGAACTCCAAGGGCAAGCTTCTAAAGAAAAGCAGATGGAGCTCGGAGCAAATTCAAAGGGGCGAGGCAAATGACAAAGTGACCAAGCTTTTGGTCAACTTATTGCCTAGCCACATCTTGGCTCAAGTTGGAGAATTCGAAGATGCCAAGGAGCTTTGGAGCAAATTGGCCAAGCTTCATGAAGAGATCCCTCCACTGTAGATCAAGAAAAATCCAGAGAGGGTGACTCTTTGGAGCAAGACCAAGAGGAGGATTCCGAGGTTGAGAGATGCTCAACCTCAGAAGAAGAGGAAATCCAAGAAGCTTCATCCTCAAGGGAATGCAACGAAGGGAACAAGGAGGAGCATACTCCTTGTTTCATATTCAAGATGATGAAGCCTCCACCTCTAGGATTGAGGGGAGCAATCCTTGGTGACACCGGATCAAGAAGAAGGAGAAGCTTCTACATCCGGGTCAAGAGAAGAAGAGGAGGAAGAAGCTTCTACCTCCACAAGTCAAGAAAAATCAAATGGAGGAGAATCAAGGTCCGATCGAGAGGAAGCTTCTACCTCCGGATCCAAAGAAAAAGATGCCACCCCTACAAGCAAAGGTATAAATACTTCAATTAATAATAAAAATCATATTATATGCTTTGAATGTAGGGAACATGGGCACTACAAGAGCAAGTGCCCTAAATTAGCCAAGAAGAAGGGCCAAGTGGCACAAAAGGGCAAGGTGAAGCCCAAGGAGACCATCCCAAACACAAAGAAGAGCAAGGAGCATATTATATGCTTCTCTTGCAATCAAAAGGGGCATTATCGTAGTCAATGCCCCAAGGGGAAGAAGAAGGTCAAGGCTCAAGGAGGCACTAGTCAAGGGGGAGCCTCCAAGGTAAAGAAGAAGGTAACATTTATTGAGCCTACTCCTTTACATTATGGTAAAAAGCATGATAGGTCTAACTTTTATCATTTTAATGCAATTTACCATAAGAATAGAAAGCATGAGGGCTTTAAGGAAAAGAATGTGGCCCTACATGCTAAGACTATCACTCCTAGGGTTAGGAATGTAGATAAAAGTCTAGGCAATAACTCTAAGGATTTTAGATACAAGCCTAGAAACCAAAATGCTCATGGACTTAATGAAAAACCAAATTCTAAGGATTTAATGATAGAAAATCAAGTCTTGAGATCAAGACTTGATAAAATGGAAAAGACCCTAAAAAGGATGGAAAATATCCTAAAAGGGCAAAATGAGCAAAACCTAGGGCTAGGAAAGTCAAAGTCATCAAATAGCCATAGAGGTTTGGGATACAAACCAAAGGCTAAGAAGGATGTGCCTAGTTATCATAGGGTTCCATATAGTTATGGAACAAACCCTAGGTTTAGTGGTCAAGTCAAGAATACTAGGGAAGTCATCCCTAAGAGTATTTTTGCAACCAAGTGACTAAGACTTCTAAGAAGTCTAAGAAAGTCACTAACAAGGTCACAAGGAGGCTATCCCTAGGGTTGACCTAGAAAATGTGACCAAGGCTTCTAAGAAGCCCAACAAGGTCACTAGGAAGGTATCTAGGGAAGTTATCCCTAGTGAGTACCTAGAGCATCCAAGGAGCACCAATAGGTGTTGGGTTCCTAGGAGCATCTTCTCTACCCCATAAATGGGTTAGAGAGTGTCAACTCCAATTAGAAGGGTAGTTAACCCAACTTTGAGGAAATTGACACTCAAGAAGCATTTTCAAGGTTTTTGTTAACCTTTGAAAATGAAATGGAACTATTATTTACTCCTTGAAAGAGTAAAATGTGCCTAGTGGTGAAAATTTGATTTTAATCTTAAAAGGCACATATTGGGAAATTCATAAGAACTACCAAGTTGGGATTTTGGTATGTTCTTAGAAAACTTAAGGCAATCCGGGCCTTAATTTAAAAGTGCTACTCTTGTGGAAAAATTAAATATGTCAACATTTGAGGAATATGCTTAATTTAAATTGGCATAAATTAATCAAGGGAATTAGAAATGCCAATGTAGACTTTGGCATTTTCTTGAAGCACTCTAGGGCAATCTAGGTTTAAGTTGTAAGTTTAGCTAAGGTTTTAAGGATACTTAGATAGTTAATCTAGGTATATTTTATTTATGCTAAATCTTGCCATGATTGTTTGCCCATCATATGCCATGACATCATGTCTACTTTTGCATTCATGACTTATTATGAAAAATACAAAAATACCATGTCATGACATTCATACATCATGTAGTTATAGGATATTTTCTTTTGAAAATTATTTCCTTTTGATGTATGCCATAACATTATCATGCATTAGTTTAATTTCTTATAATTAAGGATAAATGGCATTTAACAACACTTATTAACATGTGACATCCTAGGTGGATGTCTAATATCTTTGAAATGCCTAGATAGATATGCATGATCCCTAGAATAGGGCAAAACCAAAATCTTACATCTCACAAGGACTATAAGATGACTTGTATGTGTTTTAGTGCACATTAGATACAAGTGAGATGTTAGGAAGATGAACAAAACTCAAAATGTTGATTTAGTGCATTCTTTTGAGTTTTAGGTTCATCAAAACACATAGTTATGTGTTTTCCCATCATTGGGAAAGCTAATGTACAAGTCATGTGCATTATGCCCAAGGAACATGATGGGATATTGGTTTTGAAAATGGTTTTAAAATGTTTTTGGAAAACCTTGGTGGAGGCTATCTTTTGATAGTAATCACCATTGAATAGTTAGACACAAACTTGAAGAAAACACTAAAGTTTTTGCAAGTTTTTAAGTTTGTGTCAAATCTTTGAAAATATGATGTATTTTCATAGAAAACTATTTTTCCTTGATAATATATGCCCTAAACAATGTCTACACGAAATTTCATAATTTTTGGATTTTTGTAGAATTTTCTAGGGGTTTCTGAAGTTGACTGAAATGGAATTTCAGCAACTATCGGAGATTGATGGGTCTCAATCGATCCAGGGATCGATTGAGAGCAATCTCTCGCGAACAGAAGTCGCTGGATCGATCAGCCGATCGATCCAGGAAGTCTGAATCGATCAGTGGATCGATTCAGAAAGGTTCAATCGATTGGAACCCAACTCCAATCGATCCAAGTTGCTGATTTTGGCTGGGAAAGCCTGATTTCAGCACTTTGAACCTACTTTAGTCTAGGTAACCATTCCAAACCCTTAAAATACATTGGTATACATAAAAATGGTGTTTTCGTGTTGAAAACAAGGATGGAATGGTAAAGGAAGGCTAAGTTGAAGTTTAGGTTGAGGTTTGTTTCAAATTTTGAACATTTGAACCTCAAAACTTCTAAATCTGGGTTTCCTAAAGGTTTAGGGATTCCAAGTCATTGTTGGTGCAATGACAGAAGTTACCACCATGTCTTTAGGGGGAGGGACTCTTTAAAGACATGAAAATTATTTTTCATGAACCTTGGAAGGTGGTTAACCTTCTGTTGTGAAATTGCTCAAGGTTGAGCATTTAAACTTGAAATGGGGATAAATGGGGAGTGGATATCCTCATCATTTCAAGTGGCAACTCAAGAGGTTGAAAATGCTCAAGGTTGGGTATTTGTCAACATTGAGGGAGAAGTTAAGGATAATGAAGGGTATGGGACCTTCAATATTGAGTTGATCACATGAGTGAAATTGTGATCACGATGAGCAACTCTTCAGGGGGAGAGTCTTCAACAAATGGAGTTGTTGAAGTGTGCCCAAAATTGGAGCATAGGTTGATGTGTGTCCAAAGACGGGTTGATGTTTTTTTTGTAGTGTGTTGATGTGTGCCAATAGGGGGAGAATGAAAGGAAGAAAGTTAGGTTTTCATTACCTAGAGGGAGTTTGCCCTCTTAGGGGAATAATGAAAAGCTTAATTTATGGGTTCATTACCTAGTGGCATGAAGAAGGAGGCTATAGGATTAGCCTAACTTACATGTGGGATTGTAAGTGTTTTTGTGGTATTGTCAAACATCAAAAAGGGGGAGATTGTTGGTGCAATATCCCACAGGTCAAGGGTGACCTGGTTAACCAAGCTGAGCCTTGGTTAGGGTTTAGATGTTTGACAATAAGATATTGATCGAAGAAGAGTCAAGTAGGTCAAGGTTGACCGGATACTTGACTGGGAAGTCCTAACTGGCATGTTAGGCAGAAGAAAGTCCTAGTGAGTGAAGCTAGGCAGAAGGAAATCCTGGTGAGTGAAGCCAGGTGAAAGTCCTAGTGAGTGAAGCTAGGCAGAAGGAAATCCTGGTGAGTGAAGCCAGGTGAAAGTCCTAGTGAGTGAAGCTAGGCAGAATGAAAACCCTAGTGAGTAAAGCTAGGTGAAAGTCCTGGTGAGTGAAGCCAGGCAAGGAAGGAAATCCAGATGGATCAAGGATGATCGGACATCTGGTGTTGGGAAGTCCAAGTAGGTCAAAGGGATTGACTGGATACTTGGCAAGGAAGGAAGTCCAGATGGGTCAAGGTTGACCAGACATCTGGTGGAAGTCCAAGTAGGTCAATGGAGTGACCGGATACTTGGCACGACGAGTAAAAGTCCAAGTGGGTCAAAGGGATTGACCGGACACTTGGTGGGGAGTCCTAGCAGGTCAAGGGAGTGACCAGATGCGAGGCATGATGTACCAACAGGTCAAGGTTGACCGGATGTTGGTTAGGGAGGTTTGGGACTTGGTTTTGGGCAAAAACCAAGTGCTGGATCGATCCGTGGATCGATCCAGGATGTGGATCGATCAGTGGATCGATCCAGATTCTTCCCAGCGAACAGGGATCGATCCGTGGATCGATCCAGAGGTCCCGATCGATCGGGACGATGCTGCTTCGCGCGATAAGCGCTGGATCGATCCGTGGATCGATCCAGGCGCGTTTCCAGAGCACAGAGGCGCTCTGGATCGATCCGTGGATCGATCCAAAGCCTCCCCGATCGATTCGGAACATTTGAATCGATCGGGATCCGACCGTTGCGTCGGGTTTAAAGCCGCAGGCGAGCGTGGTCTTCGGCATCTCTTCACGAGTTCTTCTCAGATTCATTCCAGCTCCTCCACAGCTCTCTACAAGCACGTGATCGCCAGTTCTTGAAGGTTCTTGGAGGCTTTCCAAGTCAAGAGGCGGATCTATTGCAAGAGGAAGAAGTTAGGGTTAGGGTTTTTACTGCACATCTTGTAAGCTTTTGCTTAACTTGTATTTCCCTTTCTTCTTCTTGTATTGAGAGTGTTGTAGGGCTTCTCCGCCCTCGGTAGTTACCGAAAAGGAGTGTTTCATAGTGGAGGGTGTGTGCGTGGTGTGGATCCTTGGATTAGTCACCTCCTTTGGAGGTGGATACCAAGTAAAATCCTAGTGTTAGCGTGGTTGTATTTGTTTCTGTATTTTCCGCTGCACATCCAAGAAGAAACAAGCAACGCCAAGCAACGAAGCGCACCGAGCGAACGCGACGAGCTATTCACCCCCCCCTCTAGCTACTTTTGGTCCTAACAGCTAACAATGTGGGTGATCGACTATTCATCCACCTCTAGCTTGGTGATTTAGGTCCCAACAACTATGCCCAAAAGTGCTTGAATAGTCCATAGAAGATTTGCCACTCCTTTGATAAAGGAGACATATAGCTTCTTGTCAGGATTATTACTCATAAGTCTTTAACCAAAGCAAAACATGTCATGATGAGTCTTCTTGGACACATGCTTGAGTAATTTAAATCCACATGATAAAGAACTATTACTTGGGCTAGGTTTGATATAGTTAGCCTAGTGGGGATGAATATATAGACCATGTCCTGAACCAAATGGGTATAAAATGAGTGAAAGGAGCATGCACATTGATAATTATAGATGCTGAAGGGTTTAAAATTATTCTGGGAGAAACTGTGATTTTCTGATCAATTGGAGGTCATGATGTACTACTAGGTGTCACTCATAATCAATCTATAATTAATATTTAATTATGAACGACCAACATAACTGAGAACCTATTGGGCCATGCACTATGAGTATATCCCAAAGGCTTAAAACAAGTTTGGAAATTAAATTATCATATTGAGAGAAATTAAGTCTAGTAGGACTAGACAAAGGGACAAATATAGAAAGTATTTATCAGATTGGAAGTGATGGTGGATTATACTGCTTGTAGGTGAGGTTAGATCTCTTTTGGTTTAGTTATAAATCAAAATTGGTTTAGTTTAATAATAAACCAAAATTGATTTAGTTTTGAGCAAAGTTGGTTTGATTTTGAACTAAACTTAATGCTAATAGATTGGATTACAATAATGGCTACGAGTTTTGATCTTGCTATCAAGCTCTTATGGAGATGTATAAATACCCCTCCATAGGAGAGAAATAAACAATAACCTAAAAATTGTTTTAGGGCTTGTCTTTCTTCCTCTCTCCCTCTTTTTGCCGCTATACAAGGGCTTTTCGTTGCCACCCCTCCTTGCACTGCTACAAGCCCACCACTGGCGCTTCCAACCTTTTGGCTTTGCTACCTCCTATCGACCATCCTGCTACTAGTCTCTGTTGGGGTTGCAAAGTTGCAAACATAGTCCCACATTGAAAACACATGGAAAAGATCATGGGTTTATAAGAGAAAGATATCTCCATTGGCATGAGGCCTTTTGGGTAGAGCCCAAGTGTAAAACCATGAGGGCTTAGGCCAAAGTGGACAATATTATGCAATTATAGAGATATCTAAATTATTTTCGATCCAACAATTGGTATCAGAGCCTGGACTGCTAGAAGGTTTAACTGCCGACTGTGCATAAGAGCTATGGTCTGATTGATCCATGTGGGTACAATATTGACATCGAACAAAGAAAGTGGGGGCTCCTATATTCGGATCAAGAGGACCAAACACCAGGCAGGAAGTCCTAGTTGCGGCTAGGCAAGGAAGTCCTAGTAGGTCGGGTGAACCGAGGGGCAGGAAGACCTGGTGGGTCGAGGATCGGATGTGGGAAGCCTGTGGTTCTTTGTTTAAGAGGGGATTGTTGCGGTTGTAAGGTTGCAAGCATAGTCTCACATTGAAAACACATGGAAAAGATCATGGGTTTATAAGAGAAAGATATCTCCATTGGCATGAGGCCTTTTGGGTAGAGCCCAAGAACAAAACCATGAGGGCTTAAGCCCAAAGTGGACAATATCATGCAATTGTGAAGATATCTAAATTCGTTTCGATTCAACAGTCTCTACTGTAGGACAAAAGCACAAACTGATGAACAACAGCAAGGAATTGTTGTGTCCTTATGTGTCAGCTCCTTCCTCCTGATGTGCGTATTTTATATAGGATTTTTGTTATATTTTAATGCACCTTTTGATCTATTGGGCATGCATATATTTCATAATATCATCCTTTTATGTTTCATTTTGATATTTTCCTATTCTAGAGATTTGCTTTCATGTATTTCTTTTTATAGGACATGAAAAAGAGTAAAAATAGAGATTGAAGAGCAATAGATTGAAATTCACAACTTGCCACAGGTGCCCGTGCCAACTAGCATGGGTCGAGCTTCAATTGAAAAACCAGTCCAGCACCTGTGCCAACCGGCATGGGCCATGCTCCAATCAGTTGAACTGGTTATGGGTGCTCATTCACACTAGCATGACTCGTGGCCAAAGTTTCCCTACAACCGTTGAACGTGACACAGGCGCTCATGCCCTTTGGCACAATCTGTGTCATGCCACTCAGCCTTTGCCTATAAAAGGCTTATTGCAACCCCTTGAGAGGGGATCCCATCTGGAGTCGTTATAGGGCTCCAAGGCGACTTGAGAAGATAATTTGAAGGGGATTCAATATCGTTTAGGCTTAAAAGAGAGATTGAGAGCGTCTGAAGAGAAATCTTGCGACGAACCTAAGATTTTCTTCTTTATTTTTGAAATTTTGAACTTGTATCTAATTTGTTGCCATCTGAACATGATATCTGGCTGTAACTCCATATCTATGGAGTAGATTCTTAATTCTAGAATTAGGAATTTTCTCTTTGTGATGTGAACACTCTTTTGATTGATCTATTAATGTTTAATGTTCTTTTTTTTTAATGATGAGTTGATTTGCGATCTGAATCTACTATATAAACATGATCTCGATACTAAAGAATGAGATTCGAATCTCATAAGGATTTGGGGATGAATCAAAAGGAGAACCCAATCCTCTAATCAGTAGAAAACTAAGGCGCAGAGAATCAGTTATGAAAGTAGATCAGTATGTCGCAAGGAGCAATATGATGTCATTGATTTTAATGGATCAATCTCATTCAGATTCACAAAAGTAGGAGAAGGGTTATTTGGGCTTATAGGATCTAATAACAGGGTTGCCTTAGGGAAGCGATCTCTAATTTCAACCACTTCGAAAGTAAGCGATGAGTTGAAATTAATACACCAGTGTAGTTCTAAAAATTTACATCAGATGCATAGGATAGTCAACCTACATAAACCAATATTAAGAATAAGAAACTAAACATAGATCAAGTGTTTACTAACATAGTGGTGAAATTGAAGTGTAACGCCCGAAAATTCTCAAAATTATTTTAGAAATATTCTATGAATTTTCTGGAATTTTAGAATATTTTTGTGGAATTTTTAGAGTAGCGGGAGTAGCAAAAACAAATAGAAGAGAAAATAGCCTACGCGGGAATTGAACCCGAGACCTATTGGGTCCTACGACTTAAGGTGAACTCTAGTAACCAGGAGAACCCAGCAGGGCCGTGCTGAAAGGAAAGGAAAACAATTTTATTTAAGTTAGAGTTGGGTGAATTAATTCCTTAATATAAATAGGGAATTATTAAGTGGGGTTGATTTTGAACGCAACTTCTCCTCTCCCTCACCCTAGTCACGCCGCCCCTCTCTTCTCCCGTTCCCCTTCTCGGCGCCTAAGACCAAGAAGGCTAGGTTTCCGTCCCAACAGCCATAGGAGCACCTTCCGGCGACGACTCCGACACGAGGACGTTTCTCTCCGCGAGAAGAACGCGTGGACGCAAGAGAATCGTCGAGAAGATCGTCTCCACCGGAAAACTAGCGACTAGATTAGTAAGAAATTAGCGCAAGAGGTAAGAAACCCCTCACTTGCAGTATAAGTAGCTCTTCGTATGATTATATGTGTTGAAATTAGTTACATGTAGATTTGTCGGCACATAGGGTGTATTTAACCCTCCTTGCAGATTTAGGGATTTAGTTGAGCACCTCTAGATGGGCCAGACAAGTCCTTCCCCTTCAATTGGAGGATCTAGACGTTGTCGGATGCCTAGAGGTGGTCTCTCCAATAGAGGGGAGAGTTGGAGCACACTAAGTGTTCGATAAAATGCTCAGCTCAGTGAAATGTTATAGTTGGCAATTTAATAACTCAGTAAATGCAATAGACGCATTTAAAATAGCTTATCTAGTCTTGCTATAGCTTACATGGGACTACAGTCCAATGGGTAGGCTCCCACAGTCGCCTCTAGGTTCATATAACCTAGCTCTAGGTTCAGATAACCTAGAAACAGCAAGATAAATTAATTAACTTATGATCTAGTATATTTTACTTTCAGCAGTGGCACTGTACTGGATTAGATATCCATTGGGTTGGGCTCCCACAGTCGTCCCTAGGTTTAGATAACCTAGTAAACCCTACTAAATTCGGGAATTGCAAACCCGGGTCTAGTTAGGGATGCGCGCATAGCAAGTACAGTTACCGGGCCCAAACAGCAGCATGATTATTATTTTAATCTATTTATGAAAATAGTTTTCAAAATTTCACAAATACTTATGTGAATTCAGTACAGCTTTAGCATTAGTTTAGAATTAGCTCAGTTCAGTTTGTTTGTATCAGTTTGGTTTTCTATGGATACAATATGATAGCTTATGTTAGCACTTGTTGCCATGACTAGTTTGTTTGTATGCCATGCTATGCTTTTACATGTTCAGTATACATTTCAAATAGCATGTTTTAAAAACATAAATTGCATCGTATGCATATTTTAGTGAGGTAGATGGTTTCTTACTAAGCTCTCAAGCTTATAGATACTATTTTCCTTATATTGCAGATAAAAGTAAAGGAAAGATGGACTAGCGGAGGCTGGAGGACAATGCAACGAAGATGTGTGTGTGAAAAAGGAGTTTGGAATGAAGATCTCAGGGGTTTAGCAAGTCTAACTATTAGAACCTTGTTATTTTTAGTTTTCGCATTTCAGTTTGCTTAAAAGTCATGAACTAGTGAAATATGCACCATGCCATGTTTAGAATGCTAGGTAATTGATGTTAGAATGCATTTCAGTTAGTTTAGAGTTTGTACATGTGATTTGGGCACGAAACAATGCTGAAATCAGAGCTTTGCTGCGAAATCAGAAACCCCAATCGATCAGTGGATCGATTGGGGCCCTCAATCGATCAGCGGATCGATTGGGGAGTCTGGTTCTGCGAACAGTAAGCTTCTGGATCGATCAGCCGATCGATCCAGTCACATTCTGTCGCGAACAGAAGGTTTGTGGATCGATCAGCCGATCGATCCGAGCTGAACCCGCGTACAACGCGTCGTTGAATCGATCACTGGATCGATTGGACATACTGGATCGATCAGCCGATCGATCCAGACGCTAGTTCCCGCATACAGTAGGGTCCGGAATCGATCACTGGATCGATTGCCCAACCTGGATCGATCAGCCGATAGATCCAAATTAGTCCCAGTGCACAGTAGCACGCTGGATCGATCCGTGGATCGATCAGAGGCCTAGTACTATTTGAAAACACCTTAGTTCAGCCCCGGATGATAGCAAAAACCTAGAACACCCCTCCTAGCATAGCCACAGCAATTCAAGGGGTAGTTTAAACATTAAGTTCAGATAGTATAGCGATTAACAGAAGCATATTCATTAGTTCAGCAAAATTTTAATCAGATCAGCTTTCCACACATGAATTAGCACAGCATAATGTAACGATCGGCCTTACAGCCTAGCCAGTAGGAGGCGGGTCATTACAGAGTGGTATCAGAGCAGAAAGTTCCATACTTCCTACACACACATCAGCATTGAACCTGCAGCTTCCAAATAAGAATATCTCTCACTTGTTATGTTTATTGCTTTCATGTTTGTAGATAACTAAAGTATGCTTATCTGTAATAGTAACAACCATGATAGTATTAGCTATGTGACATGAACATTTAGTTATGTTGTCCTTTGTTCCTTTAGAAATGGCAAGAGAACGCCCAGCTAGAAGGGCACCGGCTACTGAGCCCCAGCATGAGGCAGGCAGTTCAGTGCCTCCCCCATACCTTACAGCAGTAGTGGCTCAGTTAGAGAAGCAGCTAGCAGAACATCAACAGGAGATAGCCACCTTAAAGGCTAATCAGCAGAATACTCCCACTGTCATCCCAGAACCAAACATAGCAACCCCAGTAGTTATAGAGGTTCCACCAGTCCAGCCTACAACACCAGTAGCCCCAGCAACAGAGGCAAAGAGAGAAGCCTATCTGATCCAGTGGCAGAGAATCAAGCCCGAGAACTTCTCAGGCACCAGTGAACCATGGGATGCTCAAGCCTGGTTCAAAACACTAGAGAGTACGATGGAGCTTCTGGACTGGCCAGAACATGAACAAGTGAAGTGCGCCTCCTTCTGCTTGACAGGAGATGCACGTATGTGGTGGGAGAGAATTAGAGCGAAGCGCCCAGTGAACCAGATGACATGGGCTGACTTCTAGAAAGAATTCTTCGAGGAGTTCTTTCACATGCGGGTCACAAATCGCCACTACGACGAGTTCACTGAGTTTCGTCAGGGCAACCTATCAGTTGAGGAAGCCGTGAAGAAATTCAATAGACTGACTCGTCTATGCCCCGAACTAGGCAGCGCAGAAAAAGAACGAGTCCGGTTGATGCTCAAGATGCTGAGGCCGGAAATAGCAATGAACGTGGCTGGCGGCGTTCATAGGCCGCAAACCACCGAAGAAGCAGTGCTCTGACCACCGAGCACTACCAGAACAATATCAAGCAGCAGAAGCAAGTCCTCTCAGAGTCCAAAGGGCAAGGAGGCTCAGGTACTCAGAAACAACAGGGCCACAGCTCTAACTGGAAAGGGAACTCCAGCAACAAGCGCAAACCAGGGAGTTACCCAAAGGGAGGACCAGCCAACAAACAACCTAGTTATCCTAAATGTGCTACTTGTGGGAAATTTCACCCAGGAGTTTATCGCAAGGGCACACGAGGATGCTTTGAATGTGGACAGGAAGGGTATATGGTTAAGCAATGCCCGAACAAGACAAGTCTTCCTCAACCACAGCCGATACAGTATGGAGGCCAGCCAGCGCAGCTACATCAGATGCAGGCCGTTTTAGATGGTCCACACATCAGCCAGGGCAGACTAGAAGCCCCTCCAGCTATGACAAATGCGAGGATCTACTCCTTAACCAGAGAGGACGTAGGGAATGCCTCGATAGTTGTTACATGTCAGATTAGTATTTTACAGCAAAATATGACTGTCTTATTCGATACTGGGACAACCCATTCTTATATATCCAGGACATTTTCTGAAAAGTTAGCGATACCCCCAGAGGTACTCAGTAGTCAGTTTCTGACGACACTACCTTCAGGAGAAATTATGGCGTCCACGCACTGGCTCCGGGCAGTGCCAGTCATTATAGCAGACAGAGAACTCTTTTGTGATCTGATAGTGCTAGATATGACTGATTATGATGTCATCCTTGGAATGGACTTCCTGATCAGATACGGTGCCTCTATAGAGTGCCGTAAATAGAAAGTCGTATTCCAACCTGAAACAGAAGTACAATTCGAGTACATCGGAGAACCAAAGAGAAAGGCCAAGAAGTTTCTCTCAGCTCTAAAAGCACAGAAATTAATGGATTCAGGATGCACGGGATTTTTAGCGCATGTAGTCAATGCCAGTCAGGACGAGGACCAATAGTTAGTAGAGGTCCGAGTCGTATGTGACTACCCAGCAGTCTTCCCTGAAGAGTTACCAGGCCTAGCACCAGACAGGGAGATTGAATTTGAGATAGAACTCATTCCCGGTACGAATCCTATCTCCAAAGCACCTTATCGCATGACTCCAGCAGAACTGAAGGAACTTCAGGAGCAATTACAGGAGCTGCTTGACAAATGTTTCATACGCCCTAATCACTCACTATGGGGAGCGCCTGTATTGTTCGTGAAGAAGAAGGACGGGAGCATGCGCCTGTGCATAGACTACCGGGCACTGAACCAAGTCACCATCAAGAACAGGTATCCTCTTCCCAGAATAGATGACATATTCGATCAGCTAAAGGGAGCAGCAGTGTTCTCTAAGATAGACCTCAGATCAGGTTATCATCAGGTGAAGGTTAAAGAAGGGGATATACCCAAGACAGCATTCAGGACTAGATACGGACACTACGAGTTCGTAGTCATGCCCTTTGGCGTGACAAATGCTCCAGCTACTTTCATGGACCTCATGAACAGAGTATTCAGGGACTACCTAGATAGATTTGTTATTGTGTTTATCGATGACATTCTTATCTATTCAGGAACTCAGGAAGAACACGCAGAACACCTGAGAATAGTATTGCAGACCCTTCAGCAGAACCAGCTGTACGCCAAGTTCACGAAATGTGAATTTTGGTTAGATCAGGTGTCCTTCCTGGGTCACATCATCTCAAAGGATGGTATTATGGTAGACCCCAGTAAAATAGAAGCTGTGAGTAACTGGAAAAGACCTAAGAATGCCAGTGAAATCAGAAGCTTTTTGGGACTAGCAGGCTATTACAGAAAATTTATAGAGGACTTCTCCAGAATAGCCTCCCCACTGACAGCTCTTACCAGAAAGAACAGAAAATTTCAGTGGACAGAGGACTGTGAGAACAGCTTCAGTGAGTTAAAAAGGAGATTGACCAGTGCACCTATTTTGACTCTACCAGAAAACACAGATAGCTTTGACATTTACAGTGACGCCTCTAAATTGGGACTAGGAGCAGTACTGATGCAAGAAGGTAAGGTGATCGCCTATGCCTCCAGACAACTCAAGGAATATGAGAAGAATTACCCTACTCATGACCTTGAGCTTGCAGCAGTAGTGTTCACTCTCAAAATTTGGAGACATTACTTGTATGGAGCTCAGTGCAGAGTGTATACAGATCATCAGAGTCTGAAGTACTTCTTCACTCAGAAGGATCTGAATATGCGACAACGTAGATGACTTGAGCTGGTCAAAGATTATGACATAGACATCCTCTACCACCCAGGAAAAGCCAATAAGGTGGTAGACACACTTAGCAGAAAGTCCGATGCTACCTTACTATCCCTAGCAGCCATGTCACCGCCCCTACAGAAAGAGATCACAGATTTTGTTCTCGAACTTATAGTAGGACAGCTCTCTACTATGACATTAGCATCTAACCTGCTTGGTGACATTCAGACAGCTCAGGAGCAGGATCCTGAAATTCAGAAACTCAAGCAAGGGTTAGCAGAATCAGAAAGTAGAGAATTTAGAGTGTCCGATAGTGGGGTATTATACTTCGGTGACAGACTCTGTGTTCCAGATCAGGAGGAACTAAAGAGGAAGATTTTAGACGAGGCTCACAGGACTCCTTATGCGATGCATCCAGGCTCCACCAAGATGTACCAAGATCTAAAGAAACATTTTTGGTGGCCCGGGATGAAAAGAGACATCGCTAGATATGTTAGCACCTGTCTGACCTGTTAGAGGGTCAAGGCAGAACATCAGAGACCAGGAAGAGTTCTGCAACCTATTCAGATTCCAGAATGGAAGTGGGAAGACATCTCTATGGATTTCATAGTGGGCTTACCCAGAACCACAAATGGTTTCGATGCCATCTGGGTAATAGTCGACAAATTGACTAAATCAGCCCACTTCTTAGCTATCAGGATATCCTACTCCATGGAGCAGCTAGCTCAGTTGTATCTCAAGGAGATCGTCAGACTGCATGGAGTCCCGCGAACCATCATTTCAGACAGGGACAGTAGATTCACATCACACTTCTGGGAGTGTGTACAGTCAGCATTAGGCATTAAGTTGAAATTTAGCACAACTTTCCATCCTCAGATAGATGGTCAGACGGAGCGAGTAAATCAGGTACTCGAAGATATGCTCCGCGCATGTGCCCTAGACTTCAAGGGAAGTTGGTGCAAATATCTGAGCTTAGCAGAATTTGCATACAACAATAGCTATCAGGCCACTATTGGTATGACACCTTACGAGGCTCTCTATAGGCGGAGGTGTAGATCTCCAATCTGCTGGTATGAAAGTGGTGAACAAAAAGAACTAGAACTTCAGACAGATCTAGTAGCAGATACCACAGCAGCTATACAGCAGATCCGCCAGAAAAGCTATGCTGATACACGGCGCAGACCCTTAGAGTTTTCAGTTGGGGATACAGTATTTCTCAGAGTGGCTCTCATGAATGGAGTAATGTGTTTTGGGAAGAAGGGCAAACTAAATCCCAGATATGTGGGACCATACCTTATCACTAAAAGAGTTGGCAAGGTAGCATATGAGCTAGAGCTACCACAGGAGATGTCAGCCATCCATAATGTATTTCACGTCTCTATGCTGAAGAAGCATATCCCAGATGCCACCCAAGTGATTGAGCCCCAGTCGGTACCAGTCCGCGAAGACCTCAGCTATGATAGTCGACCTCTTCAGATAATAGACCGAGTAGTTAAGAAATTACGGAACAAGGAGGTACCATTAGTAAAAGTCATTTGGCAAAATCACACCACAGAAGAGGCAACGTGGGAGACAGAAGCTAGTATGAGACAGAAGTACCCAGAGTTATTCTAAGTTCGAGGATGAACTTTTTATAAGGTATGGGGGATTGTAACACCCGAAAATTCTCAAAATTATTTTAGAAATATTCTATGAATTTTCTGAAATTTTAGAATATTTTTGTGGAATTTTTAGAGTAGCGGAAGTAGCAAAAATAAATAGAAGAGAAAATAGCCTACGCGGGAATTGAACCCGAGACCTATTGGGTCCTACGACTTAAGGTGAACTCTAGTAACCAGGAGAACTCAGTAGGGCCGTGCTGAAAGGAAAGGGAAACAATTTTATTTAAGTTAGAGTTGGGTGAATTAATTCCTTAATATAAATAGGGAATTATTAAGTGGGGTTGGTTTTGAACGCAACTTCTCCTCTCCCTCACCCTAGTCATGCCGCCCCTCTCTTCTCCTGTTCCCCTTCTCGGCGGCCAAGACCAAGAAGGCTAGGTTTCCGTCCCAGCGGCCATAGGAGCACCTTCCGGCGATGACTCCGACACGAGGACGTTTCTCTCCGCGAGAAGAACGCATAGACGCAAGAGAATCGTCGAGAAGATCGTCTCCACCGGAAAACTAGCGACTAGATTAGTAAGAAATTAGCGCAAGAGGTAAGAAATCCCTCACCTGCAGTATAAGTAGCTCTTCGTATGATTATATGTGTTGAAATTAGTTACATGTAGATTTGTCGGCACATAGGGTGTATTTAACCCTCCTAGCAGATTTAGGGATTTAGTTGAGCACCTCTAGATGGGCCAGACACGTCCTTCCCCTTCAATTGGAGGATCTAGACGTTGTCGGGTGCCTAGAGGTGGTCTCTCCAATAGAGGGGAGAGTTGGAGCACACTAAGTGTTCGATAAAATGCTCAGCTCAGTGAAATGTTACAGTTGGTAATTTAATAACTCAGTAAATGCAATAGACACATTTAAAATAGCTTATCTAGTCTTGCTATAGCTTACATGGGACTACAGTCCAATGGGTAGGCTCCCACAGTCGCCTCTAGGTTCAGATAACCTAGCTCTAGGTTCAGATAACCTAGAAACAACAAGATAAATTCATTAGCTTATGATCTAGTATATTTTACTTTCAGCAGTGGCACTGTACTGGATCAGATATCCATTGGGTTGGGCTCCCACAGTCGTCCCTAGGTTTAGATAACCTAGTAAACCCTACTAAATTCGGGACTTGCAAACCCGGGTCTAGTTAGAGATGCGCGCATAACAAGTACAGTTGCCGGGCCCAAACAGCAGCATGATTATTATTTTAATCTATTTATGAAAATAGTTTTCAAAACTTCACAAATAGTTATGTGAATTCAGTACAGCTTTAGCATTAGTTTAGAATTAGCTCAGTTCAGTTTGTTTGTATCAGTTTAGTTTTCTATGGATACAATATGATAGCTTATGTTAGCACTTGTTGCCATGACTAGTTTGTTTGTATGTCATGCTATGCTTTTACATGTTCAGTATACATTTCAAATAGCATGTTTTAAAAACATAAATTGCATCGTATGCATGTTTTAGTCAGGTAGATGGTTTCTTACTAAGCTCTCAAGCTTACAGATACTATTTTCCTTATACTGCAGATAAAGGTAAAGGAAAGATGGACTAGCGGAGGCTGGAGGACAATGCAATGAAGATGTGTGTGTGAAAAAGGAGTTTGGAATGAAGATCTCAGGGGTTTAGCAAGTCTAACTATTAGAACCTTGTTATTTTTAGTTTTCGCATTTCAGTTTGCTTAAAAGTCATGAACTAGTGAAATATGCACCATGCCATGTTTAGAATGCTAGGTAATTGATATTAGAATGCATTTCAGTTAGTTTAGAGTTTGTACATGTGATTTGGGCACGAAACAGTGCTGAAATCAGAGCTTTGCTGCGAAATCAGAAACCCCAATCGATCAGTGGATCGATTCGGGCCCTCAATCGATCAGCGGATCGATTGGGGAGCCTGGTTCTCTAAATAGTAAGCTTCTGGATCAATCAGCCGATCGATCCAGTCGTATTCTATCATGAACAGAAGGTTTGTGGATCGATCAGCCGATCGATTCGAGCTGAACCCGCGTACAGCGCGTCGTTGAATCGATCACTGGATCGATTGGACATACTGGATCGATCAGCCGATCGATCCAGACGCTAGTTCCCACATACAGTAGGGTCCGGAATCGATCACTGGATCGATTGCCCAACCTGGATCGATCAGCCGATCGATCCAAATTAGTCCCCGTGCACAGTAGCATGCTGGATCGATTCGTGGATCGATCAGAGGCCTAGTACTAGTTGAAAACACCTTAGTTCAGCCCCGGATGATAGCAAAAACCTAGAACACCCCTCCTAGCATAGCCACAACAATTCAAGGGGTAGTTTAAACATTAAGTTCAGATAGTATAGTGATTAACAGAAGCATATTCATTAGTTCAGCAAAATTTTAATCAGATCAGCTTTCCGCACATGAATTAGCACAACATAATGTAACGATCGGCCTTACAGCCTAGCCAGTAGGAGGCGGGTCGTTACACGAAGTCCTATAATTGCCTTCACCAATCGATTTAATTCGATTTACTTTGTCTCTCTACTGTCTTCTTAATCAAGCCTTTTCTCTATCTTTTCTCTTCACTCTAGTCTTTTGATTTTCTTGTTCTTGAGACTCTACACCAATTATTAGTCTCGATAATTAAATTTGATTAGTAAGCTAGTTCTCAATCATCAGTCCTTATGGGTTTAATATCTTTATTACTTATCAATATCTTCGTGCACTTGCATATTTATCACACATCATCTCCCTACCATCGGTCTCCCAGCCATCGAATAAGCCTTCCAATAGCCAAACAATAGCTAAGGTGTTGTTGTACCATTGGACAACAATTGAGGAACGATTATCTTCTCGATTTGTGTTGCCGGGTTGCCCTTGTTGCAGGGCACAAAATTAGGCTAGAGTTCCTCTCTTGGATTGTGTCATCCTTCTCCTTTGTCTAGTACCAAAATGAAAACAAAGCTTTTGATTTAGAGAAGTCATCTCAAAGGTATCTCGGTGTGGATACGAATAGAGACAATCCTTGTAAGGATTGCTAGTTGATGTCGTTTCCATTTAACGTCATCCAATAGTTATATTTTCTAAACGAAGCTATTATACGATTATGTCTATGCATGTGTATCCTGTGATTATGTCTGTGTCATGCATATTATAATAATTTAGGAAATTATTATACTCTCTCTGCATCTTTTTTGAAAATACATTTTAAAACGTACATAGAGACACCTAACGGCTGGTATAATTGACCTCTAGTCAAAATTGATTGGGTTGACCAAGCTCAAATTGGATTTTGATTTTTGAGCAATATATAGGTGGTAAAGTAAGATGTGGAGCATGCCAATGTTAACTGGATACTTGATGATATCGGAGGTCCAATGTGGCATTGGCATAAGGTAAGAAAAATCCCGATGGGTCACAATTGACCAGACACTAGGTGATCAGAAGACCAACAGGAAGTTGACATGAAAGTAAAAAGTGCAAGTGGATCATGGCTGATCGGACATTTGGTGGTTGGAAGCTCAATAAGAAGTTGGCTAGAGAAGGGAAGTTCAAGAGAGTGATTGAGAACCAGATACTTAGCTTGAGAAGTAAAGTTCAATTGGGTCATGAAGAATCAGACACTTGGCAAGAAAAGCAAAGTCTAAGTGGATCATAAAGAACCATACACTTAATAATGATTGAAATCCAAGTAGGTTAAAGTTGATCGGATGTCAAGCAATGATAAAATCTCGATATGTCAAGGTTAACCGAATGCTAGGCAACATAAAGTCTCAGTAGATCAAGGTTAATCGAATACTAAGCAAAGAAAGTCTTGATAGATCTAGGTAAATCGAATACCAGGGAAGATCATAATTCAATTTAGTAAGGTTGAAACAAGAGTATTAGTCTATTGATAGGACATATCAATCAACTGATAAACTCTAAACTCTAAATTAAGATTTTGAAGTGTTTTTAGGGTTTACTATAGTAGCTAGGGTTTCTGCTATAGTACTAGGGTTGCTACAGTGTCAGGGTTTATTGTAAACCCTAGACCCTCGAGAATTAGGGTAATCGGGTTTAGGGTTTACTACTACAGTGTTTTTGTAAAATACCGGAAAATAGGCGAATATTAATAAGGGAATATTCTGGAATTTTTGGAAATTTTTCGGGAATTTTTCGGAGCTCGTATGAACGAGTTAACGGGGACAAAATGAGGCCCGGAAAAGCCTGTTTAGGCTACCCCATTTAAGTGAGGAAAAGTTGATTTTTCCTTTTCCTTTTTAAATTCTTTTTCTCCTCGCCGATTCTTTTCCCTCTCCCCGTGCGCCCGACGCCGCTCCCACGCCCTAACCACCACTCGGCGGTTCTCTTCCTCTTCTCTTTGTCGCCGAGCCCTAGTCCTCTTCTCTTCCTTCTCTTCTCTACCGAGTCGAACCCCACTTCTCCTCCGCCCAGCCGTGCCCTAGGACGAGCGCCGACCACTGTGCGGTGGATCTGAGCCACACCGCCGACGCCTCTTCCTTTGCAGAGTGTCGTCACCGCACCGGACAGAGCCGGCGCCACTGCTGACCACCCCGTGCCCTAGCCGAGCCCTCGCTGTGGAGTTCACCGCCGCCGACTCTTGACCCTAGCACCATTGCCGACAGTCCGAGCTTCCTTCTGGTGTTCGGGCCCTAGCCACAGCCTACACAGCCGCGATTTCCTCTGCCCTAGGTCGGGCCGACTCCTGATTTCCTCTCCTCTGTGCTGCCGCTGACCTCAACAATCGACTTCGATTATAGGGTGCTGGCGCCGCCCGATTTTTGACTGTCGTCTCTGCCTTCGATTGCCGCCCAGTGGCAGTAAAGGAAGGGGTAAAGTGTTTAGGTTATGTTTTGGAACATGATTTGGAAGGAAAATGGTTGATGTGGTTTGTTTGTTTGTTTCCAGCAGCTAACATTCCTTAACGACAGAAATTTCCAGCCAACAACTCTTTGATATCAGTACAAACTAGTGGCTGTGAGATTCGACTGAGACATTCAACTCAGGTGAGTGATATTTCGTTTGTTAGGTTAATCCTTAAGCTAGGATGATTAGGGTTAAGGAACTAACCCTAGTGGATCCACTGGTTTTATTTAATTACAGTTTGTTAAGGGTATTGGTTTGATTAGTTGGATCCAATTTAGAATTTCTTAAATTGGATTAGAATTTAATTTGGCTAATTGTGGTATGATAGAATTAGCTAAACTAGACCTTATGTTTAATATACAGGATCTTGACGCGAGACGAGTATCTCGGAGTCAGATTGGACCTTTTTATTTTGGAGGCGGGTACTTTTGACTTTTTGTCTTTGATATGCTTAGTAATGAAATTAACATGTTGCATTAATTGTGTTTCTTACCTGTTTCGGTTAATCACTACCAAATCTTGGTACATGCTTGATTTATTGATTGTTTGTTTGCATTTCGGGTTGATACCTATATGATTTCACATGCTCATGGGTAGTGATATAACCATGTTTTACCATGTCAGGACCTAGGTTTGATACCTTATGTGATCAGTATACCTTGATATGATTTATTTACTTTGGTGCACATTATCATATGTCCAGAGATTGAATTAGCATATTACCATGCTTAGTGACATGCACCATTCGCATGATTGCATGCTGTGTGAGAGATTGCTCCATTATTGTCGAGCACTTTGCCAGTTTTCATCATTGTTCGGTGCTTCGTTGTGACGCTCATGGGTAGCGTGACACAGCGTGGTAGCACGTCAGTTTGACTCTTCCGGTGCTCCGTTGATCCGCTCATGGGTAGTGTGACACAGCGTGTAGCACGTTAGAGATTCCTCCCCGTCATAGCGTACCGGGAGATGAGAGCATTGCGCTCCCCCATTTATGATTTGGGGGTAGGAGTACGTATGTACTCCGACAGCATCCCGTCCACTCGGTCACTCATCAGGGGTAGTGATGCAGAGTGCACGGTTGTCACAGCTCTACCCACTCGGTTCCACTTATGTTATGAGTTGGCTGACTGGCGTCAGGGGTGACCATGACATTGGCATCATATGCATGATGCATTTATTGTTTGTGATTGTGTTTGCTGCATTTATATGCTGCATATTGTTTGGATACCTATGTTTGACATGCATACAGGTCTTCTATACCTTTCGGACGGTTTGTCCTTATACCGGGTCCTAGTTAGTACAGATTCTCTCCTGTCTTCTTCGGTTTGCATTTACCTTTATCTTTATCAGGAGACTGTACGCATGATTAGTGCTAGGTGTTATTTCTTTACTTTGCATATCAATTGTACCTGCTGAGTGTTGGACTCACCCCGCCTCCATTGTTGTTATTTTCAGGTTGATGCTGTCAGGAGGGAGTTCCAGTCGCTAGTCCCCACTGCACGTAGTGCTAGATCCCCTGCAGACCTCGAGGATTGATTGACTTTTGAGTTTTCTTCTCGTTTGTCTATGTTTAGACTTGATTTGTTTGATACTTGGACGTTGTATTTATTATTGTGATGTCGATGGATTTTATTTGGTCTTATTCTACTACATGCCTGCCGGGTCGGCATAAGAGGTGAGTTTCGTCGGATTTGAGTTTTACGAGTGTAGTTGAGTAGGGTGGTTTTCGAGTCAGAGTATTACTGCTTTGTTTGATTATATATAACTGCGTGGATGTTTGTGTGGTTGTGTTATATTTATTGTTATTATTCCAGCCGCATGTGGCTGAGGTATGGAGATATGTAGAAAGTTTCAGATTGTCCGTCGTACAGGGGAGATGCTGTCGAAATTTCTTCGGACGGGGACTCCTCTGGGGCGTGACAGTTTTTGCAATAGTACCAATTGATTGGTGCAATCGATTGGTGACTATAGTAGGGAATAGAATGCTTCCGAATCGATTGGCCAATTTGATTGAAGGTAAGCAATTGATTGATGAGTCTTACTAATCAAATTGATAAGATAAAAAAGAGTCAGACTCACCAATCAATTGATAAGGTAAAACAGAGTCATTCTGTAGGTTTAAATAGTTGGATTTGATGACAATCGATTGGTGAAGGTAAGCAATCAATTGCTAGATAAAAATTAACCTGAATGCAACCCTTTTAAAGAGGACTTAAGAGGAAATCAAAGGTGTTATTTCTTAGAGATGTGAGGATGAAGTGTTTTTGTATTTCTAGACCAACAAGAGACACTCTCAAGCAATCAACAACGATAAAAAGTAAGATTCTTGTAAAGTTGTTTACATTCTTGTATTTACTTTTTCATCTTGTATTGTTGTGAAATTTATTGTAAGAGACTTCTCTGCCTCTAGAAGGTTTATGATAAGTAGAAAGTTTAGTAGAGGTAGATCACTTGGACTAGGCCTTGGATTAGTCATAAAAGCAAATACCAAGTAAAACCATGATGTTGTGCATGTGGCGTCAAGTTTAATTTAAGTATTCTATTACACATTCAAACGATTAGCTCGCAATCGAGACAAAGCAATCAGAGCTATTCACCTCCTCTAATTTGTACCAATCCTAACAAGTGATATCATAGCAAGACCACTTTTCATCAGACTAATCATCGAAAAAATAACGAGCTAGAGGAAAAAGAAGAAGTCAAAATTTTGAGCCCTCCAATATCAACAAGTCAAAGGACTGATCATCATGTAACGCCCGCCCTCCCTGCTACCCTAAGGGACGGGGCTACGATACTCTACGTATAAATTTTTCTTTTTAAAACAGCGGAAGACTTAAAATAATTTTCATAGTTTTAATAAAAACTTTTCTTTTAAATTTCTTTTGAACTATACTATCACATGGCATCAAAATCATAACATCAAATCCAGTGGAACCATAATGTCAAGCCACACATGTTTAGGTATCACAAGTCATAAAATACCAATGCATAGTTCTTTAAAGAAACTTTAAGCAGGTTCTTAATTAGTTGCCTAGCCACCGCCACACACATCTTCGTTGCCCCTCCTGCTGCTCCTTTAGCTCATCCAACTTTTCCCTTTATCTGTGGTACAAGGAAAGTAAGCTGTGAGCACTCATGGCTCAGTAAGTTCCTTTCCTACTCACTAAAGCAAAAAATCAGCACATAATCAAGAATGCATCAACAAGTCATAATCTCAACTAATCATGACATAACATAGCATTCTATTCAAGCATATCATGCATCATAATATAATCACAACTAGTCATAGCATATCAAGCATCACCATGGCCGAAACATATACATAGTGCATTGCATAAAACATAGCTAGACATGGCATAACAAACAAGTATCATGGTATATCAAAGCATGGCCGAAACATGTATATCAAAGCATCATACTATGGCCGAAACATGTACATCAAGGCATCATCATATCTATGGCCAAAATCTATATATCCGGCATCAACAAATCCATGGCCGAAACATGTCTATAAGGTATAGCATGAACATAACATAATCATACCTTATCATGACATATCATAATCAAGAGCATAACATGAAACATAGCATAATCATAAGGTGTATGCAATATGATTTTGGAAAACATGTATCCGAAAAACATGTGTATGTCTCATGATCTTTAAAACCATTTTCTTTTACATATATACTTGAAAGTAATCTCAACATAAGGGGGATCCCGGCTATGTACCACTTACATATTGCGCGCCACCTTGTAGGTCCAAGGTAGCAAGTCTTGAACCCTACGAGGCAAACATACTAGGCCCTTAGTCCTAGGGGCACTTAGGAGCCCATCCCTAACGAGGTCCTTAGTCCCCGGGGCACTTATGGAGCCCACCCTTGGTACAAGCCTCTAACAAAGAAAGTAAAGTACATGTCATACATATCATGTATCATAAAAGCATGCATCACTTAGGCACACATCATATCATAAAAGTATGCATCACTTAGGCATACATCACTTCATAAAAGTATGTATCACTTAGGCATACATCACTTTATAAAAGTATGCATCACTTAGGCATACATTACAGCATCAAATCATGCATTTTTAACCACATATCATAACATAAAGCATGCATTCTTTTAAACACTTAGCATATCATCAAAGCATGCATATATTAACCACATATCACATTCTAAAGCATGCACATTTTTAAACACTTAACATATCATCAAAGCATGCATATATTAACCACATATCACATTCTAAAGCATGCACATTTTTAAGCACTTAACATATCATCAAAGCATGCATATATTAACCACATATCACATTTTAAAGCATGCACATTTTTAAGCACTTAACATATCATCAAGCATGCATATATTAACCACATATCACATTTTAAAGCATGCACATTTTTAAGCACTTAACATATCATCAAGGCATGCATTTTTAACCACATATCATATCATAAAACATGCATGTCTCTAAGCACGTATCATATCATAAAAGCATGCATATTTCTTAAGCACATATCATATCATGAAAGCATGCATATTTCTTAAGCACATATCATATCATGAAAGCATGCATATCTCATATCATAAGTCATAAATCACAAGCATACATATTAAGCATAAAGGTGTATCTTGTGAATATCCTATCATAGGAAACATGGTATCATATTTATCTTGGTTTTAAGCTTCCTAAACCCTTGTGGCCGAAACCCCTTTAGAGCTTAATTTAGGTTAAACACAACATCCAAGCATGTGACACCTAAATTATCATCATAACATTTTCATAGGAAGCATTATAAACATGATTAACTTAGTTTCTAAGTTCTTCAAGTCCCTAATTTCATGTGGCCGAAACCTTAAGGTGTGAAACAAGGTTCCATATGACATAAAAGCATGGACAACTTTAAATCATATTTATAACATTTTTACCAAGGAACAAGGTAAACACATTTGACACATTTGAATTAGTTCCTAAGTTCTTTAAACCCTTAACATATGTCATGGCCGAAATTTAACAAGTTCTCATTAGGGCTACAAACAAGCATACAAGCATGTGAACTTGGACTAACATTATGTATAAATTCATACAAGGCATCATACAATAGTTATGGCCGAAACATACCCTAGCATCATTTTAGGACATAAAACAACATATAGCAATTGAACCTTGGCTTTCTACTTATCATATTTCATGTAGAGTGACATGAGCATATTTAATTTAAGTCCTAGGGTTTCTAGGGCATCTATTCCTTCATGACCGAAACATTCAAGGGTTCATTTAGGTCATGGAAAAATTATACAAGCATGTGAAACAATCAACACATTATCCTATTTTCATAAGAAGTACTTTTAACACATTTGGTTTCATTTCTAAGGCCTCTAGGTCTTTTAAACCCTACTTGGCCGAAACTCACAGAATATAAACTTGCTTCAAATAGCCTAAAAGCATGAGAATTTATACAAGTTTCATAGCATGTATAAGGACAAGCATAATGAGTATACATATGAATTGTGTCTTAGGCTTTCTAGGTTTCTTTTTCTCTTTTTCTTTTATTTTTTTTCTCATGGCCGAAACCTACCATTCCTTAGCTAGGTTTTTAAGTGGCCTAAAGCATGAAAAACCTAAGTAAGTTTCATGGCAAAAGTTACTAAGAAACATATATACAAATTGGTTCATGAATAAACTAGGACCCCTTGTGGTCATACATGTTATATGTCATGCAACTAATTTTTCTACACCCTAATTAAGCATGAGGGCATTAAACAACTTCCATATCTAAATAGTACAGAGGTCTTGAGCATATTAAAATTTTGTTTAAGCTTTTCTAAGCTATCCATCTCATCATGGCCGAAAAAACCTAAGAAGGAGTTCATGAAATTCTAGCAATATTCAAGCATACAAATCCATTAAGATCTTTGTATTCTATCACATGAGCATGGTTATTTAAATTTAAAGGTCTTCCTAACCCTAAACCATTTCTTGGCCGAAACATATAAGAGGTTTTCTTTTAGTTTCAAATATCTTTTAAACAAGAAAACTAATACAAGATCCTTAATATTTCATAGGGAGAATCTTGTACTAATTTGGTAAAACAATAATTTCCCTAGCCTCCTTAAAATATTTTTGGCCGAAATTCTAGGGTTAAGTACCCCACTGATCAAGTATCATATAGGTATAAAAACATGAAGAAAAACCCTTCTACATAGCATAGAAAATCTATCATGAAATGAAGACTAGTTTTAAACATCACTAGATTTTGAAAGCTCTTCTTGGCCGAATTTTCTTAAACTTGTTTCTAGGTTTTAAAATCCTCATAAAATCCAAAAAGCACATAAAAGCCTTGTACCACAGGTGAGGGGAAGCTTACATCCTTTTTCGCTTGTGGATCTAAGGTATGAAGAAGAAGAAGTAGCCTCTTCTTCTAGTTCCTTTCCCTTGATTCCTTTGCTAAGTCCTCCTTGTATCTTAGGCTTTCTTAGGGAAAAAATTTGGCTTTGGGGCTGAAGATGGAGGAGAGGGGACTGTGGTTTCGGTGAGGGAGAGGATGAATGAGAGAAAATGAGAGAAAAATAGTTTTCTCTTTTCTTGCTCCCTTTTATGTTAAGGGGGAAGAGGTAGCAAACTTAGTTTTTGCTTTCCTTCTCCCTTAGCCCTTTTTTTCTATTTTATTTTTATTTTTATTTGTTTATTTATCCTCATCATTCATGGTGAAATAAGGGGGATTGAATCCCCTTAATTCCTCTTTAAACATTTCGGCAAAACCAAAGAGGAAGAAGGAGAGAAAGGGAGGAAGACAAGTTGCCTTTCTCTTGCTCCTTTCTTGTTTTCTTTTGGCTAGCTTTTACTCTTACCTTTATCATGAGTTTCCCTCCTTTGTTATCAACATATTATTCCTATCCCAACTGGTTATTACCCATTAATTCTATGAAATATAATATAAGAGGTTCAAGGTTCAATCCTTGACCTTCACTTCTTTTTATTTCATTTTATTTCTTTTTGCTTCAACTCACTTCCTATTATTTTTCTAAGGCAAAATCCTACATTCATATATTTATCTTACAAGCTTAGTGGGTATTACACATCAAAGGAGCTCAACTTTATAATGAATCCCCGAGATAGATTTAGATATGACATCAAATACCTCCACTATTAAAATTGGGAGCATTCAAGCATTGGAAGGCAAGGATAGAAAACTTCCTCATGGACATAGAGCAATGGTTTACCTAGTGAAAGGGTTTGATATTCCAACGGCTAGCAAAGGGAAACTCCTTAAAAAGAGGAAATGGACCAAACAACAAATCTAAAAATTTGAGATAAATGACAAGGTAATCAAAATCTTAATTAATTTGATTTTTAATGATAGTTTGTGTAAGATAGGTAAATACAAAGATGCAAGTGAGCTGGAAGGCTTCTCCCTTCCAACTTAGGGAGAGAAGCTCTCTCTTCTCTCTTGAATTTCTAGAGACAAGGTGGTTGAAAGCTGGTTAAAGGGATGAGGATGGCTCTATCGAGGGGTTGGTGAAGGTCCTCCGGCTCCCCATCGACAACAAAGGGGAGGAGGTGGTGGCTCTCGAAGGTGATGGCCAGAGGAGACTCTAAGGTATTATTTGGAGGTGCAGGTTAGTTTTTCTATTTTCCCTCTCCTAATCCGGCTTTCCCTTCCTTTCCTTGTTCCCACATCGTGGTGCCACTCTGTCGAAGAGTTTTTCTAAGATCTTGTGATTTCCATGGCTCCATAGGCATCATCGAAGAAGGTTGTCGGTCAATTTGGGTAAGTGTGTAGGGTCATCAATACCAATAGTCAACCACTTGCCTTCTCGATAAGTTTTCTAGTTACTAAGAGCATCCACAGTGGTTAAACCTCACTGTGAGCTCCTTCGTTGCCACGTCTGCGCCACATCAAAAGTTAAAAACCTCACACCTCTTTCCACTATCAAAAAACCTCTCAACAACTCCTTCATGGGTCCCACACTTTTCATTATATATAATTCTCATTTATCCTTCATATTTTACATTATACACCATTAAATTTTTATAAAATTTAAATTTACCACTTGCTAACATGAAATAACATTAATAATTAAAAAAAAACATAAATATTACATTGCATCAAATGAAAAGACATACATTATAATAATATATAAAAATAAACGTAAACTCATCTACACCAGGCCATGTCTCTGTTTAATTTTTTCCACCATTTTCTCATGTAAATAAAGTTGTCCTGGTGTCATCTCACTGATATCCTTCATAAGAATTTCATAATCCTTATGAAAGATCTCGGCTTCCCGCAGAGCCATTTTTTGCATTTGATATTCTTTAATATCTTGCCATTCTTTGTCGATGTTATGTTCCATTGTGTCACCCTCTCTGGCTTTAGATTTGCCCTTCCTCTTCGCTGCCTTTTGCCCTATCAGACGAATGCGGACTTCAGAGTCATCTAAATCAACACTTGTATTTGGATTTGATGTTGAAGTGTTTCCTCCTGACTCGGATGTCCTTGCCTTCTTGTTAGAGTAATGAGCAACTGATTGTGGAGTATATTTCTCGTAGTCTTTGAGAACCCTCCACACATGCATATACTTAAAATCCTTGTTATTGTTGTTGGCTTTCCACATATTCAGTGCATTCTCCAACACATTTCGTCACTCTAACCGCTTTGCCAATGAGTATAAGAATTATTATAAGTTGCAGAAAATTCATTTACCATCGGTGCAAACCTGTAATAATGTGATTTTAGACGCTGATAACTTCTCGTCATAGATCTAGTGGGGCGATGTTTGTTGTAGTAATCACCAATACGTTTCCAAAAAGCTTGATCCTTCTGGTCATTACCAATGATTGCATCAGTGCTTATAGTTGCCCATGACTTCGCAAGGACCACATCTTCATCGGGAGACCAGAATCTTCTTTTCGATTCATTTTCCTCGAGCTCAACTTCACGCTCTTCTTGTGATGAGTGTGGTGGCACCTGAGTTGCTGGAACAGATGATGACGTTAGAGATTCTTTGTCGCTGATAGATGGATCAATAGTCGCCCTTCTAGATTCATTCGAAAGTATGACAGGTGGTTGATTAGGAGAAACCCCGTAAGGATAAGACATCCCAAGTTGGCTACCCATTGCTGACCAGTCTTGGGATGAATACATACCAAATGGAGCTGAGGCGGTGTTACTTTGATTCCACGGCTGAAAATTTTTTTGAGAACTTTGGGAATTTAGAAAATTTGGAGAATATTGTGGAACATATGAAATATTTTGAAAATTTGGAGGATATTGTGGTTGAGAGAAAAAATGAGGATATTGGATATTTGGAGGAATGCGAGTATTTTGAGAAGATGTATTTCCTTCCGTATTTGAAGAATTCAAAAGATTCGTAAAGGAAGTATTGAGATTTTCATCCATCTCGAATACAAATAGGGAATGAAAGGAAGAATTGAGTTGAGAGCAAAGATAGCAATGGAATGAATGCAATAGATCTCATATTTATAGATTTTTTATATATTAAAAAATTAAATTATAACCGTTGAACAACGGCTAAAAATTAGCCGTTGCTCAACGGCTGTGCTCACTGAAATGAGAAGCAGGTACCAGACTTTTTGATTTTTTTTTAATTATTAAAAAAATAAATAAAAAATTAAAAGACGAAGAAGCGGCTCTGCAGCGGCAGAGCCGCTTCTTCGTTTTAATCAAAAAACCTCCCTCCACTATGGGAGGGAGGTTTTTCACTCAGTCCACGTCACAGTGGGAGCTCTCGGAAAGAGCTCCCACTGTGGTTGCTCTAAATGGATGTGATGGGTGGCTCATCCTTTTTGGGATTGTCTCTCCAGCAAGTCTTGTTTCCAATTGGTGAGTTGGGCAGTGGATCCCTCAAGGAATCTGTTGGGGTCTTCCTACCCAATGGCAAAGAAGAAGATAGGAACCAAGAAATCCCCCATGAGCCAATCTAATAACAAAGCTGGTACATCAATTCCAACATACCTTCAAGAATCACCATTAGCTAGGTAAGAGGTGTCGATTTTGACTGCCAATTGGAGTGACACAACTAATGACATGGTGGATTTACCTGGAATGGAGAACATTGATGTGGCTGATGAACAAGCACACCATGCCATGGAGGATGATGATCATTTTCCACATGCAGTTGAGGTGGATGTGCAAGGGTAGAATGTGGCTGATGCCTAAAACCAAGAAATGATTGATGACCATTATCAAGACACCGATATAATTGAAGTTTAGGCCGGTGCAACTAAAGTTCCAGTCGAAGTTTCTGGACTTCCAGTGGATGATAGACCCCCTGGGAGGAGATGCTCATGGACATGGAGGTCTTGGGTGGAGCTTTTCAAGGACAATCGAAAGATGAAGATGATGACACATCTACAACATCACAATACCATTAGGGAAAGGATACAGTTTGACTATGATGATATCAAATCTGTCGAGAAATTAATGGATTACTATTTGGTCGGATGCTTCATAGGACATCACCCAGTAAGGGATCGTGTGCAAGTAGTGGCTCATAGATGGAGAATCCCCTATAAAATTTTCATGTACAAGAGTGGCTGGATAATTTACAATTTTAATATGACTAAGGACCGGCAGAAGGTTTTGCATGGAGGCTCTTATTTTGCATTTGGAATTCCCCTATTCTTGAAGCATATGTCTTGTTATTTTCTTTTTGATGAGGATGAAAGATTTATTCCGGTGTGGGTTCAGATCCATGGGCTCCCTTTGGACTGTTGGACGTTAAAGGTGCTTAACTTGATAGGATCAGAGATTAGGAAGTTGATGGACACTGACAAACTAACTCAAACTCGAGAGAGGCTAACCTTTGCTCATCTCTTGGAGGTTTTTGTAATTGGTAAAAGAGTCAAGAGGGTTCCAATCACATTGCCCATGGGGATTTAGTTTGATTTAGAGATAAGATACAAAGTCATTGTCAGATTTCTGTGAAGAATGTCAGAGAATTGGGCATCAGAAAGAGAGTTGTCGGAAGGATCCACACCACTTAAGGCCGACTGAAAATGCAATAGGCATGCACTCTTAATTTGCTCAAGGAAGCCATCGTTCAAGGTGTAGATGATAACATCAAGCACTAATAACTTGATGGACAACAATCGAGGGTCTACTAGTGGTCCAACCAGCTCCTCTATAGCTGGAAGCTATCAACCACAAGCAACAGTGCTAAGGAAGGAGCTGGTAATAATCAAAATAGTTATGGGTGTTAGCGCTCAAACAACCGCTCAATGAATTTTACAACTTGAAGTATAAGGGGCTTCTATAAGTCCCTTAAACATGGGATGCAGGGGGCGGGGGCGGTCCAACATATCGTTAAGGACAAAAGTATACTAGTAATGAAATTACTAGAGACTAAGCTAATTGAAGTCGCTCTTGATCCAATACTACGGTGAAAACTTGCAAGTGTGGGCACTGCAAATAATTTAACTTTTCTAACCATGGATGTATATTGCTTCTTTGGGATGTGCAACTAGTTGTCATGGATATCATTATGACAATCGATCAATTTATGCATTGCCACATTAAGTGTCAAATAATAAGGAGGAGTTTCTTAGTGATATTAATTTATGAATTTCATGTTATTGTCAACCGAAGACCGTTGTGGGAGACTCTTACTCAGCTTGGGGGGAGTATTATAGAACTTTGGTTGATCATGGGAGACTTCAACTCACTGTTATCCATCCATGAAAAGAAAGGGGGGATTACCGATTACGAATCATGGAATGTGGGACCTCCAACTCTTTGTCTAAGCTTGTGGTTTATGGATCTTCGTTTGATTGAATGTCGATTAACTTGGACTAATGGTACACTTTCCTACAAGTTAGATAAAGCTTTAGTGAATTCACAATGGTTATCGACAAATTATCATAGTTATGTGGAGTTCAGAGTCCTAGGTGTTTATCAGATTACTCTTATGGCATAGTGCATACTCTAAATATACAAAGAAGGCTAGATAAGAAGCATTTTGAGCACATACGAAGAAGGCTCGGAGGGCAAAAGAAGAATTAGAGGCAATCGAGCATACCATACTCTCAGGTGGGGAACCTTCTACTGACTATGGACACTTAAGGAGACATGTCACGTTACTTAACGAAGCATAAAAATAGTTCTATCAATACAGAGCGAAGAATGTATATCTAAAAAATTTTGACCGGGGTACCAAAATTTGTTATGATCTAGTAAAAAGGAACAACAATAGGAATGTCATTGTCATGCTCTCTAAATATATAGGAGAACAAACAACAAATTAAGGGGAGGTGGTTAAAGAAATTTTAGGGTATTTTCATGGTTTTTAGGTTAAACTAAACATTGCATGAATATGGATAGCTCACAACTTCTTAGATAGCGGCTGAATACTACTTAGGCACTAGATTTTATCAAGTCAATCATGGTGAGCTATTTTATTTGATATAGGAGGAGACAAGGCCCCGAGGCCGGATGTGTATGGTGCAAAATTTTTCACATCTACATGGGAAATGGTTGGGTTGGATTTCATTGCTATGATTTAGGAATTCTTTTGGACCGGTATACTCCTCAAACAATGAAATCATACATTCATTGCTTTAGTTCCTAAGATAGATCATGCCCCAGGAGTAGCAGACTATCAACCAATTTTCTACTATAATATTTTCTACAAAAGGATCTCCAAAGTCTTGGTCATTCGGTTAGCTACGGTTATGACCATTTTGTTGGGCCTAACACAAGAAACTTTCATGTAGGGGCATTCCATCGGAGAAAACATCAATTTAGTACAAGAATTGCTCTAAAAATATGCCCCCAATAGGATCTTCCCTAGATGTATGATTAAAGTGGACTAAAGGAAGGCATTTGATATGATTGTGTAAGTACCTGTTGTGATTTTGGTGTGATCAACCAAGTCAAGTTAGATCCTGTGTATATTTGATGCCTTGTGTCTAAGTGTGCAGGAATTTTGGAGCACAAGAAGTTGAGCAAAAGATGTAGCTAGCAAGAAAGATGACACGGGAGAGAGTCGACGGGCTCGATGTGTCCGAACGATGAGGTGCTGTAGAAGAGTACACTAGTGGACAAGAAGGAAGCGTGCGATGTTTCTAAGAAACGAGAAGTTGGAATGGAAGCTTGCTCAAGGAGAAGGCCAGAAAATAGATTCGGATGAGTCGTATTCTGGATGACCAAAATCACCCAAGTGAACGAAGACGGGATGGTGGAGAAATCGGACAGTCAACGAAGTGTTGATTGTTCAGGCGCTCAGACTGGTCTGGGTGCCCGGACCGCCCTAGGCTGGCCCGGGTGCCTCCATAGGAGCCTGCGTGAACGAAGGTGTCCAGGCACCCGAACCAGGATAAATTTATCCAGATTAAGCCATTGCAAGCCATTGAGACGTCGATAAAGTTTTATCCATGACCAGGCACTCGAAGCCCTTCCAAGTGCCCGAAGTCCTTCCAGGCACCCGGAGTTGCCACATCAGCAAACAACCATATTCAACCAGCAGGCTATAAATAGAGCTCTAGTCTCAGTAGTTCAGTACAACACTTATAAACGACTTTTATACTTTAACTACTAGTTCTATTCTTTACTTTTCTATGCTTTCAACATTATAAGAGGCTACTCCTCCTTTGGAAGAAGGAGATTTTAGTGAGTTACATTTGCCTTGATTAGTAATTCTCTGATTACAAACCAAGTAAATATTCTTGCCTCTTTCTTTACTTCTACGCATTTAAATTTCTAATTTTTAAACAAGTGTTTACCTAATTTAGTCCAAATATCGAGAAAGGGTATTCTTGTAATTTCATACAATTCACCCCCTTTTGCCACTCGACCAGAGACCTTTAGATTGATTGGGACTTTCTCATGTCAATACTTATTATTTTGGTTTTCCCCAACAATATCAAGATTGGATCTGTGAATGGGTTACCATATTTTCATATTCTGTAGGCCTAAATGATGACACTCATGGTTTCTTCAGCAAACGACGACATTCAAAGCAAGGTGACCCACTATCACCCTTATTATTTAAGCTATGTTTCATGGTGATATCAAGAAGATTGAAGGTGGTCTCATCACCGCCTTCTATTCATTTTATCTCATGTGTAGAGATACTTAAATCACACACTAAGCATACGTGGATGACCTTTTAATATTTGCAAGAGCTTATGTAACCTCAATCATAGTGATGGCAGACTGTCTGAAGGACTTTGGGGATGAAGCAGGGCTTAGAACTAATCCCTTGAAGTCTAATATGTATATAGCAGGAGTGGATGACACAACCGAGGCACAATTACTTCAGATTACTAATTTTCAAGAAAATTTTCCTTTTGGTATTTAGGTATTCTTCTTGCTATGAAGAAGTTACGAATTATAAACTATAAGCCTCTGCTTGATGCGATAACAAAAAAAATAAGTACATGTCAAAACACACATTATCTTATGTTGGGTGCTTGGAGTTGGTCGGATCAGTACTTCAGGGGTTGTGGTTCGCCATCCTCCCCATACCTTATGGGGTGATTGATAAAATATATGATATATGTCAAACATTTGTTTGGTCCTCCAAGCATCCTCCAATCTCCTAAGCTAAGATTTATCTTTCTAAACAAGAAGGAGGATGTGGACTTGGGACCTTCAAGCATGGAATAATGTGCTATTATGTAGGACATTCTGGAACATTCAATCCATGATGGATTCATTATGGGTGCGATGGATTCACCTTCACGATATCAAAGGAGCTGATTTCTAACAATGATACTTAAAAGCCTCAGATTCCCCATTGGCTAAATGACTCATCAACATTCGAGATCAACTAGTTCAGAAGCTCAACAGGTAGGGTGCAACAAATATGAAGCTCTTGGAATGTTTTGTTGGGGAGAAAAATGAGACAACTAATGCAATAATTTTTTTAGCCAAAGGAACATGTGGTATCCTAGGCATTAATAATATGGAGGGCAATTATACTGCCCAAATTTCATTTTAGTGTTTGGCTATTTGCTCATGGAAAGTTGAGAACGATGGACAAATTATCTTTTGAAGTGTGCAAGTGTTGTGTTTTGTGCAAGCGGTCTAATGAATCAAATGCACATATCTTCTTTGAGTGTCCTATTATCAAAATCCTATAAAACAAGGTAAGAAGATGGCTGGACATTTGATTTGAGGTCCAAATGATGGAAAGATTGTTGCAGGTTTTTCGGCAATACTACAGAGGCAATGGGTGCATCATGAAGGCTTGATATATTGTTGTTACGTGTATGATTTATCTTTTATAGGAATGTCACAATAGATATCATTTTGAGAATGATGTACCTGATATTGATAGGATGTTCAACTACAAAAACATGTTTACAGGTTTGTGGACCTTCAATGATTATATATCGTTGAGACAATTATATATATTTATCCCCCCCCCCCCCCCCACACACACACAAAAGGATGCAAGTGAGCTATAGAGCAAGTGAGCTATAGAGCAAGTTGGTCAAAATCAATGAAGATCCAACTTTGGCACAAAATGAAGATGAGTCTGAGGTGGAAGGCTTATTGTCTCAAGAACAAGAGAACTCAGAGATTGAGAAGTGCTCAACATCCAAGGAGCATGATGAATAAATCTCAACCTCAAGTATTGAGGGAGAGAGGTCTTTGACACTAGAACAAGAAAAACTCTCTACATCCAAATCTAGTAATAAATAAGAGTGTGCCACTCTATGAATGGAGATAGCTCAACTCAATAAGGTATAATAAATTTTATTTTTAAAAATAAATATCACATCTTGTGTTTTGAGTGTAGAAAAGAGGACACTAGAAGAGTAAGTGTTCTAAATTGATGATTAAAAAGCCTTAAGTGGCACCAAGAGTAAAGGAGAAATCCAAGGAAGATAAAACCTTGATACACAAAGGCAAGAAATATATTGTGTGTTTCACATGCAATCAAAAGAGACATTATCGAAATCAATATTCAAATGGGAGACATCAAAGTAAAGAAAAGGGAGGAAGCTCAAACTTAGGGGAGCTTCTAAGGTATTATTTCATAATGCAATTCACTTGTATCATGATAAAAAGCATGTTAAAAATAAGTTTTATGAATTTAGAGCATATTATCATGAAAATAGGAAGAATAATAATTCTAAGGATAATTATAGATCATATCATGCTAAAACAACTCTAATTAAGGATATGAAAGTAGAAAACAACCTAGACAATATTCATAAGAATTTCAGACACATACCTAGAAAGAAAAATGATCAATGTATTCATGAAAAGTCAAAAATTAATGACTTAGAAATGAAAAATCAAGTTTTGAGATTAAGACTTGATAAGTTAGAAAAGACTCATAAAGAAAAAATGTTAGGACCAAAAGAATTAACATATCTCCATAAAGGTATAAAATTATTCACTTTGGGCCTAAGCCCTGATGGATTTATTTTGGGCTCTACCTAAAAGGTCTTATAAGATAGAGATATCTTCTATCTTATAAACTCATGATCTTTTTTATTTATTTCCAATGTGGGACTTTGATATTATTCTCAACAATCTTCCTCTCAAATGAAGGACCACTATTATTCTCATGATATGGACCTCCGCTTAAGCATTTGATCACGCTTGACCTGCTCCAGACCTCATCTCAAGTATCCCATCACTATTGACCTACTCTAAACCTCTCCTCAAGCATTTGATCAATCAAGGTCACTCCTCTCCTCTAAGACTTTTTCACCACATATGGTTCACTCCCCCAAGATTTTAACCAAGCATCTAGTCACCCTTGATTTGCTTGGACTTTTCATCACCTAGGGTTCACTCCCGAAGGATTTTTTACCAAGCATCAGATCACCTTTGACCTTCTTGGACTTTTCACTTAGAGTTCACTCTTTTGGAAGCTCTCACCTCCTTCATTCAAGGCCACTAGTTCACCCACATAGCTCAATCTGGACTATGACTCTAATACCACTTGTTACGACTAAAATAACTTACATAGCTATACAATTATATGATATTGTCCATTTTAGGCCTAAGTCTTTATGAATTTACTTTTGGACTCTACCCAATGTGTCTCATTCCAATGGAGATATATTCCATCTTATAAACCCATAATTTTTTCATATATTTCCAATGTGGACTTTAATTATATTTCCAACAAAAAAAATCTAGGTTATATAGGTAAAAATCATCTAAGGATAAGAAATGTTTGAAATACAAACATAAGGATAAGGAAATCATGGTTTCATATTATAGAGTTCCATATAACTATGGAACTAACCCTAGGAGGCCTAGAAGTGGAGTCAAGTTTAGAAGGGAGGTCATCCCTAAAGTTGACCTTGATGAGACCATAATGACTAAGGTTTCTGAGAAGCTTAGAAAAGTCATTAGGAAGATATCTAGGAAAATTATCCCTAGTAAGTACTTAGTGTAGGACCGTTAGATTCGATAGAGGGGGGGGTGAATATCGATTCGAAAAACAAGAGTTTAAACGCAGCGGAAAAGTAAAATAGACACAATGGTTTTACTTCGTTCGGAGCCTGTGACGACTCCTACTCGAAGGCCCGTGGTCCTTGACCACTTTCGTTGGGCAATCACTAGCAATTCGGAATAATGATTACACAAGAACCGTACAGGGAATGCTAATGATAACTGAAAAACAAATACCGACAAAAAGGGAAAAGAACGGAGCGTAGTGTCGGAGCTTTGTTGGCGTCGCACTGAACGTCGAGCAGCAAGACCAGCAGTAGAAGAGTTCTCAGCTTGATTGATTCTGAAGCTCCTGCCTGGGGCTTCTTTTATATGCTGTTCCAGGCGCCTGGAATGTGACGTAACTGCTCAAACCAAGATGCTCCACGTGGCGATGACTTGGCTGGATAGAATTCGCCTTCCGGGCGCCCGGACCACCTTGTTCCAGAAAAACTCCTTTTTCCTGCAAAACAAAGTTAGTCCGAGGCAAATATACATCCTGTAAAACATATTGTTAGCACAGTTAAAGTTCAACAGATGGATAAAAAGAGTATGACTTAGATTCCGTCTTTCCGAGACCGGAATCTAGTCACGATCTCGACTTAGACATCCGAAATGGATCTAAGCCGGATCGACGCCTAATGTCCCCTTCCCGGGAACGCGTCCTCACAGTCACTCCCCTCCAGTGACTTACCTCACTTACCTGCCAGACGTCCGGTCAGCCCGTCGACCCGTCTGGACTTCTCGCCAAGCGTCCGGTCAGCCCGTCGACCCGCTTGGACTTCTCGCCAGCTATCCGGTCAGCCCGTCGACCTAGCTGGACTTCTCGCCAAGCGTCCGGTCAGCCCGTCGACCCGCTTGGACTTCTCGCCAGCTATCCGGTCAGCCCGTCGACCTAGCTGGACTTCGTGCCAGACATCCGGTCAGCCCGTCGACCTGTCTGGACTTCTCCTGCACACTCGATCAAAGTGTCAGACAACAACAAGACTAACTTAACCTATTTGTCATTCATCAAAACCTGGGTTAAATCGTTAGTGCTAACCGCACCAACAATCTCCCCCTTTTTGATGGAATGACAACCTGGTTAAGTTAGTGAAAACATATGCAAGAAACAACATGCATTTATGTGGTTTTAAAGTTAGTTTGTGTTTTCAAATTGGTTTAGCTAACTTAACCACCTAACCCTCCTCCCCCTTTGACATTCATCAAAAATAAGCAAAGGTAAACAATTATAGTGAAGAGTTACTGTAAAAGGTAATCAAATTTTGAAACATATCTAAGTTTGGTTCAAAAATTAAGAGATAAAAGTACAATTTTTAACACCAAGTTTAAAAAAATAGTCAAGTTGACTTGGGGGAGTTTAAAGTTTTGAAAACTTGTTTAAAGCATTAGCTTTTAGCTTTTAGAAAAATTGCTAAGTTTAGATAGTCTAATTTTCAAATATAAGTGTATAAGGTCTAAATTTCAAGATCAAGTTTAAATTTTCAAAACAAGTTTCAACTTTGAAACGCTTTTCAAACATAAGTTTTCAAAACCAAAATTCCAAAACTAAGTTTGAAAAATCTATTTTTCAAAACTGATTGAAATTTATTTTTCAACACTAAGTTTGTAAAAGATTCAATTTTCAAAATTAAGGAAAATGATTTTGAGAAGCTTAGTTTGTAAACTTAAGTTTTGAAAAATCTAATTTCCACAATTTTCAATAACAACGTAATTTTTTTTTTAAACTAATTTTTGTAAAATTTAACTTTCAAATCAAATTGTCAAAATTAAGTAAACTCAAATTTTAAGAACTAGATTCAGGACAATTTTCAAAGTAAAGTTAAATTAAATTTAAATCTTTACTTTTAGTTTTCAAAGGAGTTTGGTAAAAGTAAGATCATATTTTTAGAATGTTTTTGTAAAATTTGTTTTCCAAAATCAAAAAAGTACTAGTTTCAAAACCATGGTTTAAAATACTTGAAAAGTTCAGTTTTCAAAGACTAAGTAAAAAGGATAAAAAGTTTGTGATTTAAAAAAAATTTCACAATTTTAAACAAGTTGTTTTTAAACTTTGATTTTCAAAATTAAGTTTAAAATTCAATTTTGGAAAACTAAAGTAGTTTTATTTCTCCCCCTAAATTTGATACTCCTTTAATTTATTACTCTCCTTTAATTTGTTAAATTTTCTAGGGGATTTAAAAAGAAAAAATTGAACCTCCCCCTGAATTGGTTACTCCCCTTAATTTAATATCTCTCCCTTAAGTTAATACTAAGGTTTGGTTGTGTTAAATTTCAAAAGCCCTAACACATTTGCCTAATTTAGTAACACTTATATTATTATCTCTGTATCCTTGGTATAACTGTTTATTTGAATTTGATTAATCAATTATTAATTAATTTTAGATTGCGCTTAACTTTAGTTTAAGGTTAAATAAGATAAGATTTTATTAATTCAATAACAGTTAAGCATTATCAATAATTTATTGATTAGTTTTTACTTGATTTAATAATTTAATATAATCTAAATTTTGTATTAATTGATGAAGGTGTTAGTTATAATTTAACTTTTCATTTACTTCCTTTTAAGTTGGATTAACTTAGTTTAAAGTTGGTAGTAATTTGAAGTTAAACTCGTTATTAAACAAGGTTAAGTAAGGTTCAATTTAAGTCAAACTTTAATTATATTTTAAAAAATAATTAATATTTTAAAGGTTGATAAAAAAAATGATTTAGAGTAATTTTAATATTTTTACTAAGGTTAAACCTAGGCTCTAATCAAATCAAGCTTAGTTCTCAAATAAAGTTAAACTTAAATAGTTAAGTTCTACTTATTAATTACATAATTAAGTTTAAAGTTAAAGTTAACGGAATTTAAGTTTTTAAGTTAGGTATCTAAGTTTTAAATGAATTTAAAAGAATTATAATTATTAATATTTTTAAGGGATTTCTAACAGGATTTTAAAATGATTTTTATAATTATTTAATGACAATTAATATACGTTCAATTCAGTTTTGATTTTAGATTAAAATTAATATCAGTGATTAATTTAGGTTTAAGTTTTAAGTTTAAGTTAAATTTTTAAGTTTTAATTGTAATTTCAATATTAAGTTTTAATTTAAGTTTTAATATTCAGTTAGGTTAAATTAAGTTGAAAAATTATTTTAAGAAAAATAATGTTTAAGGGAAAAAAAATTAAAATACTTTTTAAAGTTTAAGAGTAGTTTTTTTTTAAAAATTTAAAATGGTTTTTAAAAGACGTTTTAAATAGTTTTTAAAATATTTTCAAAAGAGTTTTTCTAAAATAATTTTTAAAATGTTTTAAAATAATTTTTAAAAGAATTTTTAAAGTTTTTAAAATGATTTTTAAAAAAAATTTTAAAGGAATTTTTAAAGTTTTTAAAATGATTTTTAAAAGAGTTTTTTTTTTAAAAAAAAATTTCAAAATAGTTTTTAAAGAGTTTAAAATAATTTTTAAAGAATTTTTAAAATAGTTTTTTAAAGATTTTTTAAAATAATTTTTAAAGAATTTTTAAAATAGTTTTTAAAGAATTTTTAAAATAGTTTCTAAAGAATTTTTAAAATAGTTTTTTAAAGAGTTTTTAAAATAATTTTTAAAATAGTTTCTAAAGAATTTTTAAAATAGTTTTTTAAAGAGTTTTTAAAATAATTTTTAAAGAATTTTTAAAATAGTTTTTAAATAATTTTTAAAATAATTTTTAAAGAATTTTCAAAATAGTTTTTAAAGAGTTTTTAAATAATTTTAAAAATAATTTTTAAAGAATTTTAAAATAGTTTTTAAAGAGTTTTTAAAGAATTTTTAAAATAATTTTTAAAGAATTTTAAAATAGTTTTTAAAGAATTTTCAAAATAATTTTTAAAGAATTTTTAAAATATTTTTTAAAGAATTTTTAAAATAATTTTAAAGAATTTAAAAATAATTTTAAAATAGTTTTTAAATAAATTTGAAAATAGTTTTTAAAGTATTTTAAAAATAGTTTTTAAATAATTTAAAAAATAATTTTTAAAGAATTTTAAAAATAATTTTAAAAATAGTTTTTTTTTAAATAATTAAGTTAAAATAATTTTTAGGTTAAAATAAAATTTAAGTTAAAATAATAAATTTTTAAGTTAAAAAAAAATCAAGTTTTTAAAATAAATTTTTAAGTTAAAAAAATAAGTTTTAAAATAAATTTTTAAGTTAAAAAAAATTAAGTTTAATCTTTAAAATAGAAAAAAAATTTAATTTAATTTTAATTAATTTTAATTTAATTTGCATTTGAATTTCCAAATTTAATTTTAATTAATTTTAATTTAATTTGAAATTCAAAATTTAATTTTAATTAATTTTAATTTCGTTTGAAAATTAATTAATTTAATCCTTATTCATCTCACCCGATCTCGATTATCAATCAGGGAATCTTATAATTTTGTGAGATGAATTAGATTTAATTACAGAGTTTGGTTTAACTTGTGTTAGATTCAGGTTTAGCTTTGGTCTCAACAAATAGGCATTCTTCGGATAAACTTCTAAGCTTGGTGAGTCACTTGGACGTCATTAGAAGTAACCAACCTTTCGAGGTTTTCTGAATAGTCCTATCCATGGAGCTTAGTATTAAACCTTGGTCTAACTAGTTAGGATCCATTTAAAGGTAGCTTCGGTCGGATCCACTTGGCCAAATGCACCAGATTGAAGCCATATCTTTCTAGACATGCGATGCCCAAGCTTCCCCAACGTACTATCATCAAAAAACTTCACCAGTACCGTGATTCAAGTTAAACTTGAACCCTCTTTAACTAGTGTAAAATACAGCACCCAAATAATATTTAAATAATAAGGTTATTGGACAAATAATCTTATTGGATTTTTCAGGAATTTTTAGGAATTTTCTGGAAATTTTTCGGAGTCCGTTTGGCGTAGTTTAAGGGGATCATTTATAGGCTAAGTGGAAGCCCGTTCGGGTTACCCCATTTAAGTGAGGAAATGTTTTAATTATAAAATCCGTTTTCTTTTATTTTTTCCCGATCCATCGCCGTTTTCCCCAAAACCACCGAGATTCCAACCTCTTTTCCCCGATTCCCCTTCTCTTCTCCCTCACACGCTCTCTTCTCTTGATGCCATCGCCGACATGGGAGCCGCCGATCATCCTCTCTTCGTCGGTGCAGCCTCATCGCCGATCGCCAGAGAGATCGCACCGACGGGTCGAGCCTCCCTCTCTCAGCCTGATGTCGCGCCCCACGCCACCGCCCAACGCCGGTTTCCCTTTCTCCTCTCCATGCCACCGTCGGCTACCGCAGCTTGACGCCGGATGTCGCAGTCTACCGCCAGATCGCCGATTCTTCTCTTCATCGATCCTCTCCCGATTTGCCCTCATCTCGACACTTGATTGCCGACGCTGACCCCCTTTAGCTCCGATCCAGCGGTCGTCTGTCCAGCCCTAGCCGGACACTAGAAGCTCGCCGGAAAGGAAATTGAGCCACCTTTGTTTCTTGCCGCAGATCTGTGCCGCCTTGCCGTTGTCGATGGGAAGGGGGAGCCATTCGGTGGCTTTGTCACACCCACATCGCAAGCGTTAGCATCTGCTGGGAGCTCAACTAGGTGGTGCCGCTGTTGTCCAGTGCATTGGAGCACTCGATCGGTTGTAGACGAGAGGAGGAACCCGATCGCTCCAGACCTTATCTCATCCTCTTCATCCGATCTAAAGTAGAGAGTTGTGTTTTCCTCATGATTGTATTCTGACTCCTTCACCGAGCAGTTGTGGATCTATAGATCCGATCTGAGGTAAGATCTGTGTGGGTTCTGATTAAACAACAAGTTGGTTGGATACTAATCTAATGATTTGTTGTGGTTAGTTGGCGGATCCATTTACTCACAACATCATTCGGTTGCTGCATTGAAAGGTTGAAGATCTAGTTTGAGGGTAAGATCTCTAACTTAAAAGGGTATTGATCAGAAATTTGGCTTAATTTCATATGTGGAGTGGATTTATTATGGTTATTTGGTGTTTGATTGATGTAGTGGTTGCATGATCTTATAGTGGCTACATTTGGATACGGTAGCAAGTTCTCTGATTTAATTGACGACGAAGTCTTTGGATTTGGGGAAGTTTGGTATATGCTTAGATGTAATGCTACTTGTTTGTATTTTGATTATAGATTGGGTGAGTTGTACATATTATATAATTAAGGGAGATCTGATTCTTGGCTGTGATGGATTGGAAATCTATTGTGGTTTAATCTAGAATAGAGATCATTTATGTATAAATGATCTTGTGAAGGAGAGATGAAGTTATTTGATGGGTATCAGATTTGAGATTTTAATAATTTGTTGACAATAAGAATGTAATCTGATTAATGGATGATCTAAATTGATTTAATCAATTGAATGGATTAAATTATGGTTGATATTGGGTTGGATCTTATTTGATCTATAAAGGAGATAATTGAGGTTAATCATTTCGATTAAGGTATCCACTAGTTAGTTTGAGTTTTGGGGTTTAGCTAGATATTACATATGTGATTAGCTAAATTGTACATCATGTGATTTGCAGGATTTTGATTCGAGATGAGCATCTCGACGTGAGATCGTTTGGCACGATCGACACATAAGGCGGGTACTTCTTGACTTGCTTCTTTAGTATTTTGATCCTAGTGCATGAGCTTTATGTTCAGATAGTTGATGTATCTATCTTGACTCCACTCTTATTTTTTCCTGCGCTTGATACTTCCACTCAATCTTTGAGCTACTCATGTCTGTTTCTATACAGTCTCTTGTTGCTATCGATGATATTTAGCAGATACTATATTACTAGATACCAGATACCAGTTATCAGATGCCAGACATTAGATATTAGGTATTGGATATTTAGACACATGATACCATGTTTATATGCTTTGGTTGCTGTTTATTTACACACCTTACTGAGCATGCTGGCTTCATGTAGCATACCTGTTTCTGTTTATATATATATGATGACTATTGCATTGTTTGCATCATATCATTGCATGCATTGCCGACGATCCTGTCTCCCTTGTGGTTGAGGCGGTTGTTGGCCTGGGCCGCACGCTCGGCTACTCATGGGTAGTGGTAGCTGGAGCGTGCCGCTTGTCCTGTCGTGCCACACTCGGCCACTCATGGGTAGTGGCGACTGGAGTCGCGGCAGCAGGGACCCCCGTCGCAGACGTAGCTATTCAGCTACTATGCACCTATCCATCCGGTCACTCGAGAGTAGTGGCGGCCTTTGGGTGGTACAGTTTGTCATCGATCCGGCCTCTCGACCATACAGGGGTCGTGGTGCAGAGAGGTGGGCGGGGTGACCATCCGTACATACGCTGTTGTTATTATATCTGCTGGTTGTTTACTTATGCTGTTGTTGCTTATCTATGTTGCTGTTGTTTATTTATGCTGTTATACTTACATAGGTTGAGATTTATACCTGTGATAGGTGTTTAGACACTGGCTTACTTACTATTGACCTGTATATACCTCACATGATACCATGTAGTTATGAGCAGTACTGTAGCAGGACTTTGCTACATCTACCTTCCCTTACTAGCCTAGGATATGGTTTCAGGTATGGACACTTATTATGATATCACTGTAGTATCTGCTATTTCCATACGAGACTGTATACCTTTGCATCTCTAGTTCTTTACTATACTCATGCACTATCTGTCTATTACCCGCTGAGTCTTTATACTCACCACCCCGTATATTGGTAATTTCACCAGGTAGTAGGTAAAGGATTTATGGAGTCGCCTAGAGATCCTGTCCGTCAGTTCCACGTCACATTTGGGGATGACCTTACGATTTCGGTATTTCTTACGTTAGTTGTATTTTGGGTTTTGTACTTGTTTATGTATTTGTATTCTCTTGTATTTGGTTTGATATTATTGTGTCAAGTCGAGCCGGCTCGCAGTCAGTTGATTTGTGTTTTGTGATCGTTGTTTGTGATTTTCGCTGTGTTGATTTTAGTTCAGCCGTGTGGGCTGATTAATATATATTATATAACTGCGTGGTTGTGTTTATTTCTGTTCCAGCCGAGTGGGCTGATTATATAACTGTGTGGTTGTGTATATATATTCCAGCCGTATATGGCTGATGTATTTTATATGTATGTATGCCTCAGATTGTCACCAGTACAGGGGAGTTGCTGCCGAAATTTTTCGGTAAGGACTCCTCTGGGGGCGTGACAACTAGTCCTAATTACCCTGTCGGGTAGGTTGGTTGGGGTTACCCTTTTCGGGTAGGTTGGTTAGGGTTACCCTGTCGGGTAGGTTAGTTTTGGAGGTGCCGGCTATTCTGGAGCCTCCCCCTGAATTATTGGCCATTAATTTAGTTTTTAGTTCTGGGTTTATTATTGTTAAGTTTTGGTTAAAATTTAATGTTTAATTTATAATTTAGATTCAAGTTTTTAATTTTGAATTAATTAAATTAGTCAAATTATCTTTTTTTAAGAGAATGTATTTAATATTTAAATTTTCTTTCAATTTCACTTTTATTAAGTTAATTGAATTATCTTTCTTTAATAGCTTATTTTTAAAGTTTAAGTTTTTATTCATTTTTAACTTTGAATTAATTAAACTGTTTGAATTATGTTTCCTTAAAGGTTTATCTTTTAACCTTTTATTAATTGTTAATTTTGAATTTTTCGGATTATCTTTATTTAATATGTTATTTTTAACATTTAATTTTAATTTTGTTAAATTTAGTTATGATTTTATCAAAGTGTTTGATTTTATTCTTATATTTTCTTTATTTTTTAAGTTGATATAATTAGTGGAATTTATTAGATTATTCTTATCGTTAAAATTTAATTTTTTATTAATTAAATTATCTTGTGTTTGGATAGGATTTTCTAGATTAATATTGTCTAGATTATTAAATAATTTATTAATTTTATCTAGATCAATATTGACCTTGTCATCTCTATCATTTGAGTTTTCAGATTTGTTTAGGTTTAAGTTTGAATTTTTTAAATTAATTGGATTTGTTTTATCAGATAATATCCTAGGGGTATTTTTGTAATTATTGTCAACTACATTATTTTCACATATATTTTCAGAAATAACCAGATCAATGCTCATATTTTTTAAACTACTATTAGCAGGGGTATTTTGGTAAATATCACTAACCTTGAGCGCAACCCCTAATTCAGTAGGCTTTTCGATTGGATCTAACCCGAGTTCGGATTCGATTTTTACTTGATCCTCGAGCTCCATCGGCTCCTCGTGAAGTTTGATCAATTGGGTCCAAAGCTCATGTGCATCTTTGTACTTTTTTACTCTGCATAAAACATTGTTAGGTAAAACATTACAAATGATTTTACTTACATTTGTGTTTAGTTCTGAGTTCTGAGAAGGTTTTCTCAATATCAGCCAATAATCAATGTCTACGCTTCCTAAGAAGCATTCCATTAAGCGCTTCTAGTAGTTGAAGTCTTCATGATCGTATGGTGGTGGTTCGTGGGGGTTCCGTCCTTCTTGAAGAGTCATTTTTCTTGCACACAGAGAAACAGAAAAAAATTCCAAGACTTGGTCTTGGATTAGTAGTGCTGAAAAAAAAAAATAATATTTCACTATTTTTGGAAAAATAATAAAATATTATTAAAATATTAATAAAATATTTGAAAAAAAATATTATTTCAAAATTTTGAAAATGTAATATTTTTTAAATACTAAACAATGGTGAAAAGATGGCGATGTATTTTTCAAAAACCGTTTTGGAGGGAAAAAAAACGAAAGGCGTAAGGTTTTATTTAAAAGACAAACGATATCTAATTTTTCTTTAAAACGCCCCCCCTTTGCCTGATTGGTGGTTGCACCAAATCAGAGCGGAACTTGGCTCTGATACCACTTGTAAGACCGTTAGATTCGATAGAGGGGGGGGGGGGTGAATATCGATTCGAAAAACAAGAGTTTAAACGCAGCGGAAAAGTAAAATAGACACAATGGTTTTACTTCGTTCGGAGCCTGTGACGACTCCTACTCGAAGGCCCGTGGTCCTTGACCACTTTCGTTGGGCAATCACTAGCAATTCGGAATAATGATTACACAAGAACCGTACAGGGAATGCTAATGATAACTGAAAAACAAATACCGACAAAAAGGGAAAAGAACGGAGCATAGTGTCGGAGCTTTGTTGGCGTCGCACTGAACGTCGAGCAGCAAGACCAGCAGTAGAAGAGTTCTCAGCTTGATTGATTCTGAAGCTCCTGCCTGGGGCTTCTTTTATATGCTGTTCCGGGCGCCTGGATCCCTTCCAAGCGCCTGGAATGTGACGTAACTGCTCAAACCAAGATGCTCCACGTGGCGACGACTTGGCTGGATAGAATTCGCCTTCCGGGCGCCCGGACCTCCGGGCGCCCAGATCCCCTCCGGGCGCTCGGACCACCTTGTTCCAGAAAAACTCCTTTTTCCTGCAAAACAAAGTTAGTCCGAGGCAAATATACATCCTGTAAAACAAATTGTTAGCACAGTTAAAGTTCAACAGATGGATAAAAAGAGTATGACTTAGATTCCGTCTTTCTGAGACCGGAATCTAGTCACGATCTCGACTTAGACATCTGAAATGGATCTAAGCCGGATCGACGCCTAATGTCCCCTTCCCGGGAACGCGTCCTCACAGTCACTCCCCTCCAGTGACTTACCTCACTTACCTGCCAGACGTCCGGTCAGCCCGTCGACCCGTCTGGACTTCTCGCCAAGCGTCCGGTCAGCCCGTCGACCCGCTTGGACTTCTCGCCAGCTATCCGGTCAGCCCGTTGACCTAGCTGGACTTCTCGCCAAGTGTCCGGTCAGCCCGTCGACCCGCTTGGACTTCTCGCCAGCTATCCGGTCAGCCCGTCGACCCGCTTGGACTTCTCGCCAGCTATCCGGTCAGCCCGTCGACCCGCTTGGACTTCTCGCCAGCTATCCGGTCAGCCCGTCGACCTAGCTGGACTTCGTGCCAGACATCCGGTCAGCCCGTCGACCTGTCTGGACTTCTCCTGCATACTCGATCAAAGTGTCAGACAACAACAAGAATAACTTAACCTATTTGTCATTTATCAAAACCTGGGTTAAATCGTTAGTGCTAACCGCACCAACACTTAGTACACCCAAGGAGCCCCAATAGATATTCGATTTCTTAGAGTGTTCTCTCTTCACACTAAATGAGTATAGGATATGTCAACCCTAATTGGAAGGATAGTTAATCCAACCATGATAAAGTTAACATTTTAGGGTGTTTTCAAGGTATTATAATATCCTGACAATGAAAATTCAAATATTATCTTGAAAGATTTTGACATCGGACAAGATAGCAATTATCATATGGGCTAACGAGAAGGGGGATAATCCCTTCTTTTTGAGGAGAAGGTAAGAAGAGAAACTACAATCTTTTAAATTTTTTCAAAAAAAGAAAATTTTATATAATAGCCGAAGATAAATCCTCAAACAACTAAATACATGTTTATATAGACTCCAACCTTAAGATACAAAGAAAGAAAAGAAATCCTAATATATAGACCCCAATTCTTAACTTATAAAGAAAAGAAAGAAATATTAAAAGAAAGGAAAAAATTATTAATAGATTCATAATCCTAAAATTCCTAAATTGACTCAAAATATAAAGAGATAGAAATATTAAAAATACCTAAAATACAAAAAAAAACCCAAAATTATTAAAAATAATAATAAAAATCTTCGAATTCTTCTGTATCAATCACCCAGGTTGAAAAAATGCGTCCTCAAGTTTAAAGTAATAGGTGGTAGTCTAGGAAAAAGATCATCTAACACTAAATCAGCAAAATCTACTAGCACATATACTCCATCTTCTTTTGCAGCCATTATCCTTTTGTATGAGATACCACTAGAAGCCACACATGTTTTTGGTTAATTATGAGTACTCGATATCAGAGTATACAACACTAGGAATGTTACTTTCATTAACTTTCTTGGAGTAGATTTGTGCAGGAGCAGAAGAATCACAGCTCACAACATGAGAGACCGATAAACCATTTGCATGCACATTGTTGCCATTCTTATGTAAAGAAAGTTTCTAAGACATTAACTTCACATCATCTTGACCACATTTTGGGTTCGATGACTCGTACTTCTACACCTTTTCTTGTAGAAAACATATATATTCAATAACCTCCAGAAGAAATGATGCTTCGTTTCTCTTCTGATCGCTATGAGGTTTGACCCCTTTGAGTATATGAAATCTATCATTGATTTTGCATCTTCTTATTTGTTCTATGGTAGAATGCTTTGATCGTGGTGTATTTGGCCTTTGATCATTGCATCTTGCCTTTGCTTTTACTTTGATACTCAAATCTTTACAAGCGGAAGAGCCTTCACATTTCCCAAACTCTTCATCGTTGTTCAATCTATTGTAGCCCTGGATGGGTACAGAAGAAGCCACCACTATGAATTGCTTCCTCTCCCAAACTAGATCGTGTCTTCTGAAAGTGCCGATGTCATCCCGACACCGGCAATAGAGGTAGGTTTAGAGGTGTCGTGTGTAGTAAGGAAGCAAGATGGCCACTGCCCTGTCATCTAAAAAGAACTTCAAGAGGACATATCCTCAACATCCCCATCAATTTCTTTGAAAACTTCTTCTACTTCCTCATCATCATAAACTGGCTAGCTAGTTGACTCAGTCTCGTCTTCATCATAAATTGGATCATTAGCCACCTTGGTCTCATCTCCCACATCTTCCTCAATCCATAAATTATTGTCATCATCCTCTTCTTCCAATACATCCTCATCAAATTCTAATAGGTCAAATTCCTCCTCCAAATCATCTTTGAATTTGTCAAGGTCATCTTAGACGTCGAAGTCATTGCCCTCCATGGTGAAACCTAATCTTCCTTGGAATAAAGTTTGAGAGTAATCAAAGGAAAAAAGTGACTTTTCATCTTCTTCTTCCCAATCTTTAATCTTGATTTTACCTTGTCTATCTCGTCAGCCTTGTAAGTGCTCTCACCACGCGGATGCTCGATCCTTGAGTCTGATGACAATAAGCTTTACCTTCATTCTATATAGAACTTGCTTATAGTTAAAGATCTACTCCACTTTGTTGATCCAATCAATGAAGCCCTCTACTTGTAATGTACTAGAAAATTCAAGAAGATCAATCCTAAAGTTGAGGTCTCCATAAGGCTCCTCCTAACCATGGCGTTCCTAGTATGTAGCTCGCTAGTGATAACAATTCTCAAAGGTAGACTCAGATTCACAATCTAAGATCTCATCATCTTCAAGATTTTGTGTCGCTAGACTCTAGATTAAATCTACAATTTAGTCAAAACCTGCCTGCCATGACAATGATCATGACTGTGATGACATTCCATTGGATTTGATGCTTGACTTCCTCAATCTGAACATGCCAACACTAATTCCAACACTGTGTAAGATAGCGATTATCCTATGGGCTGATAAGAAAGAGGATAATCCCTTCTTCTTGAGGAGAAGACAAGAAGAAAAACTATCATCCTCTAAATTTTTCTGAAAAAAGATATTTTATTTAATAACTTAGGATAAATCCTCAAACAACTAAATACATATTTATATAGACTGCAACCTTAAGACATAAATAAAGAAAAAAAAACCTAATATATAAACCCTAATTCCTAACTTACAAAGAAAATAAAGAAATTTTAATAGAAAGGAAACATTATTATATACTCACAACTCTAAAATTTCTAAACGGACTCAAAATATAAAAAGATAGAAATTATAAAATACCTAAAAAACTAAAATTACCAAAAAATAAGAATTATTCAAAATCTTCAGATCCTCCTCCATTAGATTTCTATAGTATGCCAATAAGAATTTATTTCTTAAGTTGATAAAAAAAGACACGATAGGTTAGAATTCAAAAGTGTGTCAAATTAGGATTTTTGACACATTCGAGGGAGATAGTGTAAGTACTCTGGATTAATTTTGATATGATCAACTGAGTTAAGTTATACCATGTGTATTTGATGCCTTATGTTTGAGTGTGTAGGGACTTAGGAATATAAGAAGTCGAGCGAAAGATACAGTGAGCGAGAATGATAGCATAAGAAGAGAGTCGACGGACTCAGTACATCTAAGGGACAAGGGACGAGGAGCTGTAGAAGAGTACACTGGTGGAATGAGAAGGATGCTTATAATGCATTTGAGGGACGAGAAGCCGGGAGGAAGCCCACTTAAGGAGAAGGTTAGAGTTGGGTTCGGATAAGCTCAACTTCAGATGATCAGAGCATCACCCACGTGAGCGAAGATAGAAAATGGTCAATTTGGTAGTTGACTATGAAGACCTGAGGTGCCTTAGTTGTCTTGAGGCACCTCAGATGCATTACAAAGCAGTTGCCGCAGAAGAGACTTGAGGCACCTCAGTTCAATTGGAGGCGCTTCCAATAAAGCAGAGCTTTGTGACATAGATAAGAAGTGGGAATCCATGTCAACAACAACCGAGGCACCTTCGGTGAATAGAAGCACCTCCGATGCCACCATATTAGGTTTTTGAACATTGCATGGATAAAACTTATCTAGTTGGAGGTACCTTGGACCACTCAAGGTGTCTCAGATTGCCACATTAGCAAAATGATCACTTTGACCATTGAGCTATAAATAGAGCCCTGAACTAGTTGTAAAGGGCACATTCTATACTTTCATTTCTAATTGTATTTTTTCTAGTTGTGCTTTTAATTCATGTAAGGGGCTTCTATGCCTCTGACGTTGTCGAAAAATGATTTCTTAGTCTTATTGTTCTCGTGTGGCTAGTAAGAGAGGGGTGAATTATCCTGTTAAGAAATTTAAAACTTTCTTTTGCTTTCACACTTTAGCAAAGACAACACATGTTAGTTGAACAAAAGTTAATTAACATAAATAAAAAAAAGAGGCAAGATTTACTTGGTTTGCGATCAGAAGATTGCTAGTCCAAGGAAGTGAAAGCTCCACTCAACAAATCTCCTTTAGACGAAGACGGAGTAGCCTCTTACAATGTTGACAACTCAGAATCGTAAAGATAGTAAAACAAATGAAAGCATAGAGTTTGTATTCGAGTGTTATGTCAAATGAAGAGGATCAAAACTCTATTTATAGCATACTAGTCAAACTAGCCATTTTGCTAACGTGGCATCTCTGGCCACCTGGACCCACTCCAAGTGCCCCCAGCAATGTGCCTTATCTGCATGTAATGGCTACTCAATAGTACAATGATAAAAATTCATCCTTATCCGGGTGCTTGGACCAGTCTAGGTGCCCGGATTGCTACTAACATGGACCTAAGCGTCATCTGCAACAACGTTTAATTTGTTCGATGAGGTGCCCAAGGGAGTCGAGGTGCCTAGACATGGTCCAAGCACCTGGATAAGTCAACATAGTATTGACTTATCCGGTCTTCTGCTCTGATTGCTTAGGTGATTCTCTAGTCATCCATAGTTGAGCTCACCTGAGCCCAATTCTGGCCATCTCCTCGAGCAGTCTTCAGCTCTGACTTCTCTTCCCTCAGAAATGCTGCAGGTATCCTTCTCGCTCCACCGGCGTACTCTCCCGCAACTTCTCATCTCTCGGATGCACCGCGCCCATTGACTTGCTTTCCATGACATCTTTCTCATCCATCACGTCTTCCACTCAACATCTTGTGTTCCTAAGTTCCTGCACACTTAGACACAAGGATCAAATACAACATGACCTAACTTAACTCGGTTGCTCACATCAAAACTTACCCGGGGTACTTACACTTAATGCACTTAATTTTACCTTAGATTAGCAACCTCCTCGATTGTAAACCAAGTAATTCTTCATGTCCCCTTTATTTTGTATGTTATTTATTTCTGCATAATTAATGTGTGTGTCCTTACTAAGTAAGTATCAAGAGAAAATATTAATTTGAATTGTATGCTATTCAGTACCCTCTAGCTGGTCCACTAGATCCAACAAGTGGTATCAGAGCTCAACAGCCTTAGAAGGACTAACCATCAACTAAAGCAACAAAAAGATGGTCTGATCAGGCATTCATCTTAGGCTGATCATGCCAGACTAAGTCCACCTGCAGGGTTTACATGACAATCCTTATGAACTCCTCAAGGGGACATCATCAACCTAGATTACTAGGACATAGTTTCCTTCTATAATCAACAACACATCATATAAATAATATCATTTCTCAACTTTTTGTAAAGCAGAAATGCCTTTCGGACTCCACCATAGAAGCTGAGTATATGACAGTCTCTTAGGTAGCCATAGAAGTTGTATGACTCAGAAACTTCATGATGGACTTAGATGTGATTTCTAGTTTGCCCAAAATTATTACAATTTATTATGATAATAGTGGTGTAGTAGCAAACTCGAAGGAACCACGCGCCCATAAGGCAAGTAAACACATAGAGCGCAAGTACCACCTAATACGAGGAGAGGTTGTTGTTGCCAAGATTACATCAGTAGATAACTTGGATCCTTTCACTAAGGCCCTTCTGGCGAGAGCTTTTGATGGATATGTTGAGAGGATGAGAATCAGATGTATGGCAGTATATATGGTAGCATAGTCTTTTAGTATAAGTGGGAAATTGTTGGGATGTATACTAAAAGCCTAGCTTTTTATATGAACATTTATTTTATAAAAATCACATTGGTCAAATGTCTGCATTTATGTTAAATACAGTTGTCCATTTAATTTGTATTATAGATAACATGGTGTGTGATGCCACATAGAAGATCATGTTATCAGTTCCTTATAAATTATAAATAGTAGCTCACAACCAAGATGGAATGGGACAAACCATTGGAGTGGTTGTAGTGTAATTTGATATTAGTTTATCTTAACTATAAAATTATACTAGTACACTATGTGTGTATTGAGCAAGACCATTAGAGCTTGTTTCTTTTTATACTGACTACATAAAAGAACAAAACCTCTGTTATTATGGATGTGCGTACTCTTAATTCTGATATAATAACAAGCACACATACTTAGTATTTATTTATTTGATTTATCAATGGGTGAGATTTAGTTCGTTAAATCAATGGGCCCGATAAGTTGGGAAATGATATTATTTATATGGTGTGTTGTTGATTATAAAAGAAAACTGTGTCCTAGTAATCTAGGTTGATGATGTCCCCTTGAGGAGCTCATAAGGATTGTCATGTAAACCCTGCAGGTTGACTTAGTCTGGAATGACAATGAAGTTGGGTGGTACTACTCTTGGAGCTAGATATTAATTAAGTGAGTTGTTAGTAACTCATTTAATTAGTGGGCATTCGATATCTTAAACACAGGGAGATTAATGCACTCATAATAAGAAGGAGCCCATAATATAATTTGGGATTGGCGTGGTAGTTCAATAATAACTCTTTAGTGGTATAAGTTATTATTGATGAACTTGATTTCGGTGTTCGGGGTGAACACAGGAAGCTTAAGCTCATCTGGAGACCAAAATTAATTTCTCCTCTCGGTCCCTGTTGTAGCCTCTGTAAAGCCATGTATCCACAAAGTTCACTTCTTACCCAAGTAACGGGTTGGACACAACCTTGCTTGGTGCAAGGGGGTCGGCCAAGCATTGGCTTGGAGCCCAAGTAGTGGCCGACCAAACCATACTTGGTGACCAAGCATGGGGCCGACCATAGGTAAAGAATAAAAGGAGTTTTTAATTTTGTGCTTAAAACTTTCCTTTTATAGCCATCCACATGGTTTTAAAAGAGAGTTTTAAATTTTAAAATCTTTCCTTTTATAGCTATCTACAAAGGATTAAAGAGAGATTTTAATCTTTCCTTATTTGTAGTTTAAAAGAGAGATTTTAATTTTTGATAAAACTTTCCTTTTTTGTAACCATGATTTAAAAGAGTTTTAATTTTAATCTTTCCTTTTTTGTAGATGTCTACATGATTTAAAAGAGAGAGATTAATTTTAAAACTTTCCTTTTGTTGACATGTACAATAGTATATTTAAAAGAGAGAAATTTTAATTGTTGTTAAAATTTTATTTTTTTAAAGGGAGGCCACAAATAAGGAAGTTTTAATTATGTTTAAAACTTTCCTTTTTTCCATTAGCAAGGATTATAAAAGAAGAGGAGGTGATGGCTTATGGTGCAACACATATTATTATTCTCCTCTTCTCCTTGCTTGTGGCCGACCCTCTCCTTCTCTCTTCCCTTAAGGCCGGCGGCATCTATATTCCCTTCTTCCTCCTTTTCTTCCTTCTAAGGTCGGAGCTTAAAGAAGAAGAAGGAGAAGACAAGAAGTACCTAGATGGCCGATTGTTTGGAGGGGAAGAAGAAGAGAAGGAAATTTTCTATTTTGGCATCCCTTGGTGGCTCGAGAGTCTTGGAAAAGAAGAAGTGGTTCGGGTGGAATTCATCTCGGTAGATCGTCGCTCACATGACATCCAAGAGAAGGAGAGGAATACAAGAGAAGATCAAGAGGTCTTTAGCTACAAAGAAAGATATAACTAATTAATTGTTTCTGCTTCGAATTAATTAGTTAGTTTTCTTTGCATGGATTCTGAAACACCAAGACAAGAGGCTAGCGATTTTATGTTTCAATTTCGTGCTATCGATTTTGTATTTCGATTTTGCGTTTCGATCTTGTGTTTTTATTATGGTTTCTGTAGTTAAACCTAGGGTTACTGTAATAAGTTAAATATCCAATTTCTTTGAAAGACTTTATCTAGGAAGTGGTGGATGATCCCATAACCAAGAAGGCCTAGTGCCTCGCCATGTTTAACCTGGAAGCCAATTTTTGAAATAGATATTTAATCAACTTCTGTAATATGGTTTAACTTAGGAAGATCACATTGGTTAAACTTGGAGTAAAAATCTTAAGTATCGTTTCCAATCCAAGTTTAACTTTTGAAGAGAAATTTGGATTAATAATGTTAAGCATCATTTGCAATCCAAGTTTAACTTCAGTAGAGCACATGGGTAGCTAGGTTAAGTTTTGTGCTTGCACAAATTTTTGTATAGGGGAAACAGAACGGAATCCAAGTGTAGCAACCAACAGAGAAGACCCCCCCTTTTTTATACCACCTCTCATGATCTTCGTGACCATGATGTGACATTATGTGTTAGAGTTTGTTAGGTAGTTCCCCGAAGAGCTTTCGAGGAATCTTTTTTGTACCGACAGATGTACATTTCTTGTCGTTTATAACTTAAACCTTTTCTGAAGTCATTGGAGGGAGATGTTATTAAAAATAAATCATCAATGAGAAATCAAATAGACTCTGGAGGAGTTTCCATAGGAATATTCCTTGATAACTATGCCAAGCTGTTAAAATGTTGTTGGTTGTTTGTCTGCCAAATATATCCCGATCAGTCCGTAAGGCCGACCATATTGCTTGTCATTATATTCTGTTATAATATCTTGGCCTGTCCATAAGGATGGCCATATTACTTGTCATTGTATCAATCTACCCTATCATATGTTAAATATTACAGGGATCTATTTTAATATAGTGCCCATGGTGTGCCAAAGCTTCATTCAAGAAATCACATGGTAGATTATGTATGTTAGAGCTTTATTTCAGAGATAAGATGACACTAAGTAAATAAAACCCAATTGGCCTATGCCTGACCGAGTGGATATACAAATTTTTCTAAGCATAAGTATCTCTAAGCCCGCTCGGTCCTTACTCGGCTAGGCGTACAAGGGAAACCTTGTGTTCGATCGATTTTCGTCCAGCCGATCTTATATTAAGAGTTTTATAAGACCTCATATCTCTAAGTCCGTCCAGGCTTTACCTGACCAACCGTATATTATGAACTATTAGGAAATCTAGTCTTCTCAGCAACCCAATTGAGCATTCTAAAGAACCTAATGTGTTGTACTTCAACTTGTCTATACCGTGTATATATATATATATATATATATATATATATATATATATATATATATATATATATATATATATATATATATATATATATATATATAAGTTTAAGTATCTCTGGGCCCACTCGAACTTTTCCCAACCAGGTATTCACAGAGAACTTTTATATTTGATTAACCTCTATCCGACTGACTGTATATTAAAAGATATATATAAGGTTAAGTATCTCTGGGCCTAGCTGGGCAAAGATATATATAAGGTTAAGTATCTCTAGGCCCGCTCGAGCTTTGCCTAGCCGGGTGTTCATAGAGAACCTTATGTTTATTCGGCCTTTAGCCTACCGACTATATATTAAAATATATATATAAGGTTAAGTATCTCTAGTTCTGCCCGAGCTTTGCCCGGCCGGGTGTTCACAGAGAACTTTTATGTTCATTCGGCCTCTATCCAGCCGACCGTATATTAAAAGATATATATAAGGTTAAGTATCTCTGGGCCCTCCTGGGCTTTGCCCGACCAGTTGTTCACTAAGAACCTTATGTTCGTTCGGCCTTTAGCTAGCCAATTGTATATTAAAAGATATATATAAGGTTAAGTATCTCTGGTCCTGCCTAGGCTTTGCCCGATCGTGTGTTCATAGAGAACTTTTATGTTCTCTCAGCCTTCGTCCAACTGATCTTATATTTTTGTTAGGCTAAGTGTTGCTTAGCCTAGCCGACCCTTTGCCCGACCTGGCTTTCCTTAAATCCGGTCGGCCGTTAATTGGTCGAACACCCTACCTTTTCTTTTTCAGAGTAAAATCCTAAAATATTTATATTTAACCAAGTTCACACCCGATTGTCCTTATCCGGACATTCTACTATTGAGTTGCACGGGAAAGATCCGAGAATTTTAAGGCTGGACAATCAACAAAAACTATGTATGGAATGCTCATCTATTTTGTCTTTGACCACCACATCACCTTGACTTTAATTACTACGTCATCTTTTGGATCTACTCGTTATGACCTGTATCAGGCATCTATAGTAGACTCCTACATCTCCAAGGACCTTGAGGTATAGAAAGTTTATTTTTGATCGAATTACACAAATCTCACCGTATAAGACTATGAAAAGAGAAGGACTCAAATCAGAATCTAGCACTGAAAGCGAAGCAGAATAAACCAGACTCGAACACATCTCTCGATGAAGTTCCAAACTAGACTTGGAAAATGCATAAATTTTTTAAAACTAATAACTTTGATAAGAGATAGTCCACAAAGCTTCTACGAAGAAAGGAGAAAAGAAGAGTAGGGTACTACAACTGTAATGAAGAAGGGCACATCAAGGACTATTGTCCTAAATTGAAAAGTAAGGGAAACGAGAAAGAAAAATGATCCAAGCAAAAGAATCTCAAAGCAATATGGAATGAGTCATCAATAGAAGAGTCTGAGATCGAGGAATATGCCGAACTAGCACTAATGATAAGTCACCAAGAAGAAAATGAAAAAGCCACTTCAGAAGAAAGCATCGACGAAGGTGGAGCATCTATCTACGAGTCTGACATGGTAAGTTAGTGTTGGGTTTTTCGGGCCGCGAAAATCGCTTTTTCGCGTCGCAAAAACCGCTTTTTCGCTTCGCGGAAACCCCGAAACTCCCTAGCCAACGGATCCGTGCGAAGAGTATAGAACAAAATTTTACATGTATGAGTTTACTAACTAGATCTACTCTTAGATCTATATGTTTAGAAAATTACCCTTGATGCGTGCCCTTTTCGAATCCCGCTCGTCCAAGGAAGTGCCGGATCTCAAGATTGTCAACGTAGACAATCCTCTAGAAGTATCCACACGAACAAGATGTGTTCTCTAACACACAAGGATGGAGAAGAGAACACCACAAGTGTGCTAGCACTTCTTGATGCTCTCGGATGGGATTGGAAGAAGAAGAAAGGAAAATAAGAGAACATACTCTTCTAAAAATCTCTATGTGACTTTCACTAACATTTCTTCTTGGATTAGACTCACTCTCCTTTCTTCTCCCTTTCTTGAAACCCATGACCAAGAGAAGAGAAGGAGCAAAAAGAGAGCTTGAGGAAGAAGATGATGTGAATGTGAGTGAATGAAAAATTCATTCTCATTCAAAACCAAAAAGGTAACCCCCATTCTCATTAAATGTGGCCATTAAAGAGAATAGATTTGTAACCCCCATGAGGTGACACACTTTGATGATGTGGCACATCGTCATTAGTCCTCCTAATGCCAAATCACTAATGATGTGGCAAATAGTCAAGTCAAACTTGACTCTTCCTCTTCCTCTCAAGTCAAGTCAAACTTGACTTAATCTCTCTCATGGTTGATCTAATCCAACCATTTAATTCAAGCCAATTTAATATAATGAATTTAATTCATTTAATTAAATTGATTCAATGAGTCATAATCTAAATTAGACTCATTGAACACATGAATAAACTTGAGTCCAACTCAATTAGCCCAATTAGGATTACTCTTAATCCAATTTGATTCATCACATGAATCTAATCCTCTTGGTTCATCATATGAACCTAATCTCCATCCACTTGTTCTTTGTGTGTGACCCAATAGGTTCTTGTAACGTTGGCAATGCCCCTAAACCCATTTAGGACCATAAGTAATGAGCGGTATCTAGCAATACATCATTACTACCCAAGTTACAAGAATGTTGAGATCCAACATCACCTTGTGACTACTAATTGTGACTCCTCACAATATATGATAAGTGTCCTTCTATCCTAGACATCTAGATTGATTAATGTGAGGCATAGACCGTATCATCCTCTAATCAATCTAAATCTTGAACTCCAAGTAGACTCACTAAAACAAATGAGCTCAATATCTCATATTGACTCATTTAGGCATGGCCATGCACTTCGTGGTCTCACTCTATCAAGAATACCGATGTCTCTCCCGTCATATAGGAGGGATAGATCCCATCTACATCACTCACATCCCTCTGCATAATTCGTTACATACCCAGTAATCGCCTTTATAGTCCACCCAGTTACGGATGACGTTTGACGAAATCAAAGTACATAACTCCTTATGTAGGGATCCATGGTGACTTCAGGTCCAAGGACTAGTAGTCATACTAATAGCCACATGAGAAAGTATATGACACTCATATAACGATCCATGATACTTTCTCATGGCGGGTCATTCAGTATACATTCTCTAATGCATACCCATGTGTCAACTTGATATCTCTATATCCATGACTTGTGAGATAAAGTTATCGAGTTGACCTACATGCTAGTCTTATTGCATTAACATTGTCCCTGAATGTTAATACTCGACTAGGAATGATTAAGAGTAGTGTTCCCTATATCATCTCACTATCGGTTCAACTAACCGATTGATATAGGTGAGAACCTTCTACTCAAGGACGCTATTATACTTAGTTTATTTGGCACCAATACAAGTAAGTATAATAACCAAAACAAATGCCTTTTCTTTATATAGAATATGATACAACAAGTCCATAATACAATCATCAAATGATTGGCTCTAGGGCTCTAGCTAACAATCTCCCACTAGCACTAGTGCCAATCAGTGTAGGCTTTAAGCCCCAATGACCTAGTGTGACCATCATGCTTCCTCTGTGCCAAAGCCTTGGTCAAGGGATCTGCGATGTTAGCCTTTGTGGGTACTCTGCAAATCTTCACATCTCCTCTCTTGATAATCTCTCGAATGAGATGGAAGCGTCGTAGTATGTGTTTGGTCCGCTGGTGTGAGTGAGGTTCCTTCGCCTGTGCTATAGCTCCATTGTTGTCACAATAGAGCTCAATGGGGTCAGCGATACTGGGAACCACCCCAAGTTCAGTGATGAACTTGCGGATCCAAACTGCCTCCATTGCTACCTCTGATGCAGCAATGTACTCGGCCTCTGTCGTAGAATCAGCTACTGTGTCCTACTTCGAACTCTTCCAGCTCACAGCACCACCATTAATGCAAAATACGAACCCTAACTGCGATCGATAATCATCCTGGTCGGTCTGGAAGCTAGCATCACTGTAACCCTTTACAGCTAGCTCATCATTGCCTCTATATATCAAGAAATATTCTTTAGTCCTTCTTAAGTACTTAAGAATATTCTTGACCACTATCCAGTGACTTTCACCTGGATCTGACTAGTATATGCTCATCATGCTCAAAGCATACGAGACATCAGGTCGAGTACATAGCATGACGTACATGATAGATCCTATGGATGAGGCATAAGGGATCTGATCCATGCGGTCTCTCTCCTCTCTAAAAGAGGGACCTTGAGTCTTCGAAAGACTCACGCCATGTGACATCGGCAGAAATCCCTTCTTGGAGTTCTGCATGGCAAACCGAAGGAGTACCTTGTCAATATATATACTCTGACTTAGGCCAAGCAATCTCTTAGATCTATCTCTATAGATCTGTATCCCTAGAATGCGGGATGCTTCACCTAAGTCTTTCATTGAGAAACATGTTCCTAGCCAAGTCTTGACAGACTGTAGCAAAGGGATGTCTTTCCCAATGAGCAGTATGTCATCCACATACAATATGAAGAAGACAACTATGCCCCCTACAACCTTCTTGTAGACACAAGGTTCATCTTCATTCTTGATGAAACCAAACTGTTTGATTGCATCATCGAATCGAAGATTCCAGCTCCGAGAAGTTTGCTTTAGTCCATAAATGGACTTATGCAGCTTGCATACTCTGCTAGTATGCTTTGGATCTACAAAACCCTCAGGTTGTGTCATGTACACATCCTCGAGTAGGTTTCCATTCAGAAACGTGGTTTTGACATCCATCTGCCAGATCTCGTAATCGTGGTAAGCTGCAATAGCAAGCATGATCCGAATGGACTTAAACATCGCTACTGGTGAAAAGGTTTCATCATAGTCAATACCATGAATCTGCTTGAAACCTTTAGCTACCAAGCGACCCTTATAGATAAGTCCATCCATATCAGTCTTTCTCTTAAAGACCCACTTACACCCTATGGGTTTTACCCCTTCAGGTGGATCAACTAAAGTCCATACTTGGTTGGTGTACATGGATTCCATTTCGGATCTCATGGCTTCTAGCCATTTCTCAGAATCTGGTCTCATCACAGCTTCCTGATAGATGGTAGGCTCATCCTCTATGAGCATAACGTCATCATGGTCAGACAAGAGAAATGAGTATCTCTCAGGCTGACGACGTACCCTATCAGACCTGCGAAGAGGTATGTCTACTTGAACTGGTTGTTGTTCCTCAACTCTTTGTGGAACAACATCATCCACAACACTTTGTGGTTCCAATTCAACTTCCATCGAGGCTTCAGTGCTAGGATCCGCATCTTGAACTTCTTCAAGATCGAATGTACTCCCACTAGTCTTTCTAGAAACAAAGTCCCTTTCTAGAAAGACTCCAGTCTTTGCCACAACTATCTTGTGCTGACTAGGAATGTAGAAGTAATATCCCTTAGTTTCCTTGGGATATCCTATAAAGTAACACTTGTCGGATTTGAGTCCTAATTTATCTGAGACTTGACGTCTAACGTAGGCCTCACATCCCCAAATCCTCATGAAAGACACTTGGGCGTCTCTCTCAGTCTATATCCTATATGGTGTCTTTATCACGACCTTGGATGGAACTCGGTTGAGTATAAAAACTGTCGTGTCTAGAGCATAGTCCCAAAGGAATGTCGGAAGATCTGTGTGACTCATCATAGACCGTACCATATCTAATAAGGTACGATTCCTCCTTTCGGATACACCATTCCACTGTGGTGTTCCAGGAGGAGTGAGTTGGGATAGAATCCCACACTCAGCTAGATAGTCACGAAACTCATGGCTAAGGTATTCTCCACCTCGATTTGATCAAAGTATCTTAATACTCTTGCCAAGCTGGTTCTGTACTTTATTTTTGAATTCTTTGAACTTTTCAAAGGATTCAGACTTATGTGTCATCAAGTACACATAACCATATCTACTGAAGTCATCAGTAAATGTGATGAAGTACCTATAACCTCCTCTAGCCGCGACATTGAAAGGGCCACATACATCACTATGTATAAGTCCTAACAAATCAGTCGCTCTTTCATTGTGCCCACTAAAGGGTGTCTTGGTCATCTTGCCTCGTAGGCATGACTCGCATATCTCATATGATTCAAAATCAAATGAGTCCAGCAAACCATCCTTATGGAGCTGGGATAAGCGCTTATCATTTATATGACCTAAGCGACAGTGCCAGAGATAGGTTTGGTTCAGGTTAATTGACTTGAACCTCTTGGTATTTATGTTATAAATAGGGCTTTCAAGATCTAGAATATAGAGTCCGTTTATCAGAGGTGCACTACAATAGAACATATCGTTTAAATAAACGGAACAACATTTGTTCTTTATTGTAAACGAGAAACCTTTCTTGTCCAAACAAGAAACTGATATAATGTTCTTAGTTAATGCAGGCACATAACAACAATCAACTAACTCTAGTATAAGCCCAGAGGGCAGAGATAGAAAGTAAGTCCCTACAGCAACAGCAGCAACCCGTGCTCCATTGCCTACTTGTAGGTCTATCTCGCCCTTTGTCAATGCTCTGCTATTTCTCAGCGCTTGTACATTAGTACAAATGTGAGAAGCACATCCGGTATCTAATACCCACGATGAAGAAATAGAGAGGTTGACTTCTATAACATTTATACCTGAAGTAGAAATCTTATTTCTCTTCTTCTTAAGATCTTCCAGGTATCCTGTGAAGTTCCTCTTCCAGTGCCCTACTTGTCCTTGATATAGTTGACGAAGATGTTCAACTATATCATAAGCAGTCATCAACTCATGTTGCTTCTGAAGCTCAGAGTTCATGGTTGCGAGCATAAGACATGATACATCTAATGCATCATCTTGATGCTTCTTATAAGCATCTTGGTCAGCTCGCGTGGCAGCGGCAAGAGGTGCCTCCGGAATGGGCTGCTCCAGAATGTACAGTTTACGTTCTTGAGTGAGAACGTTTCTCAAATTCCTATACCAGTCCAGGAAATTTGCTCCGTTGAGCTTGTCCTTCTTAAGGACAGAATGCAGAGAGAAGTTGTTCGTGTTTGACGTCATGGCAATTCTACAACAGAAAAATGCAGAAAATAAATATCATATTCTTTTAAATCATTTAATTAGGCCTTTAACTAAATGATGCTCCCACTGAATTCTATAATTTATGTGGGACAAGATCCACATCATACTAACCCTTGAGTTAGCTTTGGCTAATACGCCCAAGATTTAGTACGATCGGTAGGTAACTAATTACCAATTACATCTCTATGCAACTCTTGTTTATAGGATCAAAATCTGTATTTATATTAAAACTCGAGTTAGCTTTGGCTAATACGCCCAAGAGTTAATATAAACGTGATTTTGACCTATCTACCAACCATTGGATAATGCCTATAGTTAAACTCGATCCAATTGAGTTAACTAGTTACTCAATCTAATTGAGTTGTACTCACCCATGCGTTGATAGGCGGGACCAAGATTATCTCTCCGTACCCTACCAAGATAGTATGTGTTGCTCTGCTTTGGCAGATTCAACAACAACATGCGATCGAGGTAGTGGTAGGTATCACGGCATGGTAGGCATTACGAGTTGTCGTGATTTAGATCTAATCTAAACGATGATGCATATCATATACTTGATAGATCTAATCTAATCGAAGGGTGCATCATGTGCACGACTTAGATCTAATCTAATCATTAGGCACTAATTAATTACTTAATTAACTAGCATGCATCACATACACACAAAAGCAATTAATTAAATAATTTTGTGATTATGTCATGGCCCTACTACGATCTTCTCAAGCCAATGAGAAGATCGGATGGTCAACCTAAGGTCAACAGCTTCTCAAGCGCCTTCCTTTTGACCACCTTGTGTTGCTCTCGCCTTCCTCGTAACTCCGTCTTGAGTGGACCTTCCACTGCTTCAAAATTTACATTACATTTTGAAACTCAAGTTACATTCGAGTCTAAATCTAATTTACAACCAGAATATAAATAGGGAGGCACGACGCGCAGGTCGCGTATCAAATACAGCACATACAAACACATGACGGCACGTAGGCCGTATTATAAATTACAACACAAATCCAATAATATTGGGTCTTTTTGGGCCATGACTATCACAAAAATAATATATAATTCTAAATTATATATTTTTCATAATTTTCTGTAATTTTTCATAATTTTTACAATTTTTATGAGTAAATTTTTCCCGGCGGTCCCGATTAGCGATTTCGGGCGCAATCGCGGAGCAAATCCCCTTGCTGGGTTAGGGGCAGTACTGTTGGTTGCTACTCGAAAAACCTAGAGGTTCCACTGTACAAAAATTTTGTACAAAGGTCTGAACCTTTTCCTAGCTACCATGTGTTCTTTTAAATTAAATTTTGGATCGCCTGCGGAACTTAACACGTTTGATCCAAAACTTAATTTATTTGTTCTTTTAGGTTTAGACTTGGATCTCCTGCGGAACTTAACACGTTCGATCCAAATCACCTAAGTTATTAATTCCATTAAATATTAATTTCCATAATTGGTTCCCAGTACTGACGTGGCGAGACACATGACCTTCTTGGATATGGGAGCAACCACCACCGACTAGAAAAAACCTTTTAAGGAAAGCTAATATTTAATTTCCTAAAATAACTTTAGGTTAACCGAAAGGAACAATCAAATCACAAGGAAAAGTAAAAAACAAAAGAACACAACATCGAAAAACATATTCGAAATACTAGAATCGTAAGCCTCTTGTATTTGGTATTATTTCCAAAAATAACTAGTATGATGCAGAAAGGAAAAATTACTAGTTATACCTTTTAGAAAGACCTCTTGATCTTCTACCGTATTCCTCTTATAACCTCAGACGTTGTGTGGGCAACGATCTTCCGAGATGAGAAACTACCAAAACACCTTCTTCTCCTCCTAGCTAGGTTCGGCCAAAACACAAGCTTCACCAAGGAAGAAGAAAAACCCCAACCAAACTCCAAGGGATGCAAGCTTTCTCTCCTTCTTCTTCTCCAAGTAGTATCCGGCCACCACAAGAGCTCCAAGGGAGATGAAGAATTTGGCCACCACAAAGAGGAAGAGAGGGAGAGAGGATGGCCGGCCACAACACCAAGGAAAAGAGGGAGAAAATAATAGAGGTTGTCTACCATGAAGGCACCCCCACCCCTTCTTTTATATTCCTTGGCTTTGGCAAATAAGGAAATTTATTTATAATAAAATTTCCTTAACTTTCCTTGACAACAATTAATTAATAAAAATTAAATAAAATTTCCTAATTAATTGTATATGGTCGGCCACCTTATGTAGAGCAAATAAGATGATTTTAATCAACAATTAAAACTTCCTTATTTGTCTTTGGAAATTAAAAAAAATAAAATTTCCCTTTATAATCCCTTCATGGTTGATAAAAATAAATTTCTATAATTTTAATTTTTCAACATGTGAATAATTTTCAAAGAGAAAAATAAAATATCTTTCCAATCTACAAATAAGGAAAGAGATCTAATCTCTTTCTTTAATCTTTTGTAGATCCTTTTAAGAGAGATATTTTAATTTTAATTCTCTTTAATAAATTATATCTTCCACATAATAAAAATTAAAAATTAAAATTATTTTTAATTTAATGGGGGCCGGCCACCTAAGCTTGGGTTCAAGCTAGAGCCTACCACCCATGAATTAAGGCTTGGCCGGCCCTAGCTTGAACCACAAGCTAGCTTGGCCGGCCCCTTTATCATGGGTATGAAGGTGAGTATAGGTGGGTATAGTACTCTATAAATAAGAGGCTACGATAGGGACCGAGAGGAGGAATTGGTTTTGGTCTCCCGATAAAATTAAGCATCCCGTGTTCGCCCCGAACACATAACTTAATTTTATCAATAATAATTCATTCCACTAGAGAACTATTATTGAACTACCGCACCAATCCCAAATTACATTTTTGGGCTCCTTCTTATTATGAGTGTGTTTGTCTCCCTGTGTTTAAGATATCGAATGTCCACTAATTAAGTGAGTTACTGACAACTCATTTAATTAATATTTTAGTCCAAGAGTAGTACCACTCAACCTTATCATCATGTCGGACTAAGTCCACCTGCAGGGTTTAACATGACAATCCTTATGAGCTCCTCTTGGGGACATTATCAACCTAGTATCTCTAGGACACAGTTTCCTTCTATAATCAACAACACACACTATAAGTGATATCATTTCCCAACTTATCGGGCTTATTGATTTATCGAACTAAATCTCACCCATTGATAAATTAAGAAATAAATATCAAATATATGTGCTTGTTATTATATTAGGATTAAGAGCACACACTTCCATAATAACTGAGGTATTCGTTTCTTTATTAAAGTCAGTATAAAAGAAATGACCTCTAATGGTCCTACTCAATACACTCCTAGTGTACTAGTGTAATTATATAGTTAAGATAAACTAATTCCTAATTACACTACAACCTTCCAATGGTTTGTTCCTTTCCATTTTGGTCGTGAGCTACTGTTTATAATTTATAAGGTACTGATAATATCATCTTCTGCATGTGACACCACATACTATGTTATCTACAATATAAATTAATTGAACAACTACAAACAAATGTAGATAATTTGATCAAATGTGATTCTTTATTCAAAATATATGTTTACAAAAGCTTAGGCTTTCAGTATACACTCCAACAATCTCCCACTTATACTAATGACTAAGCTGCCATATTTTCTGTCATACATCTGATTCCCATTCCCTCCACATGCCGATCGAAAGCTTTCACCGGAAGGGCCTTAGTGAAAGGATCTGCCAGGTTATCCGCTGATGCAATCTTGGCGATGACAACTTCTCCTCGCTTCATGATATCTCGTATCAGGTGGTACTTGCGCTCTATATGTTTACTCGCCTTATGGGCCCGTATCAGGTGATAACTGCACCGCTATTATCACAATAAATTGTGATGATTTTGGGCAAACCAGGAATCACATCTAAGTCCATTAGAAAGTTCCTAAGCCATACTGCTCCTTTAGTTGCCTCAGAGGCTGCTACATACTCAGCTTCCATGGTTGAGTCCGAAACACATTTCTGCTTAACACTCCTCCATGAAATGGCTCCACCTCCTAAAGTAAACACATAGCCTGATGTAGACTTACTGTTGTCCCTATCTGATTGGAAATCTGAATCCGTGTAACCCACAGGGAGCAAATCGTCTGCTTGGTAAACTAGCATATAATCTCTAGTCCTTCTCAGGTACTTTAATATATGCTTTACCGCAGTCCAATGTCCTTGTCCAGGGTTACTCTGATATCTACTGACCATGCCCACGACAAAACAGATATCAGGTCTCGTACATAGCATTGCATATATAAGGCTTCCTACAGCCGAAGCATAAGGAACTGCTTTCATGTCTTCTATCTCCTTTGATGTCTTCGGAGACATCTCTTTAGATAGAGCTATTCCATGCCTAAAAGGTAAGAATCCTTTCTTGGAATCCTGCATGCTAAAACGAGCAAGGACTGTATCTATATATGAAGCTTGGGACAGACACAACATTCTTTTCTTACGATCCCTTATAACTTTGATCCCAAGAATGTGTGCACAATCTCCTAAGTCCTTCATATCAAATTGTTTGGACAACCATACCCTTACGTCTGATAATACCTTGACATTGTTGCCAATTAACAAAATATCATCAACATATAGTACAAGAAATACCACCACGTTTCCGTTACACTTCTTGTATACACAAGACTCATCCGGACACTGAATAAATCCATATGACTGGATTACTTCATTAAACCGGATGTTCCAAGACCTTGAAGCTTGCTTTAGTCTATAAATGGACCGATTGAGCTTGCACACTAGATGCTCTTTGCCATTTTCAATGAACCCTTCTGGTTGCTTCATATGGATGTTCTCTTCAAGACTTCCATTTAGGAAAGTTGTCTTGACATCCATTTGCCAAATCTCATAATCCATATGAGCAGCAATGGATAAGAGTATCCGGATAGACTTAAGCATGACTATCGGTGAAAAGGTTTCCTTATAGTCGATTCCCTCTTTCTGAGTGTACCCTTTCGCAACAAGCCTAGCTTTGAAGGTTTCTACCTTCCCATCTGTCCCTCTTTTCCTTTTGTAGATCCACTTGCATCCAACGGCTTTTACACCATCAGGTGGTTCTACAAGCTCCCAGACCTTATTAGAGTACATAGACTCTATTTCAGAATTCATTGCCTTTTGCCAAGATGCTGCATCTATATCTTGGAGTGCTTCGTCATATGTTCGGGGATCAGGTTCATGTTTACCCGGGATCAAGTCCGAAGACTCTCCCAAAAACATGAATCTTTCAGGCTGCCTTACAACCCTCCCACTACGACGAGGCACTGTCTGTGGTTGTGTATCATGTGTGACACGTGTTGCAGTCTCTTGTGGTACTTCATCTTGTACTGTTGGTACTGAAGTAGACGTATCCTCTCTAAGTTCTTCTAAAACAACTTTGCTACTGGGCTTGTGATCCATTATATAGTCTTCTTCTAAAAACTGGGCATTGGTGCTAACAATGACCTTCTGGTCTTTAGGACTATAAAATAAACCACCTTTCGTTCCTTTGGGATACCCCACAAACACGCGAACTTCTGTACGAGATTCTAACTTATCAGCATCTGGTTTCAGCACATGTGCTGGACTACCCCAAATCCGAATATGTCTTAGACTGGGCTTTCGCCCATTCCACAATTCTGTGAGAGTAGAAGAAACTGATTTAGAATGTACTAAGTTCAGAATGTACACTGCTGTTTCCAGAGCGTATCCCCAAAATGAATTTGGTAATTCTGAATAACTCATCATCGATCTAACCATTTCCATAAGAGTCCTATTCCTTCGTTCTGCCACACCATTCTATTGAGGTGTACCAGGTGCAGACAGTTGGGATTGAATCCCGGCCTCTGATAAGTAATCCCTAAACTCTCCTAAGAGGTATTCGCCACCATGATCGGACCGTAGTGTCTTGATACTTTTACCTAGTCGTTTCTCCACATCAGCCTTGTATTCTTTGAATTTATCAAAGCACTCAGACTTGCGGTGCATTAGATAAATGTATCCGTATCTTGAATAATCATCTATAAAAGAGACAAAATATTCAAAACCACATCTTGCTTGGACAGACATAGGACCACACAAATCAGAATGAACCAATTCTAACACTTCTTTGGCTCTATACCCCTTGGCCTTGAACGGCCTCTTGGTCATTTTACCTTCCAAGCAAGATTCACAAGTTGGAAAATTTTCCAACTCTAATGAACCCAAAAGTCCATCGGCTATAAGCCTCTGAATCCTACTTAAGTTAATATGACCAAGCCTTAGATGCCAAAGATATGCTTGGTTCATTTCCGAAGGTTCTTTTTTTGAGTTAGAAAATGAGTTATAAATTTCCATGTTTTGCTATGTGGGAGAAATTGGATTTAAAGTATACAAATTGCCAACTAATGCACCAGAACAGATAATCACTTTATTTCTCTTAATAACTACATCGTTACTAAAGGAAACTGAATATCCATCTAAAAACAGTTTATAAACTGAAATTAAATTCTTTCTAAAACTGGGTACATAAAGACAATTTCTTAAAACCAAATTTCTATTTCTACTAAAAGATAAGTAGACGTCTCCCACTGCAATAGCCGCCACCTTAGTAGCATTGCCCATGTAGACGGTAATCTCTCCTTCAGATAGTCGTCGGGTTTCCTGGAACCCCTGCAAGGAATTGCAGACATGATCAGTGGCTCCCGTATCTACACACCAGGTGCTGGTAGATAACACCGCTAAACATGTTTCAACAACTAGAGCATGAGATATACCTTTGTTTTGGTTCCTACGAGGACAGTCCGCTTTCCAATGTCCTGACTGCTTGCAGATGAAGCACTTGCCCTTCGGCTTCTTCACTCCAGCTTTAGATGCTGTACTCTGAGATTTATTCACTTTCTTTGCTGAGCTAGCTTGTTTCTTCTTCTTCTTTCCTTTCGGTTTAGAAGTAGAACCATTTTCAGCATAGTGAATATGAGAATTATGACGAAACAAACCTTCTACTGCCTGAAGTTCTATCAGTAGTTCCGCCAATGAATATACCCTTTTGTTCATATTGTAATTCAGGCGGAATTGCTCAAAACTTCTCGGTAGTGTTTGGAGGATCATATCGATCTGGGTTTCCCCATCAATTTCTCCTCCAAGGATCTGTATCTCGTTCAGATAAGCCATCATCTTTAGGATATGATCCCTCACAGGAGTACCCTCTTGCATGGTGGCTGTCATTATCTTTCTCATGGCTTCTTGCCTAGAAGCCCTATCCTGGTGACCAAAGAGTTCCTTGAGATTGTTCATAATATCATAAGATGTTGGTAAATCTTGATGCTGATGTTGCAATACATTTGACATTGAAGCCAAAATGTAACACCGCGCCATCTTATCTGCTTTTACCCATTTCTTATGATATTCAATCTCCTCTTGGGTAGACTCACCAGTGGGTGCTTCAGGACAAGGCTCAGTCAGTACAAATTTATAGCTTTTAGCAGTAAGAACAATGTCCAGGTTCCTTTTCCAATCTATGTAATTAGGACCAGTAAGTCTATTCTGTTGTAGTATGATGGACAGTGGGCTGAAAGTCATCCTAAGAATCACAAATAAGTTTTGGTCAGAACTCTAAATTTAGAATAATATTGATTCCTCAAACAATACTATTTTAAATTAACCAACACCTCAAAACACCGTGAATTTTGTATGCCACGATAGTGTGGACGTATACAAATTCAACATTTGTAAAAGCAGGGTTTTAACCCATTAATTTTATTATCTTGTCAACCTAACTTTTTGACAAATAAAATTAATAGTTGGTGTCTTTTGGTCACACAAATAACAGCAGTGACTCCGATGGGGAGGATACTATTAGATGTGCCTAAGTGTATACCATTACTTGACACTAAGTGTAAAATACCGGAAATAGACGAATATTAATAAGGGAATTTTCTGGAATTTTTGGACATTTTTTGGGAATTTTTCGGAGCTCGTACGGACGAGTTGACGGGGATAAAAACGGGGCCCAGAAAAGCCTGTTTGGGTTACCCCATTTAAGCGAGGAATTGTTTCTTTTATAAATTCCTTATTTCCTTTTCTTTTTCATTTATTTTTTTTTCCGTGCCTATATTTCCTTCTCTCCCGAGCCTCACTCGGCCCCGACGCCGATTCTTCTCGCGCCGAAAGCCCTAACCGCCGGCGTGCACTAACCGCCGGCCACTCGGTGGTTCTTCTCCTTCCTCTTCTCCTCTTCCTTTGATGGCACAAACCACTCGCGGAGCATCTCAACGCTGCCGACTTCTGCCGAGCCCTCTTCTCTCTCGGGTCTTTGCCGAGCCGCCTTCTCTACTCGACAGCGACGTCGCCGCACGGGACAACACCGACGACTCTCGAGCCAACGCAGCCGAGGACCCGACTCTAGCCTCTGCCCCGACTCCAGCGACGCCGTCCCTGTGCCCTAGCACCGCCGCCGACACATCCCCTCACCTCTTGCCGCCGGCCACAGACCGAGCAGTGCCGACCATCACTGGAGACTGCTTGTTTCCGTGCCCTAACACTGCCTTGCTGCCCTCTTTTGTGCTCTGGATCAGCAATCGGCCACTGCAGCCTCCCTTGTGCGCTGTTTGGTTGATCGCAGCCTAGCTCCTTGCCCTAAATCTGCCGAGCCCTAATTTGTTCTTCACTGCCGTGCCCTAGGTTTTCCCCTTGTTGGTGAGTGAGGTAAGCAGCTTACCTTTGTTGTTTCTTTGTATTTGATCACTGGTTGGATGCAGAAATAACTCACAGATTTGGTTGATTGATATCTAGGTTTGGTGTCAACGGGATTAAGTTGTTGTTGGAGCTGAGGAATCTGATCATTATTCGTACACTTAGGTGAGCATGTTTAGTGAATTTGGTTGGGTTCCTATGGAGGATGTTCCATGCTGTATAATTTTGTATAGGGTATTAGGTTATATCTGGGTTAGATTTAATTTTGGGGTAGGCAATTGGTTATGTTAATTAGGGTTTTCCCTAATTTAGTCTCATGGATTTTATTTAGCTATTTAAATTCTTATGAATTTTAGCTAAATAAAAATATATATATTGATTGGTACAGGACATTGATTCGAGACGGTGTCTCGACGAGGGATCAATTTCGGATTGGACCTTTTCTATTTTCGGAGGCGGGTACTTTTGACTTATTGTCTTTGATATGCTTAGTAATTAAATTAACAAGATGCATTAATTGTGTTTCTTACTTGTTTCGGTTAATCACTGCCCAATACATGCTACCTGTTGATTGATTGTTTGTTTACATCTTGTATGGATATGTACCTGATTCCACATGCTCATGGGTAGTGATATAACCATATTTTACCATGTCAGGACTTAGGTTTGATACCTTATAGGATCAGATACCTTGATATGATTCATTAGCTTTGGTGCACATTATGATATGTCCAGAGATTGGTTTAGTATATTACCATGTTTAGTGACATGCACCATTCGCATGATTGCATGCTGAGTGATTGATTGCTCCTTTATTGTCGAGCACTTTGCCAGTTTCATCACTGTTGCTCCGTTGTGACGCTCATGGGTAGCGGGACACAGTGGTAGCACGTCGGTTTGACTCTTCGGTGCTCCGTTGATCCGCTCATGGGTAGTGTGGCGTGTAGCACGTTAGAGATTCCTCCGTCATAGTGTACCAGGAGATGAGAGCATTGCGCTCCCCATTTATGATTTGGGGTAGAAGGATATGTACTCCGACAGCATCCGTCCACTCGATCACTCATCGGGAGTAGTGTTGCAGAGTGTGCGGTTGTCATAGCCCTACCCACTCGGTCCCACCATTGTTGATGGCTGACTGGCGTCGGGGTGACCATGACATTGGCATCATATGCATGATGCATTTATTGTTTGTGTTTGTGTTTGTTGCACTTATATGCTGCACATTGCTTGGATACCTTGATTGACATGCATACAGGTCTTCTATACCTTTCGGACTGTTTGTCCTTTTACCGGGTCCTGGTTAGTACAGATTCTCTCCTGTCTTCTTCGGTTTGTAGTTACCTTTATCTTTATCAGGAGACTGTACGCATGATTAGTGCTAGGTGTTATTTCTTTACTTTGCATATCAATTGTACCTGCTGAGTGTTGGACTCACCCCGCCTCCATTGTTGATATTTTCAGGTTGATGCTGTCAGGAGAGAGTTCCAGTTGCTGGTCCCTGCAGACCTCGAGGATGTGATTGGTTTTTCATTTGGTTTCCTTTTCTGTTCTAGACTATTTGGACTTGTTATGTTCTGGATTTATTTACTTATGGACATGGTATAGATTTTATTATATCGATGGATTTGGATTTGGTTTTTATTCTACTACATGCCTGCCTGGATGGCAGAAGAGGTGAGTTCGTCGGATTTGAGCTTTACGAGTGTAGTGGAGTAGGGTGGATTTAGTCGAGTATTATTTCTTGTTTAATTATCTTAGCTGCGTGGTTGTGTGACGGTGAATAGATTATATATAAGCTGCGTGGTGATGTTTTATTTTGTTGTTATTATTCCGGTACTTTGGTGAGGTATTTTGAGATGTAGAAAAGTTTGATTGTCCATGCGGGGAGATCTTGAAATTTTCTCGGACGGGGACTCCTCCAGGCGTGACAATTTAGTGGTATCGAGCCAGTTTTACGATATTTTGTTTCGTATTTTGGGATTTATCTGATACCAATTTATTTGGTATCGAGCGGGTTATGATACCGCTTTCGGTGTTCGGAGATTTATCGGATACCTGTTGTTGGTATTCTGGATTTATGGGTTAGCCAAGTTTGCGAGTCAAACTGGGCATTATCGGATTTTCGATATGGTTATGTTTCGGATTTATTTGGATTTCCGGCGATATGTACGTTCGGAATTTTGAGGTCAAATTGGGGACTGGACAGCGACGGAACATCTCCAGACGGCAAATAGGTATGTTGTTATTTTATGTTTGTTATATTGGTATTGATATCTGTAATTTAATTTAACAGATATGAGACGATCTACTCGTATTGCTGCGAGACGTGGTGCTGGACGACCACGTGCGAGGACCACGGGATCTCTGGATATGCCAGAGATGCCCACTGTTAGTGAGCCTGTCAGTCAGGGACAGACTCAGGATGCAGCGGGAGCATCGGGCTCTCAAATCCCGATAGCTCCTGTAGAGATACCTACTTTGGCCACACTGACGGTATCCGCCTACCACATTTACCGTACCATTAGGGTACCATTGGTGTGCAGACATACGCTCAGTAGCGACCTCGACGTATTCGATACCACCGCCATGGACCTCGATTGTACCCTACACGGTGCTTTGTGCCCCATTGACTCTGATGGCGGTGCACCATATCCGTACCATTACCTCACCGTACCTCCAGTGCCACCATTTTGTTCCCGATCGGTACCACCGGCTTATGCTCCGGTATATCCAGCAGCATCGGGAGTTCCTCCTCCGGTTTATTCAGCGGTACCACACATAGTATCGGCTCCGTGTTTCGCGTTCCTGCGGACACAACTCCGATATTGCCATTTGCCGCGAGCTAGGATTCCGGCCTTGGCGAGTCGATGAAGACTCGTTTCACTATTTTCCGCGGAGATCTCGATCCAAGTATAGCTCTGTCATGGATAGAGACTATGGGCGGACTTTCTTCTATATGGCTTGCTTGGTGGGAGAAAGCGGTGGTGCTTACTATTTGGGATGAAGCTAATGCAGTGGGTTACTCGGTTCTATTATTGGTGGCGCAGCGTCACATGGACGAGTTCGAGAGAGGCTTTTGAGGCGTTTCTTTCCATCTTATCGGATGGCTCGTGACGAGTTTTATGAGTCGAGGCGGAATAATCGCTCGATGACCGAGTATATCTTGAATTCCTCCGGTTGGCACAGTTTTGTCCAGAGTTAGTTGCGGAGGACAGAACTCGCATGATGCAGTTTATACAGGGATTGGACGGTTACCTGCATGTACAGCTTGCCGGATTAGGGATTACATCTTACTCTGATGCATTGAATCGAGCTTTGATGATAGAGTTAGCTCGGCAGACAGCATATCCGGACAGGAAAAGAAAGCATACGGGTCAGACATCAGGGCAGGTCCAGCAGACACAGGCGACAGGACAGCATCAGAGTAGTCGCAGACGATCAGGTCAGAGTTCTTCTGGGGTTTCTCGTAGGCCTCAGAAGTCAGGACAGTTTTCCTCAGGACGTTTCCGGTCTCCTCGGCAGGATCGGAAACAGTCCACCAGCGATATACAGTGTTTCCGATGTGGTTCCAGAGACCACATCACTTCAGCCTGCACTCTGGAACAGTCAGTTTGCTTTTATTGCAAACTGCCTGGGCACCAGAGCCGAGATTGTCAGCTGAAAGCTCAGCACACGGCTTCCGGAGGGTCAGGTCAGAGGGGACAGTCTAGTCAGTCAGGGGCATATCGTGGAGGGCAGAAAGCCCAATCTTCACAGCGTCAGCAGGGAGCAGCTCCCTCCGCAGCAGCATTTGGCATGCTTGGACAGGAGTACTCCAGTGCTTCTGTAGCACCCCAGAGTTTTGCTTCAGGACCTTATTATCCGACTCAGGGGCAGTATCAGACTCAGTCCCAGCCAGCTGCACAGTATCAGTCACCATCCTCTCAGTCTTATCTGGCACATAGTCCAGCAGCGCCTCAGTGGCAGGCTTCTGCCCAGCCGCAGCAGCCGCTGGCAGCGTTACCACCTCCTCCTCCGCCAGAGACTGGTCGTGTTCATGCTATTACCAGAGAGGATGCTCAGCGGGCCGACGGATCCGTTTTCCGCGGTACGATTTCTATTTATGCATTTACTGCTGATATTTTGATTGATACTGGTAGTTCGCATTCTTTTATATCCCGTACCTTTATGCGGGAGATTGGTAGATTACCTACTGTTAGGTTGCGGCGATTGACTGTCTCCCTACCGTCCGGTGATACTTTAGACGTCACCCAGGAGATCAGAGGTTGCCCGTTAGACTTTGGCAACATGATACTTACGGTAGATCTTCTAGTATTGGAGATGATCGAGTTTGATGTCATACTTGGCATGGATTGGCTGTCAGTTTATCATGCTACCGTTTGCCTGACGAGGGTGGTCACCTTCCGACCTCGAACCAACCCTCGTGGAGTTTCACCGGCATTAGAGACGGTATCTCGATTATTTCGGCGATTCGGTAGCGCTGTCTCACACCGTCATGGTTTTGTTGTCGTTGATCGATGCGAGGGCGGTAGTAGTTCGCACTTTCAAGCGTTCACGTAGTCGGAGTACCGGATGTATTTCGGAGCTACTGGTTTGCCTCCCGAAGGCGGTGGAGTTCGCTATTGGTGATTAGGGAACCGCACCGACATCAGCTCCGTATCGTATGGCACCAAAAGAGTTGAACGAGCTGAAGGTTCAACTCCAGGAGCTTTTAGACAGAGGATTCATTCGCCCTAGTGTTTCACCATGGGGTTCTCCAGTTCTGTTTGTCAAGAAAAAGGATGGTACTATGAGGTTGTGTATTGACTACAGGCAGCTGAATGCAGTGACCGTCAGAAATAAATATCCATTACCATGGATTGAGGATTTGTTTGATCAGCTCAGAGGTACATCAGTGTATTCTAAGATTGATCTGCGATCCGGATATCATCAGCTGAGGGTCAGAGACTCAGATATTCAGAAGACAACTTTTCGTACCAGATACGGTCATTATGAGTTTTTGGTAATGCCATTTGGGCTTACCAATGCTCCAGCGGTGTTTATGGACTTGATGAACCGCATTTTTCTTGAGTATCTGGATCAGTTTGTTATCGTTTTCATTGATGACATATTGGTCTACTCTCGTTCCGAGGAGGAGCATGCCTGACATCTTATACGATCTTGGAGATTCTTAGGCGGCATCGGTGTGCGAAGTTGACAAGTGTGCATTCAGCTATCTTGATTGGTTTTCTTGGACACGTGGTTTCTAGCGGTATTTCATTGATCCTCGAGAAGATCGGTATCACGGTTGGGGCGGTAAAGTCGATTCGAGATTCGCGATTTTCTAGGATTGGCGGATATTACCGGCGTTTTGTCGAGGACTTCTCGCGTATTGCTATGCCACCGACATTACCCGGAAAGGCGTGAAGTTCGTATGGTCAGGGATTGCGAGACCCGGCTTCCGGTAGATTAGTGTCGGCTCAGTTTTGGTTTTATACGGAGATGATGGATTTGTACTTTACACCGACATCTCTCGCTGTTCTGATGCAGCACGGCCGAGTAGTCTCTTATGCTTCTCGTCGGTGAAGGAGCATGAGAAGAACTACCGATTCATGACCTAGAGTTAGCTGCCATCATCTTTGCTCGAAGCTATGGCGACATCATTTATATGGTATCACATTTGAGATTCTCACCGATCATAAGAGTCTCAAATACATTTTCACTCGGAAGGAGCTTAATCTCCGACAGAGAGGAGATGGATGGAGTTCTGAAGGACTATGATTGTACCATTAGCTACCACCGGAAAGCTAATGTGGTTGCAGAATCTTTCGGCGGAAGTCGAGAGGACTTTGGCTTGCCGGACTTGATCCGGACTTGATTCGAGTTTCTCGGAGTTAGATCTTGAGGAGCAGGGGCCGACAGAGCGGGGTATTCTTGTTACCATGGTTGCTCGATCGTCGATCGGGACGAGGATCCGAGAGGCCGAGCTAGTGATCGGCATTTGCGGTTTATTAGCAGTCAGATAGCTTCAGGGCAGCCGAGTTTACACGAGACGAGGAGGGTATCATATACTTCCGAGGATTATGCGTACCTCGGTCTCATCCGGTCTTACGGGAGCTACTACAGGAGGCACATCGTTCTCGATTTGCGATCCATCGGTGGAACCCGTATGTATCGGGACTTGAGGCGTTCCTCTTGGTGGAGCGACATGAAGAAAGACATCGCGGTTCGTAGCTAGATGTCTTGTATGCAGCAGTGAAGGTGAACACCAGAGACTGCAGGATTACTTCAGCGGATTCCTATTCACGAGTGGAAGTGGGATCACATTACCATGGACTTTGTGGTAGGGTTGCGAGGACACGGCGAGGCCATGACGTTGGGTAATCGTTGATCGATTAACCAAATCATGCACTTCTTAGCGATCCATGGATCGATTGGCGGATCTGTATAGTCGAAGATTATCGGACTACATGGTGTTCCGTTGAGTATCATTTGGATAGAGATCCACGGTTTACATCTCGTTTCTGGCTGCAGCAGGCCTTGGGCACAGCTCCGTTTGAGTATAGCTTTCCATCCGCAGACAGATGGGCGGTCAGAGCGGACCATTCGGACTTTAGAGGACCTGCTGAGGTCATGTGTTATGGATTTCGGAGGCGGTTGGGAGGACCATCTGCCGTTGGTAGAGTTTGCCTACAACAACGGCTTCCATTCGGCTATCCAGATGCCGTTTGAGGTGTTGTATAGTAGACCTTGTCGGACACTGTCCTTTGGGATGAGGTTGGAGAGGCTCAGTTGTTGGGACCTCATAGAGTTCAGCGGGATGCAGAGTTGGTCCGTACTATCAGACGGAGGATGTCGAGGCGCAGGATCGTCGGAAGAGTTATCTGATCGAGACGCAGACCACTAGAGTTCTCTGTTGGCGACCATGTATTTCTCGAGTTTCACCCACGAAAGGGTGAAGAGATTTGGCCTCGGAGGTAAGCTCGCGGTACATTGGTCCTTCGAGATCTTGGAGAGGATCGGGGGATAACTTACCGATTGGCACTACCTGTCAGGCGTTCACGATGTATTTCACGTATCGATCTGAGGAGATCGTGCACGATCCACACATGTCTTTGGAAGATATTCGGTTCGATTCGACTGACATTACATATGAGGAGGTTCCGTACGGATTCTCGACTGGAAAGAGCGTCAGTTGCGGAACAAGACTATCCGACTGGTTAAAGTCGGATGGCAGCATCATTCGGACGAGGAGGTTACTTGGGAGCTCGAGGATACTATCCGAGCTCGATATCCCCATCTTTTCACTTAAGGTATGTGATTTAGTTTACCGTTCAGCATTTATACTTTATATCTGTTGTTAGTACTTGCTGATGGTAGATAACGAAATTTGGGGACCAAATTTTTATTAGTGGGGGAGAATGTAAAATACCGGAAATAGACGAATATTAATAAGGGAATTTTCCGGAATTTTTGGACATTTTTCGGGAATTTTTCGGAGCTCGTACGGACGAGTTGACGGGGATAAAAACGGGGCCCAGAAAAGCCTGTTTGGGTTACCCCTTTTAAGCGAGGAATTGTTTCTTTTATAAATTCCTTATTTCCTTTTATTTTTCATTTATTTTTTTTTCCGTGCCTACATTTCCTTCTCTCCCGAGCCTCACTCGGCCCCGACGCCGATTCTTCTCGCGCCGAAAGCCCTAACCGCCGGCGTGCACTAACCGCCGGCCACTCGGTGGTTCTTCTCCTTCCTCTTCTCCTCTTCCTTTGATGGCACAAACCACTCGCGGAGCATCTCAACGCTGCCGAGCCCTCTTCTCTCTCGGGTCTTTGCCGAGCCGCCTTCTCTACTCGACAGCGACGTCGCCGCACGGGACAACGCCGACGACTCTCGAGCCAACGCAGCCGAGGACCCGACTCTAGCCTCTGCCCCGACTCCAGCGACGCCGTCCCTGTGCCCTAGCACCGCCGCCGACACATCCCCTCACCTCTTGCCGCCGGCCACAGACCGAGCAGTGCCGACCATCACGGAAGTCATCTCCAAGCCATGCTCTGGATCAGCAATCGGCCACTGCAGCCCTCCCTTGTGCGCTGTTTGGTTGATCGCCGTCTAGCTCCTTGCCCTAAATCTGCCGAGCCTTAATTTGGTCCTCACTGCCGTGCCCTAGGTTTTCCCCTTGCTGGTGAGTGAGGTGAGCAGTTTACCTTTGTTGTTTCTTTGTATTTGATCACTGGTTGGATGCAGAAATAACTCACGGATGTGGTTGATTGATTTCTAGGTTTGGTGTCAATGGGATTAAGCTGTTGTTGGAGCTGAGGAATCTGATCATTATTCGTACACTTAGGTGAGCATGTTTAGTGAATTTGGTTGGGTTCCTATGGAGGATGTTCCATGCTGTATAATTTTGTATAGGGTATTAGGTTATATCTGGGTTAGATTTAATTTTGGGGTAGGCAATTGGTTATGTTAATTAGGGTTTTCCCTAATTTAGTCTCGTGGGTTTTATTTAGCTATTTAAATTCTTATGAATTTTAGCTAAATAAAAATATATATATTGATTGGTATAGGACATTGATTCGAGACGGTGTCTCGACGAGGGATCAATTTCGGATTGGACCTTTTCTATTTTCGGAGGCGGGTACTTTTGACTTATTGTCTTTGATATGCTTAGTAATTAAATTAACAAGATGCATTAATTGTGTTTCTTACTTGTTTCGGTTAATCACTGCCCAATACATGCTACCTGTTGATTGATTGTTTGTTTACATCTTGTATGGATATGTACCTGATTCCACATGCTCATGGGTAGTGATATAACCATATTTTACCATGTCAGGACTTAGGTTTGATACCTTATAGGATCAGATACCTTGATATGATTCATTAGCTTTGGTGCACATTATGATATGTCCAGAGATTGGTTTAGTATATTACCATGTTTAGTGACATGCACCATTCGCATGATTGCATGCTGAGTGATTGATTGCTCCTTTATTGTCGAGCACTTTGCCAGTTTCATCACTGTTCGGTGCTCCGTTGTGACGCTCATGGGTAGCGGGACACAGCGTGGTAGCACGTCAGTTTGACTCTTCCGGTGCTCCGTTGATCCGCTCATGGGTAGTGTGACGCAGCGTGTAGCACGTTAGAGATTCCTCTCCGTCATAGTGTACCGGGAGATGAGAGCATTGCGCTCCCCCATTTATGATTTGGGGTAGGAGTACGTATGTACTCCGATAGCATCCCGTCCACTCGATCACTTATCAGGAGTAGTGTTGCAGAGTGCACGGTTGTCATAGCCCTACCCACTCAGTCCCACTATTGTTGTGAGTCGGCTGACTGGCGTCAGGGGTGACCATGACATTGGCATCATATGCATGATGCATTTACTGTTTGTGTTTGTGTTTGTTGCACTTATATGCTGCACATTGCTTGGATACCTTGATTGACATGCATACAGGTCTTCTATACCTTTCGGACTGTTTGTCCTTTTACCGGGTCCTGGTTAGTACAGATTCTCTCCTGTCTTCTTCGGTTTGTAGTTACCTTTATCTTTATCAGGAGACTGTACGCATGATTAGTGCTAGGTGTTATTTCTTTACTTTGCATATCAACTGCTGAGTGTTGGACTCACCCCGCCTCCATTGTTGATATTTTCAGGTTGATGCTGTCAGGAGAGAGTTCCAGTTGTTGGTCCCTGCAGACCTCGAGGATGTGATTGGTTTTTCATTTGGTTTCCTTTTCTGTTCTAGACTATTTGGACTTGTTATGTTCTGGATTTATTTACTTATGGACATGGTATAGATTTTATTATATCGATGGATTTGGATTTGGTTTTTATTCTACTACATGCCTGCCTGGACGGCAGAAGAGGTGAGTTCGTCGGATTTGAGCTTTACGAGTGTAGTGGAGTAGGGTGGATTTCGAGTCAGAGTATTATTTTACTGTTTAATTATCTTAACTGCGTGGTTGTGACAGTCAGAGGCTGAATAGATTATATATAACTGCGTGGTGATGTTTTATTTTGTTGTTATTATTCCAGCCACCTGTGGCTGAGGTATTTGTGAGATGTAGAAAAGTTTCAGGTTGTCCACCGTACAGGGGAGATGCTGCCGAAATTTTCTCGGACAGGGACTCCTCTGGGGCGTGACACTAAGTCCATTAATAAGATTGTGCCCCTTCCGATGGGGAAGATCACACGCTCTTAATTAACTTCCTATAGTCATCCAAAATGGAAGTTTGTTCTAGTGATCCACAAACAAGCACATCCGATATGGAGGTTGGCACTCAGAGCCAACGCGCAAGCTTGTTTGCATCACTTACAAACCAGTAATGGAGACCGTGGAATTTATTTAAAATCCCTCTCTCACTTAGTTATTTATAAATGAGGAATTTTAACTATGCTAGCCTACTAGACATGTTTACTAACATGCACACACATCACAATATAAAAGTAATAAATGAAAAACTAATTTTCAACTATTATGACTTTTATCTATTGTTGTCCTCCGTGTGTCGCCAACCCTAGCTGCTGCCTTATTTGGCCACCGCCATCGGGTCTTGCTGTCGCATCCATCTTGCTCCTTGTTCCGCTGCGCCTCTGGTCCTCAAAAGGTTCCACGCCTTGCAAGATTCGATCCGCGACATAAATAGAATTTTACATTTTTCGATCCTATATTCCTCGAAGGAATGTACATGTGAACTAGATTGAACATAAAATAAAAATTTACATCCATCGATCCTATATTTCATAAAAGGAATGTACATGTAACTAGATCAAAAATAAAATCCTAATTAAAAACTAAATACCGCTTCTGCTGTATTTTATAATACAATCATGCACACACATATAATTGCCCTTGACATGTCCAAGGGTCCAATCACACACATAAAGAAAACTATAAGCCATAATAGTTGGATCCTGCATCCACAAAGTTAGCACATCCTACTATTAACCTGCCTAAATTATGTATGACATGTGCATAATTAAACTAATACCAAATACACAGAGGCAAAACCCTAGCTCCGATACCAATTTTTGGTTGCTACTCGGAAAACCTAGAGGTTCCACTGTACAAAAATTTTGTACAAAGGTCTGAACCTTTTCCTAGTTACCATGTGTTCTTTTAAATTAAATTTTGGATCGCCTGCGGAACTTAACACGTTTGATCCAAAACTTAATTTATTTGTTCTTTTAGGTTTAGACTTGGATCTCCTGCGGAACTTAACACGTTCTATCCAAATCACCTAAGTTATTAATTCCATTAAATATTAATTTCTATAATTGGTTCCCAGTACTGACGTGGCGAGGCACATGGCCTTCTTGGATATGGGAGCAACCACCACCGACTAGACAAAACCTTTTAAGGAAAGCTAATATTTAATTTCCTAAAATAACTTTAGGTTAACCGAAAGGAACAATCAAATCACAAGGAAAAGTAAAAAACAAAAGAACACAACATCGAAAAACATATTCGAAATACTAGAATCGTAAGCCTCTTGTATTTGGTATTATTTCCAAAAATAACTAGTATGATGCGGAAAGGAAAAATTACTAGTTATACCTTTTAGAAAGACCTCTTGATCTTCTACCGTATTCCTCTTCTAACCTCGGATGTTGTGTGGGCAATGAACTTCCGAGATGAGAAACCACCAAAACACCTTCTTCTCCTCCTAGCTAGGTTCGGCCAAAACACAAGCTTCACTAAGGAAGAAGAAAAACCCCAACCAAACTCCAAGGGATGCAAGCTTTCTCTCATTCTTCTTCTTCTTCTCCAAGTAGTATCCTGCCACCACAAGAGCTCCAAGGGAGATGAAGAATTCGGCCACCACAAAGAGGAAGAGAGGGAGAGAGGATGGCCGGCCACAACACCAAGGAAAAGAGGGAGAAAATAATAGAGGTTGTCTACCATGAAGGCACCCCCACCCCTTCTTTTATATTCCTGGGCTTTGGCAAATAAGGAAATTTATTTATAATAAAATTTCCTTAACTTTCCTTGAAAACAATTAATTAAGAAAAATTAAATAAAATTTCCTAATTAATTGTATATGGCCGGCCACCTTATGTAGAGCAAATAAGATGATTTTAATCAACAATTAAAACTTCCTTATTTGTCTTTGGAAATTTTAAAAAATAAAATTTCCCTTTATAATCCCTTCATGGTTGATAAAAAGAAATTTCTATAATTTTAATTTTTCAACATGTGAATAATTTTCAAAGAGAAAAATAAAATATCTTTCCAATCTATAAATAAAGAAAGAGATCTAATCTCTTTCTTTAATTTTTTGTAAATCCTTTTAAGAGAGATATTTTAATTTTAATTCTCTTTAATAAATTATATCTTCCACATAATAAAAATTAAAAATTAAAATTATTTTTAATTTAATGGGGGCCAGCCACTTAAGCTTGGGTTCAAGCTAGGGCCGGCCACCCATGAATTAAGGCTTGGCCGGCCCTAGCTTGAACCAAGGCTTGGCCGGCCCTAGCTTGAACCACAAGCTAGCTTGGCCGGCCCCTTTATCATGGGTATGAAGGTGAGTATAGGTGGGTATAGTACTCTATAAATAAGAGGCTACGATAGGGACCGAGAGGAGGAATTGGTTTTGGTCTCCCGATAAAATTAAGCATCCCGTGTTCGCCCCGAACACATAACTTAATTTTATCAATAATAATTCATTCCACTAGAGAACTATTATTGAACTACCGCACCAATCCCAAATTACATTTTTGGGCTCCTTCTTATTATGAGTGTGTTTGTCTCCCTGTGTTTAAGATATCGAATGTCCACTAATTAAGTGAGTTACTGACAACTCATTTAATTAATATTTTAGTCCAAGAGTAGTACCACTCAACCTTATCATCATGTCGGACTAAGTCCACCTGCAGGGTTTAACATGACAATCCTTATGAGCTCCTCTTGGGGACATTATCAACCTAGTATCTCTAGGACACAGTTTCCTTCTATAATCAACAACACACACTATAAGTGATATCATTTCCCAACTTATCGGGCTTATTGATTTATCGAACTAAATCTCACCCATTGATAAATTAAGAAATAAATATCAAATATATGTGCTTGTTATTATATTAGGATTAAGAGCACACACTTCCATAATAACTGAGGTATTCGTTTCTTTATTAAAGTCAGTATAAAAGAAACGACCTCTAATGGTCCTACTCAATACACTCCTAGTGTACTAGTGTAATTATATAGTTAAGATAAACTAATTCCTAATTACACTACAACCTTCCAATGGTTTGTTCCTTTCCATTTTGGTCGTGAGCTACTGTTTATAATTTATAAGGTACTGATAACATCATCTTCTGCATGTGACACCACATACTATATTATCTACAATATAAATTAATTGAAAAACTACAAACAAATGTAGATAATTTGACCAAATGTGATTCTTTATTCAAAATATATGTTTACAAAAACTTAGGCTTTCAGTATACACTCCAACAAGTACCCCTACCCGCGATCTAACCATCGCGAGTTGCTCCTAAGAGATCCTACAGCGCCTTAGCCCGCTGTCCCAAAAAGTTTTGGGTCGAAACATTGTCGTAACGGAAAAATCTTCTCGGTAGTCGAAGCCTACAAGTGTCTAAATACTTGTGTTTCGCTTCTACGAGAAAAATACCCTTTAAAACTATAAAAATCATGAAATTACAGAAATTCACAGAATGTTTATTTTTCATTAAAACCAAAATAAACTCGTACACGCCTTCGCACGTGGCTCTGATACCACTGTTGGGTTTTTCGGGCCGCGAAAACCGCTTTTTCGCGTCGCGGAAACCCCGAAACTCCCTAGCCAATGGATCCGTGCGAAGAGTATAGAATAAAATTTTACATGTACGAGTTTACTTACTAGATCTACTCTTAGATCTATATGTTTAGAAAATTACCCTTGATGCGTGCCCTTTTCGAATCCCGCTCGTCCAAGGAAGTGCCGGATCTCAAGATTGTCAACGTAGACAATCCTCTAGAAGTATCCACACGAACAAGATGTGTTCTCTAACACACAAGGATGCAGAAGAGAACACCACAAGTGTGCTAGCACTTCTTGATGCTCTCGGATGGGATTGGAAGAAGAAGAAAGGAAAAGAAGAGAACATACTCCTCTAAAAATCTCTATGTGACTTTTACTAACCTTTCTTCTTGGATTAGACTCACTCTCCTTTCTTCTCCCTTGCTTGAAACCCAAGACCAAGAGAAGAGAAGGAGCAAAAAGAGATCTTGAGGAATAAAATGATGTGAATGTGAGTGAATGAAAAATTCATTCTCATTCAAAACCAAAAAGGTAACCCCCATTCTCATTAAATGTGGCCATTAAAGAGAATAGATTTGTAACCCCCATGAGGTGGCACACTTTGATGATGTGGCACATCGTCATTAGTCCTCCTAATGCCAAATCACTAATGATGTGGCAAATAGTCAAGTCAAACTTGACTCTTCCTCTTCCTCTCAAGTCAAGTCAAACTTGACTTAATCTCTCTCATGGTTGATCTAATCCAACCATTTAATTCAAGCCAATTTAATATAATGAATCTAATTCATTTAATTAAATTGATTCAATGAGTCATAATCTAAATTAGACTCATTGAGCACATGAATAAACTTGAGTCCAACTCAATTAGCCCAATTAGGATTACTCTTAATCCAATTTGATTCATCACATGAATCTAATCCTCTTGGTTCATCATATGAACCTAATCTCCATCCACTTGTTCTTTGTGTGTGACCCAATAGGTTCTTGTAACGTTGGCAATGCCTCTAAACCCATTTAGGACCATAAGTAATGAGCGGTATCTAGCAATACATCATTACTACCCAAGTTACAAGAATGTTGAGATCCAACATCACCTTGTGAATACTAATTGTGACTCCTCACAATATATGACAAGTGTCCTTCTATCCTAAACATCTAGATTGATTAATGTGAGGCATAGACCGTGTCATCCTCTAATCAATCTAAATCTTGAACTCCAAGTAGACTCACTAAAACAAATGAGCTCAATATCTCATATTGACTCATTTGGGCATGACCATGCACTTCGTGGTCTCACTCTATCAAGAATACCGATGTCTCTCCCGTCATATAGGAGGGATAGATCCCATCTACATCACTCACATCCCTCTGCATAATTCGTTACATACCCAGTAATCGCCTTTATAGTCCACCCAGTTACGGGTGACGTTTGACGAAACCAAAGTACATAACTCCTTATGTAGGGATCCATGGTGACTTCAGGTCCAAGGACTAGTAGTCATACTAATAGCCACATGAGAAAGTATATGACACGCATATAACAATCCATGATACTTTCTCATGGCGGGTCATTCAGTATACATTCTCTAATGCATACCCATGTGTCAACTTGATATCTCTATATCCATGACTTGTGAGATCAAGTCATCGAGTTGACCTACATGCTAGTCTTATTGCATTAACATTGTCCCTGAATGTTAATACTCGACTAGGAATGATTAAGAGTAGTGTTCCCTATATCATCTCACTATCGGTTCAACTAACCGATTGATATAGGTGAGAACCTTCTACTCAAGGACGCTATTATACTTAGTTTATTTGGCACCAATACAAGTAAGTATAATAACCAAAACAAATGCCTTTTCTTTATATAGAATATGATACAACAAGTCCATAATACAATCATCAAATGATTGGCTCTAGGGCTCTAGCTAACAGTTAGGTATGATTCTTACCCTCCGATAAAATGTATGATGCAATTAAAATGCTAAGTAGATCCTTATGTAAAAACTAGGACAAAATATATAATTTTAAAGAAAAACTATGTATACCTATTAGAAGATTTGGACAAACTTAAGTTTGAAAATGTAAAATTAAATGAACAAATAGGAAAATTAAAATAAAAAAAACATTTTGTATATTCAAATTTATATGCTCAAAAAGTAATTTTAGGTATTATGGAGGACCAAATTGGTATTTGAAAAATCATAGGGTCAAATTATAAGGATCTCAAGAAATAATATTCCAAGAAAATTCTTGATAAATTTAGTAGGTAGAAATTTATTTTGGGATCCAAAATCTGCTCTAATTTATTAAATTTCCTTTATTTGCATTAATTTGGTTAAGTAGCATGATTGGAGAAGTTATTTTTTAAACCCTCCCTATTCAATTATTTTTATTTAATTTTTTTTTCTGTAATAAAAAATTATTCTATCTATTTGTAAAAAAACTTTTGAGATTTTTCCACCTTTAAATAATTTTTTTATAAATTTTTTAACAAAAATTAAATTTTTAAAATTAAAAATCTTTTAGAGATTAATTTTTAAAAACCATAATTTTTCTATAGATAACCATTATATTTTCAATGTTCAAAAAATTTGTTGGCGTCAAATTTTATTTTTAAGTATTTAATTACAAAAAACATTATTTATGCAAATAAAAATATTTTCCCACTAACATAAAATCTATTTTTTCATGATTTTTTTGTATGATTAGGTTGATAATGATTAATATTGACAAAAAGAAATTTAGATTTTTTTTTTGAAGATTATAAGTAATTTTTAAATTTTATTTAGACAATTACAATTATAATTCTTAGAAATTAATTTATATGAAACATAATTGTTTGAAAAATATATAGATGTACATTCTGTCTATATCGACCCATAGAATTTTTTTTAGATTTTTTATATATATATCCTTTTCATTTTATTCACATATTTTTTTTGTATAATCAAAGGGGGATAAATGATGAGGGTTAAGTTCAGGGGGAGATCATAAATTTATAAATTTATTTAAAACATAAATTTTTTTATTGTTTGTTTACTCTAATTTTGACTCCGGTTGATGCACATCAAAAAGAGAGAGATTTTATGTACCCCAGGTTAATTTTGATGTGATTAACTAAGTTAAGAGAAGAACTTGTGTCTTGTGTACAGGAACTTAAGAATACAAGAAGTTGAGTGAAAGACATAGTGAGCGAGAAGGATGACATAGAAAGAAAGTCAGGAGGAGGAGCTACAGAAGAGTACACCGGTGGAACGAGAAAGACGAGCACGACGCATCCGAGGGATGATAAACTGGGAGGAAGTCCACTTAAGGAGAAGGTCGGAGTTGGGTTCGGATGAACTCAACTTTGAACGATCAGAGCATCATTCAAGTGAGCGAAGATTGAACCAAGGCTCCTCTGATGCCACTATATTAGGTTTTTGAATGTTACGTGGATAAAACTTATTCAGTTGGAGGCACCATGGACCATTCGAGGCGTCTCGGATCACCACATTAGCAAAATGGTCACTTTGACCATTGAGCCATAAATAGAGCTCTGAAGCCAGTTGTAAAGGACACACTATGCACTTTCATTTCTAATTGCATTCTTTCTAATCATTTTTCAATTCATGTAAGGGGCTTCTTCGCCTCCGACGTTATCGAAGAAGGAGTTCTTAGTGCACTTGATTGTGCTTTGGATTAACACTCTCCCCGGTTGTAAACTAAGTAACTCTTCGTGTCCCCTTTATTTTTTATCTTATTTATTTCTACTTAATTAATGTGTGTGTCCTTGCTAAGTAAGTAGAAATAATTAAGTAGAAAGAGAAAGTGCTAATTTGAAATTGTAACTTATTCACCTCCTCTAGTCGGTCCACCCGATCCAACAAATAGGCCACTTATGTCAAATCAAGTATTTAACATAAAGATTAGTTGGAAATACTTATTAGGTCAGGTGAAATGGCTAGAGAGGGTGAATAGCTTGCAATAAAATTTATAACCTTCTCTTGCTTCTAGCTTAGCAAGGACACACAAATTAAATATATATAATAAAAATAAATGCATAAAATAAAGTAGGGGACTCAGAATTTTTTACTTGGCTGCAACCTAAATACTTGTTAATCCAAGGTTGTGAAAAGCTCACTAACAAACTCCTTCAACAATGTCGGAGGTGGAGAAACTCCTTACAATAATTAGAAGCTCAAAACAGATTACAAAAATGAATACTGTTGGTGCAATATCCCCTGGGTCAAGGTTGACCAGATTGACTAAGCTTGAGTTGGCTCAAGTTTGAGTCTTGATGTTTGGTTTTCGATGTTTGATAATATATGGAGATTATAGGAGAAATCATCCGCTTGGAGAGATTGTTGGTGCAATTCCCCTTTGGTCAAGGATTGATCAGGTTGATGTGAAGAAGAGTCAAATAGGTCAAAGGGTTGACTGGATACTTGACTGGAAAAGTCCTAACTGGAGGTTCGGCAAACGGAAAGACCTAGTGAGTGAAGCTAGGTAGTTGAGAAATCCTGATGAGTGAAGCCAGGTGAAATACCTAGTGAGTGAAGCTAGGCAAGTGAAAGTCCCAGTGAGTGAAGCCGGGCAGTGGGAAAATCCTAGTGAGTGAAGCTAGGTGAAAGTCCTAGTGAGTGAAGCCAGACAGTAGGAAAATCCTAGTGAGTAAAGCTAGGTAAATGTAAAGACTTGGTGAGTGAAGCCTGGCACGTGGAAATCTAGCTGGGTCAAGGTTGACCGGACACCTGGTGTTGGGAAGTCCAAGTAGGTCAAAGAACTGACAGGATACTTAGCACAAGGAAATCCAAATGGGTCAAGGGTGACCGGACATCTGGTTTAAGGAAGTCCAAGTTGTTCATGGAGGACCGGACACTTGGCACGAGATGGTAAGTCCAAGTGGGTTAAGGTTGACTGGACACTTGGCACGAGGGGAAAAGTCCAACTGGGTCAAAGGGTTGACCGGACACTTGGTGAAGAAGTCCTGGTGGGTCAAGATTGACCGAATGCTAGGCATGAGGAGTTCCAACAGGTCACGGTTGATCGGATATCGGAATTGGGGGCCCTTGAGCTTGAGTTAAGAAAGTCAAGGGTGGTCAATCGATCGATCGATCGGTTGGTAGCTAGAAATCATACGCGACACGCTGAAGGCTGCATATATCGGGCAATCAATTCAGGCCTTCTCTAGCAGAGCACAGAGACACTCTGAATCAATCGACTGATCAATTCAAGCCTCCCCAATCTATTGGTCAATCGATTGAGATGTGACCATTGCGAAGGAAGCGTCGAGTTTAAAGTCGTCTTCCTCGTAGCGACTCTGTAGCTCTACTCTCCACTTCTTGTGATATTTTCTCACAGGTTCTTGCAAGTTCTTGAAGCTTCTTGGAGAAAAGTGTTGCTACAATTCCAAGGTCAAGAGGCATTCCACACAAGAAGAAGAAACTAGCTAGGGTTTCATTTGTGTAACATCTTGTAAGATTTTCTTTGTATTTGCTTCTTTATTTCTTCTTGTTGTATTTAGAGTTTGTACAAGGATTCTCCGCCTTTGGTAGTTATCGAGAAGTAGTTATTTCATAGTGGATGAGTGAGTAAGGGTTGGATCATTGGATTAGTCACCTCTTCTCGAGGTGGATACCAAGTAAATCCCTTGTGTTAGCATTGTGAGAGTTTCTTGAGTGTTTTCCGCTACAACAACATCATCAAATCAAGCAGCTGAAGCGCGACGAGCTATTCACCCCCCCACCTCTAGCATCAATCTACCTTTCAAGTGGTATCAGAGTGAGGTCGCTCTTCATCGGAATCACCACCGGAAAGGGCAATAGGCTAGAGGGAGAAGAAGTTGAAGCAACAAATTCAACAAGTCAAAGATTTCATCAAATCTCAATTTCAAATGGACTTTCGAGATGGATTCAGATTCGACACGAGGGTGCCTCCACTGTACACATCAACAAGTTTCGATCTTTGGAAATCAAGGATCAAAAATTTCTTCATGGGGTACATAGAGCAATGGTTTGCTCTAATGGAAGGTTTCTAAGCTCCAACAAATTCAAAAGGTAAAATTCTCAAGAAGAGCAAGTGGAGCCAAGAGAAAATTCAAAGAAGCGAGGCCAATGACAAAGTGACCAAAGTATTGGTCAACATATTGTCGAGCAACATTTTGAAGCAAATAGAAAATTTAGAAGATGCCAAGGAGCTATGGAGCAAATTGGCTAAACTCCATGAGGTCCCCTCCACTGTACCAAAACAAGAAGAATCCAAAGAGGGTGACTCATTGGATCAAGATCAAGAGGAAGAGGACTCCAAAGTTGAGAGATACTCAACTTCCGAAGGAGAAGAACAAGAAGCTTTATCCTCAATAGAATGTAACAAAAAGGGAAAAGAGGGAGCATACTCCTTGTTCAATGTGCAAGAGGATGAAGATGAAGAAGCCTCCCCCTCTAGGATTGAGGGGGAACATCATGTATTGACACCAAAGCAAGAAGAGGCTTCCACTTCCGGGTTAAATGAAGAAGAAGAAGATGGTGTCACCTCCACAAATCAAGAAAAATCAAATGGAGGATCATGTGCCACCCCTACATGCAAAGGTATAATAATTTCAAGTTTAAATAATAAAAATCATATCATTTGCTTTGAGTGTAGGGAAAGAGGGTATTACAAAAGCAAGTGCCCTAAGTTGACCAAGAAAAAGGGGCAAGTGGCACCAAAGGCCTTAAGCCTAAGGAGGTTGGTCCCGTGACAAAGAAGAGCAAGGAACACATTGTGTGTTTTTTGTGCAATTAAAGAGGATATTATCGGAGCCAATGTCTTAAGGGAAAGAAACTAGCCAAAGTCAAAGGAGGAAGCTCAAGGCAAGGGGGAGCTTCCAAGGTAAAATCCAAGGTATCATTCATTGAACTTATTCCTTTGACCCATGATAAAATGCATGATAGAAATAATTTATATCATTTTAATGTTATTTATCATGAAAATAGGAAGCATGATAGAATTAAGGAAAATCATGTGGCCTATCATGCTAAGACTACCACACCTAAGGCTAGGAAGGTAGACAAATTCGGTAATAACTCTAAGGATTTTAGTTATAGGCCTAAAAATAGAAATGCTCATAGAAATCAAGAAAAATCAAAATCTAAGGATTTAAGGTTGGAAAATCAAGCCTTGAGGTCAAGGCTTGATAAATTAGAACAGACCCTAAAGAAAATAGAAAATATTTTTAAGGGTCAAAATGAGCAAAACCTAGGTTTAGATAAACAAGAGATATCCTATGACCATAGAGGTTTGGGATACAAACCTAAGGCTAAGAAGCATGTGGCTTCATATCATAGGGTTCCATATAGTTATGGAATCAACCCTAGGTCTAGGGGTCAAGTCAAAGATACAAGGGAAGCTATCTCTAGAAGTATTTTTGCTAAGACCAACGTGACTAAGACTTCTAAGAAGTCAAAAAAAGTCACCAAGAAGGTCACAAGGGAAGCTATCCCTAGAGTTGACCTAGAGGAAGTCACCAAGGCTTCTAAGAAGCCTAAGAAGGTTATTAGGAAGGTATCTAGTGAAGTCATCCCTAGTGAGTACCTAGAGCATCCAATGAGCACCAATAGATTTTGTGTTCCGAGGAGCATATTCTCTACACCCTAGATGAGTTTAAAGAGTGTCAACTCTAAATGGGTAGGGTGGTTAACCCAACCTTGATAAAGTTGGCACTTGGAGGTATTTTCAAGGTTTTTGTTAATCTTTGAAAATGAAAAGGATTAATTGATTACTCTTTGGAAGAGTAAAACTTGCTAAAATTGAGAAATTGGACTTAATTTTAATTGACACAACAAATCAAGAGTAAAAGAAATGCCAAGTTAAGTTTTGGCATTTTCTTGAGGAAATGAGGGCAAATCTAGGATCAATTTTAGGTTTAGCTAAGGATTAAGGATATTTATATAGAATATCTAGGTATATTCTATTTATGCTAAATTGCCATGACTGTTTACCCATCATATGCCATGACATCATATTTTGCATTCATGCTTATTATGAAAAATAAACAAAAATATCATGTCATGTCATACATATCATGTAGCAATAGTATATTTTTTTTTGAAAATTATTTCTTTTTGATGTATGTCATAACTCATCATGCATTATTTTAATTTCCTTGTAATTAAGGGCAGTGGTATTTGCTAACAAGTGACATCCTAGTGTTGGGGTTGCAAGGTTGCAAACATAGTCCCATATTGTAAACACATGGGAAAGATCATGGATTTATAAGAGAAAAAATATCTCTATTGGCTTGAGGCCTTTTGGGGAGAGCCCAAGAGCAAAACCATGAGGGCTTAGGCCCAAAGTGGACAATATCATGCCATGTGGAGATATCTAAATTCTTTTCGATCCTACAATTGGTATCAGAGCCCGGACTGCCAGAAGGTTTAACCGCCGACTGTGCACAAGAGCTATGGTCTGATTGAGCCATGTGGGTACAAATATTGACCTCGAACAAAGAAAATGGGGGCTCCTATGTTCGGATCAAGAGGACCAGACACCAGGCAGGAAGTCCTAGTTGCGACTAGGCAATGAAGTCCTAGTAGGTCGGGTGGACCGAGGGGCAGGAAGACCTGGTGGGTCGAGGATCGGACGTGGGAAGCCTATGGTCCTTTGTTTGAGGGGGGGATTGTTGGGGTTGCAAGGTTGCAAACATAGTCCCATATTGTAAACACATGGGAAAGATCATGGATTTATAAGAGAAAAGATATCTCTATTGGCTTGAGGCCTTTTGGGGAGAGCCCAAGAGAAAAACCATGAGGGCTTAGGCCCAAAGTGGACAATATCATGCCATTGTGGAGATATCTAAATTCTTTTCGATCCTACAATTGTTGGTAAGAGTAGCACTAACGGTCTAACCCAGGTTTTGATGAATGACAAATAGGTTAAGTTAGTTGTGTTGTTGTCTGACACTTTGATCAAGTGTGCAGGAAAAGTCCAGCTAGGTCGACGGGCTGACCGGATAGCTGGCGAGAAGTCCAAGCGGGTCGACGGGCTGACCGGACGCTTGGCGAGAAGTCCAGCTAGGTCGACGGGCTGACCGGATAGCTGGCGAGAAGTCCAAGCGGGTCGACGGGCTGACCGGACGCTTGGCGAGAAGTCCAGACGGGTCGACGGGCTGACCGGACGTCTGGTAGGTAAGCAAGGTAAGTTACTGGAAGGGAGTGACTGTGAGGACGCGTTCCCGGGAAGGGGACATTAGGCGTCGATCCGGCTTAGATCCATTTCGGATGTCTAAGTCGAGATCGTGACTAGATTCCGGTCTCGGAGAGACGGAATCTAAGTCATACTCTTTTTATTTATCTGTTGAACTTTAACTGTGCTGACAATCTGTTTTACAGGATATACATTTGCCTCGGACTAACTTTGTTTTGCAGGAAAAGGGAGTTTTCTGGAACAAGGTAGTCCGGGCGCCCGGAGGGGATCCGGGCGCCCGGAAGGCGAATTTTATCCAGCCAAGTCGTCGCCACGTGGAGCATCTTGGTTTGAGCAGTTACGTCACACTCCAGGCGCCCGGAAGGAATCCAGGCGCCCGGAACAGCATATAAAAGAAGCCCCAGGCAGGAGCTTCAGAAATCAATCAAGCTGAGAACTCTTCTACTGCTGGTCTTGCTGCTCGACGCTCAGTGCGACGCCAACAAAGCTCCGACACTACGCTCCGTTCTTTTCCCTTTTGTCGGTATTTGTTTTTCAGTTTCATTAGCATTCCCTGTACGGTTCTTTTGTAATTATTATTCCGAATTGCTAGTGATTGCCCAACGAAAGTGGTCAAGGACCACGGGCCTTCGAGTAGGAGTCGTCACAGGCTCCGAACGAAGTAAAACCATTGTGTCTATTTTACTTTTCCGCTGCGTTTAAACTCTTGTTTTTTCCCTCTATCGAATCTAACGGTCCTACAAGTGGTATCGGAGCCGCGCTCTGATTTGGTGCAACCACCAATCAGACAGGGGGTGAATTGTTTTTGTTTTTTTCAATAATTAATTTTAAAACTGGTGTTTCGTTAACTTAATATTTCTCTAATCAATTTAAATTAGTGCAACACGAATCTAGATTTTTTCTATTCCTTTACTAATCCAAGACCAAGTCTTGGGATATTTTTGGTTATTTACCTGCAGAATGTCCCAACAAGAAGGATTCAGCACAGTACTACTCTATTCAAGGGAGACTTCCCTTCTTGGAAGAAGCGCATGGAGGTCTACCTCAAAACAGACTTGACCAGTGGATGAGCATTACGAAACCTTACAAAATTCCGGTGGACAACGCCGGAATTAGTGGATCCTGAAGACTGGACAGCAGATCTCAAGAAAAAGCATCAAGAAAATAAAGCGATCAACACTCTACGATGCGGATTAAGAAGAGCTGAACAGAGTCGGTCCACACAAAACGCTAAAGAGCTATGGGACAAGTTGATCGAGCTGCCGAACGAGCGACGCTAAGGTAACAAAGCGAGACCTGCTTCTAAATAAAATTTTAATATAAAAATGCGGGAAGGAGAAACAAGTGAATCAACTACACGCGAGGATCAAGGACATCCTCAGCAGGCTTCATGCGATAGGCCACCAAATGGAGAACAGAGACTTAATAAGGTACGCTTTAAACGCCTTTCCACGTAATAGTTTGTGGGCATCAATAGTGGATGCCTACAAAATTTCTAAGAATCTTTCCAACTTAAAATTAGGCGAGCTGTTTTGTGAATTAGAATTACACGAACAAACTAATGCTGGAGCCGAGAAAGGTATAGCTCTATTTGCGGGTTCCTCCAAAGAAAAGAAAAGCAAGCCTGAACTTGAAGAAGACTCGATCAAGATTAGAAGACGAAGAACACCCAGTGAACTTGGTAAGAAAAATGTTCACCGGAGAAAGAGGAGCTTCAGCAAAAGGATCTTCAAAAGATCAGCTCTCCCTCGGAACAAAAGAACGTGACTTGCTACAGCAAAAAAGGGCATTACAAGAGCGAATGTCCAAAACTAAAGTTCGACAAACCAAAGCCAACCAAAAGAAGGCACTCAAAGCAACGTGGGACGACTCCTCGGACGAATCGGAAGAAGAGCAGAAACATCAAAGCCACCTCGCACTGATGGCCCGCAAAGCGAGCAGTCGGAAGATGAAGGCAGAACCGAAACAAGCCACAGTCCGTACTTGTTTACGAAGGCCGAATGAGGTATACTTTAATTTAAACAAAATTTTTTAGAATTATTTCCTGTTTAAATAGTAAATTAACTAAATTAGAAAATGAAAACAAATCACTTCTTGAGGAAAATCAAAACCTCAAGGAACAATTAAAAATTCTAATCCAACTCAAGATCTAACACTTGAAGAGGAAAATCTATCGTTAAAAAATGATGTTAAAGATTTAAAAGAAATGCTAGAAAAATTTACAACAAGATCAAAAAATCTAGACTTAATCCTAAATAATCAAAAAGCATGTTATAATAAAACCGGACTAGGATATAAGTCGAATTCAAATAAAACCTTCAAATCATTAATAACCCAATACAAGTCAACCAATTTAGCTTGGGTTCCGAAAGACCACGTGCAAGAAGGACTTAATCAATATTATATACCTAAAGAAAAAATACATTATATAAAATTAAATAAACCAAACCAAAATCCAAAATACAAACCTAAATCAAATTCAAAATCTAAACAGTTTAAGAAACAACAAAATTATCACCAAGTTAACTATAACTATAAAAAGAATCGACACAAGCCTAAAATTAAAACTTAAATTAATGGCCAATAATTCAGGGGGAGGCTCCAGAATAGCTGGCACCTCCAAAACTAACTTACCCGACAGGGTAACCCAAAACTAACAAACCCGGCAGGGCAATTAGAATTAGAGACCAAGTTACTTGAATCATGGTATTGGTGAAATTTTTGGATGATAGTACGTTAGGGAAACTTGGACATCGCATGTCTAGAAAGATATGGTTTCGATCTGGTGCATTTGGCCAAGTGGAACTGACCGAAGCTACCCTTAAACGAATCCTAACCAGTTAGACCAAGATTTAGTACTAAGTTCCGTGGATAGGACTATTCGGAAAACCTCGAAAGGTTGGTTACTTCCAATGATGTCCTTGTGACTCACCAAGCTTAGAAGTTTATCCGAAGAATGCCTATTTGTGGAAACCAAAGCTAAGTCTGAATCTAACACAAGTTAAACCAAAAGTCTGTAATCAAACCAATTTCATCTCACAAAATCATAGGATTCCCTGATTGATAATATAGTTCGGGTGAGATGAATAAGGCTCACAAATTAATTTCAAAATTTTAATTTTAACTTTAAAAATTAATTTCAAAATTTTTAATTTTAACTTAAAAATTAATTTTAAAATTTTAACTTAAAAATTAATTTCACAATTTTAACTTAAAAATTAATTTCAAAATTTTAATTTTAACTTAAAAATTAATTTCAAAATTTTAATTTTAACTTAAAAATTAATTTAAAATTTTTTAATTTTAACTTAAAAATTAATTTTAAAAATTAAATTCAAAATTTTAATTTTAACTTAAAAATTAATTTCAAAATTTTAATTTTAACTTAAAAATTAATTTCAAAATTTTAATTTTAACTTAAAAATTAATTTCAAAATTTTTAATTTTAACTTAAAAATTAATTTCAAAATTTGAACTTAAAAATTAATTTCAAAATTCTTAATTTTAACTTAAAAATTAATTTCAAAATTTTAACATAAAAATTAATTTCAAAATTTTAATTTTAACTTAAAAATTAATTTCAAAATTTTAATTTTAACTTAAAAATTAATTTCAAAATTTTAATTTTAACTTAAAAATTAATTTCAAATTTTTAATTTTAACTTAAAAATTAATTTCAAAATTTTAATTTTAACTAAAAATTAATTTAAAAATTTTAATTTTAACTAAAAAAAAAATTTTAACTTAAAAATAATTTCAAAATTTTAATTTTAACTTAAAAATTAATTTCAAAATTTTAATTTTAACTTAAAAATTAATTTCAAAATTTTAACTTAAAAAATTAATTTCAAAATTTTAACTTAAAAATTAATTTCAAATTTTTAATTTTAATTTAAAAATTAATTTCAAATTTTAAATTTTAACTCAAAAATTAATTTCAAAATTTTCAATTTTAACTTAAAAATTAATTTCAAAATTTTAACTTAAAAATTAATTTCAAAATTTTAATTTTAACTTAAAAATTAATTTCAAATTTTAATTTTAACTTAAAAATTAATTTCAAAATTTTAATTTTAACTTAAAAATTAATTTCAAAATTTTTAATTTTAACTTTAAAAATTAATTTCAAAATTTTTTTTAACTTAAAAATTAATTTCAAAATTTTAATTTTAACTTAAAAATTAATTTCAAAATTTTAATTTTAACTTAAAAATTAATTTCAAATTTTAATTTTAACTTAAAAATTAATTTCAAAATTTTAATTTTAACTTAAAAATTAATTTCAAAATTTTTAATTTTAACTTAAAATTAATTTCAAAATTTTAATTTTAACTTAAAATTAATTTCAAAATTTTAATTTTAACTTAAAATTAATTTCAAAATTTTAATTTTAACTTAAAAATTAATTTCAAAATTTTAATTTTAACTTAAAAATTAATTTCAAAATTTTAATTTTAACTTAAAAATTAATTTCAAAATTTTAATTTTAACTTTAAAAATTAATTTCAAAATTTTTAATTTTAACTTAAAAATTAATTTCAAAATTTTAATTTTAACTTTAAAAATTAATTTCAAAATTTTTAATTTTAACTTAAAAATTAATTTCAAAATTTTTAATTTTAACTTAAAAATTAATTTCAAAATTTTAACTTAAAAATTAATTTCAAAATTTTTAATTTTAACTTAAAAATTAATTTCAAAATTTTAACTTAAAAATTAATTTCAAAATTTTAATTTTAACTTAAAAATTAATTTCAAAATTTTTAATTTTAACTTAAAAATTAATTTTAAAATTTTAACTTAAAAATTAATTTCACAATTTTAACTTAAAAATTAATTTCAAAATTTTAACTTAAAAATTAATTTCAAATTTTTAATTTTAACTGAAAAATTAATTTAAAATTTTCAATTTTAACTTAAAAATTAATTTCAAAATTTTAATTTTAACTTAAAAAATTAATTTCAAAATTTTAATTTTAACTTTTAAATTAATTTCAAAATTTTAATTTTAACTTAAAAATTAATTTAAATTTTTTTTTTCAATTTTAACTTAAAAATTAATTTCAAAATTTTTAATTTTAATTTAAAATTAGTTTCTTAAAAATTAATTTAAAAATTTCTATCTACAGAATGCTCAATCAAACATCTAGATAATCCTACCATAATCCTAAAAGGTTTTAGAAAAGACAACATCTATGTCATCAACTTAACCATTTCTTCCATTAAGTGTTATTTAACACAAAAAGAAGAAACTTGGTTATGACATAGGAGGATGTCTCACACCAACTTTAGAAATATAAGTAAACTAAATGGACTTGTAAAAGGCTTACCAACGTTACCTAACTTAGATTCAACCATATGTAATGCTTGTCAACAAGGCAAACAAACTAAATCAACTCACAAACAAACAAATCAACCACAAACTACCTCAATCTTAGAACTTCTACATTTAGACCTTTTTGACTCCCATGGAGTCAAATCTATAAATGGAAACTTATATTGCTTAGTAATTATAGACGATTATTCTAGGTTTACTTGGGTCAAATTCTTAAAACATAAAGATGAAACTTTTGAAATTTTTTCAAATTTTTGCAAACAGATTGAAAACGAAAAAGATCTTAAAATTAAAAGAATTAGGAGTGACAACGGGGGAGAACTTAAAAATCACCACTTTAATAGTTTTTGTCTAGAAAACGGTTACCATCATGAGTTCTCATGTCCTAAAACCCCCCAACAAAATGAAATTGTAGAAAGAAAAAATAGAACCTTACTTGAAGCTTCTAGAACAATGTTAAATGAGTATAACCTACCTAAATACTTTTGGGCAGAAGCCGTTAGTACAGCCTGCTATGTCCAGAACAGAACAACAATAAATAAAACTCATAACAAAACGTTCTTCGAACTGTTTTATAATAAACAACCAAATATAAAATATTTTAAGGTATTTGGGTGCCCAGTTTTCATCTTAAATACAAGAGAACACTTAGGAAAATTCACCTCTAAAATTGAAAATGGAATTTTTGTAGGATATTCCCTAAATAGTAGAGGCTACAGAATTTACAATAAGGTTACCTTAAAAATTGAAGAAACTACTAATGTAAAGTTTGAAGAAACTAAACAAGACATAGGATCTACACAAACACCTGAGTTTGTTCCAGAAACCAACCAAACTCTAAGTCATGAAGAAGAGGAACAACATCAAGAGAATCAACCTCCTAGAACAATAAGGGTTAACCCAAATCATCCAATTGATCAAATAATCGGTGACCCAGACTTAAGAGTTCAAACCAGATCATCCTTTAGAAACCTAAGTCAAATTTCATTAATCTCAAAAATTGAACCCAAAACTATGGATGAATCCCTACTAGACCCAGATTGGATAATAGCTATGCAAGAAGAACTAGCCCAATTTGAGCGTAATGAGGTCTGGGACCTAGTTCCACCACCTAAGAATAAGAAAATAATAGAAACAAAATGGGTATTCAGAAACAAACTAAGTGAAACTGGGGAAATTACTAGAAATAAGGCTAGGCTGGTTGCCAAAGGATTTAGTCAAGTTGAAGGACTTGACTATGATGAAACATATGCCCAGTAGCCAGATTAGAATCCATTAGAATGTTACTAAGTTATGCAGCCCATAAAGGGTTCAAACTATACCAAATGGATGTTAAGTCTGCCTTTCTTAATGGACTAATAAAAGAAGAAGTTTATGTAGGTCAACCTCCTGGGTTTGAAAGTCTAGAACACCCTGATTATGTATTTAAGTTAAAGAAAGCATTATATGGACTTAAACAAGCACCCAGGGCATGGTATGAAAGGCTAACATCCTACCTAACATCTAAAGGATTCAAACAAGGTCAAATTGACCCAACCTTGTTTGTTAAATCATTAAATTCAAACATATTTATTGCACAAATTTATGTAGATGATATAATATTTGGTTCAACAAATTCAGATTTTTAGAGGAATTTATTAATCTAATGGAAAAAGAATTTGAAATGAGCCTAGTAGGAAAATTAACATATTTCTTAGGATTACAAATCAAACAAACAAATGAGGGAAATTACATTTATCAACACAAATACACTAAAGAATTACTTAAAAAATTCGGAATGGAAAATACAAAAGAAATAAAAACACCTATGGCAGTAAACACAATCTTAGATAATGACCCAAATGGAAAATCAGTTGGCCTAAAATATTATAGGAGTGCAATAGGTAGACTACTATACTTAACTGCAAGCCGACCTGATATTTTATTTGCAGTTAGTATGTGTGCACGATACCAAACTTGTGCTAAGGAATCCCACTTGACACAAGTTAAAAGAATTTTTAGATATCTTAAAGGAACAATAAATGTAGGAATTTGGTATCCTAGAACCAATAATTTTGAACTAATAGGGTATTCTGACTCAGATTATGCTGGATGTAAATTAGACCGCAAGAGCACAAGTGGAGGATGCCAATTATTAGGTTCATCACTTGTTAGCTGGTTTAGTAGAAAGCAACATTGTGTTGCTCTATCTACAACTGAGTCAGAATACATAGCCATAGGTGAATGTGTTGCACAATTACTATGGATGATGCATACTCTAAAAGATTTCAACTTAAACATTACAAATGTAAAAGTATTAATTGACAATATAAGTTCAATTAACTTAACCAAGAACCCTGTGCATCATTCAAGAACCAAACATATTGAAGTTAGGCACCACTTTATCAGGGATCATGTTACTAAAGGTGATATTGAACTCAAATACATTGAGTCCAAATCAAATTTAGCTGACATTTTCACAAAACCACTCCCTGAAAGTGAGTTTAGCAACTTACGTCGAAAATTAGGAATGTGCTCAATAGACTAGGAATTTTAAATTTCAAAATTGTTTTCAAAAATCACTCTTTCAAATTATAAGTCAAATTTGTTTGTTTTCAAAACTTTCCATTTTTAGATTTTCAAAAACAGTTTTGGCCTTAGACTAGTTTTGAATCCTTAGAAAGCATGTACCCATAAGACTAGTTTTTGAGCATCTCACCAACACCTTAGGTTTACCTTGCTTGTGTTTGACAAACATAGAAAGGGGTGAGATGCATAGGCCAACTGTCTGGACTTAAGATGCTTATTTCAGTGCATCAACATAAGTCTGGACGTTAAATACAATTCAGACATTAATCAGATTAAAGTTCATCAGTCAAGTCAAACACTGACTGGTTAGAATTAACTTAATCTGACTAACCAAGTGAAAGCTACTATCTTCTGATAGTCAGTTAGTAGCTAATTAGTTAGACAGCTGGTTAGAGTAAGTATCAAGTTCAGGGGGAGAATAAACTCAAATTTTGTATGTTTGAAAAATGCCTTTTAAAACCTAACCTATGTTTGAAAATTGATTTACAAAAAGTTAAATTTAACTAAGTATTTGAAAAATGTGAAAGTTTAATCCCACCTAATTTTCAAACCTGATTTGAAAAATTAACTATTTCCAAAATTAGCCTTAAAAATTAATTTTGGCAAAAAATTTATTTCTTGAAAAGTTTAAATCGAAGTTGAAAAATTTACCTTTTTGAAAATTAAATGTTACTTAAACATAAAAATTTACTCAACTTGTCTACCCCAAGTCAACTTGACTATTTTTTAAACTTGGTGTTATAAATTACACTTTTATCTTTCAAATTTTGAACCAAACTTAGCTATCTTTCAAAATTTGATTACCTGTTACAGTAACCCTTCACTATGGTTATTTACCTTTGTTCATTTTTTTTTATGAATGCCAAAGGGGGAGGAGGGTTAGGTGGTTAAGTTAGTTAAGTTAGCTAAACCAATTTGAAAATACAAACTAACAAACTTTACAACCACATAAATGCATGTTGTTTTCTTGCATATGTTTTCACTAACTTAACCAGGTTGTCATTCCATTAAAAAGGGGGAGATTGTTGGTGTGGGTAGCACTAACGGTCTAACCCAGGTTTTGATGAATGACAAATAGGTTAAGTTAGTTGTGTTGTTGTCTGACACTTTGATCAAGTGTGCAGGAAAAGTCCAGCTAGGTCGACGGGCTGACCGGATAGCTGGCGAGAAGTCCAAGCGGGTCGACGGGCTGACCGGACACTTGGCGAGAAGTCCAGCTAGGTCGACGGGCTGACCGGATAGCTGGCGAGAAGTCCAAGCGGGTCGACGGGCTGACCGGACGCTTGGCGAGAAGTCCAGACGGGTCGACGGGCTGACCGGACGTCTGGCAGGTAAGTGAGGTAAGTCACTGGAGGGGAGTGACTGTGAGGACGCGTTCCCGGGAAGGGGACATTAGGCGTCGATCCGGCTTAGATCCATTTCGGATGTCTAAGTCGAGATCGTGACTAGATTCCGGTCTCGGAGAGACGGAATCTAAGTCATACTCTTTTTATTTATCTGTTGAACTTTAACTGTGCTGACAATCTGTTTTACAGGATATACATTTGCCTCGGACTAACTTTGTTTTGCAGGAAAAGGGAGTTTTCTGGAACAAGGTAGTCCGGGCGCCCGGAGGTCCGGGCGCCCGGAAGGGATCCGGGCGCCCGGAAGGCGAATTTTATCCAGCCAAGTCGTCGCCACGTGGAGCATCTTGGTTTGAGCAGTTACGTCACACTCCAGGCGCCCGGAACAGCATATAAAAGAAGCCCCAGGCAGGAGCTTCAGAAATCAATCAAGCTGAGAACTCTTCTACTGCTGGTCTTGCTGCTCGACGCTCAGTGCGACGCCAACAAAGCTCCGACACTACGCTCCGTTCTTTTCCCTTTTGTCGGTATTTGTTTTTCAGTTTCATTAGCATTCCCTGTACGGTTCTTTTGTAATTATTATTCCGAATTGCTAGTGATTGCCCAACGAAAGTGGTCAAGGACCACGGGCCTTCGAGTAGGAGTCGTCACAGGCTCCGAACGAAGTAAAACCATTGTGTCTATTTTACTTTTCCGCTGCGTTTAAACTCTTGTTTTTTCGAATCGATATTCACCCCCCCTCTATCGAATCTAACGGTCCTACACCTAGGTGGATGTTCTTAATTCCTAAAATGCCTAGATAGATATGCATGATCCCTAGTTTAGGGAAAAACTAAAATCTACATCTCACAAAGACTATAAGGTGACTTGTATGTGCTTTAGTGTATATTAGATACAAGTGAGATGTTAGAATGATGAACAAGACTCAAGATGTTGATTTAGTGCATCTATTTGAGTTTTGATTACATCTAAACATATAGATATGTGTACTCCAATCATTGGGAAAGCTAATGTACAAGTCATGTGCATTGAGGCCAAAGAACATGGTTGGAAATTGACTTTAAAAATCATTTTAAATATACTTTGGAAAACCTTGGTGAAGGCTATCTATTAATAGCAATCACCATGGAAAAGTTAGATACAAACTTAGAAGAAACATTAAAGTTTTTACAAGTTTTCAAGTTTATGTCAATCTTTGAAAATAAGGTGTATTTTCTTAGAAAACTATTTTTCTATGATAGTATATATCCTAAATAATGTCTACAAGAAGTTTCATGTTTTTTAGAATTTTATAGAATTTTTAGGAAATTTTTGAATTTTGGCTAAAATTCACTTTCAGGAAATTAGACTTTCAATCGATCACTCGATCAATTGTAGTGTCTCAATCGATCGGACGATCGATTGAAAGGGGTTTCCTATGAGCAGAAGCTCACTGAATCGATCAGCCGATTGATTCACTCAAGTCTGGATCAATCAGTGGATCGTTTCAAGCACTTTCTCTGCGAACAGAAGCTCACGGGAATCGATCAGGCAATCGATTGAGCCCCAACCCCAATCGATTGAGAAGGCTAATTTTAGCTAGGAAAGCCTGATTTCAGCACTTTAAGCTATATTTTATCTCATTAACCACTCCTAAACCCTTGGAATATATTTATATATATTTAAGGATAGTTTTCATGATGAAAACAAGGATAAATGGTTAAGGAACACTAGATTAATGTTTAGGATGAGGTTGGTTTCAACATTGAATCTTCTAAACTTCAAAACTTTAGCTTTTGGGTTTCCTAAAGGTTTAGCAACCCAAGTTATTGTTGGTACAATGACAGAAGTCTGGAGCATGTCTTTAGGGGGAGTTACTCTTTAAGGACATGAAAATTATTTTTTTTCAAACACCATGGAAGGTGGTTAACCTTCGTTAGAGTAAATACTCAAGGTTAAGCATTGAAAAATAATGGAGAGTGGATATCTTCATTGTTGAGTTGTGGATACTCTAGGATGAGCATTATGAAGTGGATTAATGCTCAAGGGTGAGAATTAGCTACAATGAAGGGTATGAGACCTTCATTGTTAGAATGATGAATGCTCTTGGATGAGTAGTGTGACGTGGTTTAATGCTCAAGGGTAAGCATATGATACAGTGAAGGGTATGTGACCTTCATTGTAGTATTGTGAACAACATGTGAGGTTGTGAACAACATTGAGTAACTCTTCAGGAGGAGAGTTTTTGATGTGTATCAATAGGGGGAGAATGTAGGGGTTAAGTTAGGTCTTCATTGCCCTCTAGGAAAGTTTGGGGGAGAATGTAGGGTTTAAATTATGTCTTCATTATCCAAAGAGGGAGTTTGCTCTCTAGGAAGCGAGAGAATGAAGGAAACCCTCATTCATGCTTTGACATGAAGAAGAAGTTGAGGCTATGGGATTAGCCTAACTTAAAGATATTGTCGAACATAAAAAAAGGAGAGATTATTGGTGCAATATCCCCAGGGTCAAGGTTGACCAGGTTGACTAAGCTTGAGTTGGCTCAAGTTTGAGTCTCGATGTTTATGTTTTGATGTTTGATAATATATGAAGATTGCAGGAGCAATCATCCATTTGGGGAGATTGTTGGTGCAATTCCCCTCTGGTCAAGGATTAACCAGGTTAATGTGAATAAGAGTCAAGTAGGTCAAAGGGTTGATCAGATACTTGACTGAAAAAGTCCTAACTGGAGGTTGGGCAGATGGAAAGACCTAGTGAGTGAAGCTAGGCAGGTGAATGTCCTGGTGAGTGAAGTCGGGCAGTGGAAAAATCCTAGTGAGTGAAGCTAGGTGAAAGTCCTGGTGAGTGAAGCTAGGTAGTAGGAAAGTCCTAGTGAGTGAAGCTAGGTAGATGCAAAGACCTAGTGAGTGAAGCCAGACACGTGGAAATCTAGGTGGATCAAAGTTGACCGGACACCTGGTGTTGGGAAGTCCAAGTAGGTCAAAGGACTGACCGGATACTTGGCACAAGGAAATCCATATGGGTCAAGGGTGACCGGACATCTAGTGGAAGGAAGTCCAAGTGGGTCATGGAGGACTAGACACTTGGCATGAGACGGTAAATCCAAGTGGGTCAAGGTTGACCGGACACTTGGCATGAGGAGAAAAGTCCAAGTGGGTCAAAGGGTTGACCGGACACTTGGTGAAAAAGTCTCGGTAGGTCATGGTTGACCGGATGCTAGGTTTGAGGAGTTCCGATCCAACAGGTCATGGTTGACTGGATGTTGGAATTGGGGGTCATTGAGCTTGAGTTAAGCAAGTCAAGGGTGATCAATCGATCAGCCAATCGATTGAACCGAAGCCCAATCGATCAGTCGATCGATTGGGAGAGTGTTGTGATAAATAGTGGCCCAATCGATCGGCCGATCGATTGGGAGCTTATATCGCGCACAAAGAAGTCTTCCCAATCGATCAGTCGATCGATTGGGCATCGCCAATCGATCGACCGATCGATTGGTAGTTGGAAATCATACGCGACGCAATGAAGGCTGAATCAATTAGGCGATCAATTCAAGCCTTCTCTAGAAGAGCACAGAGGTGCTCTGAATCGATCGAACGATCAATTCAAACCTCCCTAATCGATTGGTCAATCGATTGGGATGTGACTGTACGAAGGAAGCGTCGAGTTTAAAGTCGTCTTCCTCGTAGCGACTCTGCAGCTCTACTCTCCACTTCTTGCGATCTTTTCTCACATGTTCTCGCAAGTTCTTGAAACTTCTTGGAGCAAAGTGTTGCTGCACTTCCAAGGTCAAGAGGCGTTCCACACAAGAAGAAGAAGCTAGCTAGAGTTTCATTTGTATAAAATCTTGTAAGATTTTCTTTATATTTGCTTCTTCGTTTCTTTTTGTTGTATTGAGAGTTTGTACAAGGCTTCTCCGCCTTCAGTAGTTACTGAAAAGAGTTATTTCATAGTAGATACGTAAGTGAGCATCAATCAACCCTAACAAATACAAGATGTGTTATCAAACTCCTAGCTTTAGGACGTCATTTATAGCTTACTAGTCAAATGTGACTGTTGTTAACTTGGCATTTGAGGCACCTCCAATGACATCTAGGGCACCTCCAATGTACTAAAGTTTCATCTACTTCACTAATCTAGACTGTTGGAGGTGCCTCCGATCCCTTTGAAGGCGCCTCCAATTGGTCGCGTCTTACCCTTAACACAACGTCTCTCCAACTTGTCGAAGATGCCTCCAATGGGATTGGAGGTGCCTCGTGCCCCGCAGAGGTTATCAACGGCAAGACATTCTAGTGGTAGTATAAAGATGATACAAGGTTCTATATTTTTACTACAATTATTTTGTAAATAAAATAATATTTAATAATTAAACTTTAGATTTACCAAAAAAATTAAAAATTATTTTAAATTTTTTAAAAATTTTAATTTTTTTTTTATCAAAGTTATGTATAATTAATCGGGTCATAAAAAATCCAAGAGAAAATTATTTTTCTTATAGCTAAAATAAATATTCTTGTACATAAACAGTTATTTTTTAAAATTAAATACTTAAAAAAAAAAATTAATGTAAAAAAAACTTGCTGATTTTTTTAGCAGTCTAAGTATAACATTTATCTTTAGAAAAATTATGTTTTTTTTTCAAAAATCAATCTCTAAAAATTTTTTATTTTTAAAAATTTGATTTTCATCAAAAAATAAATAAAAATTATTTATAAGTCAAAAAATCCTAAATTTTTTTCTACCAATAGATAACATAATTTTTTTTAACACATAAAGGTAAAAAAAACAACCAAATAAAAGGTTATGAAAAGTAATTTTTCCAATTATGTTAATAATAAACAAAATAATTTCTAGCAATTTAAATTACTTCTAGCAATAAAAAAAATAATCTAATGAGTCAAAATAAATTTTGAAATCCAAAATAAAATTTAACTACTGATTGATCAGATGTGTTCTAGAAATATTATTTTTTGATACTTTTACAATTTGATACCTATGCTTGTTAATGTACCAATTGTTGGTACCTTTGACACCGACTAGAGAGGGGTGAATAGACAATCACCCTCTACGTTCGCTTCCTACACTTGTTAGCACAGCAGAAATACAAAATAATAAGTATAAAATGAAAGCTAACCCTAGAAGACAATAAACAAGAAGAACAAAACCTAACGATATGTTTCATTTAACGTGGTTCGGAGATGATGCTCCTACTCCATGGTTGCCGTAAGGTGGTCGATCCCTATCCGTCGGTGGATGATTCCCGACAAACTCAGGCTAGCACAATTCTCCTTCTCAGTGGAGAAAGCTCGCCACAAACTCGATAACATTTAGATTGCACTTTAGGGCTTGGGAAACTAATTAAGAGTTAACCACCTCTAATTTCGTTACCAAGGCCAACCACTCCAAGCTCCATTATATAGAGCTTGGGGAAATCAGCAAGTTGATTTTATCATTACCAGTTGACTAGTCCTTGGACCAGTCAGTTGGAACTGGCCAACGACACTTCATAAAATCTGTGATTCTGCCAACGACTCTTTGCTATTAGACTACTATAGTGTATTAGTCAACTTACTATAGTACCAGTCGATTGGCTATAGTACCAATAGACTGGCTTTAACAGCCGCCGGGTATAGAAACATTCTGTGCTCTGCCCCAATCATCTGGTCTAGATGCTAGTCGACTGGTAAAATCCTAAACCTAGGGTTTTACCTTGAGTATAATCTCTCCTGCACTCGTCCTCACCCATATAACCTCAACCTTGCCTTCTAGCTATCTCCAATCATCCTTGTGTCCTTCGGATGCTTCCCCATCTTTCACGTCTTACCTTCAAGATGCTTCCTTCGGCCTTGTTTGTGTTGTCAATTCTTCTCATGGCCTTGCCTTCTAGCCTCCTTTATCAACCTTGCGTCCCTTGGATGCTTCCCCATCCTTCACAACTTGCTTTCAAGAGATGACCTTAGTCTTCATCCCTACAAAGCCACACTTGGACTTACGTTGCCATGACTACATACTTGGACTTACACCGCCAAGACTCACCTTTGGACATTACCTTTGTCAATATCCCACTTGGACTTTCCTTATTGTACCTGTATCCGGTATACTCACAAGTGCATATCAAATACAACAATAAACCTAACTTAAACCTTTGCCCAATCATCAAAACCTAGGGTCACACCGATTTCTCCAATAATCTCTCCCTTTTTTATGTTGGGCAATCCGTTTAAGTTAAAAAAATATATAATGCAATAAACATGCAAACAAAATATGCAATCACTCATGCATAAGCAATGGAATCCAAACCTAGGCTCCCCCTTCACCTAAGCTCCCCCATAACGATATTTAGGTTGCCTACTTAAATCTAAACTTCTTCCCTTTTACCACACATCAAAAAGAGCTCCAACAATATCCTAATTATTAGACTCTTATACCTCTAATGACCATAATCATCATGTATTAATCCCCCATAAGATTACATACATGTATATCCCTCATTTGGTCATTTTCTATGGATGAAAACTAATATCAGACTGTATCAGTCGACTGCCTTCATCAAATCAACCCCACATAGCCATTGTATATTTGATGAACAGTATTACCAGTCAACTCGTACCTACATCAGTTGATTAATACCCTATTTCAGACCAAACTATGTTTCTAAACCTAATTTCAGAAATACACCAGAAATTCGATAGACCTTCAAAAATTCTCAAATTTTATGGAGAGGTATGTTTTACCATTGTCTACATGGAAAAAATATATTTATTATAGATCTCAAGATTGACATAAAACCCAAAATTATTTAAATGGTTCAATTAGACCTTGATTGAAAGTCCTAGTTTTGGCTTCCTCTCGATGTATTTGCCAATACTAAATCATAATGCATCCATAACATTAGTTATATGACATCTATACATCTAAAACTAATTTCCATGCAATATGAATCTCATATTATATTTTCATACATGAATCACATCCCAAATATGCCAACCAACTAGATTAGACACTCAAGTCCATTTCTAACCCCTTTGGCATATTCCATGACCCATCTAGAATTTTAAGCAAGGTCTACTTGAGATCCATTTACTATGGGTCCCAACTTGACTCTTTGAGGTCCCTCTGAACTTTTAACCCTAGCCACCTCCCTAGGTGACTCATCTAAAAATACAAGGTCACAACGGTGCACCTCGTGTGACGATTAGTCAACCTATTTGACCTTCTTCTTCTTCTTAACCTTAGACTTTTCCTTGTCTTTGGTTGATCTCTCCTTGTCATTAAATGTCTTTCCCCTGCCATTTCTTGACCTCTCCTTGTCCTTAAATGACTTTCCCTTGCCATTTCTTGACCTCTCTTTACTATAGTCATATGTCACCCTAGCATACGACTCTTCTCTAACTTTGGAGGATTCTCCCTTTCCATTTGCACTTGCAATCATTACATGTGACCTTCTTTTAGCTTTAGGAAACTCTACTATGGCATACTCGCTAAAGTAATTTATGGGTAACTTCCCTTTACCCTTGTTTGATGAAGATCAGTATCCCAAACCAGATCTATCACCATGGGGTCTTTGACTACCCAACATCTTATCAAGTCCTCTAGATCCAACAATGAATCTATCTAGGACTTTTTTTTTACCCTATCAAGATTTTCCCTTAAAGCTTAATTTTCCAATTCTAGGTTTCTAACCCTAGAATCAACTTGTCTACCATGGACACTTCTAGACCTACCTACCTACCTTTCTAGGCATGCATCTCCCCTTCTTGGGATTAATGCCTAGATCCTTCACTAGCTTCCTCTCCTTAGGCATGGTAGTTTGGTTCTTGTTAAGTCTAATCTTTGCATATGATTTCCTAGGGTTATTAACCATGTTAACCTTATTCCTATCATTATACCTAAATCCATAATTATGCATGGATAAATAATTAGCATTATTTCTAACATGCATTGAGGAATTTAAATTTGAATTCAAATTTAAACTAGGATTTATCTTACCCTTTACCTTTGGAGCTCCTGACACGAGCCTCTATTCTTCCTCTACTTCTTTAGTTGCTCCATCCTCTTGAGCTCTCCCTTTCTTGGAAACTTTGTATGGTAGTGACCTTGTTCACCACACGTGAAGCATCTAATATGTTTCTTCTCCTTCTTCTTACTACAACTCAAATTACATTCTAAATGAATTGAATTGAGTTTAAGAGTTACCTCTTTTTTTCTTCTTGAGCGAAGGACACCTACTCTTGTAGTGTCTCATCTCCCTTCACTCAAAACACTTGATGTGGGCTTTAGTGCTCTTCTCGGTAGATGTGGTTGAGGGTTGAAGCCTCTGTTGGAGTGTATACTGAAAACCTAAGCTTTTGTAAACATTTGTTTTGAATAAAGAATCAAATTTGGTCAAATTATCTACATTTGTTTGTAGTTGTTCAATTAATTTATATTGTAGATAACATAGCATGTGGTGTCACATGCAGAAGATAATGTTATCAGTACCTTATAAATTATAAACAGTAGCTCATGACCAAAATGGAAAGGAACAAATAATTAGAAGGTCGTAGTGTAATTAGGTATCAGTTTATCTTGACTGTATAATTATACTAGTACACTTAGAGTGTATTGAGTAGGACCATTTGAGGTTGTTTCTTTTATACTGACTTTATAAAGGAACAAAAACCTCAGTTATTATGGAAGTGTGTGCTCTTAATCCTAATATAATAACAAGCACATATATTTGATATTTATTTCTTTAATTTATCAATGGGTGAGATTTAGTTCGATGAATCAATAAACCCGATAAGTTGGGAAATGGTATCACTTATAGTGTGTGTTGTTGATTATAGAAGGAAACTGTGTCCTAGAGATACTAGGTTGATAATGTCCCCAAGAGGAGCTCATAAGGATTGTCATGTTAAACCTTGCTGGTGGACTTAGTCCGACATGACGATAAGGTTGCGTGGTACTACTCTTGGACTTAGATATTAATTAAATGAGTTGTCAGTAACTCACCTAATTAATGGACATTCGATATCTTAAACACAGGGAGACTAACACACTCATAATAAGAAGGAGCCCAAAAATATAATTTGGGATTGGTGCGGTAGTTCAATAATAGTTCTCTAGTGGAATGAATTATTATTGATAAAATTAAGTTGTGTGTTCGGGGCGAATACGTAATTTTATCGGGAGACCAAAATCAATTCCTCCTCTCTGTCCCTATCATAGCCTCTTATTTATAGAGTACTATACCCACCTATACCCACCTTCTATACCCACATAAGGGGGTCGCCAAGCTAGCTTGGGAACCAAGCTAGGGCCGGCCTTGGGTGGCCGGCCCTAGCTTGAACCCAAGCTAGTGGGGGCCGGCCAAATTAAATTTAAAAGGGATTTTAATTTTAAATTTTATTATGTGGAAGAAATAATTTATTAAAGAGAATTAAAATTAAAATATCTCTCTTGTAAAAGATCTACAAAAGATTAAAGAAAGAGATTAGATCTCTTTCCTTATTTGTAGATTGGTGAGATATTTTATTTTCTCTTTAAAATTATTCACATGTTGATAAAATTAAAATTATAGAAATTTCCTTTTATCAACCATGAAGAGATTTTTAAAGAGAAATTTTATTTTTAAAAATTTCCGGAAACAAATTAGGAAGTTTTAATTGTTGATTAAAACTTCTCTAATTTTTTTTCCTTCATTGATGTGGCCGTCCATTGGTTTTAATTTGGTAAATTTTATTTTATTTTTCTCAATTAAATCATGTCAAGGAAATTAGGGAAATTTTATTGTAATTAAATTTCCTAATTTGCCTAGGCCAAGGAATATAAAAGAAGGGGTAGGGGTGCCTTCATGAGACACAACCTCTATTATTCTCCCTCTCCTATTCTTTGGTGTGGCCGGCCAACATCCTTTCCCTCTCTTCCTCTTGTGGTGGCCGAACATCTCTATTCCCTTGGAGCTCTTGTGGTGGCCGGATACTACTAGGAGAAGAAGAAGAAGAAGGAGAGGAAGCTAGCATCTCTTGGAGCTTGGTTAGTGTTTTGATTTTCTTCCTTGGTGATGTTTTTCCTTTGTGGCCGAACCTAGCAAGGAGAAGAAGGTGGTTGGTGGTTTCTCATCTCGGTAGATCGTTGCCCACACAACGTCCGAGGTTAGAAGAGGAATACGGTAGAAGATCAAGAGGTTTTTCTACAAGGTATAACTAGTAATTTTTCTTTCCGCATCATGTTAGTTATTTATGGAAATAATACCAAATACAAGAGGATTACGTTCTAGAATTTCGAATATGTTTTTCGAAGTTGTGTTCTTTTGGTTTTTTTTCCTTGTGATTTGATTGTTCTCTTTGGTTAACCTAAAGTTATTTTAGGAAATTAAATATTATCTTTCAATAAAAGGTTTTGTCTAGTTGGTGGTGGTTGCTCCCATATCCAAGAAGGCCATGTGCCTCGCCACGTCAGTACTGGGAACCAATTATGGAAATTAATATTTAATGGAATTAATAACTTAAGGAGACTTGGGTCGAACGTGTTAAGTTCAGAGATCCAAGTCAAAACCTAAAAGAACAAATAGATTAAGTTTTGGATCAAACGTGTTAAGTTCCGCAGGCGATCCAAAATTTAATTTAAAAGAACACATGGTAGCTAGGAAAAGGTTCAGACCTTTGTACAAAATTTTTGTACAGTGGAACCTATAGGTTTTCCGAGTAGCAACCAACAATTGGTATCAGAGCTAGGGTTTTGCCTCTGTGTATTTGGTATTTAGTTTAATTATGCACATGTCATACATAATTTAGGCAGGTTAATAGTAGGATGTGCTAACTTTGTGGATGCAGGATCCAACTATTATGGCTTTTAGTTATTATGTGTGTGATTGGACCCTTGGACATGTCAAGGGCATTTATATGTGTGTGCATGATTGTATTAAAATACAGCAGGAGCTGTATTTAGTTTTATTAGGATTTTATTTTTGATCTAGATACATGTACATTCCTTTTATGGAATATAGGATAAAAAATGTAAAATTCTATTTATGTCGCGGATCGAATCTTGCAAAGCGTGGAACCTTCTAGGAACCAGAGGCGCAGCGGAACTAAGAGCAAGATGGATGCGACAGCTAGACCCGGTGGCGGTGGCCAAATATGGCAGCAGCTTGGGATGACAACACACGGAGAACAACTAGAGATAAAAGCCATAATAGTTGAAAATTAAATTTTCTATTTATTGCTTTTATATTGTGCTGTGTGTGCATGTTAGTTTACAAGTTTAGTAGGCTAGCATAGTTAAAATTCCTCAATTATAAATAACTAAGTGGGAGAGAGATTTTAAATAAATCCCATGGTCTCCATTACTGGTTTGTAAGTGATACAAACAAGCTTGCGCGTTGGCTCTGAGTGCCTTCCTCCATAACGGATGAGCTTGTTTGTGGATCACTAGAACAGACTTCCATTTTTGGATGACTATAGGAAATTAATTAAGAGCGTGTGATCTTCCCCAACGGAAGGGGCATAATCTTATTAATGGACTTAGTGTCAAGTAATGGTATACACTTAGACACATCTAATAGTATCCTCCCCAACGGAGTCACTACTATTATTTGTGTGACCAAATAATACCAACTATTAATTTTATTTGTCAAAAAGTTAGGTTGACAAGATAATAAAATTAATGGGTTAAAACCCTCCTTTTACAAATGTTGAATTTGTATACGTCCACACTAACGTGGCATACAAAATTCACGGTGTTATGAGGTGTTGGTTAATTTAAAATAGTATTGTTTGAGGAATCAATATTATTCTAAATTTAGAGTTCTGACCAAAAGTTATTTGTGATTCTTAGGATGACTTTCAACCCACTGTCCATCATACTTCAACAAAATAGACTTACTGGACCTAATTACATAGATTGGAAAAGGAACCTGGACATTGTTCTGACCACTGAAAGCTATAAATTTGTCTTGACTGAACCTTGTCCCGATGCACCCACTCGTGAATCTACCCAAGAGGAGATTGAATATCATAAGAGATGGGTAAAGGCGAGATGAGATGGCGCGGTGTTACATTTTGGCTTCAATGTCAAATGTATTGCAACATCAACATCAAGATTTACCAACGACTTATGATATTATGAACAATCTCAAGGAGCTCTTTGGTCATCGATAGGGCTTCTAGACAAGAAGCTATGAGAAAGATAATGACAGCCACCATGCAAGAGGGTACTCTGTAAGGGATCATATCCTAAAGATGATGGCTTATCCGAACGAGATACGGATCCTTGGAGGAGAAATTGATGGGGAAACCCGGATCGATATGATCCTCCAAACGCTACCTAGAGGTTTTGAGCGATTCACTGAACTATAATATGAATAAAAGGATTTATTCATTAGGGAAACTACTGATAACTTCAAGCAGCAGAGGGATTATTTCGTCACAATTCTCAAATTCACTTTCTTGAAAATGGTTCTACTTCTAAACCGAAAGGAAAGAAGAAGAAGAAACAAGTGGCTCAAGAAAGAAAGTGAATAAATCTCAGTACGGGATTTAAAGTCGGAGTGAAGAAGCCAAGGGCAAGTGCTTCATCTGCAAGCATGGCGGGCTGTCCTCGTAGGAACCAAAACAAAGGTATATCTCATGCTCTAGTTGTTGAAACATGTTTAGCGGTGTTATCTACCAGAACCTGGAGAGACGGAGCCAATGATCATGTCTGCAATTCCTTGCAGGGTTCCAGGAAACCCACGACTATCTGAAGGGAGATTACCGTCTACATGGGCAATGCTACTAAGGTGGCAGTGCAGTGGGAGACGTCTACTTATCTTTTAGTAGAAATAAAATTTGGTTTTAAGAAATTGTCTTTATGTACCCAGCTTTTAGAAAGAATTTAATTTCAGTTTCTAAACTGCTTTTAGATGGATATTCAGTTTCTTTCAGTAACGATGTAGTTATTAAAAGAAATAAAGTGATTCTGGTGCATTAGTTGGCAATTTGTATACTTTAAATCCAATTTCTTCCACAAAGCAAAATATGGAAATTTATAATTCATCTTCTAACTCAAATAAGAGAAAAGAACCTTCAGAAATGAACCAAGCATATCTTTGGCATCTAAGGCTTGGTCATATTAACTTAAGTAGGATTCAGAGGCTTATAGCCGATGGACTTTTGGGTTCATTAGAGTTGGAAAATTTTCCAACTTGTGAATCTTGCTTGGAAGGTAAAATGATCAAGAGGCCTTTTAAGGCCAAGGGGTATAGAGCCAAAGAAGTGTTAGAATTGGTTCACTCTGATTTGTGTGGTCCTATGTCTGTCCAGGCAAGAGGAGGTTTTGAATATTTTGTCTCTTTCATAGACGATTATTCAAGATACGGATATATTTACCTAATGCGCCGCAAGTCCGAGTGTTTTGATAAGTTCAAAGAATACAAGGCTGATGTGGAAAAACGATTAGGTAAAAGTATCAAGACACTACGATTTGATCGTGGTGGCGAATACCTCTTAGGAGAGTTTAGGAATTACTTATCAGAGGCTGGGATTCAATCCCAATTGTCTGCACCTGGAACACCCCAACAGAATGGTGTAGCAGAACGAAGGAATAAGACTCTTATGGAGATGGTTAGATCGATGATGAGTTATTCATAATTACCAAATTCATTTTGGGGATATGCTCTGGAAACAGCAGTATACGTTCTGAACTTAGTACCTTCTAAATCAGTTTCTTCTACTCCCATAGAATTGTGGAATGGGCGAAAACCCAGTCTAAGACATATTCGGATTTGGGGTAGTCCAGCACATGTGCTGAAACCAGATGCTGATAAGTTAGAATCTCGTACAGAAGTTCGCGTGTTTGTAGGATATCCCAAAGGAACGAAAGGTGGTTTATTTTATAGTCCTAAAGACCAGAAGGTCATTGTTAGCACCAATGCCCAGTTTTTAGAAGAAGACTATATAATGGATCACAAGCCCAGAAGCAAAGTTGTTTTAGAAGAACTTAGAGAGGACATGTCTACTTCAGTACCAACAGGACAAGATGAAGTACCACAAGAGACTGCAACACGTGTCACACATGATACACAACCACAGACAGTGCCTCGTCGTAGTGGGAGGGTTGTAAGGCAGCCTGAAAGATTCATGTTTTTGGGAGAGTCTTCGGACTTGATCCCGGGTAAACATGAACCTGATCCACGAACATATGACGAAGCACTCCAAGATATAGATGCAGCATCTTGGCAAAAGGCAATGAATTCTGAAATAGAGTCTATGTACTCTAATAAGGTCTGGGAGCTTGTAGAACCACCTGATGGTGTAAAAGCCGTTGGATGCAAGTGGATCTACAAAAGGAAAAGAGGGACAGACGGGAAGGTAGAAACCTTCAAAGCTAGGCTTGTTGCGAAAGGGTACACTCAGAAAGAGGGAATCGATTATGAGGAAACCTTTTCACCGGTAGCCATGCTTAAGTCTATCCGGATACTCTTATCCATTGCTGCTCATATGGATTATGAGATTTGGCAAATGGATGTCAAGACAGCTTTCCTTAATGGAAGTCTTGAAGAGAACATCCATATGAAGCAACCAGAAGGATTTATTGAAAAAGGCAAAGAGCATCTAGTGTGCAAGCTCAATCGGTCCATTTATGGACTAAAGCAAGCTTCAAGATCTTGGAACATCCGGTTTAATGAAGTAATCCAGTCATATGGATTTATTCAAAGTCCGGATGAGTCTTGTGTATATAAGAAGTGTAACGGAAACGTGGTGGTATTTCTTGTACTATACATAGATGATATTTTGTTAATTGGCAACAATGTCAAGGTATTATCAGACGTAAGGGTATGGTTGTCCAAACAATTTGATATGAAGGACTTAGGAGATTGTGCACACATTCTTGGGATCAAAGTTATAAGGGATCGTAAGAAAAGAATGTTGTGTCTGTCCCAAGCTTCATATATAGATACAATCCTTGCTCGTTTTAGCATGCAGGATTCCAAGAAAGGTTTCTTACCTTTTAGACATGGAGTAGCTCTATCTAAAGAGATGTCTCCAAAGATGTCGAAAGAGATAGAGGACATGAAAGCAGTTCCTTATGCTTCGGCTGTAGGAAGCCTAATGTATGCAATGCTATGTACGAGACCTGATATCTGTTTTACCGTGGGCATGGTCAACAGATATCAGAGTAATCCTGGACAAGGACATTGGACTGCGGTAAAGCATATATTAAAGTACCTGAGAAGGACTAGAGATTATATGCTAGTTTACCAAGCAGATGATCTGCTCCCTGTGGGTTACACGGATTCAGATTTCCAATCAGATAGGGATAACAGTAAGTCTACATCAGGCTATGTGTTTACTTTAGGAGGTGGAGCCATTTCATGGAGGAGTATTAAGCAGAAATGCGTTTCGGACTCAACCATGGAAGCTAAGTATGTGCAGCCTCTGAGGCAGCTAAAGAAGCAGTATGGCTCAGGAATTTTCTAATGGACTTAGATGTGATTCCTGGTTTGCCCAAAATCATCACAATTTATTGTGATAATAGTGGTGCAGTTGCAAACTCGAAGGAACCACGAGCCCATAAGGCAAGTAAATATATAGAGCGCAAGTACCACCTGATACGAGATATCGTGAAGCGAGGAGAAGTTGTCATCGCCAAGATTGCATCAGCAGATAACCTGGCAGATCCTTTCACTAAGGCCCTTCCGGCGAAAGCTTTCGATCGGCATGTGGAAGGAATGGGAATCAGATGTATGGTAGAAGATATGGCAGCTTAGTCATTAGTATAAGTGGGAGATTGTTGGAGTGTATACTGAAAGCCTAAGCTTTTGTAAACATTTGTTTTGAATAAAGAATCAAATTTGGTCAAATTATCTACATTTGTTTGTAGTTGTTCAATTAATTTATATTGTAGATAACATAGCATGTGGTGTCACATGCAGAAGATAATGTTATCAGTACCTTATAAATTATAAACAGTAGCTCACGACCAAAATGGAAAGGAACAAATCATTAGAAGGTCGTAGTGTAATTAGGTATCAGTTTATCTTGACTGTATAATTACACTAGTACACTTAGAGTGTATTGAGTAGGACCATTTGAGGTTGTTTCTTTTATACTGACTTTATAAAGGAACAAAAACCTCAGTTATTATGGAAGTGTGTGCTCTTAATCCTAATATAATAACAAGCACATATATTTGATATTTATTTCTTTAATTTATCAATGGGTGAGATTTAGTTCGATGAATCAATAAACCCGATAAGTTGGGAAATAGTATCACTTATAGTGTGTGTTGTTGATTATAGAAGGAAACTGTGTCCTAGAGGTACTAGGTTGATAATGTCCCCAAGAGGAGCTCATAAGGATTGTCATGTTAAACCTTGCTGGTGGACTTAGTCTGACATGACGATAAGGTTGAGTGGTACTACTCTTGGACTTAGATATTAATTAAATGAGTTGTCAGTAACTCACCTAATTAATGGACATTCGATATCTTAAACACAGGGAGACTAACACACTCATAATAAGAAGGAGCCCAAAAATATAATTTGGGATTGGTGCGGTAGTTCAATAATAGTTCTCTAGTGGAATGAATTATTATTGATAAAATTAAGTTGTGTGTTCGGGGCGAACACGGGATGCTTAATTTTATCGGGAGACCAAAATCAATTCCTCCTCTCTGTCCCTATCATAGCCTCTTATTTATAGAGTACTATACCCACCTATACCCACCTTCTATACCCACCAATAGGGGGCCGGCCAAGCTAGCTTGGGAAAATTGGGTGGCCGGCCCTAGCTTGAACCCAAGCTAGTGGGGGCCGGCCAAATTAAATTTAAAAGGGATTTTAATTTTAAATTTTATTATGTGGAAGAAATAATTTATTAAAGAGAATTAAAATTAAAATATCTCTCTTGTAAAAGATCTACAAAAGATTAAAGAAAGAGATTAGATCTCTTTCCTTATTTGTAGATTGGTGAGATATTTTATTTTCTCTTTAAAATTATTCACATGTTGATAAAATTAAAATTATAGAAATTTCCTTTTATCAACCATGAAGAGATTTTTAAAGAGAAATTTTATTTTTAAAAATTTCCGGAAACAAATTAGGAAGTTTTAATTGTTGATTAAAACTTCTCTAATTTTTTTTCCTTCATTGATGTGGCCGGCCATTGGTTTTGATTTGGGAAATTTTATTTTATTTTTCTCAATTAAATCATGTCAAGGAAATTAGGGAAATTTTATTGTAATTAAATTTCCTAATTTGCCTAGGCCAAGGAATATAAAAGAAGGGGTAGGGGTGCCTTCATGAGACACAACCTCTATTATTCTCCCTCTCCTATTCTTTGGTGTGGCCGGCCAACATCCTTTCCCTCTCTTCCTCTTGTGGTGGCCGAACATCTCTATTCCCTTGGAGCTCTTGTGGTGGCCGGATACTACTAGGAGAAGAAGAAGAAGAAGGAGAGGAACCTAGCATCTCTTGGAGCTTGGTTAGTGTTTTGATTTTCTTCCTTGGTGAAGTTTTTCCTTTGTGGCCGAACCTAGCAAGGAGAAGAAGGTGGTTGGTGGTTTCTCATCTCGGTAGATCGTTGCCCACACAACGTCCGAGGTTATAAGAGGAATACGGTAGAAGATCAAGAGGTTTTTCTACAAGGTATAACTAGTAATTTTTCTTTCCGCATCATGTTAGTTATTTATGGAAATAATACCAAATACAAGAGGTTTACTTTCTAGAATTTCGAATATGTTTTTCGAAGTTGTGTTCTTTTGGTTTTTTTTTTCCTTGTGATTTGATTGTTCTCTTTGGTTAACCTAAAGTTATTTTAGGAAATTAAATATTATCTTTCTATAAAAGGTTTTGTATAGTCGGTGGTGGTTGCTCCCATATCCAAGAAGGCCATGTGCCTCGCCACGTCAGTACTGGGAACCAATTATGGAAATTAATATTTAATCGAATTAATAACTTAAGAAGACTTGGGTCGAACGTGTTAAGTTCCGCAGGAGATCCAAGTCAAAACCTAAAAGAACAAATAGATTAAGTTTTGGATCAAACGTGTTAAGTTCCGCAGGCGATCCAAAATTTAATTTAAAAGAACACATGATAGGTAGGAAAAAGTTCAGACCTTTGTACAAAATTTTTGTACAGTGGAACCTATAGGTTTTCCGAGTAGCAACCAACAGCCTCCTAGAGTTCTTCCTCACTTAAAGATGTGGACGACTCCACTTCTTCCTCCTCTTCGGATGTTGAGCTTGCCTCCACATCTGATTAGTTCTTCTCCTCCTCTTAGACCAATAAGCCATTCTCGTTGGGCTCCTCCACTTCTTAAATTTTTGTAGGGTCTTCATGGAAAGAAATTACCTTCTTCCAAAGGTCACTTGCGCTCCTGTATTCAGCTACACTAAACAACACCTTAGGAGGTAATAAATTTACAAAAATTTTAGTTACCTCCTTATGGACCTTCGATTGTTATCTTTGTTCTTTGGTCCAATACCATGGTCAAAGACACTTCCCTTTTTGTCCATTGGAGCTTCGAAGGGATCTTCCAATGCAACACAATGGTCCCAATCCATTTGGAACCAAGTCTCTAATTAAATCTTCCAATACTTAAAGTCTCCTTCCTCATATGGAGGTGGGATCCGGATATCCCATCCTAATGGTCTTTCCAACTCCATTGTCTTCCTCTAGTACTTTCTCCTATAGAGGTTAGTCCTTCAAGAGTGCTCCTTGCTCTGATACTAATTATTGGAATCTTTGACATTGGTTAGATGGGAGTGGGGGGGGGGGGGGGGGGGGGGGAATAGATAGTCACCCTCTACGTTCGCTTCCTACACTTATTAGTGCAGCCAAAATACAAAATAACAAGTATAAAATGAAATCTAACCCTAGAAGACAATAAACAAGAAGAATAAAACCTAATGACACATTTCATTTAACGTGGTTCAGAGATGATGCTTCTATTCCATGACTATCCGTAAAGTGGGTGATCCCTATACGTCAGTAGATGATTCCTTGGTAAGCTCCGGCTTGCACAATCCTCCTTCTCGGTAGAGAAACCTCGCCACAAACTCGATCACACTTGTATTGCACTTATATAGATCTTGGGGAAATCAGCAAGCTAATTTTATTGTTACCAGTCGACTGGTCCTTGCACCAGTCAACTAGTGCTAACCAACAACACTCCACAGAATTCATAATTCTATCAATAACTTTTTACCAGTCGACTGCTATAGTGTACCAGTCGACTGACTATAGTACCACTCGATTGACTACAGTGTACTAGTCAACTAGCTATAGTACCAATCAACTGACTATAGTACCAATAGACTAGTTTTCATAGCCGTCGGGCACAGAAATATTCTATGCCCTGCCCCAGTCGACTGGTCCAAATACTAGTTGACTCATAATGAAGTACAATCTCTCATACACTCATCCTCATCCACACAACCTCAACCTTGCCTTCTAGCCATCTTCCATCAGCCTTGTATCCCTCGGATGCTTCCCCATCCTTCATGTCTTGTCTTCAAGATGCTTCTTTCAGCCTTGTCCTTGTTATTGAGTCTTCTCAAGCCTTCTAGCCTCCTCAATCAGCCTTGCATCCCTTGGATGCTTCTTCATCTTTTACGACTTGCCTTCAAGAGCTTCTTTCGATCTCATTCTTCATCCTTGCCAAGCCACACTTGGATTTACGTTGCCATGACTATATACTTGGACTTACATAGCCAAGACTCACCTTTAGACATTGCCTTTGCCAAGATCCCACTTGGATTTTTCCTATTGTACCTGCATCCTATATACTCACAAACACATATCAACTACAATAATAAACCTAACTTAAACTTTTACCCAAATATCAAAACCTAGGGCCACACTGATTGCTCCAATACCAATTTAATCCAAAAATCTTTGTATAAGCATTCAAAATGAATTTGGATTTCTAGGAAAATTTTTCAACTCTAATTTTTAAGTTTTCAATAATTCTTTTAATTTAGAATTTTTATTTTTTTTATTCTATCAAATTTTTCTAATAGATATGCAGTTGCTAAAGTAACTCTTAAGTTAATATTGCCCTTTTTTAATTTTACATAGTATAGTTAGTCAGGAGGAAGCTAATGTATCTCACTTACAGCATCAGATTCGTAGTTGGATGCTCCCCTTCATCGCTGCTTTCCTCTGAATTAGTTTCCCTTTCATCGATGCTCTCCTCTTAGTAGTTGGTCATTAGTGTTGGGGATCTTGTGGCTGATTAGAAGGGGGTTGAATAGATGTTGCCCCCAATTCAATCGTTTCCTATGTATTTGTTAGTTTGCATAGTGGAAATACAAACTAATATAAATATAAAAGCTAATCTAAAGACAAGAAGAGAAATGCAAACTACTATACGTTGTTTAACATAGTTCGGAGATTAGGGCTCCTACTCCACGGCTGTCAGTAAGGTGGGCGATCCTTATCCGTCGGTGAATTAGCCCCCGACAAACTCCAGCTATTCAAGCAACTCCTTGTGGGTGAAGAAACCTCACCATAACTCCAACCAAGACCTCTTGGAACACAAAGAACTCTTGAGTACTTGTTGACTACTAATTAAGGTTAACCACCACTAATTTCGTCACCTTGGTCAGCCATCCCAAGCTTCATCTTATAGAGCTTAAGTAGAAACAACAAGGCTATTTACCATTACCAATCGACTAGTCTTTGCACCAGTCTACTGGTGCCTGGCCAACGACTATCTCAACGGCTCTTTACCAGTCAATTGGATCTTGCACCAGTAGACTAGTCCCTACCATTCAGGCACAAAAACTCTTCAGTACCAGTCGATTGGCACAACCCTAAACCTAGAGTTTCCCTTCCTGAGTATATTTCTCTTGCACTCGGACCCTCACGACTCACTTGACTCTTCTTTGTAGCTTTCACCTCTTGCCTTCAAGCCTACTTCCTTTGGCTCTCGTCCCTCGGATGCATTCAAACCCACGGCTCATCCCCAATGCCATCGTTCGCGTATGTCTCAAAGTCACTAACCTCGGCCCTTTGTTCTTGTTGCCTTATCCACAATCCCTCGAATGCTCCATCTTTCACCGGACCCAAAGCCATAAAGCTGAGTCATATATGTATCCTACAATCTTGCACAACTCAAATACACATATCAAATACAAGGGTGAACCTAACTTAAACCCTTTGTCCAAACATCAAAATACATGGTCGCATGGACCATTGGGATTGCTCCAACAATTTCCCCCTTTTGATGCTTAGCAATACATTTAAATTAGGGAAAACACAATAGCAAATAATAATGCTAATAACAAATGGACTTATGTTGCCAAGGTTACATACTTGTACTTACACCGATGAATGGACTTACGTTGCCAAGAATGGACTTACACCGCCGAATGGACTTACGTTGCCAAGACTACATACTTGGACTTATGCCGCCGAATGGACTTACCTTACCAAGGCTACACAACTTGGATTTACACCGCCGAATGGAAAATGAAAACATGCATTAGAACCTATCACAAGGCTCCCCCTACACCTAAGCTCCCTATTGAGCTAGGAATTTTACCACAGGGATATTTAAGAACCTATCACAAGGCTCCCCCTACACAAAGGTACTTAAGGTTTTCCCAACTAAACCTTACTTCTCCCCCTTTGCCTAACATTAAAAAGCTTCCAACAATACCAATTGTTGAAAACTTGATCATCAAACTAACCCTAAACTCATGTATTTATCCCCCATAGATCTCATACACCTAAACGAGCTGACCCGGTCAAAACAAATGCTGAAAAATAGTAGCATCTTGGTATCAATTGATTGCCTCCAACATCAATCGACTGTCCTCTTCGATACAACCTCACAGAAGCATTCTGTGGTCGAAAAGCACTGCTACCAGTCAACTGGTAACTATACCAGTCGACTAGTACCCTTTTCTAGCTCAATTTAGCATTCTGAACTCGATTTCAAAAATGCACCAATAGTTTCATAGATCTCTAAAAATCCTCAAATTTTGTAGAGAGATCTGTTTTACCCGTATCTACTTGGATAAAATATATTTAAAAATGTACATATCTCAGATCACAAGATTGACATAAAACCTAAAACTAGCTAAATGGTTCAATTGAACCTTAACCTACAGTCCTAGTTTTAGCTTCCTCTTTATGTATTTGCCCATACTAAACATCAATGCATCCCTAGCATTAGTTTAGATGGAACCTATACATCAAAAACCAATTTTCATGCCATATAACCCCAATGTCATATTTCCATGCATGAACTCAACCCATGTGTGCCAAATCCCTAGGTTTGAGACTCAAATCCATCTCCAAACCACTTTGGCACATTCTATGGATCTTCTAGACTCCCAAGCAATATCCACTTGAGATCCATTGGCCATGGGTCCCAAATTGACTCTTTGAGCTCCCCCTAAAGCTCTTAACCTTAGTCACCTCCCTAGGTGACTCATCTATTATGGGTAAACCACAATGATGCTCTTTAGAAGATTTCCTTATCTTCTTAATCTGGGACACATCATCCTTGTCATGGTTATATGCAACCCTAGCATATTTATTCTTATTGGGTTTGGATGACTCTCCCTTGCCATGATCATTTGTCACCCTAGCATATGATCTCTCCTTGGCTTTGGAGGAACTAGATCGGTATTCTAAGCCCGATCTATCATTGTTGGGTCTTTGAATACCCAATATCATACCTAATTCCTTAGATCCAACATTGGATCTCTTAAGGAATTTCTCTAAATTTTCAAGCTTTGCCTTCAAAGCTTGATTTTTTCTTTCTAGGTTCCTAAACCTAGAGTTAACATGTCCATCTTGGGCATTCCTAGACCTACCTATTTTTCTAGGCATATGTCTCCCTTTCTTGAGATTTTTGCCTAGGTTCTCCATTACCTTATTCTCCTTAGGTAATGAGAATCTAACATATCTAGGTTTATCATGAATTGGTCTCCTAGGGTTATGATCTACATTTATCCTATTTCTACCATGATATCTAAAACTAAAATTCTTCATTGCTATATAATGATAATCATTATTTCTTCTAGTATGCATGGAAGAATGAAAAATTTGAATTACAATTCAAATTAGGGTATACCTCCCTTACCCTTGAAGCTCCCCCTTGACTTGAGCTCCTCTTCTTCTCCCATTTCTTTAGATGCTCCAACTTCTTGAGCTCTCCCTTCCTTGGGCATCTTGTGTGGTAGTGTCCTCTTTCACCACACGTGAAGCATCTAATGTGCTTCTTATCCTTCTTCTTCCTACAACTCAAATTAGATTCTAAAGGAATTGAATTGAGTTTAGGAGTTACCTCTTTCTTACCCAATGTATACTTACTCTTGTAGTGTCCCTTCTTATTACACTCGAAGCAAGTGATGTGGTCCTTTGACTTCACTTCGGTGGAGATGCTCACTAGGTTGACCACTTCCAAGATCTCTTCTTCATCCGTCTTGGCTTATTCTTCAACCTTTAAGGATATTGATGATGCTTCATCATCCACACTTGCGAATGGCATTTCTTCATCCTTCTCCTCCTCGAATGTTGAACATTGCTTAACTTCCGGTTGCTCCTTCTCTAATTGAGATTCTTCATCCGTTTCTTCGGATTTTTCTTCTTCTTATGTATGCATAAGTTCTTTTCCTAAAACCTTCTTCACTTTGCTCCACAATTCGTGAGCGTTCTCGTATTCTCCTACACAACTCATCATATTAAAAGACAACATATCTATTAAGATTGACATTACCTTATCATTTTCCTTCGATCGTGAGGTTTGCTCCTCCGTCCAATATCGTGGTCAGAGTCTCTTCCCTTTCTTATCTTTTGGGACTTCGAACGGCTTCTTGATCACTATCATGGTGTCCCAATCCGTGTCAAAGAAGACCTCCATCTTCTGTAAGGAACTAGGGCACTAAACACATAAAAGCGCAGTGAAAAATATATAGTTCCTCTAGAAGATCCATGCGAAAGGAAAAATGCATATACTATATTTTACATGAGAGGGTTATACCTTTAATGTGTGTACTTGATCTCCCGACAGCTAGGATCTCAGCATGATCACGTGTCCGTGCCTCTTTCGGTATCCACACGAACACAAGAAGATGAAGAAGACCAATACTCAAGGTTGTGCTAGCAACCCTCTAGTGAGTTTTGGCCAAAGAAAGGGAGGAGAGGAAGAAGAATGAAAAATCATACTAAAAATTGAGAGAAAAATACTTTTGTACTTCATCCAATGAAAATACTTAATGAACATTAATTCACTTAATGAGACTTATTGAGCATTAACACTCCATTAAGGCAATTATGAAACTCTTCATTTTGAATTCAATTTTTTTAATTTTATGCATTTCAAAATTAACTCTTCATTAATCCTCTTTAGTGAATGAATTCACTTGAATTTAACTCAAGCCTAATTTGGATTAGATTGAATCCATATGGTTGGATTCACTTGAGTCTAACTCAATAATTCTAATCTGGATATGTCAATCATCTCATAATTGACTCTTAGAGCTAATACTAACAATCTCCCACTAGCTCAAGTGTCAACCACTAAAATAATCCCCTCTAATGGTTCATCACATTTTAGTCAAACTAAAATAAACCTATCTCCAAATCAATATGTTATTTGTGTGTGACCCAATAGATTCTTGTAACGTTGGCAATATCTCTAAAACTATTTTAGATACATAAGCAATTAGTGGCATTTAGCAATGCATCATTGCTACCCAAGTTATGAGAATGTCGAGATCCGACTTAACCTTTCCGTGGCTATTATCTTGTATGACTCAATCTCTCTATCCTTGATATTTAGATTGATCAATGAGGCATAGACCGTGTCATCCTTTTATCAATCTTTATGTTTCTTGGTCTCTAAGTAGGCACACTCAATCAAATAAGTTCAATATCTCATATTAACTCATATGAGTCTGGCCATGCTTTCTTGTGTCCTACTAATCAAAGGGCCAACAGATATAGCTTCCATCATATGAAAGGGATAGATCTCATCTAGATCACTCACATTCCTCCGCATAACTTATTGTATACCCAGTGATTGACTTTATATTCCATCCTGTTATAGGTGAGCTTTGACGATACCAAAGTACACAACTCCTTATGTAGGGAATCGTAGTGACTTCAAGTCTAAGGACTATTGATACCAATAATCACATGAAAATGTTTATGATACTCATATAACAATCCATGAAACATTCTCATGGCAGGTCATTCAATATATATTCTCTAATATATACCCATGTGTCAACTTGATATCTCATATCCATGACTTATGAGATTAAGTCATTCGTTGACCTACATGCTGTTGGGGTTGCAAGGTTGCAAACATAGTCCCACATTGAAAATACATGGGAAAGATCATAGGTTTATAAGAGAAAGATGTCTCCATTAGTATGAGGCCTTTTGGGTAGAGCCCAAAAGAAAAATCATGAGGGCTTAGGCCCAAAGTGGACAATATCATACTATTGTAGAGATATCTAAATTCTTTTCGATCCTACAATTGGTATCAGAGCTCGGACTACCAAAAGATTTAACCGCCGACTATGTACAAGAGCTATGGTCTGATTGAGTCATGTGGGGTACAATATTGACCTCGAATAAAGAAAGTGGAGGCTCCTATGTTCGAATCAAGAGGACCAGACACCAAGCAAGAAATCCTAGTTGCGGCTAGGCAAGGAAGTCCTAGTAGGTCAGGTGGACCGAGGGGCAGGAAGACCTGGTGGGTCAAGGATCGGACGTGGGAAGCCTGTGGTCCTTTGTTTGAGGGGGGATTGTTGGGGTTGCAAGGTTGCAAACATAGTCTCACATTGAAAACACATAAGAAAGATCATAGGTTTATATGAGAAAGATATCTCCATTGCTATGAGGCCTTTTGGGTAGAGCCCAAAAGCAAAACTATGAGGGCTTAGGCCCAAAGTGGACAATATCATACTATTGTGGAGATATCTAAATTCTTTTCAATCCTACACATGCTAGTCTCAATGCTTTAATATTGTCCTTGTATATTAATGCTTGACTAGGAATAGTTTAGAGTAGTGTTCTATATATATCTACATATCTCACTATCAATTCAACCAATTGATATGTTGTAGATTAGAACCTACCACCCTAGGACATTATTATACTTACTTATTCGGCACTGAACTAAAATAAATATAATAACCAACCTTGTATTTTATTAACTAATGAAATATGATACAAAAAGTGCCTTTGTCAATCATCTCGTAATTGGTTTTTAGGGCTAATACTAACAACTTTCCACTAGCACTAGTGTCAATCACTGAAATATCTAATATCTACTGACCTAGTGTGACCATCATACTTTCTCTGTGCCAAAGGCTTGGTCAAAGGGTCCGCAATATTAGTATCGATCGGTACTCTGCATATCCTCACATCTCCCCTATCGATGATCTCTCGAATGAGATGGAATCATCGTAGTATGTGTTTGGATTACTAATGAGAGAGAGGTTCCTTAACCTGCGCAATAGCTCCATTGTTATCACAATAGAGGTCTATTAGGTTTGCTATACTAGGAACAACACCAAGCTCTAAAATAAACTTCCTAATCCAAACAGCCTCCTTTGCTGAAGCTGAAGTAGCAATATACTCGGCCTCTGCTGTAGAATCAGCGACTGTATCCTGCTTTGAACTCTTCCAGCTCACAACACCATCATTTACGTAAAATACATACCCTAACTATGATCTGGAATCATCCTTGTCAGTTTGGAAGCTAGCATCTGTGTAACCCTTTACAACAAGCTCTTCATCGCCTCCAAAAATCAAGAAATAATCTTGAGTTCTTCTTAAGTACTTAAGAATATTCTTGACTGCTATCTAGTGACCTTCATCTGAATCTGACTGGTATCTTCTCATCATGTTTAACGCATACGAGACATCTGGGTGAGTACAAAGTATGGCGTACATGATATACCCTATAGCAGATGCATAAGGAATCTGATCCATACGGTCCCTTCCTTCCCCAGAAGAAGGGCATTGAGTCTTCAAAAGACTCACACCATGTGGCATCGGCAGGAATCCCTTCTCGAAATTTTGTATGACAAAACGTTTAAGCACCTTGTCAATATATGTACTCTGGCTTAGGTCAAGTAATCTTTTAGATCTATCTCTATAGATCTTGATGCTTAAGATATAGGCTACTTCACCTAAGTCCTTTATTGAGAAACAATTCTCAAGCCAAGTCTTCACTGATTGAAGAGTAGGGATATCATTTCCAATGAGAAGTATGTCATCTACATACAATATGAGAAAGATGACTGTGCTTCCACTAATCTTCTTGTAGACACAAAGTTATCTTCATTCTTGATGAAATAAACACTTTGATTGCATCATCAAATAGAAGATTTCAGCTTCTAGAAGCTTGCTTTAATCCATAAATAGATCGTTGCAACTTACATACCTTTCCAGCATGCTCTAGATCGACAAAACCCTCATCTTGTGTCATGTGCATATCCTCGAGTAGATTTCCATTAAGAAATATAGTTTTGACATCCATCTGTCAGATCTCATAATCATAGTAAGTTGCAATAGCAAGTAGAATCCGAATAGACTTAAGCATCGCAACTGGTGAAAATGTTTCATCATAGTCTATGTCATGAATATGCTCGAATCCTTTAGCCACCAGTCTATCTTTATAGGTATGCATATGACCATCCATGTCAATCTTCACCTTGAAGACTCACTTATATCCAATGGGTTTGATCCCTTCAGGTGGATCAACCAAAGTCCATACTTGGCTAGTGTACATGGATTCCATTTCGAATCTCATGGCCTCTTATCATTTCTCATAATCTGGGCCCTGTACAACTTCCTAATAAGATGTAGGCTCGTTGAGACCAACTAACACTACATCACCATTATCAGACAAGATAAAAGAATATCTCTCAGGTTGACAGTGTTGGTGTAATATCCCTAGGTCAAGGTTGACCTAGTTGACTAAGCTTGAGTTGGCTCAAGCTTGAGTCTTGATGTTTGGGTTTCGATGTTTAACAATACAGACAATACATGGAGATTGCAGGTGCAATCGTCTGATTGGGGATATTGCTGGTGCAATTCCCCTCTGGTCAGGGTATGACCAGTTTGGTGTGAAGAAGAGTCAAGTAGGTCAAGGCAAGACCAGATACTTGACTGGGAAAGACCTAGTGAGTGAAGCTAGGTAGAAGAGAAATTCTGGTGAGTGAAGCCAGGTGAAAGACCCGGTGAGTGAAGTTAGGCAGTTGGAAAATCTTAGTGAGTGAAGCCATGTGAAAGACCTAGTGAGTGAAGCTAGGCAGTATGAAAATCCTAGTGAGTGAAGCTAGGTGAAAGTCTTAGTGAGTGAAGCCAGGCAGATGGGAAGTCTGAGTGAGTGAAGCTAGGTAGAAGTTAAAGCCCTGGTAAATGAAGCCAGGCATGGGAAAATCCAGGTGGGTCAAGGCTGATCGGACACCTGGTGTTGGTATGTCCAAGTGGGTCAAGGTTGACTGGACACTTGGTACGAGGAGAAAAAGTTCAAGTGGGTCAAAGGGATTGACTGGACACTTTCTGAGGAAGTTCTAGCAAGTTGAGGGTGACCGGATTCTAGGCATGATATCCCAACAGGTCATGGTTGACCGGATGTTGGGTTTTAGGGGCTTGGGACTTGATTAGGGCAAATCAAGCTGATTCAATCGATCAATCGATCGATTGAATCATGTCTAATCGATCGATTGATCGATTGGATAGGTGCCACGACAAAGCTTTCTCCCAATCAATCAGTGGATCGATTGGGAAGTTGTCGCCGATCGCACAGAAGCCCTCCCAATAAATCAACCGATCGATTGGGAGCCTCCAATCGATCGGGTGATCGATTGGGAGGCTGGGAAATCGCGTGATAGCTTTGAATCGATTGGGCAATTGATTCAGGCGATTTCTAGAGAGCACAGAGGTGCTCTAAATTGATCAGTCGATTGATTCAAAGCCTTCCCAATCGATTGAGAGACATTCAATCGATTGGGATCTGACCGTTGCACAAGTTATAGCCGTTGGCGAGCGATTTTGTGTTCACGACTTCACTTCTCTTCTCCACGCGATCACAGTGATATATTTTGGCGATCTCTCTGACCTCTCATCGCCAATTCTTGAAGGTTCTTGGAGGCAAGTGCTGGTGCACGTCCAAGTCAAGAGGCAAGCTACAACAAGAAGAAGTTAGGGTTAGGGTTTCCAGTGTAAATCTTGTAAGATCTTACTTGTATTTACTTCCCTTTCTTTCTTCTTGTACTGAGAGTGTTGTAAGGATTCTCCACCTTCAGTAGTTATCGTAAAGGAGTGATATCATTAGTGGAGAGTGTGTCATGTGTGGATCCTTGGATTAGTCACCTCTTCTTGAGGTGGATACCAAGTAAATCCTTGTGTTAGCATTGTATTTTTATTTCTTGTATATTCTGCTACATATCATCATCAAGAAGCAAGCTACGACGAGCGTGACGAGCTATTCACCCCCCCTCTAGCACATTTTGACCCTAACAGATGGGTCCTATTAGATCTGCATAGAGCTTATGCTACTTGAACAGGTTGTTGCTCCACAACTTCTTATAGTGTAACAAAATCATGATCCACAACATCTTGTGGTTCTTGTTCAGTTTCCATCAAGGTGCTAGTTTGTGTATCTTGAATTTCTTTAAGATTGACTTTACTCCCACTAGTTTTTCTAGAAATAAATTCTCTTTCTAGAAAAACACCAGTTCCGGCAACAAACACTTTACCTAGCGTAAAATTATAAAAGTAATATCCCTTTGTTTCTTTGGGATATCCTACAAAATAGCAGTTGTCTGATTTGAGTCCTAGTTTATCTGAGATTTGTCATTGAACGTAAGCCTCACAACCCCAAATCTTCATGAAAGATATTTTGGGACTCTTCCCAGTCTATATCATATATGGTGTCTTTGTGATGACTTTAGATGGAATGAGGTTAAGTGTGAAAGTGACCGTCTCTAGAGCATGCCCCTAGAAGGAAGTAGGAAGATATGCTTGACTCATCATTGATCGTACCATATCTAATAAAGTGTAATTTCTCCTTTTTGATACACCATTCCATTATGGTGTTCCAAGTAGAGTGAGTTGAGATAGGATCTCACACTCAACAAGATGGTCATAAAACTCTTGGCTAAGGTATTCCCCACCTCGATCTGATCAAAGCATCTTAATACTCTTACCAAGTTGGTTTTATACTTTATTCTTGAATTCTTTGAACTTTTCAAAGGATTCAGACTTGTGTCTCATCAGATACGCATAGTCGTACCTACTGAATTATCAGTAATGGTAGCCTCCTCTAGCTGGTATTTTGAAAAGGCCACATCCATTTATATGTATAAGCCCTAATAAGTCATTAGCTCTTTCGCTATGTCCACTAAATGGAGCCATTGTCATCTTGCCTTGAAGATCAAATTTATATGCCTCATATGATTTAAAATTAAATGAGTTCAAAAGTTCATCCTTATGGAGTTGGGATATGCGACTCTCATTTATATGACCCAAGTGACAATACCAGAGATATGGTTGGTTCAAATCATTAGACTTAAATCATTTGGTATTTATGTTATAGATTGGATTTTCAAAGACTAGAACATAGAATCCATTCATTAGAGGTGCACTACAATAGAACGTATCATTTAAATAAATGGAACAACATTTGTCCTTTATTATAAATGAAAAACCCTTCTTGTCCAAACAAGAAATAAAGATAATGTTCTTGGTTAAAGCATGCACATAACAACACTCTTCTAGTTCTAAAACGAGCCCAGTGGGCAAAGATAAGGAATATGTTCCTACAGCGATAGCAACAACTCTTTCACCATTGCCTACCCATAGGTCCACTTCGCCCTTTGTCAATGCTCTACTATTTCTCAGCCTCTGCACATTAGTATAAATATGAGATGCACACCCGGTATCTAATACCCATGAAGAAAAAATAGATAGATTGACTTCTATAACATATATACCTGAGGCAAAAGTCTTACTTCTCTTTCATTTCAGTTCCTCTAGGAATACCTTGTAGTTCCTCTTCTAGTGTTCGGTCTCACCACAGTGGAAGTAGGTTCCTTCCTTAGCAACCCCACCTTTGGATTTCAATGCATGAGTCTTGCCCTTGCCTTTGGCTTGGGTCTTACCCTTACCTTTGGGCTTCCATTTGCCTTTGTCCTTTTGTACCATCAAAATGGTACTAGGCTTTGCCTTCTTAAGGTTAAGTTCAACAGTTATCAACATGCTTAACATCTCAGGCAATGGTTTATCAATTTCATTTATATTGTAGTTCATAAAAAATTGACTGTAGCTCTCGGGCAACGATTGTAAAATAAAGTCAGTGGTCAATTCATGGCCTAGTAGAAATCCCAACCTTTGTAGATTCTCCACATACCTGATCATTTTGAGCACATAAGGCTCTACAGGACTTCCTTCTTGCATTCTGTATTGAAATAGAGCCTTGGAGATCTCAAATCTCTCATGCCTTACTTATCCTTGATATAGTTGTCTAAGATATTCAACCATATCATAAGCATCCATGGTCTCATGTTGTTTATGAAGCTCAGAGTTCATAGTGGTGAGCATAAGGCATGATACATCTAATGCATCATCTTGATGCTTCTTATAAGCATCCTTATCATCTCTAGTGGCAATAGTTGGGGGGGAGGGGGTGCTTCAGGAATGGGCTGCTCTAGAACGTATAACATTCTTTCTTCCTTGAGAACTATTCTTAAGTTTCTGTACCAGACCAGGAAATTAACTCCATTGAGCTTTATATTTATGTGGCTCTAAATCTAATCGCCATAATATTTATGTGGGTCAAGATCCATGTTATACCCCATCTTGAGTTAGCTTTGGCTAATTGTCCAAGACTTAGTATAACTTAGGTAGGTAATATTTATCAATTACATCCTATGTGACTCTTGTATCATTCGATGAACAAGACTATTTATTCATTTGCCCATCTTATGAAATCCACATTATAGCTCATCTTGAGTTAGCTTTGGCTAATCGCCCAAGACTAGTATAATTTGAATTTCATCATATAGGATATGTCTCTAAATTCTCAATCTAATTGATATAACTTAGTTAAGTCATACCCAAAGTTTAATAGTCGGACATCACAATTGTCCTGTCAAACTCTAGCAAGATAAATCAAGTCACTTTGCTTTAGTAAAACCTGACTACAATTGCTCGAGCTAGAAGTGAGTACCAAACTTTGGTAGACATATATTAAAAGGACCTAATTATTATTAAACTACACTTAGCACACAATCATAGCACACATCAACATATATGCAAAATGAAATGTGACATAGTTATGGCCCCATCATCTATGATCTTCTCAAGCTAATGAGAAGATCGAAAAGTTAACCTAGGTCTAAGCATCTTCTCCAAGTGCTTCAATAGTCTCCGTGTGTTGTTGTCCTTCTCCCTTTTCCAACATCGTCCAGTAGACTAATTCTTCTCTAATTTATACATTATAAAACCTAAAGAAACCTCGAGTTACATTCGAGGGTAGTCTAAATTTATAACTAGAGTGATAAAAGATAAATGCATGACATGCATGCCATATTATGAATTACAACACACATCTAATCACATTGGGGTTAAACGCCATAGCCATGCACCATGTCATATATATTCACAATATACTTATGACATAAATCTACTATGATTTCTATTAGAATGTATACTAAAAGTCTAGCTTTTTGTATAAACACTTAGTTTGAAATAAGAATCACATTGGTCAAATATCTGCATTTATGTTAAATGTAGTTGTCTATTTAATTTATATTGTAGATAACATGGTGTGAGGTGCCACACAGAAGATCATGTTATCAGTTCCTAATAAATTATAAATAGTAGCTCACAACCAAAATGGAATGGGATAAACCATTGGAGTGATTGTAGTGTAATTTGGTATTAGTTTATCTTAACTATAAAATTACACTAGTACAATAGGTGTGTAACGCCCGCCCTCCCTGCTAACCCTAAGGGACGGGGCTACGATACTCTACGTACATATTACAGCGGAAGACTTAAAATAATTTTTCTTAGATTAATAAAACTTTTCTTTTGTTTTCATATCCGAACTACACTAATATGGTTTCCATAACATGATAACAAGATAAATAGAAACATAACATCAAGTCACCCATTTAGTACTACAATTTATGAAACCAAAGCGTAATTCTTAAAAGTTCTTAAAGCAGGTTCTTATTTGGTTGCCTAGCCACCGCCACACACATCTCCTTGCCTCTCCTGCTGCTCCTTTAGCACATCCAGCTTTTTCCTTTATCTGTGGTACAAGGAAAGTAAGCTATGAGTACTCATGGCTCAGTAAGTTCCTTTCCTACTCACTAAAGCCGAAAATCATCACATAATCAAAGAATGTCTCAACTTAACATGATCTCAACTAGTCATGGCATAACATATCATACTCTTTAAGAATATCATGCAACATAACATAATCATATCTAATCATGGCATATCATAGTATCATCATAAGATGGCATGGCATATCAAGCTCTTAAAGTATAGCATGAAACATAACATAATCATATCTAATCATGGCATATCATCTCTTACAACATAGCATGAAACATAACATAATCATATCTAATCATGGCATATCATCTCTTAAAACATAGCATGAAACATAACATAATCATATCTAATCATGATATATTATCTCTTAAAACATAGCATGAAACATAACATAATCATATCTAATCATGGCATATCATAAATCATAGCATGAAACATAACATACTCATATCTAATCATGGCATATCATAGCATCATCATAAGGTAGCATGACATATCAAGCATAGCATGAAACATAACATAATCATATCTAATCATGGCATATCATAAATCATAGCATCATCACAACATGATCATAAGGTATATGCAATATGATTTTGAAAACATGTATCCGAAAAACATGTGTATGTCTCATGATCTTTAAAACCATTTCTTCTTACATATATACTTGAACATAATCTCAACTTAAAGGGGATCCCGGCTATGTACCACTTACATATTGCGCGCAACCTATGTAGGTCCAAGGTAGCAAGTCTTGAACCTTACAAGGCAAACATACTAGGCCCGAGTCTTACTCCATCGACCTAGGGGCACTTAGGAGCCCATCCCTAACGAGGCCCGAGTCTTATTCCATCGACCCCGGGGCGCTTATGGAGCCCACCCTTGGTACAAGCCACATAAAGTAAAGTACATGTCATACTTATATATATCATACATCATAAAAGCATGCATCACTTAGGCACACATCATATCATAAAAGTATGCATCACTTAGGCATACATCATATCATAAAGGTATGCATCACTTAGGCATACATCATGTTATAAAAGTATGCATCACTTAGGCATACATCATATCATAAAGGTATGCATCACTTAGGCATACATCATGTCATAAAAGCATGCATATTTTCACCACATAGCATATCATAAAAACATGCATATTTTCATCACATAGCATATCATAAAAGCATGCATATTTCTATCCACATTGTTGGTGCAACATCCCTCAGGTCAAGGTTGACCTGGTTGACCAAGCTAAGTCTTGGTTTGAGTTTAGATGTTTGACAATAAGATGTTAATTGAAGAAGAGTCAAGTAGGTCATGGTTGACCGAATACTTGACTGGGAAGTCCTAACTGGGATGTTAGGCAGAAGGAAAATCCTGGTGAGTGAAGCCAGGTGAAAGTCCTAGTGAGTGAAGCTAGGCAGATGGAAAACCCTAGTGAGTGAAGCTAGGTGAAAGTCCTGGTGAGTGAAGCCAGGTGAAAGACCTAGTGAGTGAAGCTAGGCAGATGGAAAACCCTAGTGAGTGAAGCTAGGTGAAAGTCCTGGTGAGTGAAGCCAGGCAAGGGAAAATCCAGATGGATCAAGGATGATCGGACATCTGGTGTTGGGAAGTCCAAGTAGGTCAAAGGATTGACTGGATACTTGGCACGAGGAAATACAGATAGGTCAAAGGGATTGACCAGACATCTGAATAGAAAAGTCCAAGTAGGTCAAGGGAGTGACCAGATACTTGGCATGACGAGAAAAGTCCAAGTGGGTCAAAGGAATTGACCGGACACTTGGTGGGAAGTCCTGGCAGGTCAAGGGAGTGACCAGATGCTAGGCATGATGTACCAACAGGTCAAGGATGACCGGATGTTGGTTTGGGAGTCTTGGAACTTGGCTTTGGGCAAAAACCAAGTGCTGGATCGATCAGGGGATCGATCCAGGAGCTGGATCGATCAGTGGATCGATCCAGGCTTTTCCCAGCGAACAGAAAGCCTCTGGATCGATCCGTGGATCGATCCAGATGTCCCAATCGATCAGTGGATCGATTGGGACGCGGCTGCTTCGCGCGATAAGCACTGGATCGATCCGTGGATCGATCCAGGCATTTTTCCTAGAGTACAGAGGCGCTCTGGATCGATCCGTGGATCGATCCAAAGCCTCCCCGATCGATTGGGAAAATTTGAATCGATCGGGTTCCGACCGTTGGCGTCGATTTAAGCTGCAGGCGTGCGATGGCTGCGGCATCCCTTCGCAGATTCACTTCAGATCTCTCGCCAACTCCTCCACAGCGCTCTCAAAGATCAGATCGCCAGGTCTTGAAGGATCTTGGAAGCTTTCCAAGTCAAGAGGCGGATCAAAGGCAAGAAGAGAAGCTAGGGTTAGGGTTTTCTGTACTCATTGTAAGCTTTGCGCTTGTATTTTGTTTCCCTTTCCTTTCTTCTTGTACTGAGAGTCTTGTAGGGCTTCTCCGCCCTCGGTAGTTACCGAAAAGGAGTGTTTTCATAGTGGAGGGTGCGTGCGTGGTGTGGATCCTTGGACTAGTCACCTCTTGTGAGGTGGATACCAAGTAAACCAACCTTGTTAGCGTTGTGTGATTTGTTTCTGTATTTTCCGCTGCACATCTTAGAAGAAACGAGCAACGCCGAGCAACGAGCATGCGACGAGCTATTCACCCCCCCCCCTCTAGCTACTTTTGGTCCTAACAAGTGGTATCAGAGCAAGGCCGCTCTTCACCGGAATCATCGCCGGAAGGGTCAAGCATAACAAGAAAAGCTAGAGGGTGAAGAAGTTGGAGCAAATTCTTCAAGTTCAAGACTTTATCAAGCTCAACTTCAAGATGCAATTCCAAGATGGACTTGGATTTGACACAAGGGTGGCTCCACAGTACACATCCACAAGCTTCGATTCTTGAAAATCAAGAATCGAAAATTTTCTTATGATGGAGATAGAGCAATGGTTTGCTCTAATGGAAGGCTTCAAGGCTCCAAGAAATTCAAAGGGCAAAGTTCTCAAGAAGAGCAAGTGGAGCCGAGAGCAAGTCCAAAGGTGCGAGGCCAATGACAAAGTGACCAAGCTTTTGGTCAATTTATTGCCAAGCACCATCCTTTGCAAAATTGGAGAATTTGAAGATGCAAAGGAATTATGGAGCAAATTGGACAAACTTCATGAAGAGATCCCCTCCACTGTACAAGATCATGAAGAATCCAGAGAGGGTGACTCTTTGGAGCAAGACCAAGAGGAGGACTCTGAGGTTGAGAGATGCTCAACCTTCGAAGAAGAGGAAATCCTAGAAGCTTCATCCTCAAGGGAATGCAACGAAGGGAACAAGGAGGGAGCATACTCCTTGTTTCATATTCAAGATGATGAAGCCTCCACCTCTAGGATTGAGGGGGAGCAATCCTTGGTGACGCCGGATCAAGAAGAAGGAGAAGCTTCTACATCCGGGTCAAGAGACGAAGAGGAGGAAGAAGATTCTACCTCCACAAGTCAAGAAAAATCAAATGGAGGAGAATCAAGGTCCGATCAAGAGGAAGCTTCTACCTCCGGATCCAAAAGAAAAGATGCCACCCCTACAAGCAAAGGTATAAATAATTCAATTAATAATAAAAATCATATTATATGCTTTGAGTGTAGGGAACATGGGCACTACAAGAGCAAGTGCCCTAAATTGGCTAAGAAGAAGGGCCAAGTGGCACAAAGAGGCAAGGTGAAGCCCAAGGAGACCATCCCCGGAACAAAAAGGAGCAAGGAGCACATTGTGTGTTTTTCTTGCAACCAAAAAGGGCATTACCGAAGTCAATGCCCCAAGGGGAAGAAGATGGTCAAGGCTCAAGGAGGCATTAGTCAAGGGGGAGCCTCCAAGGTAAAGAAGAAGGTAACATTTATTGAGCCTACCCCTTTACATTATGGTAAAAAGCATGATAGTTCTAACTTTTATCATTTTAATGCGATTTACCATAAGAATAGGAAGCATGAGGGCTTTAAGGAAAAGCATGTGGCCCTACATGCCAAAACTACTACACCTAAGGCTAGGAATGTAGGTAAAAGTCTAGGCAAGAACTCTAAGGATTGTAGCTACAAGTCTAGAAACAAAAATGCTCATGAACTTAATGGAAAAACAAAAACTAAGGACTTAGTGATGGAAAATCAAGTCTTGAGGTCAAGACTTGATAAAATGGAAAAGACCCTAAAAAGGATGGAAAATATCCTATTAGGGCAAAAGAGCATAACCTAGGTTTAGGGGTACAAAAGCCATCCAATGGCCATAGAGGTTTGGGATACAAACCAAAGGCTAAGAAGGATGTGCCCTCTTACCATAGAGTTCCATATAGTTATGGAACAAACCCTAGGTCTAGTGGTCAAGCCAAAAATACTAGGGAAGTCATCCCTAAGAGTATTTTTGCAATAAATGTGACTAAGGCTTCTAAGAAGTCTAAGAAAGTCACAAACAAGGTCACAAGGGAGGCTATCCCTAGAGTTGACCTAGAAAGTGTGACCAAGGCCTCCAAGAAGCCAAACAAGGTCACTAGGAAGGTATCTAGGGAAGTTATCCCTAGTGAGTACCTAGAGCATCCAAGGAGCACCAATAGGTGTTGGGTTCCTAGGAGCATTTTCTATACCCCATAAATGGGTTAGAGAGTGTCAACTCCGATTAGAAGGGTAGTTAACCCAACTTTGAGGAAATTAACACTCAAGGAGCATTTTCAAGGTTTTTGTTAACCTTTGAAAATGAAATGGAATTATTATTTACTCCTTGAAAGAGTAAAATGTGCCTAATGGTGGAAGAATTGATTTTAGTCTTAAATGGCACATATTGGGAAATTCATAAGAACTACCAAGTTGGGATTCTGGTATGTTCTTAGGAAATTTAAGGCAATCCGGGCCTTAATTTAAAAGTGCTACTCTTGTGGAAAAATGAAATATGCCAACATTTGAGGATATGTTTACTTTCAATTGGCATACATTAATCAAGGGAATTAGAAATGCCAATTTAGGCTTTGGCATTTTCTTGAAGCACTTTAGGGCAATCTAGGTTTAAGTTGTAAGTTTAGCTAAGATTTTAAGGATACTTAGATAGTTAATCTAGGAATACTTTATTTATGCTAAATCTTGCCATGATTGTTTGCCCATCATATGCCATGACATCATGTCTATTTTTGCATTCATGTTTTATTATGCAAAATCCAAAAATACCATGTCATGACATTCATACATCATGTAGTTATAGGAATCTTTCTTTTGAAAGTTATTTTATTTTGATGTATGCCATAACATTATCATGCATTAGTTTATTTCCTTGTAATTAAGGACAAATGGCATTTAACAACAATTATTGACAAGTGACATCCTAGGTGGATGTCTAATATCTCTAGAATGCCTAGATAGATATGCATGATCCCTAGATTAGGGCAAAATCAAAATCTCACATCTCACAAGGACTATAAGGTAACTTGTACGTGTTTTAGTGTACATTAGATACAAGTGAGATGTTAGGAAGATGAACAAAACTCAAGATGTTGATTTAGTGCATTCTTTTGAGTTTTAAGTTTCATCAAAACACATAGTTATGTGTTTTCCCATCATTGGGAAAGCTAATGTACAAGTCATGTGCATTATGCCCAAGGAACATGATGGGATATTGGTTTTAAAAATGTTTTTAAATGTTTTTGGAAAACCTTGGTGAAGGCTGTCTTTTGATAGTAATCACCATTGAATAGTTAGACACAAACTTGAAGAAAACACTAAAGTTTTTGCAAGTTTTCAAGTTTGTGTCAATCTTTGAAAATATGATGTATTTTCATAGAAAACTATTTTTCCATGATTAAGTATGCCCTAAGTAATGTCTACACAAAATTTCATGATTTTTGGATTTTTGTAGAATTTTCTAGGGGTTTCTGAAGTTGGCTGAATTTGAAATTCAGCAACTATCAGAGGCTCCGATCGATCCGTGGATCGATTCAGAAGGCAACTCTTGCGAGCAGAAGCTCGCTGGATCGATCAGCCGATCGATCCACACATCCTGAATCGATCAGTGGATCGATTCAAATAGGTTGAATCGATTGGAACCCAACTCCAATCGATCCAGGATGCTGATTTTGGCTGGGAAGGTCTGATTTCAGCACTCTAAACCTAATTGAGTCTATGTAACCATTCCAAACCCCTAAAAATACATTTGTATATATAAAACGGGTGTTTTCGTGTGGAAAACAAGGATGGATTGGTTAAGGAAGGCTAAGTTGAAGTTTAGGTTGAGATTTGTTTCAAATTTTGAATATTTGAACCTCAAAACTTCTAAATTTGGGTTTCCTAAAGGTTTAGGGATTCCAAGTCATTGTTGGTGCAATGACAGAAGTTACCACCATGTCTTTAGGGGGAGGGACTCTTTAAAGACATGAAAAATTATTTTTTCATGAACCTTGGAAGGTGGTTAACCTTCTTTAAAGAAAATGCTCATGTATGAGCTTTTGAACTTGAAATGGGGAGTGGATATCCTCATTATTTCAAGTGGGAACTCACGTGGTTAGAAAATGCTCAAGGTTGAGTATTTGTCTACAATGAGGGAGAAGGTACGGATAAATGAAGGGTATGGGACCTTCTTTATCGTGTTGATCACAACGAGTGATGTTGTGAACAACGATGCGCAACTCTTCAGGGGGAGAGTCTTTCAACAATGGATTTGTTGAAGTATACCCGAAATTGAGGCATGGGTTGGTGTGTGCCTAAAGATGGGTTGAGTGTGCCCTACAGGGGAGTTTGATGTGTGCCAATAGGGGGAGAATGAAAAGACTAGTGAAAGGGAGTAAGTTAGGCTTTCATTATCTAAGAGGGAGTTTGCCCTCTTAGGGGGAGAATGAAGAGCTTAACTTATGCTTTCATTACCTAGTGGCATGAAGAATGAGGCTATGGGATTAGCCTAACTTACATGTGGTATTGTAAGTGTTATTGTGGTATTGTCAAACATCAAAAAGGGGGAGATTGTTGGTGCAACATCCCTCAGGTCAAGGTTGACCTGGTTGACCAAGCTAAGTCTTGGTTTGAGTTTAGATGTTTGACAATAAGATGTTAATTGAAGAAGAGTCAAGTAGGTCAAGGTTGACCGAATACTTGACTGGGAAGTCCTAACTGGGATGTTAGGCAGAAGGAAAATCCTGGTGAGTGAAGCCAGGTGAAAGTCCTAGTGAGTGAAGCTAGGCAGATGGAAAACCCTAGTGAGTGAAGCTAGGTGAAAGTCCTGGTGAGTGAAGCCAGGTGAAAGACCTAGTGAGTGAAGCTAGGCAGATGGAAAACCCTAGTGAGTGAAGCTAGGTGAAAGTCCTGGTAAGTGAAGCCAGGCAAGGGAAAATCCATATGGATCAAGGATGATCGGACATCTGGTGTTGGGAAGTCCAAGTAGGTCAAAGGATTGACTGGATACTTGGCACGAGGAAATACAGATAGGTCAAAGGGATTGACCAGACATCTGAATAGAAAAGTCCAAGTAGGTCAAGGGAGTGACCAGATACTTGGCATGACGAGAAAAGTCCAAGTGGGTCAAAGGAATTGACCGGACACTTCCTGGCAGGTCAAGGAGTGACCAGATGCTAGGCATGATGTACCAACAGGTCAAGGATGACCGGATGTTGGTTTGGGAGTCTTGGAACTTGGCTTTGGGCAAAAACCAAGATCTGGATCGAATTGAGAGATCGATCGATGGATCGATCCGGCCTTTCCAATGAAAGTCGGATCGATCCGTGGATCGATTCAGATGTCCCAATCGATCGATGGATCGATTGGGACGCTGCGCGCGATAAGCGCCGGATCGATCCGTGGATCGATCCAGTTTCCTAGAGCGAGGCGCCGGATCGATCCGTGGATCGATCCAAAGCCTCCCCGATCGATTGGGAACATTTGAATCGATCGGGTTCCGACCGTTGGCGTCGATTTAAGCTGCAGGCGTGCGATGGCTGCGGCATCCCTTCGCAGATTCACTTCAGATCTCTCGCCAACTCCTCCACAGCGCTCTCAAAGATCAGATCGCCAGTTCTTGAAGGATCTTGGAAGCTTTCCAAGTCAAGAGGCGGATCAAAGGCAAGAAGAGAAGCTAGGGTTAGGGTTTTCTGTACTCATTGTAAGCTTTGCGCTTGTATTTTGTTTCCCTTTCCTTTCTTCTTGTACTGAGAGTCTTGTAGGGCTTCTCCGCCCTCGGTAGTTACCGAAAAGGAGTGTTTTCATAGTGGAGGGTGCGTGCGTGGTGTGGATCCTTGGACTAGTCACCTCTTGTGAGGTGGATACCAAGTAAACCAACCTTGTTAGCGTTGTGTGATTTGTTTCTGTATTTTCCGCTGCACATCTTAGAAGAAACGAGCAACGCCGAGCAACGAGCACGCGACGAGCTATTCACCCCCCCCCCCCCTCTAGCTACTTTTGGCCCTAACACACATAGCATATCATAAAAGCATGCATATTTTCACCACATAGCATATCATAAAAGCATATATATTTCTATCCACATAACATATCATGAAAGCATGCATATTCGAAGCACATAACATATCATCAAAGCATGCATATTTCTAAGCACATATCATATCATGGAAAGTATAAATCACAAGCATACATGTTTAAGCATAAGGGTGTATCATGTGATTATACTAACATAAGAAACATGGTAACATAGTTAACTTGGGTTCTAAGCTTCCTAATCCCTTGGGTTCTTATCATGGCCGAACCCCCTTAGATCTCAATTTAGGTAAAAACAACCTCCAAGCATGTGGAACCTAAATTATCATTACATCAATTTCATAGGAAGCATTATAAGCATGATTAACTTGGTTTCTAAGTTCTCCAAGTCCCTAAACTCATGTGGCCGAACCCTATCAGGTGTGTAACAAGGTCTCAAATGTCATGAAAGCATGGAAACCTTAAACCATATTTATAGCATTTTTTTCCAAGTAACATAGTAAGCACATTTGAGCTAGTACTAAGTTCTTCAAGCCCTTAACATATGTCATGGCCAAACTTTTAACAAGTATTCCTTAGGGCTAAAAAAAAGTATACAAGCATGAGAACTTGAACTAACATCATGTATAAATTCATGATAAAACATCATACAATAGGTATGGCCGAAACTTACCCTAGCCTCATTTAGGTCACTAAATAACATATAGCATGAGAACTTTGGTTTTCTACTTATCATATTTCATGTAGAGTGACATAAGCATATTTAATTTTTGTTCTAAGGTTTCTAGGGCATCTATCCCTTCATGGCCGAAACATACAATGGCCTATTTAGGTCATGGAAAAATTATACAAGCATGTGACACAATCAACATATTATCATATTTCCATAAGAAGCATTTTTAACACCATTGGTTTCAATTCTAAGGCTTCTAGGTCTTTTAAACCCTACTTGGCCGAGACTCATCAGTGTATAAACTTGCTTCAAATAGCCTAAAAGCATAAGGAGTCATACAAGTTTCATAGCATATATAAAGACAAGCATAATAAACATACATGTGAATTGTGTCTTAGGCTTCCTAGGTTTCTTTCCCTTTTTCTTTTATTTTTCCTCATGGCCGAAACCTACCAATCCCTAAACTAGGTTTTAAGTGGCCTAAATCATGGAAAACCTAAGTAAGTTTCATGGTAAAAATTACTAAGAACATCATATACAAAGTTGGTTCATAAACAAGCTAGGACCCTTGTGATCTTACATGTCATATATCATGTAACTAAATTTTTCTATACTCTAATTAAGCATAAGAGCATCAAACAACTTCCATATCATAATATTACAGAGGTCTTGAGCATGTTAAAATTTTGTTTAAGCTTTTCTAAGCTATCCATCTTATCATGGCCGAAAATCTAAAATAAGAGTTCATGAATTTCTAGCAATATTCAACATGAAATTCTTTAAGAGAACTCTATATTCTATCATACAAACATGGTTACTTAAATTTAAAGGTCTTCCTAACCCTAAGCCCTTTTTCTTGGCCGAAGCATATGAGTGGATTTCTTTTGGTTCCAAGTAACTTTCAAGCAAGAAAACCAATAAAAGACCCTTAGTAGTTCATGGGGGAAATCTTGTACTAGTTTGGTTAAACAATGATTTCTCTAACCTTTTAAAAATATTTTTGGCCAAAATCCTAGGGTTAGGTACTCCTCTGATCAAGCATCATATAGGTATAAAAACATGAAGGAAAAACTTCCTACATAGCATAGAAAAATATCATGAAATGAGGACTTGTTTAAACCTTCCTAGATTTGAAAGCTCTTCTTTGGCCGAATTTTCTTAAATTCTTTTCTAGGTTTTATAATCCTCATAAAATTTGAAAATCACATAAAAAGCCTTGTACCACAGGTGAGGGGAAGCTTACATCCTTTTCTCTTGTGGATCTAAGGTATGGTGATGGAAGAAGTAGCCTCTTCTTCTAGTTCCTTTCCCTTGATTCCCTTGCTAAGTCCTCCTTGTATCTTAGGCTTTCTTAGGAGAAAACCTTGGCTTGGGGCCGAAGATGGAGGAGAGGGAAGTGGTGTTCGGTGAGGGAGGATGAGGAAATGAGAGAAAAATAACCTTCTCTTTTCTTGCTCCCTTTTATGTTAAGGGGGAAGAGGTAGCAAAATTGATTTTTGCTTTCCTTCTCCCTTAACCCATTTTCTATTTTTCTTTTATTTATTTTATTTTCTAATTTATTCTCACCATTCATGATGAAATAAGGGGGAATGAATCCCTTTAATTCCCTCTTAAATTTTTGGCAAAATGAAGAAAGAAAGAGGGAGAGAAAGAAGGAAGGCAAGTTGCCTTTCTCTTGCTCTTTTCTTGTTTTCTTTTGGCTAACTTTTACTCTCACCCTTATCATGAGTTTCCCTCCTTTGCTATCAATATCTTCTCTCTATCCCAATTGGTTTCTACTAATTAATCCTATGAATTATAATATAAGAGGTTCAAGGATCAATCCTTGACCTCCTCTTCTTTTTGTTTCATTTTATTTCTTTTTGCTTTAACCCACTTCTCATTATTTTTCTAAGACAAAAATCCTACATTCATATGCTTATCTTAAAAGCTTAGTGGGTGTTACAAGGTGTGTATTGAGCAGGACCATTTGAGGTAGTTCTTTTTATACTGACTTAATAAAAGAACAAGACCTCTGTTATTATAGAAGCGTATGCTCTTAATCCTGATATAATAACAAGCATGTATACTTAGTATTTATTTCTTTAATTTATCAATGGGTGAGATTTAGTTCGATAAATCAATAGGCCCGATAAGTTGGAAAATAATATTATTTATATGGTGTGTTATTGATTATAGAAGGAAATTGTGTCCTAGTAATCTAGGATGATAATGTTCCCTTGAGGAGCTCATAAGGATTTTCATGTAAACCCTGCAGGTGGACTTAGTCCGACATGACAATAAGGTTGAGTGGTACTACTCTTGGAGCTATATATTAATTAAGTGAGTTGTTAGTAACTCATTTAATTAGTGGACATTCGATATCTTAAACACAGGGAGATTAATGCACTGATAATAAGAAGGAGCCCATAATGTAATTTGGGATTAGTGCGGTAGTTCAATAATAACTCTTTAGTGGTATGAGTTATTATTGATGAACTTGAGTTGGATGTTCGGGGCGAACACAAGAAGCTCAAGCTCATCGGGAGACCAAAACCAATTTCTCCTCTCGGTCCCTGTTGTAGCCTCTATAAAGCCTTGTATCCACAAAGTCCACTTCTTACCCAAGTAATGGGTCGGACACATTCTTACTTGAAGCAACGGGGTCGGCCAAGCATTATTTTGGAGCTCATGTAGTGGCTGGCCAAGCCATGCTTGGTAACCAAATATGGGGACGGCCATAGGTAAAGGAAAAAAGGAAGTTTTGTTTAAAATAAAATTTTGTTAAAATCTTTCCTTATTTGTAGTTATCTACAATGGTTAAAAGAGAGATTTTATTTTGTTAAAATCTTTCCTTATTTGTAATTATCTACAATGGTTAAAAGAGATATTTTATTTTGTTAAAATCTTTCTTTTTTGTAGTTATCTATAATGGTTAAAAGAAAGATTTTAATTTCCTTTTATAGCCATCCTCATGGTTTTAAAAGAGAGTTTTAAAATTTTAAAATCTTTCCTTTTATAGCTATCTACAAAAGGTTAAAGAGATATTTTAATTTTGTTAAAATCTTTCCTTATTTGTAGTTATCTATAATGTTTAAAAGAGATATTTTAATTTTTGATAAAACTTTCTCTTTTGTAACCATGAATTAAAAATGAGAAGTTTTAATTAATCTTTCCTTTTTTGTAGTTGTCTACATGTTTTAAAAGAGAGAGATTAATTTTAAAACTTTTCTTTATTGCCATGTACAATAGGAAATTTAAAAAAGAGATATTTTAATTGTTGTTAAAATTTCCTTTTTTAAATGGGAGCCACAAATAAGGAAGTTTTAATTATGTTTAAAACTTTCCTTTTTTGCCATGACCAATGATTATAAAAGAGAGGTAGAGGGTGCCTTATGAGGATTGATCTCTCTTAGCTCCTCTCTTTTCCTTGGTGTGGCCAGCCCTTGCTTCTCATCTTTCTCATTGGTTTCTTTCTCTTGTGGTCGGTGGCACCCTTTCTTCATCCTCCCTTTCTTCTCTCTAGGGCTGGCTCCTCATCTACTCATAGTGGTCGGAGCTTGGAGAAGAAGAAGAAAAGGAGAAGGAGCACATACGTGGCCGGTTGCTTGGAGAAGAAGAAGAGGAAGAAAATTTCTTATTTTGGCATCCCTTGGTGGCTCAAGAGTCTTGGAGGAGAAGAAGTGGTTCGAGTGGATTCCATCTTGGTAGATCGTTGCACACACAACGTCCAAGAAGAGGAGAGGAATACAACAGAAGATCAAGAGGTCTTTAGCTACAAAGAAAGGTATAACTAGTTATTTGTTTCCGCATCATAACTAGTTCATACTCTTTGTGTAGATCTTGAAAAACCAAACACAAGAGGCTATCGATTTTATGCTATCATTTTTGTTATCAATTTTGTGTTTCGATTTCATGTTTCGATATTATGCTTCTATTGAAGTCTCTGTATTTAAGCCTAGTTTACTGTAAGAAGTTAAATATCCGATTTCTTTGAAAGGCTTTGTCTAGGAAGTGGTGGATGATCTCATACCCAAGAAGGCCTAGTACCTCGCCATGTTTAACCTGGAAGCCGATTTTTGAAATAGATATTTAATTAACTTCTGTAATATGGTTTAACTTAGGAAGATCACATCGGTTAAACTTGGAGTAAAAATGTTAAGTATCGTTTCCAATCTAAGTTTAACTTCTGAAGAGCAACTTGGATTAATAATGTTAAGCATCATTTGCAATCCAAGTTTAACTTTAGTAGAGCACATGGGTAGCTAGGTTAAGTTCTATGCTTGTACAAATTTTTGTACAGGGGAATTAGAACGGTGTTCCGAGTAGCAACCATCAATTGGTATCAGAGCTAGGTTTTAGCCTCTGTGTGTTTGGTTTTTAGTTTAATTATGCACATGTCATACATAATTTAGGCATGATAATAGTAGGATGTGCAAATAGATTAACTTTGTGGTTGCAAGCATCCTAGATCCAACTAATATGGCCATGTTGTGTTTGTGTGTGATTGTACCCTCAGACATATCGAGGGCATTTTATGTGTGTGCATGATTGTAATATTAAATACAGCAGGAGCTATATTAGTTATTAGGATTTTACATTTTTGTTCGATCTAGATTATATGTACATTCCTTCGTGGAATATAGGATCGATAAATGTAAAATTTTATTTTTGTTGCGAATCGTATCCTTACGAGGCGTGGGACTATTTGAGGACTAGAGGCGCAGAGAAAAAAGAAGCAAGATAGATGCGACGACTGGACCCGATGGCGATGGCTAAAGATGGCAGCAGTTAAGGTTGATGGCACATGGAGGACAGTTATGGATAAAGGCCATAATAGTTGGAAAATTATTTTTCTTATTTATTGCCTTTTATGCTGTGTGTGCTTGTGTTTGTATGCTTGTGTGCATATTAAAATTCCTCATTCTAAATAACTAAGTGGGAGAGGAATTTAATTAAATTCCACGGTCTCCATTACTGGTTTGTAAGTGATGCATTCAAACTTGCGCGTTGGCTCTGAGTGCCTTCCTCCACATCGGATGAGTTTGTTTGCGGATCACTAGATCAAACTTCCTTAATGGATCATTATAGGAACTTATTTAGGATGTGTGTGATCTTCTCCATCTAAAGGGGTACAATTCTATTTAGTGGACTTAGTATCAAGTAATGGTATACACTTAGGTACATTTAATAGTATCCACCCCATCGGAGTCACTACTATTATTTGTGTGACCGAAGAAAACCCAACAATTAATTTGTCATAAAGCTAGGTAAAACCCCCTCTTACAAATTATTGAATTTGTATATGTCCACACTATCATGGCATACAAAATTCATGGTGTTTGAGGTAATTTTATTTGTCATAAAGTTAGGTTGACAAAATAAAATTAATGGGTAAAACCTCCTCTTACAAATGATTGAATTTGTATACGTCCACACTATCGTGGCATACAAAATTCATGGTGTTTGAGGTAATTTTAGGTTGACAAGATAATTAATTGGTAAAACCCTCCTCTTACAAATGTTTCAATTTGTATACGTCCACACTATCGTGACATACAAAAATCACGGTGTTTAAGGTGTTGGTGAATTTAAATGATATTGTTTGAGGAATCAATATTATTTTAAATTCTAAGATTTTGAACAAATATTTGATCGAAGACAGACCAATTATTAATTTTATTTGTCATAAAGTTAGGATGACAAGATAATAAAATTAATGATTGAATTTGTATATGTCCACGCTATTGTGGCATACAAAATTCACGGTGTTGGTCTTGACCAAATATTTTGTGATTCTTTAGATTTCAAATGCTTTTCAATTCCCTAGCTGTTATACTAGAGAATAGACTTACTAGTCTCAATTATAATGATTGGAAACAAAACCTGGACACTTAGGTGGACTGTCCTCTCAGAAATAAGAATAATAAATGTGTATTCTATTTCATTAGTTGTTGAAACATATTTAGTGGTGTTATCTACCGGTACCTAGTGTGTAGATACGGGAGCCACTGATCATGTCTGTAATTTATTGCAAGGGTTCCAGGAAACCTGACGACTAAATGAAAGAAAAATCACCGTCTATATGGGCACTGCTACAAAAGCAGCAGCTGTTGCAGTGGAAGATGTTTATAGGAATAAAATATTGATTTTGAGAAATTGTCTTTACGTACCAAGTTTTAAAAAGAACTTGATTTCAGTTTTTAAACTATTCAAGGATGGATATTCTGTCTATTTTGATAACAAAGTTGTTATCAAGAAAAATAGGGAAGTTATCTGTTCTGGTACATTGGTTGGAAATTTATATACTCTAAATTCAATAACTCCCACGATGCAATAAATAAAAACTAATAACACATCTTCTAACTCTAATAAGAGAAAGCAACTTTTGGAAATGAACCAAACATATCTTTGGCATCTAAAGCTAGGTCATATTAACTTGAGTAGGTTTCAAAGGTTAATAGCCGATGGACTTTTGGGTTCATTGGTAGTGGAAAATTTTCCAAACCTGCGAGTCTTGCTTGGAAGGGAAAATGACCAAGAGACATTTTAAAGCCAAGGGGTATAGAACCAAAGATGTGTTGGAATTGGTTCATTCTAATTTGTACCTATGACTATCCAGGCAAGAGGTGATTTCGAATATTTCGTCTCTTTTATAGACGACTATTCAAGATACGAGTACTTTTACTTGATGCGCCGCAAGTCTAAGTGCTTTGATAAGTTTAAAGAGTACAAGGCTGATGTGGAGAAACGTCATGGTAAAAGTATCAAGACACTACGGTCTAATCGTGGTAGAAAGTACTTCTTAGGATAGTTTAGGAGTTACTTATCAGAGGCCGAGATTTAATCCCAACTGTCTGCACCTGGTACACCCTAACAGAATGGTGTGACAGAAAGAAGGAATATGACTCTTATGGAAATGGTTAGATCAATGATGAGTTATTCAGAATTACCAAATTCATTTTGGGGATATGCTCTGGAAATAGCAGTGTACATTCTGAATATGGTACCTTCTAAGTCAGTACCCTCTACTCCCATAGCATTATGGAATGAGCGTAAGCCTAGTCTGAAGCATATTCAGATTTGGGGTAGTCGAGCACATGTGCTGAAGGGAGATACTGATAAGTTTGAATCATGTGCAGAGTTCGCTTGTTTGTGGGTTGTCCTAAAGGAACGAAAAGGGGTTTATTTATAGTCCTAAAGATCAGAAGGTCATTGTTAGCACCAATGCTCGATTTTTAGAAGAAAACTATGTAATGAACCACAAGCCCATGAGTAAAATTATTCTTAAGGAAATTAGAGAAGACACGTCTAATTTAGTACCAACTGTACAAGATGAAATACCACAAGAAACTGCAACACGTGTCACAAATGATGCACAACTACAAGAAGTGTCTCGTCGTAGTGGGAGGGTTGTTAGGTAACCTCATAGATTCATATTTTTGGGAGAGTCTTCGGACTTGATCCTTGGTGAACATAAACTTGATCCCCGGACATATGATGAAGCACTCCAAGACAAAGATGCAGCATCTTGGCAAAGTGCAATGAACTCAGAAATAGAATCTATGTATTCTAATCAGGTCTGGGAGCTAGTAGAACCATCAAATAGTGTAAAAGCTATTGGATGTAAATGGATATACAAAAGAAAAAATGGGACAGACGGGAAGGTGGGAACTTTCAAAGCAAGGCTTGTTGCAAAAGGGTATACTCAGAAAGAGGAAATCGATTATGAGGAAACCTTTTCACCAGTAGCTATGCTTAAGTCTATCCGGATTCTTTTATCTATTGCTGCTCATATGGATTATGAGATTTGGCAAATGGATGTCAAGACAGCTTTCCTTAATGGAAGTCTTGAAGAAAACATCCATATGAAGTAACCAGAGGGATTCATTGCGAAGGGCAAAGAGCATCTTGTATGTAAGCTCAATTGGTCTATTTATGCACTGAAGCAAGCTTCGAGATCTTGGAACATCCAGTTTAATGAAGTTATCTAGTCTTTTGGATTCATTCAGTGTCCGGATGAGTCTTGTGTATACAAGAAGTGTGATGGAAACGTGGTGATATTTCTTGTACTATACGTAGATGACATTTTGTTAGTTGGCAACAATATCAAAGTATTGTTAGAAGTAAGGGTATGATTGTCCAAGCAATTCGATATAAAGGACTTAGGAGAATGCGGACATATTCTTGGGATCAAAATAACAAGGAATCGCAAGAAAAGAATATTATGCTTATCCCAAGCTTCATATATCGATACTATCCTAGCTCGTTTTAGCATGCAAAACTCCAAGAAAGATTTTCTACCTTTTCGACATGGAGTATCTTTATCTAAAGAGATGTCTCCTAAGATATCAAAAGAGATAGAGGAAATGAAGGGAATTCCTTATGTTGTAGGAAGCCTAATGTATGCAATACTATGTATGAGACCGGATATCTATTTTGCCGTGGGCATGGTTAGCAGATATCAAAGTAACCCAAGACAAGGACATTTGATTGCCGTAAAACATATATTAAAGTACCTGAGAAGGACTAGAGATTATATGCTGGTTTACCAGGCAGATGACTTGCTCCCTGTGGGTTACACGGATTTGGATTTCCAATTAGATGGAGAAAATAGTAAGTCAACCTCGGGGTTTTGTGTTTACTTTAGGAAGTGGAGGCATAATAATGAAGAAGTGTTAAACAGAAATGTGTTTCCGACTCCACCATGGAAGCGGAGTAGGTGGCAGCCTTAGAGGCAGTCATAGAAGCTGAATGACTTAGTAACTTAATGATGGACTTAGATGTGATTCCTGGTTTGCCTAAAATTATTTGGTGCAGTAGCAAACTGGAAGGAACCACGAGCCCATAAGGCAAGTAAACACATAGAGCGTAAGTACCACCCAATACGAGGCATCGTATAACGAAGAGAAGTTATTGTCGCCTAGATTGCATCAGGAGATAACATAGATCCTTTCACTAAGGCCCTTAAGGTGAGAGCTTTTAATGGGCATGTTGAGGGGATGAGAATCAAATGTATGGCAGCATAGTCTTTTAGTATAAGTGGGAGATTGTTAGAATGTATACTAAAAGTCTAGCTTTTTGTATAAACACTTAGTTTGAAATAAGAATCACATTGATCAAATATCTGCATTTATGTTAAATGCAGTTATCTATTTAATTTATATTGTAGATAACATGGTGTGAGGTGCCACACAGAAGATCATGTTATCAGTTCCTAATAAATTATAAATAGTAGCTCACAACCAAGATGAAATTGGACAAACCATTGGAGTGGTTGTAGCGTAATTTGGTATTAGTTTATCTTAACTATAAAATTACACTAGTACACTAGGTGTGTATTGAGCATGACCATTTGAGGTAGTTCTTTTTATACTGACTTAATAAAAAAACAAGACCTCTGTTATTATGGAAGTGTATGCTCTTAATCCCAATATAATAACAAGCACATATACTTAGTATTTATTTCTTTAATTTATCAATGGGTGATATTTAGTTCGATAAATCAATATGTCCGATAAGTTGGGAACTAATATTATTTATATGGTGTGTTGTTGATTATAGAAGGAAATTGTGTTCTAGTAATCTAGGTTGATAATGCCCCCTTGAGAAGCTCATAAGGATTGTCATGTAAACCCTGCAGGTGGACTTAGTCCGACATGACAATAAGGTTGAGTGGTACTACTCTTGGAGCTAGATATTAATTAAGTGAGTTTTCAGTAACTCATTTAATTAGTGTGCATTCGATATCTTAAACATAGGGAGATTAATGCACTCATAATAAGAATGAGCCCATAATGTAATTTGGGATTGGTGCGGTAGTTCAATAATAATTCTTTAGTGGTATGAGTTATTATTGATGAACTTGAGTTGGATGTTCAGGGTGAACACAAGAAGCTCAAGATCATCAGGAGACCAAAACTAATTTCTCCTCTCGGTCCCTATTATAGCCTCTATAAAGCCTTGCATCCACAAAGTCCACTTCTTACCCAAGTAATGGGCCAGACACATCCTTGCTTGAAGCAAAGGGGCCGGCCAAGCATTATTTTGGAGCTCATGTAGTGGCCATCCAAGCCATGCTTGGTGACCAAGCATGGGGTCGGCCATAGGTAAAGGAAAAAGGAAGTTTTGTTTAAAACAAAATTTTGTTAAAATCTTTCCTTATTTGTAGTTATCTACAATGGTTAAAAGAGATATTTTATTTTGTTAAAATCTTTCCTTTTTTTTAGTTATCTACAATGGTTAAAAGAAAGATTTTAATTTCCTTTTATAGCCATCCTCATGGTTTTAAAAGAAAGTTTTAAAATTTTAAAATCTTTCCTTTTATAGCTATCTACAAAAGATTAAAGAGATATTTTAATTTTGTTATAATCTTTCCTTATTTATAGTTATCTATAATGTTTAAAAGAGAGATTTTAATTTTTGATAAAACTTTCTCTTTTTGTAACCATGAATTAAAAAGGAGAAGTTTTAATTAATCTTTCCTTTTTTGTAGTTGTCTACATGTTTTAAAAGAGAGAGATTAATTTTAAAACTTTCCTTTATTGCCATTTACAATAGGAAATTTAGAAAAGAGAGATTTTAATTGTTGTTAAAATTTCCTATTTTAAATGGGAGGCCACAAATAAGGAAGTTTTAATTATGTTTAAAACTTTCCTCTTTCGCCGTGACCAAGGATTATAAAAGGGTGGTAGAGGGTGATTGATCTCTCTTAGCTCCTCTCTTTTCCTTGGTGTGGCCGGCCCTTACTTCTCATCTTTCTCATTGGTTTCTTTCTCTTGTGGCCGGTGGCACCCTTTCTTCATCCTCCCTTTCTTCTCTCTAGGGCCAGCGCCTCATCTACTCATAGTGGTCGGAGCTTAGAGAAGAAGAAGAAAAGGAGAAGGAGCACATAGGTGGCCGGTTGCTTGGAGGAGAAGAAGAGGAAGAAAATTTCCTATTTTGGCATCCCTTGGTGGCTCGAGAGTCTTGGAGGAGAAGAAGTGGTTCGAGTGGATTCCATCTTGGTAGATCGTTGCCCACACAACGTCCAAGAAGAGGAGAGGAATACAACAGAAGATCAAGAGGTCTTTAGCTACAAAGAAATGTATAACTAGTTATTTGTTTCGGCATCATAACTAGTTCATGCTCTTTGTGTAGATCTTGAAAAACCAAACACAAGAGGCTATCAATTTTATGCTATCATTTTTGTTATTAATTTTGTGTTTCGATTTCATGTTTCGATATTGTGCTTCTATTGAAGTCTCTGTATTTAAGTCTAGTTTACTGTAAGAAGTTAAATATCTGATTTCTTTGAAAAACTTTGTCTAGGAAGTGGTGGATGATCCCATACCCAAGAAGGCCTAGTGCCTCGCCATGTTTAACCTGGAAGCCGATCTTTGAAATAGATATTTAATTAACTTCTGTAATATGATTTAACTTAGGAAGATCACATCGGTTAAACTTGGAGTAAAAATATTAAGTATCATTTCCAATTCAAGTTTAACTTCTGAAGAGCAACTTGGATTAATAATGTTAAGCATCGTTTGCAATCCAAGTTTAACTTCAGTATAGCACATGGGTAGCTAGGTTAAGTTCTATACTTTACAAAGTTTTGTACAGGGGAACTAGAACGGTATTCCGAGTAGCAACCATCAATTTCAACAACTACTTATGAGATGCAATGCCATGGTGGTGTCGCTAGCCTGTTACCGGGCGGGGGTCAAGGGGGCAGCGCCCCCAGCGAAAAATTATTTCGCATACTCATTATATGAGTTGCTTCCATACCCGAGACCCTATAACCCACAAAAATTGAGAGACCATGCTGTTCACAACACTTTGGCCGAGACCACCTTACTGTTCACAACTTATATTGGTCGAAACCTTGGAAGTACATTTCTATCAAATGAAATAGGTTATAGCACTCGTTCATAACAAGTATGAAGATGTCATATCCTTTAGTTTATTCATATACTCACTGTTTTGTTCCCAACAGAAAACTCATAAACATGCAAATTATAGTAAATCTATTATGCAATTTCTATATCACATATAAAATCTAACAACTTAGTATATGCCTTCGCAAGTGGCTCTGATACCACTTTAAGGAACTAGGGTGCTAAACACATGAAAGCGTAGTGAAAAATATCTAGTTCCTCCAGAAGATCCATGCGAAAGGAAAATACATATACTAAATTTTACATGAGAGGGTTATACCTTTAATGTGTGTACTCGATCTCCTAACAGCTAGGATCTCAGCACGATCACGTGTCCGTGCCTCTTTTGGTATCCACATGAACACAAGAAAATGGAGAAGAGCAACACTCAAGGTTGTGCTAGCAACCCTCTAGTGAGTTTCGGCCAATGAAAGGGAGGAGAGGAAGAAGAATGAAAAATCATACTCAAAAATGAGAGAAAAATGCTTTTGTACTTCATCCAATGAAAATACTTAATGAGCATTAATTCACTTTAAAAAAAAAAAAAGCAGCTCGGTGCACAAAGCTCCCGCCATGTGGGGTCCCGGGGAAGGATCCACTGTACGCAACCTTGCCCTACTTTTTACAAGAGACTGTTTCCAGGATTCAAACCCGTGACTTTTTGGTCACATGGCAACAACTTTACCGTTGCGCCAAGGCTCCCCTTCAATGAGCATTAATTCACTTAATAAGACTTAATGAGCATTAACACTCCATTAAGGCCATTATAAAACTCTTCATTTTGAATTCAATTTTCAAAATTTAATGAATTTTGAAATTAATTCTTCATTAATCCTCTTTAGTGAATGAATTCACTTGAATCTAACTCAAGTTTAATTCGAATTAGATTGAATCCATATGGTTGGATTCACTTGAGTCTAACTCAATGATTCTAATCTAGATGTGTCAATCATCTCATAATTGACTCTTAGAGCTAATACTAACTTCTTCATCATCCAAAATGTGATGTCCCCTAGGCTTCCTCCTTCATACTTCGGCGGTTCTATCAAGCCGGTCATCTTCTTAAGCATTGCTCTTCTTGGCGGTTAGTCCGGTGAAGTGCGACCTTAGCTCTGATACCACTTGTTGGGGATCTTGTGGCCAGTTAAAAGGGGGGGTTAAATAAATGTTGCCCCCAATTCAATCGCTTCCTATATATTTGTTAGTTTGCGCAGCGAAAATACAAACTAATATAAATACAAAAGCTAATCTAAAGACAAGAAGAGAAATGCAAACCACTATACGTTATTGAACATGGTTCGGAGATTAGGGCTCCTACTCCATGGCTGTCTGTAAGGTGGACTATCCATATCTATCGGTGGATTAGCACTCGACAAACTTCGGCTACTCAAGCAACTCTTTATGGGTGGAGAAACCTCACCACAACTCCAACCAAGACCTCCTAGAACACAAAGAACTCTTGAGCACTTGTTGACTACTAATTAGGGTTAACCACCACTAACTTCGTCACCTTGGCTAGTCATCCCAAGCTCCATCTTATAGAGCTTAGAAAGAAACAACAAGGTTGTTTACCATTACCAATCGACTAGTCCTTGCACCAGTCAACTGGTGCCTGGCCAACAGCTCTCTCAACGGCTCTTTACTAGTCGACTGGTCCTTGCACCAGTCGACTGGTCCCTGCCATTCGAGTACAGAAACTCTCTGTGCTCACCCCTAGTCGACTGGTACCAGTACTAGTCAACTAGCACAATACTAAACATAGGGTTTTCCTTCCCGAGTATATTTCTCTTGCACTCGGACCCTCACGACTCACTTGACTCTTCTTTACAGCTTTGACCTCTTGCTTTCAAGCCTACTTCCTTTGGCTCTCATCCCTTGGATGTATTCAAGCCCGCGGCTCATCCCCAATGCCATCCTTCGCGTATGCCTCGAAGTTGCTTCCCTCGGCCCCTTGTCCTTGTTGCCTTGTCCACGGTCCCTCAGATGCTCCATCCTTCACCAGACGTGAACCCATCAAGCTTAGTCATATATATATCTTGCAATCTTGCATAACTCAAATACATATATCAAATACAAGGGTGAACCTAACTTAAACCTTTTCCCCAAACACCAAAATACATGGTCACACGGACCATTAGGATTGCTCCAACAATTAGTGCTAGTCTAGTGTATTCTTTGTTCTCAGATTCTTAGACGACGATTCGCTCTAAGTTACTTTGAGATTTCTTTTCTTGGACCTTCTTGATGCTTTATCCTTTTTTTCTCTTTATTATTCAATCTGGGCAGTTGTCCTTGATGTGCCCTTCTTTATCACAATTGTAGCACCTCACCTTCCTTTTTCCCTGAAGAAGTTTCTTAGCTTGTGCCTTATTAAACTTATTAGTTTTTAAAAACTTATTGAATTTTCTTACCATGTATGTTTCTTCATCTTCGTCTGGTCATAACTCTGAATTTGGTTCATTCTTCTTAGTTTTTAAAGCAATTTTGTTATTTAATTTTTCTGTATCTTTAAATCTTGTACATCGAGATTCATGTAATTTTAAAGTTGAAAATAATTTTTCTAAACTACTTACCACCAAGTGCTTCGAGATGTAATAAGAATCCACTATTGATGTCTAGTTAGAGGTTCTTGGAAACACATTGAGTGCATATCTAAGTGAGTCTCAATTTTTTATCGTTTCTTTGAGTTTGGTGAGTCTAGTTATCAGCTCCTTGAGCTTTTCATGTAGTTGAGTCACCTTTTCTTCCTTTTCCATCTAGAGGTTGGTTAGTTGATTTTGGAGCAGGTCCAGTCTTGTTAATTTATCCTCTGATATGCCTTCATGCAGCTCCAGGAAATTCTCTCAGAGTTCTTTAGCAGAGTTAAAGCCGTCTATCCAGTTAACTTCTTGGGATGGTAGTACACTCAGTAGATCGAACTCTACCATTTCATTGGCCACAAAGTAGGTTTGCTTCTTCTTATTCCATTGGTACTCTTCCTTTTCTTCTTCGTTCTCATCCCTGGATGCTTTAAAATTATATTTACTTGTTAGTAATATATTGAAATCTATTTTAAAAAATATCTCCATTCATCTCTTGCAAAGCATGAACTTTCTCTCAAACTTTGGTGGATGGATGCTTGATCCAGTCATCTTCTTATTGCTTTAATGGACAGTTAGTCCTTCTAAGGCGATTGAGCTCTAATACTACTGTTGGATCATGTGAATCGGCTAGAGGAGGGTGACTAACCTACAATAAAATTTACAACATTCTCTTGCTTCTAGCTTAGCAAAGACACACAAATTAAATGTAATAAAAAGAAATGCATAAAATAAAGTAGGGGACTCAAAATTTTTACTTGGTTATAATCTAGGTGGTTGTTAATTCAAGACTGTGAAAAACTCACTAACAAACTCCTTCTTTGACAATATCAAAGACGAAGAAACCTCTTATAGTAGTTAGAAGCTTAAAGAAAGATTATAGAAATGAGTATAAGGTGTATTATCGAACTCCTAGCTTTAGAGCGCTATTTATAGTCCACTGATCAAAAGTGACCATTTGTAATGTGACATTTGAGGTGCCTCCAATGTGTTGAAGTATCAACTACTTCGTTGATTTGGATTGTTGGAGGCAACTCTGATCCCTTTAAAGGTGCCTCCAATCAGTTGTGTCTTATCCTCGACGCAACATCTCTCTAGCTCATCGAAGGTGCCTCATGCCCCACAGAGGTTATCCACGGTAGGGCATCTGAGGTGCCTCAATTCATCTAAGATGCCTCAATTCATCTGAGATTCCTCGAGTCTTCAAACTCCAGGGCACCTCCAATCAGTGGAGGCGCCTTGGATGGCCAACTTCCAAGTTGACCATCCACTTTTTCGTATGCTTGGGTGATTCTCTGGTTGTCCAGAGTTGAGCTCACCCGAACCCAACTCTAATTTTCTCCTCAAGCAGACTTCCTCTTGGCTTCTTGTCCCTCAGATGCATGGCACACATCCTTCTCACTCCACCAGTGTACTCTTTCACAGCTCCCTGTCCCTTGGATGTACTGAGCCTGTTGTATCCCTTCCCGTACTATCCTTCTCACTCACTACGTCTTCCACTCAACTTATTATGCCCCTAAGTCTCTACACACTTAAATACAAGACATTAAATCCACATAGCCTATCTTAACTCGATTGATCTACATCAAAATTGACTCAGGTAATTACACTACTTAGATTGAAAATTAGGTAATTTTATATTATTGTGTTATATTCATCATGCTTGTGTGCTCTATTATATGTTATGATATTGTTATGACTAAAGAAATTTAGATATCTCTACAATGGTATGATATTGTCCACTTTAGGCCTAAGCCCTAATGGTTTTATTTTTAGACTTTACTCGAAAGGTCTCATATCAATGGAATTATTTTTTTTTATAAGCTCATGATCTTTCTCATGTGTTTTTAATGTGGGACTTTGTTTGCAACCTTACAACCCTAACAATCCCCCTCAAACAAAGGACTACAGGACTCTCCCTGAAGTGGAAAGTCTATCCATTTTGATGTCTGATCCTCGACCCACCAGGTCTTCTTACCCCTCAATCCAATCGACCTACTAGGTTTTTCTTCCTCTCGGTCCACCCGACCTATTAGGATTTCCTTTCCCTTCAATCCAACTGACTTACTAGGTCTTCTTTGCCTAGCCGTAATTAGGGCTTCTCTACCTAACTATCGCCAAGACTTCTTGCCTAGTGTTTAGTCCTCTTGATATGGACACAGGAGCCCCCACTTCCTTTTGTTTGAGGTCAATATTCTACTCACATAACTCAATTAGATCACAGCTCTTATGCACAGTCGGTGATTGTACCTTTTGGCAATTCGGGCTCTAATACCAATTGTTAGGACTGAAGGAATTTAGATATCTCTACAATGATATGATATTGTCTATTTTAGATCTAATCCCTTATGATTTATTTTTAGGATTTACCCAAAAAGCCTCATACCAATGGGATATTTTTTCCATATAATCCCATCAATCTTTTCTATATATTTTCAATATGGAACTTTATTTGTAACCTTGCAACCCTAACAGATATCATATTATACATCCACATCTTGTCATGATAACATGTTATTTGAGATTGATACATACATGCATCAATTGAGTATGATAAAAAAAAATTTTTGAAAAGTTGTGCATTTGATGTATGTCATACTCATAGTCATTCATTATTTCAATTCTTCGTGATTAAGGATAAAAATAACATTAGTTGACATCCTAGGTGAAGATGCTCGAAATTTAAAATGTCTAGATGGATATGTATGATCCTTTAGTATTAAGGGAAAAATAAACTTTACATCTTACAAAAAAAATAGGATTAACTTGCATGTGTATTGAGACACTTTAGACACAAGTGACATGTTAGAATGATGAACAAAGTTAAGATGCAATTTAATGTATCCAAATGAGCTCAAATTTCATCAATTCAAATGAATTTTTATAAGACCAATCGTGGAGAAAGCTAATATGCAAGTGATGTGCATTAAGCTCATACATCATGGTTGAAAATTCGATTTAAAAACTATTTCAAAATCATTTTGAAAAAAAACTGTGGTGAAGTCTATTTACTAATAGGAATCACCATTGATTAGGTTGATATAAAGTTGTAGCGAAACATTGAAATTTTTAATGGTTTTCAACTTTATGTCATTTTTTGAAAATAAGATGTATTTTTATAGAAAATTATTTTTTCTGATAGTATTTGACCTAAGTAATGACTATATGAGACTTTATAATTTTTTTTAAAATAATAGAATTACTTATGCATTTATAAAGTTCTGTCTGAAAATTAAAATTTCAGATTTTTAGTCCAGCAATCAACTAGTGTCAATTATCAATCAATTGATAGCTATATATATATATTTTAACTAAAATAGGATATTTAAGTCATTTAAGTTCATCCATAGGTATTGTACCCATCCCTAACTCTATGATATGTTTAGATAAACATTCAAAGATGATTTTCTTGATGAAAATTATAAAGAATATGGAATTGAGGAGGTTTAAATTTGAGGTTGAATTTTTAACTTCATAAATTAGATTTTGAAACTTCTTAAAAGTTTAGGACCTTTAAATCATTATTGGTATAATGATAGAAGTGTTAGGGTCGATATGTGCTAGAAGGGGGGGTGAATAGCTCGTCATCTTGCTTCTTGGTGATGATAGGCAGCAGAAAATATAAGAAACAAAAATACAACGCTAACACAAGGATTTACTTGGTATCCACCTCAAGAAGAGGTGACTAATCCAAGGATCCACACACGACACGTACTCTCCACTATGAAAAATACTCCTTTACGGTAACTACCGAAGGTGGAGAAGCCTATAGGACTCACACACAAAGATACACGAGAAGAACAACATACAAGCTGATACAATAGTAAACCTTACAAGATTTACACGGTAGAAACCCTAGCTTGCCTTTCTTCTTGCTTGTTGTTGCCTCTTGAACCTTGGAAGTGTACCAGCACTTGTTTCCAAGAGCCTCCAAGAACTGGCTGTGAGATGTGGAGAAGATGTTGTGAAGATCAGAGAAGAATCGTAGAACTAGTGCGGAGAAAATCGCTCGCTAGTGGATATAACCTGCGCCAACGGTCGGATCCCAATCGATTGAATTGCTCTCAATCGATTGGGGAGGCTTTGGATTGATGGTTGATCGATCCAGAGTGCCTCTATGCTCTCTGAAAATCTCCTGAATCGATTGCCCGATCGATTCAGGGTTCTCACGCGATTTCCAGCCTCCCAATCGATCGCCCGATCGATTGGAGACTCCCAATCGATTGGCTGATGGATTGGGAGGGTTTCTGTGTGACATCGTCAGCTTCCCAATCGATCCACTGATTGATTGGGAGAAGCTTTTGTCACGGGACTCATCCAATCGATCAACCGATCGATTGGGCATGATTCAATCGATCGGTTGATCGATTGAATCAACTTGATTTGCCCTAATCAAGTCCCAAGCCCCTAAAAGCCAACATCCGGTCAACCATGACCTGTTGGGGCATCATGCCTAGCATCCGGTCACCCTCAACCTGCTAGGACTTCCTCACCAAGTGCCTGGTCAATCCCTTTGACCCACTTGGACTTTTTCTCCTAGTGCCAAGTGTCTGGTTAACCTTGACCCACTTGGACTTACCATCTCATGCCAAGTGTCCGGTCCTCCATGACCCACTTGGACTTCCTTCCACTAGTTGTCTAGTCACCCTTGACCCATCTAGATTTTCTCTAGCCAAGTATCCGATCAATCCTTTGACCTACTTGGACTTCCAAACGCCAGGTGTTCGGTCAACCTTGACCCACCTGGATTTTCACATGCTTGGCTTCACTCACCAGGACTTTATTTTTGCCTAGCTTCACTCACTAGGACTTCTCATCTGCCTGGCTTCACTCACCAGGACTTTCACCTAGCTTCACTCACTAGGGTTTTCACCTCACTAGGACTTCTCATCTGCCTGGCTTCACTCACCAAGACTTTCACCTAGCTTCACTCACTAGGGTTTTCACCTGGCTTCACTCACCAAGATTTTCCCACTGCCCGGCTTCACTCACCGGGGCTTTCACCTAGCTTCACTCACTAGAATTTTTCAACTACCCAGCTTCACTCACTAGGTCTTTCACCTAGCTTCAGTCACCAGGATTTTCCTTTCTGCCTAGCTTCACTCACTAGGTCTTTCACCTGACTTCACTCACCAGGATTTTCCTTTCTACCTAGTTTCACTCACTAGGACTTCCCAGTCAAGTATCCGGTCAATCTTGACCTACTTGACTCTTCTTCACATTTAAACTAGTCAAAACCTAACGAGAGGGGAATTGCTCCAGCAATCTCCCCAATCGGATGATTGCACCTGCAATCTCCATGTATTGTCTGTATTGTCAAACATCGAAACCCAAACATCAATACTCAAGCTTGAGCCAACTCAAGCTTAGTCAAGTAGGTCAACCTTGACCTGGGGTATTGTACCAACAATCTTCCCTTTTTTGATGTTTGACAATACCTTTAAGTTAGGCTAATCCCATAGCCTCAACTTCCTTCATGCCAATGTATAAATGAGGGTTTCCTTCATTATCCCCCTTTCCTAGAGGGCAAATCCCCTCTTAAGGTAATGAAGGCCTAACTTAAACCACACATTCTCCCCCTATTGGCACACATCAAAAACTCTCCCCCTAAAAAGTTACTCACCATTGTTCACAACTCCACTTATTATGTTCAACACGATAATGAAGGTCCCATACCCTTTATTATCCTCAAAGCTCACCCTTGAGCATTACTCCACATTATAATGCTCATCCTAAAGCATCTATAACCTCACAATGAAGATATCCACTCTCAATTATTTTTCAGCGCTCAACCTTGAGCATTATTTTTCTAGACGAAGGTTTAACCTCCTTCAAAGGTTTCGGAAAATAATTTTCATGTCCTTAAAGAGTAACTCCCCCTAAAGACATGCTTCAAACTTCTGTCATTGTACCAACAATGACTTGGAATCCCTAAATCTTTAGGAAACCCAAATTTAGAAGCTTTGAGGTTCAAAAATTCAAAATTGAAGCTAAACCTCAACCTAAACTTCTACTTAGTCCCCCTTAACTAATTCATCCTTGTTTTCATCATGAAAACTCCCCCTAAATGTATACAAATGTGTTTCAAGGGGTTAGGAATGGTTACATGCACAGAAAATGGTTTAAAATGCTGAAATTAGGATTTCCCAGCCAAAATCAACATTTTTAATTGATTGGGGTTAGGTCTCAATTGATTGAAATTGGTTCAATCGATCCATTGATCGATTCGGGCACTTTGAATCGATCGGAGAATCGATCCAGCGAGGTTCTGTTCGCGTAAAACAGCCCTCTCAATCGATTGCCTGATCGATTGAAAGCCTGATAGTTCTGAAATTCGATTTCAGCAAATTTCATAAACTTCCCAAAAATTCTACAAAATTCAAAAAATCATGAAAATTGTTGTAGACATTATTTAGGGTATATACTATCATGGAAAAATAGTTTTCTATGAAAATACTTCCTATTTTCAAAGATTGACACAAACTTGAAAACTTGTAAAAACTTTAGTGTTTTCTTCTAGTTTGTGTCTAACTTCTCAATGATGATTACTATCAAAAGATAGTCTTCATCAAGGTTTTCCAAAATCATTTAAAAATATTTTTCAAAATCAATATCCAACCATATTCTTTGGGCTCAATGCACAAGACTTGTACATTAGCTTTCCCAATGATTGGAAAACACATAACTATATGTTTTGATGAACCTAAAACTCAAAAGAATGTACTAAATCAATATCTTGAGTTTTGTTCATCATCCTAACATCTCAATTGTATCTAATGTGTACTAAAACATATGCAAGTCACCTTATAAGTCTTTGTGAGATATAAAGTTTGGTTTTTGCCCTAAACTAGGGATCATGCATTTCTATCTAGGCATTTTAAGAGTTATGAACATCCACCTAGGATGTTACTTGTTAGTAAATGTCATTTGTCCTTAATTGCAAGGAATTAATAATAATGCATTATGAGTTATGGCATACATCAAAATGAATAAATTTCAAAAGAAAATTTGCTATAATTACATGATATATGTATGACATGGCATGATATTTTTGTTTGTTTTTCATAATAAACATGAATGCCAAAATGATGTCATGACATATGATGGGCAAATAAAGCATGGCCATTTAGCTAAAATAAAATACCTAGATCATCTATCTAAGTGCCCTTAAATCCTTAGCTAAACCTAAAATTAACCTAGATTGCCCTCATCTTCTCAAGAAAATGCCAAAACTCAACTTGGCATTTCTTCAACCCATGATCAAATTTGTGCCAAATTAAAATTAAGTGTAACTCATCAAGATTTGACACATTTTACTCTTACAAGAGTAATCAATTTAAATTAAGGCCTAGATTGGCCCTTAACTCCTTAAGAAAATGCCAAATTTTCAACTTGGCATTTCTTATATTTTTTCAATTTTGTGCCAATTTAAAATAAAATTAAAATTTAAAATTATGACACATTTTACTCTTATAAAGAGTAAACGAATAATCCATTTCATTTTCAAAGGTTAATAGTAACCTTGAAAATGCTCTCCGAGTGTCAACTCCATCAAGGTTGGGTTAACTACCCTTCCAATTAGAGTTGACACTCTCTAACCCATCTAAGGGGTAGAGAAAATGCTCCTAAGAACCCAAAACCTATTGGTGCTCCTTGGATGTTCTAGATACTCACTAGGGATAACCTCCCCAGATACTTTCCTAGTGACCTTTTTAGGCTTCTTAGAAGCCTTGGACACTTTCTCTAGGTCAACTCTAGGGATTGCTTCCCTTGTGACCTTCTTGGTGACTTTCTTAGTCTTCCTAGAAGTCTTAGTCACATTTGTCACAAAAATACTCTTAGGGATAACTTCCCTAGTATTTTGGACTTGACCACTAGACCTAGACTTGGTTCCATAGTTATACGGAATCCTATGGTAAGAAAGTACATCCTTTTTGGTTTTAGGTTTGTATCCCAAACCTCTATGACCCTTGGATGACTTTTGTACTCCTAGACCTAGGTTTTGCTAAGTTTGCCCTTTTAGGATATTTTTCATCCTTTTTAGGGTCTTTTCCATTTTATCAAGTCTTGACCTCAAGACTTGATTTTCTTTTCATAAATCCTAGATTTTGTTTTTCATTAAATCCTTGAGCATTTATATTTTTCGTCTTATACCTAAGGTTCTTAGTGTTATTTCCTAAGTGATTATCTACCTTCCTAACCTTAGGTTGAGTGGTTTTAGCATGAAAAGCCACATGATTTTCCTTAATGCTATCATGCTTTCTATATTTATGGTAAATGACATTAAAGTGATATAAACTAGAATTAACATGCTTTTTACCATAATTCAAGGGGATAGGCTCAATAAATGATACCTTGGGTTTTATCTTGGAATCTCTCCCTTGACTTGTGCTTCCTCCTTTAGGCTTGACCGCCTTCTTCCTCTTAGGACATTGACTCTGATAATGTCCTTTTGTTGACACAAGAAACACACAATGTGTTCCTTGCTCTTCTTAGTTGTGGGGGCGGTCTCCTTGGGCTTCTCCTTGCCCTTTGGTGCCACTTGGCCCTTCTTCTTGGCTAACTTAGGACACTTTCTCTTGTAGTGCCCATATTTCCTACACTCAAAACATATAATATGATTTTTATTAATAATTGAAATAATTATACCTTCATGTGTAGGGATGACACTTGATCCTCCATTTAATGTCTCTTGATTTTTGGAGGTGACACCATTTTCTTCTTCTTCACTTGACCCGGAAGTAGAAGCCTCTCCTTCTTCTTGATCCGGTGTCAATGAAGGTGTCTCCTCCTCCATCCTAGAGGTAGATACTTCTTCATCTTTATCTTGTACATGGAACAAAGAGTATGCTCTCTCTTTGCCTTTTTCGTTGCATTCCTTTGAAGATGAGGCTTCTTGGACTTCTTCTTTGAAAGTTGAGCATCTCTCAACTTTGGAGTCCTCTTGCTCTTGATCTTGATCCATTTAGTCACCCTCTTTGGATTCTTCTTGATTTGGTATAGCGAAGGGGATCTCATGAATCTTTGCTAATTTGCTCTAAAGTTCCTTGACATCCTTGAATTCTCCAACTTGAGCCAAAATATTGCTCGGCAATAAATTGACCAATAGCTTGGGTTTTACCTTGGAAGCTCTCCCTTGACTTGTGCTTCCTCCTTTAGGCTTGATCGCCTTCTTCCTCTTAGGACATTGACTCCGATAATGTCCTTTTGTTGACACAAGAAACACACAATGTGTTCCTTGCTCTTCTTAGTTGTGGGGGCGGTCTCCTTGGGCCTCTCCTTGCCCTTTGGTGCCACTTGACCCTTATTCATGACCAACTTAGGACACTTGCTCTTGTAGTGCCCATGTTTCCTACACTCAAAACATATAATATGATTTTTATTAATAATTGAAATAATTATACCTTCATGTGTAGGGATGACACTTGATCCTCCATTTGATGTCTCTTGATTTTTGGAGATGACACCATTTTCTTCTTGGAGGTGACACCATTTTCTTCTTCTTCACTTGACCCGGAAGTAGAAGCCTCTCCTTCTTCTTGATCCGGTGTCAATGAAGGTGTCTCCTCCTCCATCCTAGAGGTAGAGACTTCTTCATCTTTATCTTGTACATGGAACAAAGAGTATGCTCTCTCTTTGCCTTTTTCGTTGCATTCCTTTGAAAATGGGGCTTCTTGGACTTCTTCTTTGGAAGTTGAACATCTCTCAACTTTGGAGTCCTCGTGCTCTTGATCTTGATCCATTGAGTCACCCTCTTTGGATTCTTCTTGATTTGGTATAGTGGAGGGGATCTCATGAATCTTTGCCAATTTGCTCCAAAGTTCCTTGGCATCCTTGAATTCTCCAACTTGAGCCAAAATATTGCTCGGCAGTAAATTGACCAATAGATTGGGTTTTACCTTGGAAGCTCTCCCTTGACTTGTGCTTCCTCCTTTAGGCTTGATCGCCTTCTTCCTCTTAGGACATTGACTCTGATATTATCATTTTGTTGACACAAGAAATACACAATGTGTTCCTTACTCTTCTTTGTTGTGGGGGCGGTCTCCTTGGGCTTCTCCTTGCCCTTTGGTGCCACTTGGCCCTTCTTCTTGGGCAACTTAGGACACTTGCTCTTGTAGTGCCCATGTTTCCTACACTAAAAACATATAATATGATTTTTATTAATAATTGAAATAATTATACCTTCATGTGTAGGGATGACACTTGATCCTCCATTTGATGTCTCTTGATTTTTGGAGATGACACCATTTTCTTCTTCTTCACTTGACCCGGAAGTAGAAGCCTCTCCTTCTTCTTGATCCGGTGTCAATGAAGGTCTCTCCTCCTCTATCCTAGAGGTAGAGACTTCTTCATCTTTATCTTGTACATGGAACAAAGAGTATGCTCTCTCTTTGCCTTTTTCGTTGCATTCCTTTGAAGATGAGGCTTCTTGGACTTCTTCTTCGGAAGTTAAGCATCTCTCAACTTTGGAGTCCTCTTGCTCTTGATCTTGATCCATTGAGTCACCCTCTTTGGATTCTTCTTGATTTGGTATAGTGGAGGGGATTTCATGAATCTTTGCCAATTTGCTCCAAAGTTCTTTGGCATCCTTGAATTCTCCAACTTGAGCCAAAATTGTTAGAGTGTATACTAAAAGCCTAGCTTTTGTATAAACATTTATAAGAATCACATTGGTCAAGTGTTTACATTTATATATACCAAATGTAGATGTTCAATTAATTTATATTGTAGATAACATAGTGTGTGGTGTCACACACAGAAGATCGTGTTATCTGTTCTTTATAAATTATAAACAGTAGCTCAAAACTAAGATGGAAAGGAACAAACCATTGGAATAGTCGTAGTGTAATTAGGTATTAATTTATCTTGACTAATAGATTACATTAGTACACTCTAAGTGTATTGAGCAGGACCATTTAAGGTAAGTTCTTTTTATACTGATTTAATAAAAAGAACTAGACCTTAGTTATTATGGTAGTGTGTGCTCTTAATCCTAATATAATAACAAGCATATATATTTAATATTTATTTCTTTGACTTATCAAAGGGTGAGATTTAGCTCGATAAATCAAAATGCCCAATAAGTTGGGAAATGGTGTTACTTATAGTGTGACTTGTTGATTATAGAAGGAAACTGTGTCCTAGTAATCTAGGTCGATGATGTCTCCAAGAGGAGCTCATAAGGATTGTCATGTTAAATCCTGCAGGTGGACTTAGTCCGACATGACGATAAAGTTGAGTGGTACTACTCTTGGAACTAGATATTAATTAAGTGAGTTGTCAGTAACTCATTTGAATTAATGGATATTCGATATCTTAAACACAGGGAGACTAACACACTCATAATAAGAAGGAGCCAAATATGTAATTTGGGATTGGTGTGGTAGTTCAATAATAGTTCTTTAGTGAAATGAATTATTATTGATGAAATTAAGTTATGTGTTCAGGGTGAACACGGAATGCTTAATTTCATCGGGAGACCAAAACCAATTCCTCCTCTCGGTCCCTATCGTAGCCTCTTGTATATAGAGATTTATACCCACCTTCTTACCCAACCTATAGGGGCCAGCCAAGCCAAGCTTGAAGCTCAAGCTTAGGGTCGGCCAAGCCTAAAGGTTGAGCCTTAAAGTGATCGGCCAATTTCTTGGAGCCCAAGCTTAGGTGGTCGGCCACATCATATTAAAAAGGATTTTTTATTAAAATTATTTCTTATGTGGATATCATGGTTTTAAAGAGTGTTTGAAATTTAAATCTTTCCTTTTATAGCTTTCTACAAAAGATTAAGAAAAGATTTGAAATCTTTCCTTATTTGTAGATTGAAAGGTAGATTTTAATTTTGAGAAAATTTTCCTTTTTTAACCATGTTCATGATTTAAAAGGGAGTTTAAAAATTAAATATTTCTTTTATAAAGCTTCTACAAAAGATTAAGAAAAGATTTGATATTTTTCCTTATTTGTAGATTAAAAGAGATTTTAATTTATAACTTTTTTTATCCACATGTTTAAAAGAAAGATTTTAATTTATAAAATTTCCTTTTTACAAACCACCATGAAGGGAAAAATTATTGGAGAAATTTTTATAAATTTCCGGAGACAAATTAGGAAGTTTTAATTAATTAAAACTCTCCTTGTTTATAGCTTTAATGTGGTCGGCCATGTAATGTGAGAAGAGAAAATTATTTTTAATTAAATAAATTTTCCTTTTAATGGCAAAATAATTAAGGAAGTTTTTTATTTAAATTTCCTTATTTGCCAAGACCAAGGATTATAAAAGAGAGGGTAGAGGTGCCTTCATGGCTAACAACTCTATTCTACTTTCTTCCCTCTCTTCCTTGGTGTGGGCGGCCATCACCCCCTTCTCTTTTCTCTTCTCTCCATCTTGTGGCTGAACCTCATCTCATCCTTGGAGTCCTTGTGGTGGCCGGATCTTGCTTGGAGAAGAAGGAGAGAAAAGGAGGTGATATTTCTAGCATCCCTTGGAGCTTGGTGGTGGCCGAACCTCTTCATCCTTGGAGGTGTTTTTGGTGGCCAAAACTAGGAAGGAAGAAGAAGGTGTTTGGTGGTTCTCATCTCGAAAGATCGTTGCCCACACAACGTCCGAGGTTAGAAGAGGAATATGGTAGAAGATCAAGAGGTCATTAAAGTTCACAAAGAAAGGTATTACTAGTATTTATTTTTCGCATCATGCTAGTTTATTTTTCTTTGTATGAATTCCAAACACAAGAGGCATTAGATCTAGTTTTTCAAATTAGTTTTTTGAGTTTGTGTTTTCTTCTTTTTCGAATTTGTGATTCGATTGTTCTTTTTGGTTAACCTAGAGTTATTTAAGGAAATTAAATATTAGCTTTCCTTAAAAGGCTTTGTCTAGGCGGTGGTGGTTGCTCCCATATCCAAGAAGGTCATGTGCCTCGTCATGCAGTCCTGGAAGCCAATTTTTGAAATTAATATTTAATGGAATTAATAACATAGGTGGATTTGAATCAATAGTGTTAAGTTCCTCTTGTGATTCAATTCAAAACCATTAAGAACAGATAAGTTAAATTTGGAACCAATGATGTTAAGTTTCATCTGTGATTCCTAATTTAACTTCTAAAGAACACAATAGGTTATTTAAGAAAAGGTTCGACACTTGTACAAAAAATTTTGTACAGTGGAACCGGTACATTTTTCTAGGACTAACCAATAATTGGTATCAGAGCTAGGGTTTGCCTCTGTGTTTAGAATTCAAATAGGTTATGCACATGTCATACATAATTTAGACAGGATATAAGTAGGATGTGCTAACTTTTTGGTTGCAGGCTCCAACTATTATGGCTTATAGATGTTGTGTGTGATTGGTGTTGGTGTAACATCCCTCAGGTCAAGGTTGACCTGGTTGACCAAGCTGAGTCTTGGTTTGAGTTTAGATGTTTGACAATAAGAAATTGATTGAAGAAGAGTCAAGTAGGTCAAGGTTGACCGGATACTTAACTGGGAAGTCCTAACTGGGATGTTAGGTAGAATGGAAGTCCTGGTGAGTGAAGCCAGGCAGAAAGAAAGTCCTAGTGAGTGAAGCTAGGCAGATTGAAAACCCTAGTGAGTGAATCTAGGTGAAAGTCCTGGTGAGTGAAGCCAGGCAAGGGAAAATCCAGATGGATCAAGGATGATGGGACATCTGGTGTTGGGAAGTCCAAGTAGGTCAAAGAAGTGACCAGATACTTGGCATGAATAGAAAAGTCCAGGTGGGTCAAAGGGATTGACCAGACACTTGGTGGGAAGTCCTAGCAGGTCAAAGGAGTGACCAAATGCTAGGCATGGTGTACCAACAGGTCAAGGTTGACCGGGTGTTGGTTTGGTAGGCTTGGGACTTGGTTTTGGGCAAAAAACCAAGTACTGGATCGATCAGTGGATCGATCCAGGAGCTGGATCGATCAGTGGATCGATCCAAGCCTTTCCTAGCGAACAGAGAGCCTCTGGATCGATCCGTGGATCGATCCAGATGTCCCAATCGATCAGTGGATCGATTGGGACGCGGCTGCTTCGCACGATAAGCGCTGGATCGATCCAGGCGTTTTTCCCAGAGCACAGAGGCGCTCTGGATCGATCCGTGGATCGATCCAAAGCCTCCCCGATCGATTGGGAACATTCGAATCGATCGGGATCCGACCGTTGGCGTCGATAAAGGCCGCAGGCGCATGATTCCTTCGGTATCTCTTCTCCGATTCACTCCAGATCTCTCGCCAGCTCCTCCACAGCACTCACAAAGCTCAGATCGCCAGTTCTTGAAGGATCTTGGAAGTTCTCCAAGTCAAGAGGCGGATCAAAGCCAAGAAGAGAAGCTAGGGTTAGGGTTTATACTCATTGTAAGCTTGTAAGCTTGTATTTCTTGTATCCTTTCCCTCTCTTCTTGTATTGAGTCTTGTAGGGCTTCTCCGCCATTGGTAGTTACCATAAAGGAGAGTTTTATTTAGTGGAGGGTGTGTGTGTTGGTGTGGATCCTTGGATTAGTCACCTCTTGTGAGGTGGATACCAAGTAAACCAACCGTGTTAGCGTTGTGTGATTGTTTGTGTATTTTCCGCTGCCATATCTTTGAAGAAACAAGCAACGCCGAGCACCGTGCGAAGCGCGACGAGCTATTCACCCCCCCCCCTCTAGCTACTTTTGGTCCTAACAAGTGGTATCAGAGCCAGGTTGCTCTTCACCGGAATCATCGCCGGAAGGGTCAAGCATAACAAGAAAAGCTAGAGGGTGAAGAAGTTGAAGCAAATTCATCAAAAGTCAAAGATTTCAACAAGCTCAACTTCAAGATGCAATTCCAAGATGGACTTGGATTTGACACAAGGGTGGCTCCACCGTATACATCCACAAGCTTCGATTCTTGGAAATCAAGAATCGAAAATTTTCTTATGATGGAGATAGAGCAATGGTTTGCTCTAATGGAAGGCTTCAAGGCTCCAAGAAATTCAAAGGGCAAAGTTCTCAAGAGGAGCAAGTGGAGCCAAGAGCAAGTTCAAAGGTGCGATGCAAATGACAAAGTGACCAAGCTTTTGGTCAATTTATTGCCAAGCACCATCCTTTGTAAAATTGTAGAATTTGAAGATGCAAAGGAATTATGGAGCAAATTGGCCAAGCTTCATGAAGAGATCCCCTCCACTGTACAAGAGCAAGAAGTATCCATAGAGGGTGACTCTTTGGAGCAAGACCAAAAGGAGGACTCCGAGGTTGAGAGATGCTCAACCTCCGAAGAAGAGGAAATCCAAGAAGCTTCATCCTCAAGGGAATGCAACAAAGGGAACAAGGAGGGAGCATACTCCTTGTTTCATATTCAAGAAGATAAAGCCTCCACCTCTAGGATTAAGGGGGAGCAATCCTTGGTGACGCCGGATCAAGAAGAAGGAGAAGCTTCTACATCCGAGTCAAGAGACGAAGAGGAGGAAGAAGATTCTACCTCCACAAGTCAAGAAAAATCAAATGGAGGAGAATCAAGGTCCGATCAAGAGGAAGCTTCCACCTCCGGATCCAAAGGAAAAGATGCCATCCCTACACAAGAAGGTAAAAATAGTTCAATTAATAATAAAAATCATATTATATGTTTTGAGTGTAGGGAACATGGGCACTACAAGAGCAAGTGCCCTAAATTGGCCAAGAAGAAGGGCCAAGTGGCACAAAGAGGCAAGGTGAAGCCCAGGGAGATCATCCCCAACACAAAGAAGAGCAAGGAGCATATTATATGCTTCTCTTGCAATCAAAAGGGGCATTACCGAAGTCAATGCCCCAAGGGGAAGAAGGTGGTCAAGGCTCAAGGAGGCACTAGTCAAGGGGGAGCCTCCAAGGTAAAGAAGAAGGTATCTTTTATTGAGCCTACCCCTTTACATTATGGTAAAAAGCATGATAGTTCTAATTTTTATCATTTTAATGCGATTTACCATAAGAATAGGAAGCATGAGGGCTTTAAGGAAAAACATGTGGCCCTACATGCCAAAACTACCCAACCTAAGGTTAGGAAGGTAGATGGACACTTGGGAAAGAACACTAAGGATAATAGATACAAGCCCAAAAACAAAAATGCTCATGGGTGTAATGAAAAATCAAAATCTAAGGATTTAATGATAGAAAATCAAGTCTTGAGATCAAGACTTGATAAAATGGAAAAGACCCTAAAAAGGATGGAAAATATCCTAAAAGGGCAAAATGAGCATAACCTAGGTTTGGGATACAAACCCAAAGCTAAAAGGGATGTGCCTAGTTATCATAGGGTTCCATATAGCTATGGAACAAACCCTAAGTCTAGAGGTCAAGTCAAAGATACAAGGGAAGATATCCCTAGAAGTCTCTTTGCAACCAAAGTGACTAAGACTTCTAAGAAGTCTAAGAAAGTCACTAACAAGGTCACAAGGGAGGCTATCCCTAGAGTTGACCTAGAAAATGTGACCAAGGCTTCTAAGAAGCCCAACAAGGTCACTAGGAAGGTATCTAGGGAAGTTATCCCTAGTGAGTACCTAGAGCATCCAAGGAGCACCAATAGGTGTTGGGTTCCTAGGAGCATTTTCTCTACCCCATAAATGGGTTAGAGAGTGTCAACTCCGATTAGAAGGGTAGTTAACCCAACTTTGAGGAAATTGACACTCAAGGAGCATTTTCAAGGTTTTGTTAACCTTTGAAAATGAAATGGAAGTATTATTTACTCCTTGAAAGAGTAAAATGTGCCTAATGGTGGAAGAATTGATTTTAATCTTAAATGGCACATATTGGGAAATTCAGAAGAACTACCAAGTTGGGATTTTGGTATGTTCTTAGGAAATTTAAGGCAATCCGGGCCTTAATTTAAAAGTGCTACTCTTGTGAAAAATGAAATATGCCAACATTTGAGGATATGCTTAATTTCGACTGGCATAAATTAATCAAGGAAATTAGAAATGTCAATTTAGGCTTTGGCATTTTCTTGAAGCACTTTAGGGCAATCTAGGTTTAAGTTGTAAGTTTAGCTAAGATTTTAAGGATACTTAGATAGTTAATCTAGGTATATTTTATTTATGCTAAATCTTGCCATGATTGTTTGCCCATCATATGCCATGACATCATGTCTATTTTGCATTCATGTTTTATTATGCAAAATCCAAAAATACCATGTCATGACATTCATACATCATGTAGTTATAGGAATCTTTCTTTTGAAAGTTATTTTATTTTGATGTATGCCATAACATTATCATGCATTAGTTTAATTCCTTGTAATTAAGGACAAATGGCATTTTAGCAACACTTATTAACAAGTGACATCCTAGGTGGATGTCTAATATCTTTAAAATGCCTAGATAGATATGCATGATCCCTAGATTAGGGCAAAACCAAAATCTACATCTCACAAAGAATATAAGGTGACTTGTATGTGGTTTAGTGCACATTAGATACAAGTGAGATGTTAGGATGATGAACAAAGCTCAAGATGTTGATTTAGTGCATTCTTTTGAGTTTTTAGGTTCATCAAAACACATAGTTATGTGTTTTCCCATCATTGGGAAAGCTAATGTACAAGTCATGTGCATTATGCCCAAGGAACATGATGGGATATTGGTTTTGAAAATGTTTTAAAAATGCTTTTGGAAAACCATGGTGAAGGCTATCTTTTGATAGTAATCACCATTGAATAGTTAGACACAAACTTGAAGAAAACGCTAAAGTTTTAGCAAGTTTTCAATCTTGTGTCAATCTTTGAAAATATGATGTATTTTCATAGAAAACTATTTTTCCATGATTAAGTATGCCCTAAATAATGTCTACACGAAATTTCATGATTTTTGGATTTTTGTAGAATTTTCTAGGGGTTTCTGAAGTTGACTGAAATGGAATTTCAGCAACTATCAGAGCTCCGATCGATCCATGGATCGATTGGAGTGCCTGAATCGATCCGTGGATCGATTCAGAAGGCAAGTCCCCTGCGAACAGAAGCTCGCTGGATCGATCAGCCGATCGATCCAGGTAGTCTGAATCGATCAGTGGATCGATCCAGAAAGGTTCAATCGATTGGAACCCAACTCCAATCGATCCAAGTTGCTGATTTTGGCTGGGAAGGCCTGATTTCGGCATCTTTGAACCCCTTTGAGTCTAGGTAACCATTCCAAACCCCCCCCCCCCCCCAAAATACATTTGTATACATACAAGGGTGTTTTCATGTGAAAACAAGGATGGATTGGTTAAGGAAGGCTTCATTGAAGTTTAGGTTGAGGTTTGTTTCAAATTTTGAGTATTTGAACCTCAAAACTTCTAAATTTGGGTTTCCTAAAGGTTTAGGGATTCCAAGTCATTGTTGGTGCAATGATAGAAGTTACCACCATGTCTTTAGGGGGAGGGACTCTTTAAAGACATGAAAAATTATTTTTCAAAAACCTTGGAAGGTGGTTAACCTTCTTTAAAGAAAATGCTCATGTATGAGCTTTTGAACTTGAAATGGGGAGTGGATATCCTCATTATTTCAAGTGAGAACTCAAGTGGTTAGAAAATGCTCAAGGTTGGGTATTTGTCTACATTGAGGGAGAAGTTAAGGATAAATGAAGGGTATGGTACCTTCATTATCGTGTTGATCACAACAAGTGATGGTGTGAACAACGAGGAGCAACTCTTCAAGGGGAGAGTCGTCAACAAATGGATTTGTTGATGTGTACCCAAAATTGGGGCATGGGTTGATGTGTGCCCAAAGATGGGTTGATGTGTGCCAATAGGGGGAGAATGAAAGGACCTGTGAATGGGTGTAAGTTAGGCTTTCATTACCTAGAGGGAGTGTGCCCTCTTAGGAGGAGAATGAAGAGCTTAATTTATGTGTTCATTACCTAGTGGCATGAAGATTGAGGCTATAGGATTAGCCTAACTTACATGTGGTATTGTAAGTGTTATTGTGGTATTGTCAAACATCAAAAAGGGGGAGATTGTTGGTGCAACATCCCTCAGGTCAAGGTTGACCTGGTTGACCAAGCTGAGTCTTGGTTTGAGTTTAGATGTTTGACAATAAGAAATTGATTGAAGAAGAGTCAAGTAGGTCAAGGTTGACCGGATACTTGACTGGGAAGTCCTAACTGGGATGTTAGGTAGAATGGAAGTCCTGGTGAGTGAAGCCAGGCAGAAGGAAAGTCCTAGTGAGTGAAGCTAGGCAGATTGAAAGCCCTAGTGAGTGAAGCTAGGTGAAAGTCCTGGTGAGTGAAGCCAGGCAAGGGAAAATCCAGATGGATCAAGGATGATGGGACATCTGGTGTTGGGAAGTCCAAGTAGGTCAAAGAAGTGACCAGATACTTGGCATGAATAGAAAAGTCCAGGTGGGTCAAAGGGATTGACCAGACACTTGGTGGGAAGTCCTAGCAGGTCAAAGGAGTGACCAAATGCTAGGCATGGTGTACCAACAGGTCAAGGTTGACCGGGTGTTGGTTTGGTAGGCTTGGGACTTGGTTTTGGGCAAAAAACCAAGTACTGGATCGATCAGTGGATCGATCCAAGCCTTTCCTAGCGAACAGAGAGCCTCTGGATCGATCCGTGGATCGATCCAGATGTCCCAATCGATCAGTGGATCGATTGGGACGCGGCTGCTTCGCGCGATAAGCGCTGGATCGATCCATGGATCGATCCAGGCGTTTTTCCTAGAGGCGCTCTGGATCGATCCGTGGATCGATCCAAAGCCTCCCCGATCGATTGGGAACATTCGAATCGATCGGGATCCGACCGTTGGCGTCGATAAAGGCCGCAGGCGCATTATTCCTTCGGTACCTCTTCTCCGATTCACTCCAGATCTCTCGCCAGCTCCTCCACAGCACTCACAAAGCTCAGATCGCCAGTTCTTGAAGGATCTTGGAAGTTCTCCAAGTCAAGAGGCGGATCAAAGCCAAGAAGAGAAGCTAGGGTTAGGGTTTATACTCATTGTAAGCTTGTAAGCTTGTATTTCTTGTATCCTTTCCCTCTCTTCTTGTATTGAGTCTTGTAGGGCTTCTCCGCCCTTGGTAGTTACCATAAAGGAGAGTTTTATTTAGTGGAGGGTGTGTGTGTTGGTGTGGATCCTTGGATTAGTCACCTCTTGTGAGGTGGATACCAAGTAAACCAACCGTGTTAGCGTTGTGTGATTGTTTGTGTATTTTCCGCTGCCATATCTTTGAAGAAACAAGCAACGCCGAGCACCGCGCGAAGCGCGACGAGCTATTCACCCCCCCCCCCCCTCTAGCTACTTTTGGTCCTAACAATTGGACCCTTGGACATGTCAAGGGCATTATTGTGTGTGTGCATGATTGTATGTAACTAATACAGCAGGAGCTGTATTAGCCCTAGGATTTTAGAATTTTATTTTTGATCTAGATTTCATGTACATTCCCTCATGGAATATAGGATCGATACATGTAAAATTCTATTTTTGTCGCGGATCGGATGCTTGCGAGGCATGGTACTTTTGGAGCACCAGAGGCGCAGCGGAATAAGAAGAAAGATGGATGCGACGATTTGACCCGATGGCGGTGGCTAAAGATGGCAGCAGCTAGGGTTGGAGCACACAGAGGACAGTGATGGAAAAAGATCATAATAGTTGGAAAATAATTTCCAAATTTATTGCTTTTTATTTACTGTATGTGTGTGCATGTGATATATGCTAGCATAGGTTAAAATTCCTCACTTTAAATAACTAAGTGGGAGAGAGATTTATTTTAATAAATTTCATGGTCTCCATTACTGGTTTGTAAGTGATGCAAACAAACTTGCGTGTTGGCTCTGAGTGCCTTCCTCCATATCGGATGAGTTTGTTTGTGGATCACTAGATCAAACTTCCATTTAGGATGACTATAGGAAATTAATTAAGAGCGTGTGATCTTCCTCATCGGAAGGGGCACAATCTTATTAATGGACTTAGTGTCAAGTAATGGTATACACTTAGGCACGTCTAATAGTATTCTCCCCATCGGAGTCACTGCTATTATTTGTGTGACCAAAGGAAAACCAACTATTAATTTGTCAAAAAGATAAGTTGACAAGATAATAAAATTAAAACCCCCTCTTACAAATATCGAGTTTTTGTATACCACTACAACAAAAACCTTCATAGACATCGATTTTCCACCGGTGTCTATTACATTTTCGACCGATGACTATGAAGGCGATGTAAAAGGTCTGTCATTTTAGACATCAGTTTAAAATCGGTGTAGTATCACTTAACGACACCGGTGTTCGAATCGGTTATTAACCGGTGTAGTATCACTTAACGACACTGTTTCATCAACGGTGTAAAACCGATGTAATATTATATGTTAATAACACCAGTTTTGGCAGCGGTATACGACCGATGTAATATTAGTTAATGACACCGGTTTTGCACCGGTGGAAAACCGATGTAATATCAGTATTTTTTAACAACACAAATTTGATTTCCGAAACAGTGAAAAACCGACAGTAACCAAAAAAATACACAAATATTCACAAATATTCACAAATATTCTTCATTCAACAGTATCCATAAAATACACAAATATTCACAAATTACATAAATATTCTTCTTACAACAATATCCATAAAATACACAAACATTCTTTTTACATCAAAAGCTAATAGATATCAGAATCAAGGTAGAACATTCTTTTAACAACACATCAAGGTAGAACATCGTGAGTCAAAAATCAAGCTGAGGCTACATTAAATTATGAGAATCAGAATCTGTTCAACTTGCTATACTGCTCTTGCGCCTTTCATTTCCCTAATCTCACCGCTTTTCACCTTCAAATGCCTAGTTTTCTAAGTTAAAACATCCACTGTTCTAATCTGTCAAACAAAAGTATCATTTGGTCTACTTAACTACAGCAAAGAACAAAAACAGAAGAATTATACATGCTGCAGAAGTCCTAGAATATCACCATCAGAAAGAAATTGACATGGGACAATATACGCAATTTACATTCCATGCAAATGCATGCATCATCCAAAGTTTTCAAAAATCAAATACCTTTCCTACTCAAATGTAATCTAGCATGCATTCAGCCCACTCGAACCACACTTCATCAATTTCAACTCTGGAGTACTTGAGATTTGTAAACTGTAAAAACACATAAATAATATATTAGTAAACCAAGAACAAAAATCATAGTTGAAAGAGAGAAGAGAAGTCTGTTTTAGACCAAACAAATGGTATGCTGCAACTTAACTTAAGAAGACAGTTTCCACAACCTCCAGATTCCTTGGGTGGGCAAGGAATGTTGCTTCCATGATTCTTAGCCTTGCTATCAGACTCAACGGTGGATAAAGATGAGTTATCTGGTCGCTCGCCTGTGGAACGTCTCTGTCTTTTCCCAACAATTTTTCTGATGACATACTTCTTTGCCCTCTGTCTCCTACCAACCTTGGAGGAATCAATTGCAGGTGTCTGAGAAGCAGTTCCCTTTACTATCTTTCCGTAACAATCTAAGCAAAGTTTGTAAGAGCAATTTGAGCAGCTTCTGTGAAAATGCACTAGTGAAGTCCTGCAATAATTATTGGTTCCAAGGGGGAAACAAGAAAAGAAAACAATATCAATCAAGTGAACATTTTAATGCATGATGAGACGATAACAAAGAACAGAATATGACCTAAAAATTAGAACTTGCTAAAGCAAAATAGAGGCACAAGTTTACAAATGACCATCTAAGAAACAGGGTCAGGACACATTATTTAGTTATTATGTCCATGATTTCATAAACATAGCAAATTAGGAAATTCTCAGAGGTGTTATAGATGTGAAGACATACCAGTTAACAAGCTCATTGTGAGGCTCATATACTCGAAGTACACCAGAAAATCCACCTTCTAGATGATAGATCAATCAAGATTGTTTTGAAGCTTACCTTGATCCCCTTGCTTTACTTCTAGCTCATTTAATTGGTTCTGATAGATATGTTTCAGCAAGGGAAGCAATTCAGATATCAAGCTATATGTGTGCTCCTTATTATTAAACTTGTTTTGACCATTTGCAAGTTCCTGAAGATGATACAAATTGCATATGCACATAAAAGTTCTAGACTAGTATGAAAGTTGACAGAACCGTCTCTAACTTAACAATAATTGGCTAGGCAGTTAACCTTATGCCAGTCTTCTTTAGCTCCAAGAGGAGAACAAGTCAGACAATCCAATTGTCCATGACTAACAGGGTAGACAGTTGTCACATGGACAAGACAAATCTCATCACTATCGGCATGCTCAATCTTCCTATGCTCCTGAACAATTTCAAGATCCTGAAGATCACATAAATGGAAACTTTCATGACAAAACATTCTCAAAGTAAATAATGTTCATAAAACTTTGCATGTTAAAAGTAAGTAAACCTTATAACCATCTTTAGCTGGACTTCTAGAACATGCTTTGCAATCACAACAGTCGCGACAAACAAGACAAGCAATCTTTACCTCCTTTTCAAGCATACCAGAGTACCTTGACAATACAAACTAAATCAGATAAATAGAAGTAGTTTTTTTTATGTATAAGATCCTATATCACTGATATCAAGATGTTCAAGTCTAAAAAGGATATGTGATTCACATCCTGTTTTCACAATATCAAAAAGCTAAAAGAGAAAAATAAATCAAAAGCATTTTGCCAATATGGTTCAATTCTCTTCCTGTAGACAATGCATGCCATTTGAAATTTAATCACAAACAGGGTGGATATACAAACAAGATCACAATTCAAGCCATTGGATGTGAATATAGTAACAGCAATATAGCTCAACCACAATGAAACTTCACCAAAATAACAAAAGCAATCTAGCTCAACTCACAGTGAAACTTATACTCATAAGACAAAAAGGTAATTTAATAATATCAAAATCAAACCAAATCATGAGAAAAAGGCTCAAATAAGATTAAAACACAATTAAGATTAACCCAAACCTAAAATTAACTTGGATTCATCCTACAATAAATCAAAATTGATCTAAAAATCTCTATTGAAAGTCCTAATCCAAGTGTGCCTTGAGTGACCCTCCATAATGATAATCCATTCAAATCGAAGCTTCTCATACTAAGGAATATAATAGAGCCTGCAAACTGAATCCAAAATAAATAAACTATTTGGTATTCAATTTAGGGAGTAAGAGTTCACAATTCAGCTTGATGACATAACTAGCCCATCAAGGGATACAGAGTGTGATTATATCCACTATAAAATTTATATGCTTTTAGGACCAAGAGATACCAATTGCAAAACTAATTAGGTAGGCTGGAAACCTAAAGCCATGCTTCCCAGATGGCCGAAAGTTTAACAATAAAAATTTGTTTATATGTACCAATATATTGAAGTTTCATCGACTTTAATCTAGTAACACACACAATAGGTAACAACTTGTAGGACACATTTGGGTATAGATTAATGGGTGTCAATGAAAGAAATCTTTTTGTCTTTGTGAAATGTTAATATCATGATTGGTTAGCTTATGCAGATTCATAGGATTTCCTATGTATTTCTACCACATTTTCAACGTACAGATGAATCTATCTACTGTTCAAAGAAGGAACTTGCCTCAGCTAGGCCTTTAGGGTCAAACACCAGCAGAGCTACCACTCCAATAACCAATGCTTTAGGAGCACCCACTCCAAATAAAGAAGCACGAACAACTTTACCATGAAATTTCACCTTTTTCTCTGCCAAACAAGTAAAAGAACATCATACATATTTTCCAAGTAGATTAGACATCCGTGGAAGCTCGTTGATTTTCCAGATGAATCAACGTTGATTTTTGCCGAAATCACATTATTCACACCCGCTCCAGAAAACCCACACAGATACCTGCCTGTTCACTGAAGAATACTGGCAACTCAAGTATGGGGCCCGTGATGGATAAGATTGACTAAACTCTTTTAGTTAGAAAATTAATGAATAAATCAAGAATTATTATCTTCAAGAAAATTAATTTTGAGGTTCTCTAGAATACCTTATCTATCTCAATGCTAGATATAGATTGAGTGCAATCCTTGCAACAACAAGAAAGTTATCCACAAAATATTGTTAAAAGTCTGATTGATACAAGCCTGAACTCATTTCACTTGTTCTAAAAGCTTCCCAACTCGGGCATCTACATGAGATCGAAGTAAGAACAGGAAGTCAAACCATTAAATTTCAGTCTGAAAAATTCCAATTCGATCATAATCAATGATAGCAATTAGTATTACCTCTCCCTTTTGCTTTATTCTGAATCACTCTCCATGGACATGGCCTTTAATCATCTTCTCCTCTGCGAATTATGGAACAAGAAACAAAAGAACATGAGATGTGAATGGGATGCAGGAACTGTTGGTTGCTACTCGGAAAACCTAGAGGTTCCACTGTACAAAAATTTTGTACAAAGGTCTAAACATTTTCCTAGCTACCATGTGTTCTTTTAAATTAAATTTTGGATCGCCTGCGAAACTTAACACGTTTGATCCAAAACTTAATCTATTTGTTCTTTTAGGTTTTGACTTGGATCTCCTGCGAAACTTAACACGTTCGACCCAAGTCACCTTAAGTTATTAATTCCATTAAATATTAATTTCCATAATTGGTTCCCAGTACTGACGTGGCGAGGCACATGACCTTCTTGGATATGGGAGCAACCACCACCGACTAGACAAAACCTTTTATAGAAAGCTAATATTTAATTTCCTAAAATGACTTTAGGTTAACCGAAAAGAACAATCAAATCACAAGGGAAAGAAAAACAAAAGAACACTATATCGAAAACAAATTTGAAACTCTAGAATCGTATGCCTCTTGTATTTAGTATTATTTCCAAAAATAACTAGTATGATGCGGAAACAAAAATTACTAGTTATACCTTTTAGAAAGACCTCTTGATCTTCTACCGTATTCCTCTTCTAACCTCGGACGTTGTGTGGGCAACGATCTTCCGAGATGAGAACCACCAAGCACCTTCTTCTTCCTTACAAGTTTCGGCCATCAAAACTTCTCCTAGGATGAAGAGGTTCGGCCACCACCACCATGCTCCAAGGGATGCTAGAAAAGAGGCTTCTTTTCTCTCCTTCTTCTCCTTCTTAGATCCGACCACCAAAGCTATCTCCACCATGAGAAGGTTTCGCCACACAAAGGAGAGGAGAGGAAAGAAAGGGCCAGCCACACCCAAGGAGAAAAGAGAGGAAAAATAATAGAGTCCTTGAAGCCTCCTCTATCCCCTCTTTTATAATCCTTGGTCTTGGCAAATAAGGAAAATTTAATAAAACTTCCTTAATTCTTTTGCCATTGAAAAGGAAAATTTATTTAATTAAAATAATTTTCTTTTCAAATTATAACCACCTCTTCTCCCCAAAACAAGGAGAGTTTTAATTAAAACAAAATTAAAACTTCCTAATTTGTTTCTAGAAATTTATAAAAATTTCTCCAATAATTTTAATCCTTCATGATTGGTTAATAAAAGAAATTTTATAAATTAAAATCTTTCTTTTAAACATGTGGATAATTTCCAAAAGGAAAGTTGTCTCTAAAATTAAAATCTCCTTTCAATCTACAAATAAGGAAAGATATTAAATCTTTTCTTAATATTTTGTAGAAACTAATAAAAGAGAATTTTAATTTTTAAACTTTCTTTAAATCATGAATATAATTAAAAGGAAAGTTTTACCAAAATTAAAATCAACCTTTTAATCTACAAATAAGGAAAGAGATTTTAACTCTTCTCTTAATCTTTTGTAGAATCTTATAAAAGGAAGGATTTAAATTTTTAAACTCTCTTTAAATTATATTATCCACATAAGAAGAATTTTAAAATTAAAACTCCTTTTTATTTTAATAGTGAAGGCCACATGAATTCACCCATGAACATACCCATGGCCGGCCCTAGCTTGGTCTCCAAGCTAGCTTGGTTGGCCCCTATAGGATGGGTAAGAAGGTGGGTATAGGTGGGTATAGTACTCTATAATTAAGAGGCTACGATAGGGACCGAGAGGAGGAATTGGTTTTGGTCTCCCGATAAAATTAAGCATCCCGTGCTCGCCCCGAACACACAACTTAATTTTATCAATAATAATTCATTCCACTAGAGAACTATTATTGAACTACCGCACCAATCCCAAATTACATTTTGGGCTCCTTCTTATCATGAGTGTGTTAGTCTCCCTGTGTTTAAGATAACAAATGTCCACTAATTAAGTAAGTTACTGACAACTCACTTAATTAATATCTAGCTCCAAGAGTAGTACCACTCAACTTCATCGTCATGTCGGACTAAGTCCACCTGCAGGGTTTAACATGACAATTCTTATGAGCTCCTCTTGGGGACATTCTCAACCTAGATCACTAGAACATAGTTTCCTTCTATAATCAACAACACACACTATAAGTGATATCATTTCCCAACTTATCGGGCTTATTGATTCATCGAACTAAATCTCACCCATTGATAAATTAAAGAAATAAATATCAAATATATGTGCTTGTTATTATATTAGGATTAAGAGCACACACTTCCATAATAACTGAGGTCTTTATTTCTTTATAAAGTCAGTATAAAAGAAACGACCTCTAATGGTCCTACTCAATACACTCTAAGTGTACTAGTGTAATTATATAGTTAAGATAAACTAATACCTAATTACACTACGACCTTCCAATGGTTTATTCCTTTCCATTATGGTCGTGAGCTACTGTTTATAATTTATAAGGTACTGATAACATGATCCTCTGTGTGTGACACCACACACCATGTTGTCTACAATATAAATTAATTGAACAACTACATTTATCATAAATGTAAACATTTGACCAATGTGATTCTTATTTCTAGATAAATGTTTATACCAAAAGCTAGGCTTTTAGTATACACTCTAACAGGAACGAGACGAGCAAATTGGTCGAAGGTAGAAACAGAATTTCTACCTTTCTTGATCCCTTCTTCTCCCTTCTTCTTCTCCTCGTTTATACGATTTCTCGTATTGGGTGGTACTTGCGCTCTATTGTGTTTTCTTACTTTATAGACTTATGGTTTCTTCAAGTTTGCTACTGCACCAATGTTATTACAATAAATTGTAATAATCTTTGGACAAACCAGAAATCATATCTAAGTCTATCTTGAGGTTATTGAGTCATTCAGCTTTTATGGCTATCTCAGAGGCTTGCCATATACTCAGCTTCTATGGTGGAGTCCAGAAAAACACCTATGCTTATCACTCTTCCATAATTATGACTTTACCTCCTAAAGTAAACACAAAACCCCGAGGTTGACTTATTATTGTCCCTATCCGATTGGAAGTCAAAATCCATGCAACCCACAGGGACTAAATTAACTGCCTTGTAAGCTAGCATATAATCTCTAGTTCCTCTAAGGTACTTTAATATATGCTTTACTGCAGTCCAATATCCTTGTCTAGGGTTACTTTGATATCTGCTAACTATGCCCTTGACAAAACAGATTTCTGATCTCGTGCATAGCATACATTAGGTTGTCTAACTGCCGAAGCATAAAGAACTGCCTACATATCCTCAATCTCCTTTGATGTCATCGGGGACATCTCTTTAGATAAAGACACTCCATGCTTAAAAGGTAAGAAACCTTTCTAGGAGTTTTGCATGCTTAAAACGAGCAAGGATTTTTCTGATGTATCAAGCTTAGGATAAGTATATTTTTCTTGCGATCCTTTGATCTCAAAAATATATACATTCTCCCAAGTCCTTTATATCGAATTATTTGGACTACCATACCCTTACTTCTGACAATATTTTGATATTGTTTCCAACTACCAAAAATGTTATCTACGTATAGTACAAGAAATACCACCACGTTTCCATCACACATTTTGTATACACAAGACTTATCCGTTTACGCAATAAATCCATAGGTCTGGATTACTTTGATAAACTGGATGTTCCAAGACCTTGAAGCTTTGCATCAGTCCATAGACTGATTGAGCTTGCACACAAGATACTCTTAGCCCTTTGCAATGAACCCTTCTGGTTGCTTTATATGGATGCTTTCTTCAAGACTTCCATTAAGGAATGTTGTCTTGACATCCACTTACCAAATAGATAAAAGTATCCGGATAGACTTAAGCATGGCTACCAGTGAAAAAGTTTCCTTTTTCATCTAGCCTTGCTTTGAAAGTTTCTACCTTCCTGTCTATCCCTCTTTTCCTATTATAGACCTTTTTATACCCAAAGGCTTTTACACCATTTGGTGGTTCTACAAGCTTCCAAATTTTATTAGAATACATATATTCCAATTCTGTTATTCATTACTCTTTGCCAAGATATTGCATCTTTATCTTGGAGTGCTTCGTCATATGTCCGGAGATCAGGTTCATGTCCTCCAGGGATCGAGTCCAAAAACTCTCCCAAAACATGAATCTTTTTAGGTTGCCTAACAACCCTCCCACTATGACAAGGCACCTTCTGCAATTGTGTATCATTTGTGATACGTGTTGCAGTTTCCTTGTGGTATCTCATCTTGTACAATTGGTACTAGATTAGACATGTCTTTTATTATTTTCTTAAGAACAAATTTTCTTATGGGCACGTGGTTTATTACATAGTCCTTTTCTTAAAATCGGTCATTGATGCTAACAATGTCCTTCTGATTTTTAAGACTATAAACCTACTTTCATTTCTCTAGGATAACCCACAAACAAGTGAATTCCTGTCCAACTTATCATTGTCTCTCTTCAGCATATGTGCTGGACTACCCGAATCCGAATATGCTTCGAAATAGGCCTACGCCTATTCAGCAATTCTATATGAGTAGAGAGTTCTGACTTTGGAAGGTACTATATTCACTTCCGTTTCCAGAGTATATCCTAAAAATGATTTTGGTAATATTCTAAATAACTCATCAATCTACTTATTTCCATAAGAGTCATATACCTTCCTTTTTCTACACCATTCTATTGGGGTGTACCAGGTGCAGTTAGTTGGAATTGAATCCCTACTTCTGATAAGTGACTCCTAAATTCTCCCAAGAGGTACTTGCCACTATGTTCTAACCATAGTGACTTTTACTTTAACATTTCTCCGCATCAGCCTTGTACTATTTGAACTAATCAAAGTACTTAGTCTTGCGGTACATTAAGTAAATTTATTTGTATCTTGAATAGTTGTCTATAAAATAGACGAAATATTCAATACTACCTCTTGTCTGGATAGTCATAGGATCACACAAATCAGAATGAACCAATTTCAATATATCTTTGACTCCATACCCCTTAAACTTAAAAGCTTCTTGGTTATTTTTTCTTCCAAGTAAGACTCACAGGTTGGAAAGATTTCCACTACCAATGAACCCAAAAGTTCATCAGCTACCAATGAATCCTACTCAAGTTCTTTGAATAGTTTAGAAACTGAAAACTAGTTCTTTCTAAACTTGGTGCGTAAAGACAATTACTCAAAAATTCATGTTTTATTCTTATCAAAAGATAAACATCTCCCACTGCAACAGCTACCATTTTTACAGTAGTGCCCATGTGGACGGTGTTTTAATTTTCATTTAGTTGCCGGATTTCCTGGAACCCTGCAATGAATTGCGGACATGATTGATGGCATCTGTATCTACACTCCAGGTTCTGGTAGATAACACCACTAAACATGTTTCAACTAATGAATTAAATACACCTATATTGTTCTTAGTTCTAAGAAGACAGTCTACCTTAATGTCCAAGTCCTATTTTCAATCATTACAATTGGGACTACTAAGTCTTTTCTATAGTATAACAACTAGGGGATTGACAAACATTTTAAATCCTAAGAATCACAAAAATATTTGGTCAAGATCAATTCTTTAAAATCCCCATGAATTTTGTATGCCACGATAGTGTGGACATATACAAAATCAAAGAGGAGATTTTATCTATTAATTTTATTATCTCGTCAACTTTACTTTATGATGAATAAAATTAATAGTTGATCTGTCTTTGATCAAATATTTGGTCAAAACTTTTTGAATTTAAAATAAAATATTGATTCCTCAAACAATATTATTTAAATTCACCAACACCCCAACACCGTGAATTTTGCATGCCACGTTAGTGTGGACGTATATAAATTCAACATTTGTAAAAGGAGGGTTTTACCCATTAACTATCTTGTCAACGTATCCTTATGACAAATAAAATTATCTCAAACACCGTTAATTTTGTATGCCACGTTAGTGTGGACGTATACAAAATCAATCATTTGTAAGAGGGGTTTTAACCCTTTAATTTTATTATCTTGTCAACCTAGTTTTATGACAAATTAATAGTTGGTTTCATTTGGTCACACAAATAATAGCAGTGACTCCGATGAGGAGGATACTATTAGATGTGTCTAAGTGTATACCATTACTTGACACTAAGTCCATTAATAAGATTATGCCCCTTCCGTTGGGGAAGATCACACGCTCTTAATTAACTTCCTATAGTCATCCAAAAATGGAAGTCTTCTAGAGATCCACAAACAAGCTCATCCGTTATGGAGGAAGGCACTCAGAGCCAACGCGCAAGCTTGTTTGCATCACTTACAAACCAGTAATGGAGACCATGGGATTTATTTAAAAATCCCTCTCCCACTTAGTTATTTATAAACGAGGAATTTTAACTATGCTAGCCTACTAGTCATGTATACTAACATGCACACACAGCACAATATAAAAGTAATAAATAGAAAATCTAATTTTCAACTATTATGGCTTTTATCTCTAGTTGTCCTCCGTGTGTTGTCATCCCAAGCTGCTGCCATATTTGGCCACTGCCACCGGGTCTAGCTGTCGCATCCATCTTGCTCCTAGTTCCACTGCGCCTCTGGTCCTTAGAAGGTTCCACGCTTTGCAAGATTCGATCCGCGACATAAATAGAATTTTACATTTTGATCCTATATTCCATAAAAGGAATGTACATGTATCTAGATCAAAAATAAAATCCTAATAAAACTAAATACAGCACCTGCTGTATTTTAATACAATCATGCACACACATATAAATGCCCTTGACATGTCCAAGGGTCCAATCACACACATAATAACTAAAAGCCATAATAGTTGGATCCTGCATCCACAAAGTTAGCACATCCTACTATTAACCTGCCTAAATTATGTATGACATGTGCATAATTAAACTAATACCAAATACACAGAGGCAAAACCCTACTCTACGACCTGTTGGTTGCTACTCGGAAAACCTATAGGTTCCACTGTACAAAAATTTTGTACAAAGGTCTGAACCTTTTCCTAGCTACCATGTGTTCTTTTAAATTAAATTTTGGATCGCCTGCGGAACTTAACACGTTTGATCCAAAACTTAATCTATTTGTTCTTTTAGGTTTTGACTTGGATCTCCTGCGGAACTTAACACGTTCGACCCAAGTCACCTTAAGTTATTAATTCCATTAAATATTAATTTCCATAATTGGTTCCCAGTACTGACATGGCGAGGCACATGGCCTTCTTGGATATGGGAGCAACCACCACCGACTAGACAAAACCTTTTATAGAAAGCTAATATTTAATTTCCTAAAATAACTTTAGGTTAACCGAAAAGAACAATCAAATCACAAGGAAAAAAAAAAGAACACTATATCGAAAACAAATTCGAAACTCTAGAATCGTATGCCTCTTGTATTTAGTATTATTTCCAAAAATAACTAGTATGATGCGGAAACAAAAATTACTAGTTATACCTTTTAGAAAGACCTCTTGATCTTCTACCGTATTCCTCTTCTAACCTCGGACGTTGTGTGGGCAACGATCTTCCGAGATGAGAACCACCAAGCACCTTCTTCTTCCTTACAAGTTTCGGCCATCAAAACTTCTCCTAGGATGAAGAGGTTCGGCCACCACCACCATGCTCCAAGGGATGCTAGAAAAGAGGCTTCTTTTCTCTCCTTCTTAGATCCGGCCACCAAAGCTATCTCCACCATGAGAAGGTTTTGGCCACACAAAGGAGAGGAGAGGAAAGAAAGGGCCGGCCACACCCAAGGAGAAAAGAGAGGAAAAATAGAATAGAGTCGTTCGCCTTGAAGCCTCCTCTATCCCCTCTTTTATAATCTTTGGTGTTGGCAAATAAGGAAAATTTAATAAAAACTTCCTTAATTCTTTTGCCATTGAAAAGGAAAATTTATTTAATTAAAATAATTTTCTCTTTTCAAATTATAATGGCCGGTCACTCTTCTCCCCAAAACAAGGAGAGTTTTAATTAAAACAAAAATTAAAACTTCCTAATTTGTTTCTAGAAATTTATAAAAATTTCTCCAAAAATTTTAATCCCTTCATGATTGGTTAATAAAAAGAAATTTTATAAATTAAAATCTTTCTTTTAAACATGTGGATAATTTCCAAAAAGGAAAGTTATCTCTAAAAATTAAAATCTCCTTTCAATCTACAAATAAGGAAAGATATTAAATCTTTTCTTAATATTTTGTAGAAACTAATAAAAGAGAATTTTTAATTTTTAAACTTTCTTTTAAATCATGAATATAATTAAAAGGAAAGTTTTTACCAAAATTAAAATCAACCTTTTTAATCTACAAATAAGGAAAGAGATTTTAACTCTTCTCTTAATCTTTTGTAGAATCTTATAAAAGGAAGGATTTAAATTTTTAAACTCTCTTTTAAATTATATTATCCACATAAGAAAAATTTTAAAATTAAAATTCCTTTTTATTTTAATAGGGACGGCCACATGAATTCACCCATGAACATACCCATGGTCGGCCCTAGCTTGGTCTCCAAGCTAGCTTGGCCGGCCCCTATAGGATGGGTAAGAAGGTGGGTATAGGTGGGTATAGTACTCTATAATTAAGAGGCTACGATAGGGACCGAGAGGAGGAATTGGTTTTGGTCTCCCGATAAAATTAAGCATCCCGTGCTCGCCCCGAACACACAACTTAATTTTATCAATAATAATTCATTCCACTAGAGAACTATTATTGAACTACCGCACCAATCCCAAATTACATTTTGGGCTCCTTCTTATCATGAGTGTGTTAGTCTCCCTGTGTTTAAGATAACAAATGTCCACTAATTAAGTAAGTTACTGACAACTCACTTAATTAATATCTAGCTCCAAGAGTAGTACCACTCAACTTCATCGTCATGTCAGACTAAGTCCACCTGCAGGGTTTAACATGACAATTCTTATGAGCTCCTCTTGGGGACATTCTTAACCTAGATCACTAGGACATAGTTTCCTTCTATAATCAACAACACACACTATAAGTGATATCATTTCCCAACTTATCGGGCTTATTGATTCATCGAACTAAATCTCACCCATTGATAAATTAAAGAAATAAATATCAAATATATGTGTTTGTTATTATATTAGGATTAAGAGCACACACTTCCATAATAACTGAGGTCTTTGTTTCTTTATAAAGTCAGTATAAAAGAAACGACCTCTAATGGTCCTACTCAATACACTCTAAGTGTACTAGTGTAATTATATAGTTAAGATAAACTAATACCTAATTACACTACGACCTTCCAATGGTTTGTTCCTTTCCATTATGGTCGTGAGCTACTGTTTATAATTTATAAGGTACTGATAACATGATCCTCTGTGTGTGACACTACACACCATGTTGTCTACAATATAAATTAATTGAACAACTACATTTATCATAAATGTAAACATTTGACCAATGTGATTCTTATTTCTAGATAAATGTTTATACCAAAAGCTAGACTTTTAGTATACACTCTAACAGGAACGAGACGAGCAAATTGGTCGAAGGTAGAAACAGAATTTCTACCTTTCTTGATCCCTTCTTCTCCCTGACTACATACCTCTCCTATGAGAGATCTAACAGCCATGCTCCAGGACTCACCAACTAGATCGAGTTTGTCAAAGAAATTAGAGGAAAAAATCAGTTTTTTTCAACTGTTTGATCTTAAAAATCAGATTTTTGGAGGGAATGGAAGCGTACAAGTATGCATTTTTGGACGAACTTGGATCTCTTCTTGGGTCGCTGCGGCAGCTTGCACCCCTTCATCGCCATGAAGTCCTCCTCCTTCTCCTTGTTCGACAGCGAAACGAAGAATCGAGGTAGAGAGGCTGTCGAGGCTCTCTCATCGGCGTTCTCGCCCTCGCATACCAACATCGTCGATCCCCGGTCATGTAGCAACGGTCATCCTTATCCGGCGGCGACGAGACGGATCGGGAGTTATGGTTCTCGCTCCCGGCCGATTCCGACCTCCTGTGGATAAATCCGAGCAATGGTTACTTCCATATCTCACCGGCGACGCCTCAAACTAGATCAAACCCTAACTTTTCCGGATCAACCTCCGATCTATTACCTGAGGGGATAAAGAGGCGGGTGCGGGGGGAACTCTTGATCTGCGATGCGGCGGACATTCCGAGACGTGATTCCCCTCCGGACGCCAGATTTTGCGGCGGATCCTTTGTCCATGACCTTGATGCGGTGGAGGCGCTTGCGGCACCCCCATTGCAGAGTGATGCGAGGACAGTTGCGGAGCCCATCGCGGCGGAGGAGAGACTGTTTTTGTTTTTTCCTCCTTCTTCTTTTTCTTCTTCTTCTTCTTCTTCTTTCAAACAGGTAAAGGAAAGTGCTGCAAAATCTAAACTTGAGTGCAAAGAAGCATACGTAGAAAGCAACCACCACTCCAGCCATGTAATCGGAGGGCAGTTTAATGGAGGCACTAAAGAATCCATGGAGGTAGAGATCTTGCGACGCAAATGCAGCACCTGATCACAGAATAAGGTAGGTTCAAAGATGTCCCTTTCTTTTTTAAAAAAATCTTTTAACAGAACCTATTTGTTGGTCGAGGGAGAGGTGGACAGTCTGGCCGTCGCCGTGAAGCATGAGGTTGGAGTCTCCGAACAGTTGGGTGTAGCCTTCCTCAAAGGAGATGGTGGCGAGGTTGGGCAACTCTGAGAGGAAAGCAGCCTCATGGGAAGGGAGCAGAACCGAACACAAAAACAGGAGGAAGTAGAAAGGAAAAGATAAAGTATGGATTAACGGAATGTGAAGAAGGTCTCCTCTTCTCACCCAAAGGGAGGAGTTGGGAGGAGATGCGGTGTGGTTGGACGGAGAAGCAAGGGCATCGTGTCATGATCCTAATCGGGAGAGGAAGGGGCGTCGATCTAGGAAGGGGAAGAGGGAGATGAGGTTGAGAGAGATGGTCAGAGGTTTAGGTTTAGGTTTAGGCTAAGAGAGATGATCGGAGGAAGGGGTGCGATATAGGTTTAGGTTTGGAGGGAATTTCACAATGTTGCAAATTTTGGCTTGTGGGAAAATTAAAATATTTTATTTTGGTCCATTAACACCGGGTTTTAAAAACCGCTGTTAAAATCGGTGTCTATTAACAAAAAAAGGCGCTCATAGACATCGCCTAAAAAATCGATGTCTATGAGCGAAAATCTGCACTCATAGACACCGGTTTTTGGAAAAAACGGTGTAAAATACTTAAAGACATCGATTTTTGCTTAAAACCGTTATTGTTCCACCTATGTCTATGAGGATTTTTGTTGTAGTGTACGTCCACACTATCGTGGCATACAAAATTTCGGTGTATGAGGTAATTTTATTTGTCAGAATGACAAAAAAATAAAATTAATGGGAAAAACTCCTCTTACAAATGTTTGGTTTTGTATACGTCCACACTATCGTGGCATACAAAATTCACGGTGTTTGAGGTAATTTTATTTGTCATAAAGATTTATTGACAAGATAATTAATGGGTAAAACCCTCCTCTTACAAATGTTCGAATTTGTATACGTCCACACTATCGTGGTATGCAAAATTCCTGGTGTTTGAGGTGTTGGTGAATTTAAATAATATTATTTGAGGAATCAATGTTATTTTAAATTCAAAGTTTTGACCAAAATATTTGATCAAAGACAGATCAACTATTAATTTTATTCGTCATAAAGTAAAGTTGACGAGATAATAAAATTAATGGATAAAATCTCCTCTTGTATACGTCCACACTATCGTGGCATACAAAATTCATGGGGATTTTAAAGTATTGGTCTTGACCAAATATTTTTGTGATTCTTAGGATTTTAAATGTTTGTCAATCCCCTAGTTGTTATACTATAGAAAAGACTTAGTAGTCCCAATTGTAATGATTGGAAATAGGACTTGGACATTAAGGTAGACTGTCTTCTTAGAACTGAGAACAATATAGGTGTATTTAATTCATTAGTTATTGAAACATGCTTAGTGGTGTTATCTACCAGTACCTGGAGTGTAGATACAGATGCCACTAATCATCTTTGTAATTCATTGCAGGGTTCCAGGAAACCCGACAGCTATATGAAAAGGAAAACACCATCTATATGGGCACTACTGCAAAAGTAGCAGCTGTTGCAGTGGGAGATGTTTATCCTGTGATAGGAATAAAATATGGATTTTCAGAAATTATCTTTAAGTACTAAGTTTAGAAAGAATCTGATTTCAGTTTCTAAGCTATTAAAGAATAGATATTCTGTCTATTTTGATAACAAACTTGTTATCAAGAAAAAAAGGGAAATTATCTATTCTGGTACGTTGGTTGACAATTTATAATCCAATAATTCCCACGATGCAATAAATGAAAATTAATAACACATTTTCTAACTATAAGAGAAAGTAACCTTCGGAAATGAACCAATCATATTTTTGGCATCTAAGGCTAGGTTATATTAACTTGAGTAGGATTCAAAGGATAATAACCAATGAACTCTTGGGTTCATTAGTAGTGGAAATCTTTCCAACCTGCGAGTCTTACTTAGAAGAAAAAATAATCAAGAAGATTTTAAGTCTAAGGGGTATGGAGCCAAAGATATGTTGGAATTGGTTCATTCTGATTTGTGTAGACCTTTAACTATCCAGGCAAGAGGTTGTTTCGAATATTTCATCTCTTTTATATACGACTATTCGAGATAAGGATGCATTTACTTGACGCGCCACAAGTCTAAGTGCTTTGATTAGTTCAAAGAGTAACTAGGCTGATATGGAGTAACGTCAAAGTAAAAGTATCAAATCACTACGGTGAAATCGTAGTAACGAGTACCTCTTAGGAGAGTTTAGGAGTCACTTATCAGAAGTCGGGATTTAATCCCAACTAACTGCACCTGGTACTCCCCAACAGAATGGTGTAGTAGAAAGAAGGTATAAGGCTCTTATGGAATAATTAGATCGATGATGAGTTATTCAGAAAATTACCAAAATCATTTTAAGGATATACACTGGAAACGGAAGTGAACATAGTACCTTCTAAGTCAGAACTCTCTACTCCCACAGAATTGCAGAATAGGCGTAAGCCTAGTCTGAAGAATATTCAGATTTGGGTGCTAGCACATGAGAGACACTGATAATATTGGACATGAGTTCACTAGTTTGTGAGTTATCCTAGAAAAATGAAAAGAGGTTTTTAGTCTTTAAAATTGGAAGGTCATTATTGGCACCAATGCCCGATTTTAGAAAAGGACTATACTATGAACCACAAGCTCATGAGTAAAAATTATTCTTAAGGAAATTAAAGGACACGTCTAATCTAGTACCAACTGTACAAGATGAAATATCACAAGAAACTGTAACACGTATCACAATGATACACAATTGTAGAAAGTGCCTCGTCATAGTGGGAGGGTTGTTAGGTAACCTAAAAGATTCATGCTTTTGGAGAGTCTTTTGGACTTGATCCCTGGTGGACATGAACCTGATCCCCGGCCATATGACGAAGCACTCTAAGATAAAGATATAGCATCTTTGCAAAGAGCAATAAATACAGAATTAGAATATTCTAATAGAGTTTGGGAGCTTATAAAATCACCAAATGGTGTAAAAGCCATTGGGTGAAAATAAGTCTACAATAGGAAAAGAGGGATAGACAGGAAGGTAGAAACTTTCAAAGCAAGGCTTGTTGAAAAAGGAAACTTTTTTACCGGCAGTCATGCTTAAGTCTATCCAGATTCTTTTATCTATGAGATTTAGCAAGTGGATGTCACAGCTTTCCTTAATGGAAGTCTTGAAGAAAACATCCATATAAAACAACCAGAAGGGTTCATTGCAAAGAGCAAAGAGCATCTTGTGTGTAAGCTCAATCAGTCTATGGACTGAAGTAAAGCTTCAAGGTCTTGGTACATCTGGTTTAATAAAGTAACCCAGACCTTTGGATTTATTTTATAACCGAATGAGTTTTGTGTATACAAGAAGTATGATGGAAACGTGGTGGTATTTCTTGTACTATACGTAGATAACATTTTTGGTAGTTGGAAACAATATCAAAGTGTTGTCAGAAGTAAGGGTATAGTTGTCCAAACAATTTAATATGAAGGACTTGGGAGAGTGCGCACATATTCTCGAGATCAAAGGGATCACAAGAAAAGAATGTTGTGCTTATCCCAAGCTTCATACTATGCTAGCTCGTTTTAGCATGCAAAACTCCAAGAAAGGGTTTCGACCTTTCAGGCATGGAGTAACTTTATCTAAAGAGATGTCTCCAAAGACATCAAAATAGATAGAGGACATGAAGGCAGACCCTTATGCCTCGGCTGTCGGAAGCCTAATGTATGCAATGTTATATACGAGACAAGATATCTATTTTGTCCAGGGCATAGTTAGCAGATATCGAAGTAACCAGGACCGGGACATTAGACTATCGTAAAGCATTTGCTAGGCAGATAATTTGATTTCTGTGGGTTACATGAATTTTGATTTCCAATCAGATAAGGGACAATAGTAAGTCAACCTCAGGGTTTTGTGTTTACTTTAGGAGGTAAAGCCATAACTATGGAGGAGTGTTAAGCATAGGTGTTTTTCAGACTCCACTATAGAAGTTGAGTATGTGGCAGCCTCAGAGGCAGCCATAGAAGCTGAATGACTCAGTAACCTCAAGATGGACTTAGATATGATTTCTGGTTTGTCCAAAGATTATTACAATTTATTGTAATAATAGTGGTGCAGTAGCAAACTCGAAGAAATCATGAGTCCATAAGGCAAGTAAACACAATAGAGCGCAAGTACCACCCAATACAAGACATCGTATAAACGAGAAGAAGTTGTTGCTGCCTAGATTGCATCAGATGATAACCTGTAGATCTTTTCACTAAGGTCCTTAAGGCAAGAGTTTTTGATGGACATGTTGAAGGGATGGGAATCAGATGTATGGCAGCATTTATGGCAGCATAGTCTTTTAGTATAAGTGGGAGATTGTTAGAGTGTATACTAAAAGCCTAGCTTTTGTATAAATATTTATAAGAATCACATTGGTCAAGTGTCTACATTTATATATATCAAATGTAGATGTTCAATTAATTTATATTGTAGATAACATAGTGTGTGGTGTCACACACAGAAGATCGTGTTATCTGTTCTTTATAAATTATAAACAGTAGCTCAAAACTAAGATGGAAAGGAACAAACCATTGGAATAGTCGTAGTATAATTAGGTATTAGTTTATCTTGACTAATAGATTACACTAGTACACTCTAAGTGTATTGAGCAGGACCATTTAAAGTAAGTTCTTTTTATACTGATTTAATAAAAGAACTAGACCTTAGTTATTATGGAAGTGTGTGCTCTTAATCCTAATATAATAACAAGCATATATATTTAATATTTATTTCTTTGACTTATCAAAGGGTGAGATTTAGCTCGATAAATCAAAATACCCGATAAGTTGGGAAATTGTGTTACTTATAGTGTGACTTGTTGATTATAGAAGGAAATTGTGTCCTAGTAATCTAGGTTGATGATGTCCCCAAGAGGAGCTCATAAGGATTGTCATGTTAAATCCTGCAGGTGGACTTAGTCCGACATGACGATAAAGTTGAGTGGTACTACTCTTGGAACTAGATATTAATTAAGTGAGTTGTTAGTAACTCATTTGAATTAATGGACATTCGATATCTTAAACACAGGGAGACTAACACACTCATAATAAGAAGGAGCCAAATATGTAATTTGGGATTGGTGCGGTAGTTCAATAATAGTTCTTTAGTGGAATGAATTATTATTGATGAAATTAAGTTATGTGTTCGGGGTGAACACGGAATGCTTAATTTCATCGGGAGACCAAAACCAATTCCTCCTCTCGGTCCCTTTCGTAGCCTCTTGTATATAGAAATTTATACCCACCTATACCCACCTTCTTACCCAACCTATAGGGGTCGGCCAAGCCAAGCTTGAAGCTCAAGCTTAGGGCCGGCCAAGCCTAAAGGTTGAGCCTTAAAGTGGCCGGCCAATTGCTTGGAGCCCAAGCTTAGGTGGCCGGCCACATCATATTAAAAAAGGATTTTTATTAAAATTATTTCTTATGTGGATATCATGGTTTTAAAGAGAGTTTGAAATTTAAATCTTTCCTTTTATAGCTTTCTACAAAAGATTAAGAAAAGATTTGAAATCTTTCCTTATTTGTAGATTGAAAGGTAGATTTTAATTTTGAGAAAACTTTCTTTTTTTAACCATGTTCATGATTTAAAAGAGAGTTTAAAAATTAAATATTTCTTTTATAAAGCTTCTACAAAATATTAAGAAAAGATTTGATATCTTTCCTTATTTGTAGATTAAAAGAGATTTTAATTTATAACTTTTTTTTATCCACATGTTTAAAAGAAAATTTTTAATTTATAAAATTTCCTTTTTACAAACCACCATGAAGGAAAAAATTATTGGAGAAATCTTTATAAATTTCCGGAGACAAATTAGGAAGTTTTAATTAATTAAAACTCTCCTTGTTTATAGCTTTAATGTGGCCGGCCATGTAATGTGAGAAGAGAAAATTATTTTTAATTAAATAAATTTTCCTTTTCATGGAAAAATAATTAAGGAAATTTTTTATTTAAATTTCCTTATTTGCCAATACCAAGGATTATAAAAGAGGGGGTAGAGGTGCCTTCATGGCTAACAACTCTATTCTATTTCCTTCCCTCTCTTCCTTGGTGTGGCCGGCCATCATCCCCTTCTCTTTTCTCTTCTCTCCATCTTGTGGTCGAACCTCATCTCATCCTTGGAGTCCTTGTGGTGGCCGGATCTTGCTTGGAGAAGAAGGAGAGAAAAGGAGGCGATATTTCTAGCATCCCTTGGAGCTTGGTGGTGGTCGAACCTCTTCATCCTTGGAGGAGTTTTTGGTGGCCAAAACTAGGAAGGAAGAAGAAGGTGTTTGGTGGTTCTCATCTCGGAAGATCGTTACCCACACAAAGTCCGAGGTTAGAATAGGAATACGGTAGAAGATCAAGAGGTCATTAAAGTTCACAAAGAAAGGTATTACTAGTATTTATTTTCCGCATCATGCTTGTTTATTTTTCTTTGTATGAATTCCAAACACAAGAGGCATTAGATCTAGTTTTTCGAGTTTGTGTTTTCTTCTTTTTCGAATTTGTGATTTGATTGTTCTTTTTGGTTAACCTAGAGTTATTTAAGAAAATTAAATATTAGTTTTCCTTAAAAGGCTTTGTCTAGGCGGTGGTGGTTGCTCCCATATCCAAGAAGGTCATGTGCCTCGTCATGCAGTCCTGGAAGCTAATTTTGAAAATTAATATTTAATGAAATTAATAACATAGGTGGATTTGAATCAATAGTGTTAAGTTCCGCTTGCGATTCAAATCTAAACCATTAAGAACAGATAAGTTAAATTTGGAATCAATGATGTTAAGTTCCATCTGCGATTCCTAATTTAACTTCTAAAGAACACAATAGGTTATTTAAGGAAAGATTCGACACTTGTACAAAAATTTTTGTACAGTGAAACCAGTACGTTTTCCTAGGACTAACCAACAAAAATATTGCTCAGCAATAAATTGACCAATAGCTTGGTCACTTTATCATTTGCCTCGCTACTTTGAATTTGCTCTTGGCTCCATTTGTTCTTCTTGAGGATCTTGCCTTTTGAATTTCTTGGAGCTTCGAAGTCTTCTGTTATAGCAAACCATTGCTCTATCTCCATCATCAAGAAATTTTCATTTCTTGATTTCCAAGAATCGAAGCTCGTCATTGTGAATGGTGGAGGCACTCTTGTGTTGAATCCGAGTCCATCTCGGAGTTCCATCTTGAAGTTGAGCTCTTGATAGAATCTTTGGCTTGATGAATTTGCTCCAACTTCTTCACCCTCTAGCCTTGTTGCCCCTTCTGGCGATGATTCCGGTGAAGAGCGACCTCGCTCTGATACCACTTGTTAGGGTCAAAATGTACTAGAGGGTGGGTGAATAGCTCGTCGTGCACTCGTCGTCTTGCTTCTTGGTGATGATAGGCAACGGAAAATACAAGAAACAAAAATACAACGCTAACACAAGGATTTACTTGGTATCCACCTCAAGAAGAGGTGACTAATCCAAGGATCCACACACGGCACGCACTCTCCACTATGAAAAACACTCCTTTACTATAACTATCGAAGGCGAAGAAGCATGTATAGGACTCACACACAAAGATACACAAGAAGAATAAAATACAAGCTGATACAATAGTAAACCTTACAAGATTTACACGATAGAAACCCTAGTTTGCCTTTATTCTTGATTGTTGTTGCCTCTTGAAAGTTGGAAGTGCACCAGCACTTGTTTCCAAGAGCCTCCAAGAACTGGCTGTGAGCTGTGGAGAAGATGTTGTGAAGATCGGAGAAGAATTGCAGAACTAGTGCGGAGAAAATCGCTCACCGACGGATATAACCGGCGCCAACGGTCGGATCTCAATCGATTGAATTACTCTCAATTGATTGGGGAGGCTTTGGATCGATCGGTTGATCGATCTAGAGCGCCTCTGTGCTCTCTAGAAATCACCTGAATCGATTGCCCAATCGATTCAGGGTTCTCACGTAATTTCTAGCCTCCCAATCGATCACCCGATCGATTTGAGGCTCCCAATCGATTGGCTGATAGATTGGGAGGGCTTCTGTGCGACATCGTCAGCTTCCCGATCGATCCACTATCGATTGGGAGAAGCTTTTGTCATGGGACTCATCCAATCGATCAACCGATCGATTGGGCATGATTCAATCAATCGGTTGATCGATTGAATCAACTTGATTTGCCCTAATCAAGTCCCAAGCCCCTAAAAGCCAACATCCGGTCAACCATGACCTGTTGAGACATCATGCCTAGCATTCGGTCACCCTCAACCTGCTAGGACTTCCTCACCAAGTGCCTGGTCAATCCCTTTTACCCACTTAGACTTTTTCTCCTCGTGCCAAGTGTCTGGTTAACCTTGACCCACTTGGACTTACCATCTCATGCCAAGTGTCCGGTCCTCCATGACCCACTTGGACTTCCTTTCACTAGTTGTCTGGTCACACTTGACCCATCTGGATTTTATCTAGCCAACTATCCGGTCAATCCTTTGACCTACTTGGACTTCCAAACACCAGGTGTTCGGTCAACCTTGACCCACCTGGATTTTCACATGCTTGGCTTCACTCACCAGGACTTTATTTTTGCCTAGCTTCACTCACTAGGACTTCTCATCTGCCTGACTTCACTCACCAGGACTTTCACCTAGCTTCACTCACTAGGGTTTTCACCTGGCTTCACTCACCAGGATTTTCTCACTGCCCGGCTTCACTTATCGGGGCTTTCACCTAGCTTCACTCACTAGGATTTTCCAACTGCCTAGCTTCACTCACTAGGTCTTTCACCTGGCTTCACTCACCAAGATTTTTCTTTCTGTCTATCTTCACTCACTAGGTCTTTCACCAGGATTTTCCTTTCTATCTAGTTTCACTCACTAGGTCTTTCACCTGGCTTCACTCACCAGGATTTTCCTTTCTATCTAGTTTCACTCACTAGGTCTTTCACCTGGCTTCACTCACCAGGATTTTCCTTTCTGCCTAGCTTCACTCACCAGGATTTTCCTTTCTGCCTACCTTCACTCACTAGGACTTCCCAGTCAAGTATCTGGTGAATCTTGACCTACTTGACTCTTCTTTACACTCAAACTGGTCAAAACCTAACCAGAGCGGAATTGCTCCATCAATCTCCCCAATCGGATGATTGCACCTATAATCTCCACGTATTGTCTGTATTATCAAACATCGAAACCTAAATATCAAGACTCAAGCTTGAGCCAACTCAAGCTTAGTCAAGCAGGTCAACCTTGACCTGGGGATATTGCACCAACAAGAAATTGAAGCATTCTTTGAGAGGGAGGTTCACCTTAAGGGTGCGTTTGGTTCAAGTTATCATGTATAACCTTGGTTATGTGATTACTAGGTGATCCTGTCCGAATCGCTGAACCAACGGACGCTGGGCACATGGCGCTCTCCTAGCAGCTGACGTAGATCCTCGGCTGGTCGGATGGCGCTCCGGCAGACCTGCACAGAAGTCGGGCCGGGAAGGGGTTCCCGGTGACGACCCTCTGACGCTCAAGTCAGGCAAGCAAGCAGTGAAAAAGTGGCTGTCCAAATATTAGAACGCGTACCTCCGGCGAAGGATGAGGGCCTTTATATAGGGCAGCGGAGAAGCGAGTGTACACATACCGAGGTGTACACGTGTCCGCGGCCCATACCCCAGTAAGGGCTTGTCAGTGAGCTTACTTGACCCATTCTGCTACAGTCCAAGCATGTCCTCGATGGGACAGAGGAACCCCCTATCATAAGATTTGAAGTATGGCCTATACGTGGAACATACCCGCTGTCAGAAAAAGATGTCACTTGTCCTTTTGCCCTTACTCCCCGGAGAGAGTCCGGACGGCCAGCTTCCGCGACATCCGGCCGGACGTATGCGGTGGTTTACTTGGGGAGGTTCTCAGTCACGTACTCTGTGGAGATTTAGCAGTATGCTACCTGATCGTTTTGGCCGAGCGTGCAATCCGATCGGCTCTACGATCTCGTCCGCTGAGCGCCGGAACCCTGACTTTCGACGAGACGCCTTTAACCATCAACTAGAGACCGGCCGGCCGCCCGGCCGGTCGAACCCGCCCCTCGCCACCCGGCCACCTGCCACTTTGACTTACACGTGGCGTTGAACCCACCGGACGGGGGGCCCCTGTTCTTACAACCGGATCACTTGCCTCCCCTTCAAGTCTAGTCGAAGGAGGCGATTAGTCCGACTGACTAGACTACTAGCCTAGCCGGTCGGCACCTTCAGGCACTCCTACTCCGCTCGGCTTCCCGCAGGGACGGCTGTAAGGTCAATCAATCCACAACCTTCCTAGGATCTCCTCGTAACCTGCGCCAATCCTCGACATTAAGGCTGAGCATGCGCTCATTAAATGCCTCGAATGGCTGAATGCCATGTGGCGCACTGTCGTCATCGTACGGTGGAGGCGGCGTGGGGGCTTTGATGGGATCGAGGCGGTTCGAAATGGACGGCGCGATGTGCACTTTGACTCCCGTGACCTGGATCCAACGGCGGAGGCCGCCCGGCCCCCACCATATAAAATCTTCGCTCTCTCCCATTCCCCTCACTTGCCTCCGCGATTTCAACCCCTGCCCCCAGCGCTTGGAGCTCCGGCGATACCGTTTCTGTTCTCCGACGCTCTCCGACGCTCTCCGGCGCCCCTTCCTTGATCCCTTTCCTCTCTGTAAGGCTTTATAACTTTTCTTCTTCATTTCCGGTGTCTCATCCGCATTTCTTTCCCTAGTTCCAATCCTTGAAACCTCTTTTCGTTGGCTGCTGTTTTTCTCTTGCCTTTTTGCCTTTTTGACTCCTTCCGATCGACTCATGGCTAACTCTTCCCATCCCGAAGAACAGTCCCTCGGCCCATGGTACACCACCATGCAGTCCCGATTCGACCGGCGCGATTTTGATATTCTGACAAACAATTTCGAAATCCCCGAAGATTTTGAACTTCTTTTAGCCGGTCCCTCCGCTCGGCCGCACAGGCCGCCGCGCGGAGCTTTCTGTGTCTTCCGCGACCAGTTTACCGTCGGTCTGTGTTTCCCTGTACATCCGTTCATCATAGACGTTTGTAATTTTTTCGGTGTGCCGCTCGACAGTCTAGTACCCAACACCTTTCGTCTCCTCTGCGGTGTTGTTGATTTGTTCAAGATTCACAACATCCCCCTCCGACCGGAGGTCTTCTTTTATTTCTATTACCCCAAGCAAGCCGAGCCGGGCACATTCATGTTCCAAGCTCGGCCCGGCTTAGTCTTCTTCAACAAACTACCCACTTCCAATAAACATTGGAAGGATTATTTTTCTACATCCGTATGCCCGATCAGGCCAACTTCCCGACCAAGTGGCAGGTCGGCTTGCCCCCCACTCCTGAGCTGAAGAAATTCAAGACTCGACCGGACTACCTCTATGCGGCAAATATGCTAGCCGGTCTGCGGCTTGACATCAATAAGCTTCTTCACGAAGGAGTGATGTACATCTTCTGCCTGAGTCCAATGCGGACTCCCCTTCCGAGCGGCTTTGGTAAGCATTTTACTTGGTCCTTTATTTTGATTGCTAACTGATTTCTCTCCTTTCCTTTGCAGCGGACATCGTCATGGAATCGGTAATGGCCGGCATTCTGAAGAGAAAGGCGGCGGCGCTCGAAGCCGCGGCTGCCAAAGAAATGAAAATGCTGGGTATCCAGCCGGTCGGATCCCATGAAGGGGAAAGCGGGACTCAGGCTGAGTCGGCCGCTCCAGCTTCTCAACAAAACGTGGCCAGCGGAGCCACCCCCACTGGGGAACCAACTGTCCCCGAGGAAGGTTCCGCTCGGGAGGAGGAGCAAAGTCTACCAAAGAGACGCCGAGTGGAGACTCCCCTGCGGTCGGCTACCTCTGCGGTCCAGCCATCCGAGCGGGTCACTGCGACTGCTCGGGGCAAGGCGCCAGAGGTCGAAGTCATTTCGTCCGACCGGACGCCTTCCGAATGGGACGAGCCGGCTGTTCCAATTGAGGCTAATCCGGTTAGCACCCTTCCGCCCGCTCGTCACTCAGTCCAGCGCTCAACCATTCATTCTCAGTTTTCTGCGCTGGCTTCTGATCCCCTTCCGACCGCCGGTCGGACGACCCCCGGCCATGGCCGCACTGTACGAGTCTCTCTTCATCTCCCGACTAAAGAGCTGCTACCAGAGGCCGACCGCCCGACCGTGCCCGAGCATACCATCACCTTGAAGGGGCCCCTAGCTGAGATGTGGCCCGACGCTCGGGCGCGCATCGCGCTGATCCCCCTTCGGAACTTGGCCAATAGCCACATGCAGGAGGCTACGGGGGTAAGTCCGCTTTCTTCAAAGTTTTGTACACATTGTTTCCGATCGGCCACTAATAACTCTAATATTCTTTTGCCAGAGATGGGTGGAGGAGATTGCAGTCTCCAATCGTTTAGCCCTGGTGGATGAGGAGTTAAGGCAACTGAAGGCGGCGTGCGGTCCGTCCGGCTCTCAAGGCCCGTCTTACTCCGAGCTGCAGAAGGAGCTGAAGAAGGCTCAGGATCTGCTGGCGGCCGAGCAGAGGAAGGCGGTCGATCAGGCTCATGCCCTGGCCGAGTCCGAGCGACAAGTCAAGTCGCTTGACACAAAATTAACCCTGGCCACCACTCGGAAAAATACGGCTATCTCCGATCTGGAGAAAAAGAACGTGGAGGCTCAGGGCCTGGAGCTGAAGGTAAAGGAGCTGATGGAGCAGCTCGACAGGGAGAAGGCGGGCCGCTCGGCCGACGCGGACAAGCTTCAGAATCTGAATGAGGCCCTTACTAGCTCCCAGGCAGCTTTCAAAGAATATCAAGATGTCGAACCGAGTCGAATCGCTGCCTTAAGGCAGAGCTACATCCGCTCGCCTGAATTCTCGGAGAAAATCTACGAGCGGATGTACACAGCCTTCGACTTGGCCATGACCGCCACCACCACTTATCTGAAGTCTAAGGGTCTTCTTCCGGAGTCCACTACTATTCCGGTCGGCGATCAAGCGGTGCTCTTGGAAAGTATCCCCAAGGACCTTTATGACTACATTGAGTAGACTGTCTCTATATGTAATTAGGCCGCTCGGCCAAAAATGAATCTTTTTTTGTACTTAGGCCGCTCGGCCTAAAGTTTTAATCTTAATGCAACGCTTTTCTTTCACGTACTGTCTTTTTGCTAGTGAATGTGTATGTTGCCCGCTCGCCTATTATCACCTCTCGGGTATTCGAAAGGTTACCAAGTATTTGGCGTTGCCCTTCCGCTCGGCTTAATACGTAATATTTATAAATATTCCGCTTTGACGTCGGTCGAGTACCTTTAGGTGCTGGGCCGAGCGGAACGTAGAGATGATCTAACACTATTGGAGGCGAATTTCTGGGGCAGTTACATTCTTTTAATTGGCATATTCCGCTCGACGAGTTTATAGACGTCGGCTCGTCTCTCGATTTTTAACGTCGGAGCTCGACGGTCTTCCGCTCGGAGGGTTTATAGACGCCGGCTCGTCTCTCGATATTTAACGTCGGGGCTCGACGGTCTTCCGCTCGGAGGGTTTATAGACGCCGGCTCGTCTCTCGATATTTAACGTCGGAGCTCGACGGACTTCCGCTCGGAGGGTTTATAGACGCCGGCTCGTCTCTCGATATTTAACGTCGGAGCTCGACGGACTTCCGCTCGGAGGGTTTATAGACGCCGGCTCGTCTCTCGATATTTAACGTCGGAGCTCGACGGACTTCCGCTCGGAGGGTTTATAGACGCCGGCTCGTCTCTCGATATTTAACGTCGGAGCCCGACGGTCTTCCGCTCGGAGGGTTTATATACGCCGGCTCGTCTCTCGATATTTAACGTCGGGGCTCGACGGTCTTCCGCTCGGAGGGTTTATAGACGTCGGCTCATCTCTCGATATTTAACGTCGGGGCTCGACGGACTTCTGCTGGAGGGTTTATAGGCGCCGGCTCGTCTCTCGATTTTTAACGTCGGAGCTCGACGGTCTTCCGCTCGGAGGGTTTATAGACGCCGGCTCGTCTCTCAATATTTAACGTCGGAGCTCGACGGTCTTCCGCTCGGAGGGTTTATAGACGTCGGCTCATCTCTCGATATTTAACTTCGGAGCTCGACAGTCTTCCGCTCGGAGGGTTTATAGATGCCGGCTCGTATCTCGATATTTAACGTCGGGGCTCGACGGTCTTCCGCTAGGAGGGTTTATAGACGCCGGCTCGTCTCTCGATATTTAACGTCGGAGCTTGACGGTCTTCCGCTCGGAGGGTTTATAGACGCCGGCTCGTCTCTCGATATTTAACGTCGGGGCTCGACGGACTTTCGCTCGGAGGGTTTATAGACGCTAGCTCATCTCTCGATTTTTAACGTCGGAGCTCGACGGTCTTCCGCTCGGAGGGTTTATAGACGCCGGCTCGTCTCTCGATATTTAACGTCGGAGCTCGACGGTCTTCCGCTCGGATGATTTATAGACGCCGGCTTGTCTCTCGATATTTAACGTCGGAGCTCGACAGTCTTCCGCTCGGATGATTTATAGACGCCGGCTCGTCTCTCGATATTTAACGTCGGAGCTTGAGGGCCTTCAAGGCTAATTTCAACACGGTCCGAGCGGCACGTGGTCTTCGTGTAGTCGGTCGTTCGGCCAATAATTTCAAAATGCATTTTATCACTTTGCCTCCTGCATTAAAAGGACATAGGCGACCAAGACACACATAAAATGAATTACATCGGCGCACCTTTCACCCAGCTCGGTACGGCTGGAGGTGTTCGCTCGGCCATCCTCTTTCCCCTTGAATGCCGATCGGATCGTTATCTCGGCCCCTTGGTGAGATGTTCTCCGGTAGAAACTCGGCTTCCGCTCGGCCTCCTGACTCTGACGTCGCTTGTTGCTCCATCCGCTCGGCTTACGCCTTCTGTTTCTGTTGCTCCACAAGCTTAACCGCTCTTGCCTCGATCAGAGCGTCGAGCTCCTCCGTGGAGAGCATCACCGTATGCGGTCGCCCAGCTTCGTCCATTGCTTCCAGTCGGATGCAGGTGCGTTCCCACAGACGGCGCCAAATTGATCTTGTCCGAATCGCTGAACCAACGGACGCTGGACACATGGCGCTCTCCTAGCAGCTAACATAGATCCTCGGCCGGTCGGACGACGCTCCGGCGGACCTGCACAGAAGTCGGGCCGGGAAGGGGTTCCCGGCGACGACCCTCCGACGCTCAAGTCAGGCAAGCAAGCAGTGAAAAAGTGGCTGTCCAAATATTAGAACGCGTACCTCCGGCGAAGGATGAGGGCCTTTATATAGGGCAGCGGAGAAGCGAGTGTACACATACCGAGGTGTACACGTGTCCGCGGCCCATACCCTAGTAAGGGCTTGTCAATGAGCTTACCTGACCCATACTGCTACAGTCCAAGCATGTCCTCGATGGGACAGAGGAACCCCCTGTCATAAGATTTGAAGTATGGCCTATACGTGGAACATACCCGCTGTCAGAAAAAGATGTCACTTGTCCTTTTGCCCTTACTCCCCTGAGAGAGTCCGGACGGCCAGCTTCCGCGACATCCGGCCGGACGTATGCGGTGGTTTTACTTGGGGAGGTTCTCAGTCACGTGCTCTGTGGAGACTTAGCAGTATGCTACCTGATCGTTTTGGCCGAGCATGCAATCCGATCGGCTCTACGATCTCGTCCGCTGAGCGCGGGAACCCTGACTTTCGACGAGACGCCTTTAACCATCAACTAGACACCGGCCGACCGCCCGGCCGGTCGAACCCGCCCCTCGCCGCCCGGCCACCTGCCACTTTGACTTACACGTGGCGTTAACCCCACCGGACGGGGGGCCCCTGTTCTTACAACCGGATCACCAGGTAATCACATAACCAAGGTTATGGGGAATAAAACATAACCAAATGTTGTTTGGTTCAACGTAGGTAATGCAACAAAAACTTGTTTGTTTGAAGGTTTTAATGAATACCTTAGTTTAATATTTTACCGTATTACCCTCAGTTACAAAATCAACTATACATAATATTATTAATATTATTATTTATTTTTTTATGTTTTTTTTACTTTTCTTTTTCTTGTATATTTTTTTTACTTTTTTATGTGTTTTTTTTATTTTTTTAATGTTTTTATATTTTTTATATTATTCATATTTATATATTTTTTTACATTTTTTAAAATTAAATTTATTTATTTATTTTATTTTTAAATTTTTAATTTTTTTAACTTTTAATTTTAAAATTTTTTAAATTTTTTAAAATTTTAAATTTTCTTTAAAAAAATTTTAAATTTTTTTTTTTATTTTTTATTTTTAAAATTTATATTTTTTAAAAAAAAATTATTTTAAAAAATTATTTATTTTTAAAAATTTTAAAATTTTTTAAACATTTTTTTATATTTTTTCTCTTTTTTCCATGTTTTTTCTTATCGAAGGGTATTTTTGGTATAAAAAATTCGTTAACCCCGGAATCAAGAAAAACCTTAGTTTTATGAGGTTTTCCGATTCCGGACTGCATGACCCTTTTGCTGACGTGTCGGGCATGGAACATTACTCGGGAATCATCGAATACCTAAACCAAACAAGGTTTTTGTTGATAACATTGGATGGATAACCAAGGTTATCAAGAATAACCCCGAACCAAATGCACCCTAAAGGTATAAGTTGGATATAAAAGGGAAGATTTGAAAATTTTGAGGATGAGTGATCATTAAAGGATTGTGTACTCTGGGTTGAGTATTGGATGAAATTAACAGGACCTTCTTTTGCATGGATCGGATTGGATAAGAATAATGGATTTTTGGAAGAAGGTTTTTTTATGTGGGTCAAAGGAGGAGAATGAAGGGTTCAAGTTAATTAAGAAACCTTCATTGGCATGAGAAGTAGGATGTTGGTCGAATGAGTTAGCCTAATTTAAATATATTGTTAAATATAAAAAGGTAAAGATTATTGGTGCAATTGACCTCCGGTCAAGAGTTGACTGGGTTAACCAAGGTTGAGTTGACTTGAGTTAAGTTTCGATGTTGAGAAATATGTAGGTGGTAAAGTGAGACATAAAGTATGTCAAGGTTGATTGAATACTTGACGATGTTAGAAGTCCAACGTGGTGTTAGCATGAGGCAAGAAAAGTCCAGGTGGATCATGGTTGACCAAACACCTAGTGATTGGAAGACCAACATAAAGTTGGCACGAAGACAAGAAGTCCAAGTGAGTCATAGTTGACTAGACACTTGGCGATTGGAACCCCAACAGGGAGTTGACATGAGAATGAAAGTCCAAGAGTCATTGAGGATCAGACACTTGGTATGAAAAGTAAAGTCCAAATCGGCCATAAAGGATTGGACACTTTGTAAGAGAAGTGAAATTCAAGTGAGTCATGAAGGACCGAACACTTGGTGATGACAGAAGTCCTAACAGGTCAAGGTTGATCGGATGTCAGGAAACAATGAAGTCTCGGCAAGTGAAGGTTTATCTAATGCTATACAATGAGAAGTCCTGGATGAAGGTTGATTGGATGCTAAGCAAAGGAAGTCTTGGTAGGTTGAAGTCAACTGGATACCAAGCAAGATGAGAATTCAACTCGGTAAAATTAAAATAGGGGTATTAGTCAATTGGTAGGGAGTATCAATCGACCGATGGAGATTTTGAAGTATCTTTAGGGTTTGCTACAGTAGCTAAAGTTTCTACTATAGTACTAGGGTTGCTACAATACCCAGGTTTATTGTAATTCCTAAACCCTAAAAATTAGGGTCCGCTACAATAACTCGAGATTTGCTATGGTAGTCGAGTTTAGAGTTTGTTGCTACAATATTTTTCTACCATACTAATTGATTTGTAAGTTTCAACAATCGATTGATGACATTGTAGCAACAAATAAAATACTTTCGAATCGATTGGATAATTCGACTGGAGATAAACAATCGATTGGTAAGTCTCACCAAGTGATTGATAAAGTAAAAAAAAATTATTCTATAAGTTTATACGGTTGGATTTGATAGCAATCGATTGGTAAAGGTAAGCAATCGATTACTAGATGGAAATTAGCCCACGCTAATGCAACCCTTTAAATGAGGGTTTCAGAAGAAATTGAAGGTGCAAATTATTGGAGGTTTGAGAATGAAGTGTTATTATATTTTTCAAACCAACAAAAATCATTCTCAAATAATCAACAACGATGAAAAATGATATTCTTGTAAAGTTGTTTATATTATTATATTATATTGTAAAGTTGTATATTTTGTATTTTTTTTTGTATTATTGTGAAATCTATTATACGAGGCTTCTTTTCTTTTAGAAAACTTCTGAGAAGGAGAAAATTTAATGAAGATAAATCATTAAGATTAGATTTTAAATTAGTCGTGTTAAGAAACGAATACTAAATAAAATAAAGATATTATATATGTTAGGTTAAATTCAAAGTACAAAGGTGACACGTACAATTTAATGTAAAAAAGGAAGAATAGCAGCCATTTGAACTAAATCATGACGCTAAAATGCATGGTTGAACTACGCCAAGTTATTTATTGAAAATAAATAGTTGCGCTTGTAAATTAATAGAGATGGATAAATAAAATAAATAGAAGGAAACAATTCTGTCTTTTAACACTCCAATAAGTAGATAAAAAAAATAAATAAAACAAATAGAAAGTCGCTCTGACAAGATGTATATGCATTCACTTGAAACAGAAGCAGAACCAGATCTAATCTGTGACCCAGAAAAAGTGAGGGACGACGCCCAATGATATATAATAATTGAATATGAAAATGTCATTAAATGCCTTCACCTTCTCCACTGATCTGTCGTCCTGTGCGTCTTGTGTGTGTATATAAATGGTGACAACGCCCCACTATTTGTCTTCCACCATTATTAATTATTCATGCAAGCACACAGAGCTGTGATTGAATGAATGAATGATTCAAGAGACTGAGAGAGACGTGTCCTGAAGAGGAGGAGGAGGAGAGCATGCATGCACGCTGATTAGTTGGTTTATAAGTACGTATTGCTGGATTAATGAATTAATCGATCCAAGCACAGATCAGCCATGGACGAGCTTCAGTTGCTGCAACACCAGATCAGTCTGCAGCAGCGAGGAGGAGGAGGAGGAGGAGGAGGAGGAGTGGGAGCGAACAACCCCACCGTGTTCAGCGATCTCACCAGCTTCAACCCATCGAAGAGGCCGGCGGCTGTGGCCCTGCAACATTCCTCTGTTACCTCTACGAGCGGCACGGTACTCGCTATGCCGCCAGCGGCCCTGCAAGATTTGGAGATCGACGCCATCGTCAGTCTCCATGTACGTGTCGATCTATCTCTCGAAATATATAAAATTGTATTGTGGAATAGTTTCTTGAATTAAATTGGTTTCGTGTTGTTGGAGTTGCAGACGGAGCGGCTGCGGAATGAGGTGCGGGAGGTGACGAAGAGGCATTGCCGGGGGCTTTTATCTACGGCGGAACGGGAGGCGGCGCGGAGGTTGAGGGAGAAGGCGGTGGAGCTGGAGGTGGCGCGGCTGAGGAACGCGGCGTTGGAGGAGAAGGTACGGAAGCTGACCGCGGAGAACCAGATGCGGTTGGCCGCCGCCAAGCATTACGAGGCCGCCGTCGGCGTGCTCAGGGGGAGCTTGCAGCGGGCTCTGCTGCTCCAGCAGAGCAGAAGCAGAAGCAGGGCAGGGTGCTGCGAGGGGTACGGCGACAGCGAGGCTATCTCCGCCGCCGAGTCGTCGTGCTGCTTCGAGGCGGAAGAGAAGGGGCGCGGGCAGCAGCAGCAGCGGCGGCGGCGGCGGAGCGGGTGGTGGTGCAAGGCGTGCGGCCGGAAGGAGGCGAGGACGCTTCTGCTGCCCTGCAAGCACCTGTGCCTCTGCGAGGAGTGTGAGCCGGCCGTCGGCGAGTGCCCGGTCTGTGGCGCCGCCAAGACTGCCGGATTCCAGGTCTTCACGTGCTAAAATGAGCTGATCACTTCACGGCGTCGTAAATTTCCCACTCGGTCGACGTGCATGATCATCGATCGATCGATCGATCCGACAATCCTCCAATTTGTTAATTCAATACGCTTCAGATCAATGAATTAATACCAAATTTCACTTCGCTCCTTATAATTTCAAAAAGTTTGTTAGCACACTAATAACGACCAGGCGTTTGATGAATTCACAGAGTATCACCCTTACAAATCCCACTGGAATAAGGGCAGGTTTTACAATGGATTTTCGATCGGGGAGGTAGGTTAGTTATGTCGATTAACAACAAAAAAAAAACAAATTATTTTTTGTTTTTATCCCCATATTTTCATCTCCCGTCATTCAAATTCGTTCATCTCCCTTTCGAATCACATAAAAATCCATTTCGCATAAGCAAATATTCCTCGTGTAGTAGCAAGCCTATTATGAATTCACCACTCTATTCAGATACAACAACATTAACATAAATGATAAAAAGCACGAATGAGATACAGTGATAAAATAATAACAACAGTTAAGAAGATCAAAATTCGAATGGATATTTTAGAATTTGACTTTTGATATAGATATAGATATATAGAGAGAGAGTGAGAGATACACACGGAGTGTAGAGTGTGTAGCATAATTAAAATGATATTCAGATATTTTTGAACGTATATGACTACTACGTTAGCCTGCCACCATTAAAACTCGAGCGTTGCTGGCTCTGTTGCTTTCAGTACCCAACCAAATGAATGGGGCTAATGGTGCTCGTAAAAGTCCCTGTCTCCGTTTATCAATTTACAGGCGAAGGTGATGAAAGCTGAAGCTGACCTACCCTCTTTATCTCCACAATTGTCAGTTTGTGCCACCTGTATACACTTGCGTTTTGAAAGGAAAGAAGCCAAATATATATATATATATATATATTTATTTATTTTTATAATACTATTTTGCTCTTATTAGCCTATTAATCTTAGAGATGATTCATTCTATAAAAAAAAATTTATTGACTATAAAAATAATCAGGAAGCAAGTATGAATCCTAATAGACTATCAAGGTTACAAATAATTCGAACTCTTCCAATATAACATAGTCCAGATGAGATTCAAATTTTGGTTATCTAAGAAGTTTATTCCACCGTATTTACCATCCATCATTACAGTAAAAGATGATAATTCTCATCCCGAGATTTTTTAAAGAATGTCCTGAGATAGTGGCTCTTTATATGGGTCAAATGGCTCGCGATATATTTCATACATACTGAAAATCAATTTCATCACCTATTATAATAATACCATACCAACATGTGAGATCACTTATCATCCATCATGGCATCGAGTAGGTAGATTTTTATATTATTATAGTAAAAAATAATTATATTCTTTCTAAATATTCTTCATAATCTATTGATTATATAAAATGAGATAAATTATGAAGTAAACTTAATAATCAATCTTAACATGACTAAAGGATAATATTTTATTTATAATATATATCGGTCGCAAATTGATTCACCTCCGTTATAATAAATTTGGCATTTTCTAATTAACTGATCATAGATTTTCGTGCCACGTTCTTTTTAAAAGTGATCATGTAATCAATAATTCTCAGTGTGATTGACTTAGGAGGCGAGAAAAGTTCAACCGAGCTGGATTGCAAGGATTGAGATTTGAGAGAGACGTGTCAGAGGAGAGCATGCAATGAATTATGTATGAGCACCAGCTGGGACCGTATCAATTAAACACTAATTGTGATATAAAAAATAAAAAATAACACTAGTTTTTTTATAGAAGCACAGATGAGTAATGAAATATTTTATTTTTAATGGAATTTAAATTTTGATTTTGAAAATTATTTCTTCGAATTTTTTTACCATATAATTATATATAAAGATATGTTTTGAAGGAATAGATTTTAGAGTAAATATCAAAAATAAATAAATAAATAAAAGGACGTCTTTTTCTTTATTGTAATGTCAAAAGAACCTTTTTAGTGTTTGTTTTTTTTTTAATTAAAAGTACGTCTCCGTCCACCTCCGCGCATGTTATTTTCAAAATTACTTTTATTGTAGATATCATTTAACAGCTAGCAACGCCGTTAGTGATACGATCAATCCCTAGTTAAAATAAAAGAGGATGATTATATTAGGTTGTCAGTTAATATTAAAATTATAATAAATATTTAATGAATAAATTTATTAAATTATTATATTAATATTAGGTTCTTCATTGTAATATTTCGATAAAGATTGATACATCTTTAAAACTTTAGTATAATGTTAAATATGTAAACGTTCCTATTACAGAGTTTGACTGTAACGTATCAGTAAGGATCGCTATATCTCCATAAGAACTTAGGGGGCGTTTGGTTTAGGAGAATAGGAGTGGGAAATGGGAATGAGAATCATTGATTGTCATTGTTAATATTTGGATTATAGAAATAGGAATGCAAATAAGGGAATAAATCCTTGAAATTGGGTAATAACTCATTCTCATGTACCTCCCCTTCAATGAGTCATTATCCTATTTTTATCAATCAAAATATTCCCTTATTCCAAAAATACCCTTGAGCTAAAACTAAAATTTTCTCCCTTAATATCAAATATCAAAATATATTTATTTATTTTTTCTTTCATATCACTTCTCTCTCCTTGTTCTCTCTCATCATTTTATCACACACTTTCTCTCTCCTATCACACTCTCTTTCCTTTTTTTTCTCATTATACTTTCTCTCTCATCATGCTTTCTCTCTCCTCAATCTCTTCCATCGTACTCTCTTCCTTCTTTTTTTTCTCATCATACTTTCTCTCTCCTCAATCTCTCCCATCACACTCCCTTTTCTCTTGTTTTCTCATTACACTTTCGCTCTCATCACACTTTCTCTCTCCTCAATCTCTCTTGTCACACTCCCTCCTTTTTTTCCTCAACACACTTTCTCTCTTATCATACTTTCTCTCTCCTCAATCTCTCCCATCACACTCAATGTTCTCTTTTTTTCATCACACTTTCTCTCTCATCATACTTTATCTCTCCTCAATCTCTCTCATCACACTCTCTCCTCATTTTTTCTCATTACATTTTCTCTCTCTTCATCCTCTCCCATCGTACTTTCTCTCACATCATATTTTCTCTCTCATCATGCTCTCTCCTATCACACTCTCTTTTCTCATTTTTTTCTCATCACACTTTCTCTCTCTTCATTCTTTCACATCACACTTTCTCTCTCTTCATTCTTTCTCATCATACTTTCTCTCTCATCATTCTCTTTTATCATATTTTTCTATCACATTTATCTTTCTCTCACATCTAATTTTTTCTCTTATTTTTCTTTAAGGGTAAAAAAGGAAATTTTGATTTATTCCGATAGAAAATATGCAATTAACCAAACATTGCTTTTAAGAGTGATATCCATGCTCATACCCATTCCCATTCTACAATACAATGATTCCCATTCCGATTCCTATTCCTAACAAAGAATCAAACGCCCCCTTAGATGTAATATTAAATATGCAAGAGTTCTCACACCATTGATTGAAAAAAAGTAGGATTAGAAGAATTGGTATTTTGTGTATACAAAAGATAAAATGGGTAGGCGAAAACGCAAAACTGATAGAAAACTCGGATTTTAAGTTATGATATACAGGAAAGAGTAAAGCAAGAAATGAAGTAGATATTGTTGTAGATAGTTCGTTAAAAGATCAAGTTGTAGAAGTAGTTAGAAAAGAGAATAGAATTATAACTCTTAAGATAATAGTGGCAAAAGAAACTATGAACATAATTAGTGTATATGCACTGCAAGTAGGATTAGATGAAGCTACCAAATCAAGATTTTGGTACGATTTAGATAAAATATTACAAAGCATTCTGCCTAATGAAATGATTTTAATAGGAAGTGATTTAAATTGACATATCAAAGTGAAAAATGAGAAATATGTGAAGGTACATGAGGGTTATGGGTTTGGAACGAGAAATAAGAAAGGAAAAACTTTATTAGATTTTGCAATAACATATGATCCTATATTAGCTAATATGTTTATTAAAAAAAGACAAGAACACTTATTCACATTCAAAAGTGAGAATAATAAATCACAAATTGACTTTCTTATAGTCAGGAAGAATGATAAAAAGATTTGTAAAGATTGCAATGTCATCCTTGAAAAATGCTTAAGTACCCAACATAGGTTAGTAATGTTGGATATACACCTCAAATATAGTATCAATAGAAATAAAATATATATGACTTCTAGAATTAAGAGGTGGAAGTTAAAAGATGGCAAGCAAAATATATTTAAGGAGAGGTAGAAATACAAGCATTAGATGAAATATATGGTGATTCTAATACGACATGAGATAAGATTGTATTAAAGTTAAAAATAGTAGCTAAGAGTGTACTCGATGAGTCAAAGGGACATGCACCAAGTAAGAAATCTTAGTGGTGAAATAAGTAAGTACAAGAGAAAGCGAAGGGAAAATTAATAGCTTATAAGAAATTATATATTTGTAAAAATGAGACAAACTTTAAAAAAAATATACAATAGTTAAGAAAAAAAGTTAAGAGAGTAGTGAATGAAGTAAAGAATGAAACTTTTGAACGATTATAACAAAAATTGAATACAAAAGAAGGGGAAATAGACATTTATAGAATAGGTAAAGTAAAAGAAAATAAGATAAGAGATCTTATCTAAACAAAATGTATTAAAGATGAATGTAATAGAGTACTAGTAAACGATGGAGAAATAAAAGAACAGTGGAAGAGGTATTTTCATCAATTTTTTAATTAAGATTTAAATGACCAACTTAACTTAGGTACTTTAAATGAGCATAGAAATTTAAATTTTTATCTTAGAATTCAAACTTCAGAAATAGAACAAGCTTTAAATGAGATGCACAATGGAAAAGTCGTTGGACCAGATGATATTCTGATAAAGGTATGGAAGTGCCTAGGGAAACAAGGTATTGAATGACTTATAAAATTATTTAACATAATATTGAAAATGAAAAAAATATTTGATCCATGGAGGATAAATACTCTAGTTTCCTTATATAAGAACAAGAGAGAAGTATACAATTGTACAAACTATAGGATATTAAACTAATGAATCATACCATGAAACTTTAGAAAAAAAAAAGTAGTAGAAAAAAGATTAAGAAATGAGACAATGGTGATTGAAAATTAATTTGGGTTCATGGTTGGAAGGTCGACAATAAAAACTATAAATCTTCTTAGACAATTAATTAAAAAATATTGGGAGCAAAAACAAGATCTACACATGATATTCATTGACTTAGAAAAAACTTATGATAGAGTTCCAAGAGAAATTATATGAAAAATTCTAGAAAAGAAAAGTGTTAGCATAACATATATTGAACTAATTAAGGATATATATGAAAAATATAACTGTTGGTCCCGTGTGGCCGACAAGAGGGGGTGAATTGCTTGAAATTACAAACATACCATTCTCAAAGCTTTCGTCTTAAGTTATACAAATACTTTAATAAACAAAACAAAATTACATAGAAATAAAAGAGGCTACCGAATTTTACTTGGTTACAACCAGGGAGGTTGTTAATCCAATGCGTTGAAAGCACTAACAAAATTCTCCTTTTGTCATAGGCGGAGAAGCTTCTTGCAAGCATTGGAAGTATAGAAAATATAAACTAAATAAAGAATTTGAAGTACAAAAGTGTTGTATTAAATCTTGAGCACTAGGGCTCTTTTTATAAGCTCACTGGTCGAAGTAACCGTTTGATGACGTGGCACGATTTAGGTGCCCCCAACTGGTCGCCTAGCTAGTCATCTCAATCCACTTCGTAATGATAAAGGGATAAGCATTTATCCACTTCCGAGTGCTCGGACCATCTCCGAACGCCCAGACCGCTGCTGACATGGATCGAAAGTAAATCCACTACGACAAGACACTCGTTGGGAACCAAAGTGGTCAAAGCAACAGAACCAGCTCCAAGCGCCCGGACAAGGTCAACTCAGGTTGATTTTGTCTGGTCTTTCGCTTCGGTCGCTTGAGTGATTTTTCGACCATCCAGAGTTGAGTTCACCCGAACCCAACTTCGGCCTTCTCTTCTCAGTAGACTTTTGCTCTAGTTTCTCGTCCCTCGGAAGCGTTGAACGCATCCTTCTACCTCCACTAGTATACTCTTTCGCAGCTTCTTATCCCTTGGATGAACCGAGCTCGTCGACTTGATTCCCGTATCGTTCTTCTCGTCTGCTGTGTCTTCCGCTCAACTTCTTATGTTCCTAAACTCCTACACACTTGAACACAAGACATCAAATATAAACAAGACCTAACTTAACTCGGTTGACCACATCAAAACTATCACGGGGTACTTACAATCTCCTCCTTTTTGATGTGTATCAACCTGAGCTAAAGTTAGGGTTAAAACAAAATGCAATATAATAAATAAGTGAAAACTAATTATTTTGCATATAAGTGTAGGAATAAATTTTTAATTATCCCACCTTCCCCTTAACTTATATCTAGTTCTCCCCCTTTAATCACATCAAAAAATAGGGAAAAAATAAAATAAATAGTTATAAAAAAAAAAAATCTAGGGGCACAAAACATGAATTACCAATAGGTTAATATTTTCTAGAAATAATTTTTAAAAATATTCTATTTTTACTAATTAATCTTATATTTTGACAAAAATAATTTAAAATTTACTTTTCTATTTCAAAAAAATCCTAAATTTTTTTGTCCAAATTAAACAAAATAAGTTAGATTAGTAGAAAACTTTTTATAGAATGATATTATTTACTCTAACATAAATGATTTATTTCATTAGAGCAACCTAATTTTTGAAAATAGATCTTTAAATATATATTTTTAACTCTAAAATTTTACTAATTTTATTAGATATGTAAAACATATTTTTAATTTTAAAAAAAAAAATAAAGTTTCTAAGTTTCTATTTTCTTAAATTTTGAATATTAAAAATTAAATTTTTAAAAAATAATTTATAAAAATTTTATTCTCTATTAGTCTAGAAATTTTTAATAGAAAATTCAAATAGAAGATTTTTTTTTTAAATTATAAGTCAAACAATTTCTACCCTAATAAAAAAAATTAGGAATTTAATCTAAAATGAATTTTGGAACCCAATATCGGTTCCTACCTATTGGATTTACTAGAAATTTTGGTGATACATAATTCCTAGGTATTTTCTTTATTTGCCCCTTATGATTTTTAATGTACCAGTTAATTCTACCATAATTTCTAAACCTTGAATTTTGAAAACATTTGAACGTGCATAGTCATTTTTCTAGTTTCTCTATTTGTGCTTTTAGTTTTTCATTTTTAAATTATCATGCATTACTAAAGGACATGAATTTACTAAGTTTAATTTTAGCATAGCATTTTTATTTTCTAATTTTAGCATATTTTTGGAAAGCATTTTAATAAATTTAAAAGATTCTTCAGGAAGTAAGGCTCGTACCTCACTTACCTCGTGGTATGTTAATTCGTCCATTGTTACTTTCTTCTGAAAATCCTTCCCCTTTATTGATACTCATTTCTGAGGAACTTTCGTTGTTCCTTTGGTGGTTTGCCATCAGGGATATTCCGCGCGTACACTTCTAACTCTATTCTGATGATGACGATTCGTTCCATGTTGCTTTCAGGGTCTTGTGTTTCAATTTTGCTAGTCTTTTACCCTTGTGTTTCTCTTTCTTCTTCAATTTAGGGTAGTCATTTTTAATGTGTCATTCTTCTTGACAGTTATAGTATTGAACTTTCCTTTTACTCTGATGATGCTTTTTTGCCTGCAACTTATTAAATTTATTAGTTTTAAGAAATTTACTAAAATTTCTTACCATTAAGGTTGCCTTATTTTCATCGATTGATGTTTCAAAGTCTGGATTACCCGTTCTTGCCTTCAGGGCAATTCTCTGACTTGGCTCTTTTTTTAATTCTGCACATCTAGATTCGTGAAGTTCTAAAGTCAAAAATAAATTTTCTAATAAATTTACCTCTAGATCCTTAGAAATGTAGTAGGAGTCAACTATGGACGCACATTTTTGTATTCTAGGGAAAGCATTCAAAGAGTACCTTAGTGAATATCAATTTGTTACCTTTTCTTCCAGATTCGTGAGTCCAATGATCAGTTCCTTCAGTTTAGCATGAAGTTGCACTACTGACTCTCCTTCTTTCAGTCGAAGGTTCGTCAATTGGTTCCAGAGCAGGTCTTGTTTCGCGAGCTTTGCTTTAGACAGTCCTTCGTGTAGCTCCAAGAACTTCTCCCAAAGTTTCTTTGTTGATTCGTAGGCATCGATCCTGTTGACTTCTTGAGATGGCAGCAAGCTTAGCAGGTAGAATTTAGCTAGTCAATTTGTCAAAAAGTTGACTTGCTCCTTTTTTCTCCAAAGGTACTCTTCTTTTTCTTCGCCTTTTTTATCTTTTAGAGCTACAAAATCGTATTTGATTATTAATAAAACCTCAAAGTTGGTTTTAAAAAAAATATCTCAATTCGCTTTTTCCATAGGGCGAACTCCCCCCTCAAACTTTGGCAGATAGATACTTGGTCAGACCATCGTCTTGTTTGCTTCGGTCAACGGTTAGTCCTTCTGAAACTCCCTTGCTCTGATACCAATTGTTGGTTTCGTGCGGCCAATAAGAGGGGGTGAATTGCCTGAAATTACAAATGTACCCTTCTAAAAAAAGCTTTCGTATGGAGTTATACAAACACTTTAATAAACAAAACTAAATTGCATGGAAATAAAAGAGGCTACCGGATTTTACTTAGTTGCAACCGGGGAGGTTGTTAATCCAAAGTGTTGAAAGCACTAACAAAATTCTCCTTTCATCATAGGCGGATAAGCCTCTTACAAGTATTGAAAGTACAAAAAATGTAAACTGAATAAAGAATTCGAAGTACAGAAGTGTTGTATTAAATCTCGAGCATTATGACTCCTTTTATAGGTTCACTGGTTGAACTGACCATTTGATGATGTGGCATGATCCGGACACCAGAACTCAATCCGAGTACCCCCAGCTGGTCACCTAGTTGGTCGTCTCAATCCTCTTAGCAACGGTAAAGGGATAAGCATTTATCCACTCACGGGCACTCGGACCATCTCCGGACGCCCGAACCGCTACTAACGTGGACCCAAAGTTGATCCACTGTAACGAGGAACCCATTGGGCACTAAAGTGGTTCGGGCGCCTGGACCAGCACCTGGCGCCCGGACTCCAGATGCCTAGACTTAGTCTAGGTGCTTGGACAAGGTCAACTTAGGTTGACTTTGTCCGATCTTCCACTCCGGTCGTTTGGGTGATTTTTCGGCCATCCGAAGTTGAGCTCATCCGAACCCAACCTTCTCTCCTCAAGTAGACTTCCGCTATGACTTCTCGTCCCTCAAAAGCGTCGCACTCATCCTTCTCGCTCCACCGATATAATCCTTCTCGATTCCCGTGTCATTCTTCTCATCCGCTACGTCTTCCGCTCAACTTCTTGTGTTCCTAAACTCCTGCACACTTAAACACAAGCCATCAAACACAAACATGACCTAACTTAACTCGGTTGACTACATCAAAACTACCACGGGCTACTTAGAGTAACGACTAGATTAAAGACTTCAAGTGGAGTAACTGAAGCATTTCCAATAAAGATAGTGTTAAATCAAGGATTAACTCTAAGTACCTATCTTTCTACACTAATTATGAACGGACTCACTACACACATTCAAGACACAGAACCGTAGTGCATATTATTTGCATATGATATTGTCTTGGTAGATGAAACACGTAAAGGAGTAAATGCTAAACTAGAATCTTGGCGAGAAACATCAGAAGGGAAATATTTTAGGCTTAGTAGAATAAAGACAAAATATATGAAATTTAAGTTTAGTAATATTAGACATAATGAGATAATTGTTAAGATAGGAGAGGATGATTTATCCAAAACCGAGAGCTTTAGATATTTATGATCATTTTTGTAAAATGATAGAGGAATTGAGAGCGATGTCTTACCAAGAATACAAGCAGGATGATTCAAATGGAGGAGAGCATCAAGTGTTTTATGTGATCGTAAAATACCTCTAAAACTTAAAAAAAAAAATCTATAAAACTGCAGTTAGATCTGCTATATTATATGAAGTTGAATGTTGGATTGTTATTTGAGCACATGAGCAAAAGATGAGAATTGCAGAGATGAAGATGTTAAGGTGAATGTATAGACATACGAGAATGGACAGAATAAGAAATAAGAGCATTAGAGAGAAAGTCGGAGTTACATCTATTGAGGGAAAACTCCGAGAGACACATTTAAGATGGTATGAGTATGTACTTAGACGACCAATAAATGTTCTAATTAGGCAATGTAAAACTATGACAAATATGCATATCAGACGAGGAAAAGGAATACCAAAAAAGACTTAGTTAGCGATAATAAAATAAGATAAAATTTATTTAAGTATAGATAATGATATAGTCGGGGATAGAACTCAATGATATAAAAGGATTTATATAGCCGATCGCACCTAGTGGAATAAAACTTTGTTGTTGTTATTGTATCATTTAACAGCTATAAGATTCTAACGATGATGTATAACAGTTGTAATTTTATAATTATTGTCTCCCCGAGATGTTTAGTTGAGTAAAGGTTTACAGATTTATTATAAAGGGATAGATATTAATTCTCGACGGAAGTATACCCTTGGATAAGGGTGTAATTGAACCGATCTGAGCTAAATAGGAAGAGGCTCAAGCTCGAGCTTGAGCTCGGTTCATTTTACCTAAGCTCAAGCTCAGCTCGAGTTCGATTCAAGTTTTAATTCTTAAGCTCGAGCTTGGATCATAATGAAATTAAATAGTTCGTAGACAACTCAAGCTCAGTTCAAAAATGACTCATTTAAAAGTTAAACGAAGTTAGTTCAAACTTGGTTCGAAAATAGCTTGTTTAAAACTAATGTCGGTTCGAATTTGACTTGATAATGTTTTCAAGCTTGAAATCAGGCTCAAGCTCGGCTTGTTAATTTAATCAAATGAACTTTTTTTTTTCAAACCGAAAACAGAATAGCTCACAAGCAGCTTGACTTGTTTATACTCCTATGTTTGGGGAAAAACTTCTCCTACCCTCTAGCCACTTGAGAACAGACTGTAAGAAGTGCCTGAGATGAACGTAATCACTTGCCGCTGCACCATTGTCTCGGGCCTAGATATTTAGTTAATTTTTTTTAGTTAATATCATGTATCCATCCTACACTGATCAATCCGGAGGATGATCGACCTGGTCTTATAAAAATTTTCTACTTATTACTAGGTAAGTTAGTAAGCACTTACTATTAAACTGGCTATCACTCTAATATTATTATATCTACTATTCATTATTAAAAATTTATAGATTAATTTATTAAAATTTAAATATCTAAAAAAATTTAAAAGGTATTTGGTCGTTGTACCATTACCATTGTACCAGGTCCAAGATTAAAAGATATATGATGCAGCAATGTACGAGAATAATGAAGCAGATGGAATGGGAATGTGCTTAGGTGTGAGTTGGGTCGGACCGTCGGCGATCAAATTTGACTAAACTTGATTTAGACTGTGTCAGGGCTAGGCTTGATCTGATCTTGCAGGTCAGACGAGGGAGAGGGCCGGGCATCCCTTACCGACATTACAAGTCATGTCCGACATGTCGTAGATGATAAATCGATATGATACGACACGTAATTGACTAAGCCCATGCTATAGCCGATCAGATCAATCAATTGTGACGCCTCTGAAATCTTGTGGACTCTCTCGGTGGTATAGAAGAAATAAAAAACCGTTGTAATCAATTAAAAGACAAATAGAAAGTCATTAATCAATAGGACCAAAAAAAGTCATTAATAATCATGTGCGGGGTCGTAACGGTGACAACTTTATCTTTTACTATGAGAGGATAGCGACGGGATGATGATTTGCAGGTATGACTAGCTGCTTTGGCCATTTGCATTAATTGTACACTAATACTTTTAAAATTGAATGACAAACTAAAACCGTAATTATTTGTTTTAATGAAAAAACTATACATGCTTATGCATCCATTACAAACAATGTCTACAGCCACTAGCTAGTCGTACTCTCACCACCTCTGTTAACAATAGAGTCTATACGCGTAGCATGGGCATGGACCACCTTGTTGCTATCGTCAAAATTAGGGATAGAACTTAGGGTTATAAATGAATTAAATGTGATATATTCATGGTCAAATAAGAATTTTGTTTATATTCATTCAATATATAGTATATCAATTAAATAAATATGTTTAAATAACTTATTAATTTAAATGAATTAGCTTAAAAGGTGAATTTGATTTTATAAATTTATTTGTTTATTTAATAGTTTATTATTATTTAATTTTACGTTTACTCCGAATGATGAAACAAAGGACCGTTGATAAATTGTGAAAGTATTTAATTAGTGGATCAACGAGGTAAATAAATACTTATAAAGGTTAAAATAGGAGGAAAGAAAACGTTAATAATAGTTAAAGTATTTCCAATCTCTTAATAATATATTTGGAATATGCTACATGGTTGCCCACACTGTGGTCCAAGCTTTGAGTGCTATAACTTCATGATGATGTTTATTAGTTTGTCCAACATGAATGCACGAGGCATCGAATTGATTGGCGATGGCACTGTCCTTAATTGGCCATAGGACGGGTCCCCGCCGGCCGGCGACCGTACCCACGAGCCTCCCGGCTGGTCAAGACATCATCCATAGATCAAATTTGGCTTTGCTCTTAGCTAACCCACCTTATTAGAGTCTAGCGGAGTTGATGGATCGCATTTAATTAGGTTAAGATAGATACATTAATATTAAACACAATGTAATCAGAAAAGACAAAAATTCAGTTTTATATTGATTGAGACACAAGTAGAGGCGAGCAATCGATTAATAACTGAAGCAGAACCAAATTAACTAAATGAATTTCTGAATTAACCGATATTTTGCTCAACCCTAAACTCAAGATACAATGAGAATTATCAACCCTACATTTGGTAAATGAAACGTCTAGATCATTCGTAGAATCTCTCGAGGAGACTTTGAAACAACTTCAAGGACCGTCGAAACACCGTGAGTCGGTTTCGGGCATGTACCGCCGATAACATGCTTCTCCTTGTCGTATTTATTCCGAAAGGCATCCTCCAACCTCCTCCCTACTCACCCCTCCCTATGTTCTAAGGCATGATCCCCCCTGGGGCAGTATAAATTATTGGCATCCCCCCATACTCATCTCATTGTCAATGCATTCAACCCCTCCAGGCACCCCTTCATCATCTCCTTCCTTGTATCCATCCCTGCCTCCTCTGTGGTCCTCCTGCAACATGGTGCTGGTTGGGGGCAAGGGCTGGGTCCCACTCGTGGGCCCCTTCCTTTTGACCCTGACATGCCAAGCCTTCATCAAAATTATTCTTGCAAGGACATGAGATGACATGGAGTCACAAGGACCAAAGATGTTGCTGTCCCAAATCTGGTTTCTCCTTCCAAAATGCTGCTGCAAAACATGATCAAGGAGCATTAATTAATTGTGGCATTTGTAACTTATCCAAATCTAGATTTACTGAAAGGGATCAGATTCTTGGGCCACACAAAGAAAACCTAGACAAATGGGGACAGTGACAGGACTTTTACCTAAGAAAAAGACTTGATGGATGAGCAGCAATTTTTTATTATTTGTTTTCCTACCTCTTGGTGCCAAACAACCAACCTCGGTCAGAGTGGAGCCTATATCATTGTGCCCACTCAGTTTCTTAGCTTTTGGAAGGGGATCTGTTGCACTTGCACCAAAAGGCATCAGCAATCTCCACGGAGTGGCAGGGACTGTTCCTGCAAAACTTGTGACTACTTGAATGAACTTTTCTTTTAGGGATGCAAAGGTGTGGTCATCTCATCTGGCTGATTTGGACGCACAGCCATGCAACACTGCAAAAGACAAGACACATTGCATACATAGTCGGTGTGGTGAAAGAAAGAGAGATTGATTATTCAAACACTATGCACACACTAGGGAGGTCCCCCCTCTGCATTGATGATGAGCACCATGAAGCAGTGTGTGGGGGAGATGGATGAGCCTTTTGACTGACTCACAAATCTGAACAAACTAAAGAGATTATTGCAGTGCTTGATCATGCATGTTGTTTGTCATAGAAAGAGGATTTCAGATTGGAGTGGAGGATGACTGTCGTCCTTTCACGAGCTGCTGCAATTTCCAACCTCGTGCAAAGTTATCAATGTGAGGTTGATTGAGGAGGGGGGGAGGCGGTTTAGGTGTGCCATTGATTGTGAGTAGTCATCATCCAACTAGTCTGAAGTTTTACTGGTCCACACGCCTCCTAATTTCTCCAATCTCTACAAGAAAGTTGAAACACTGTGAAATGATTCAAAAGCTTTGAATATATTACAGACACGAGTCTGAAACAGATAATAATCTATCACAACAATGTGTAGTTATTGAAGGCAGGCAGGATCCGATGCTTCCACAGCTAAAGAAACTCCAACCAAATGGTTTCCATTGATCTAGACTAACAATTGAAGATGAGAGAGCATTGTTGTAGCCAGTTATTACGATCCATGCTTGAACAAAAGTGCAGAAAAGCCTTAGCAGTTTCTTCAAGGGTCCATCCCAGACAAGAGCAAAAGCTCTAAAATTAATATTCAACCAAGCTGGCTAAGAGTTAGTTTGTATGGTGTAAAGCCAGTAAATTGCACCTTTGTCCATTGTGACTATACATGCATCCAACTTGGAATGGCGACATGAGTGTTTTTGAGAACTCGTAGCTTCCAACCCGTTTAAATGGGCTTGGATACTAATAAACAAGGTGAGTCTGGGTGATGTAGAAGATACAAGACATGGAAAAGGGTTTCGGTGATACTCAACCCATTTAAATGTGCATGGATAATCACCTTAGCATTATAAGATAGATACAAGTAAAGTGACTGATAGATACTATGATGGGGAAGAGAGTAGAGGCGACAACTCATGCCGTTCGGTTATTTTTATCAATATAATATACTACAACATTTTACTATATATTTTTCAAGAATAATTTTACATAAGCTAAGATTGATTAAATCTTCTATTAAAATTAATTTTACTTCATAAATAGATCAATTTGTATGATCCATTTACATATTAGGGACTTTGAATTTTCTTTCTCTTAAGCATATTTGGGGTCCAGTCAAATTGCATAGATCGTGTGGTCTTATTAGATTGTCTACTTTTACTATTCCTATATGCATTTCTAAAATTATTTGAGAAAGAGGAAGAGCAAAGAAGACTTGATTAGCAACGATAAAATATGATAAAATTTATTTAAACATAGATATATAGTAGGGGATTGAATCCAATGACATAAGAGGATCCATATGACGCTGTTATTATTGTTGCATTTCAAAATTTTATATGAAATTTGAGTCATTTTATATATACTCATTTTTGAATCAAATTTTGCTTCCTGTATATTTGCAAATTTCACTTATAATAAAGGAGACTCAAATTGACTCAAGTTTCAATTCCAATCCTTTATTAGAATTATTAGTTATCAAAAATAACAGATTTAGAATACAAAAATACAAAATATTCGCTAACTCTATATTTGCAAATGCATCTAATTATAACCTTCAAGCTCCACAACCACTTGTGTATAGACATTTTTCATGTGCAATACTAAGATTACATTTATTGGGAGACCAGTAAAAAAATATCCTCAATCTACAAGATAAGTCTGAGACTAATAAATTTGATCCATAACGAGATTAACCAAGGACATAACTTGGACTTCCAAGAACCCATACACGCCCTCTTATTTGAATTTGGACTTGTGTAGGTCCATCAAGGTGAAAATAACCATTTTACCTTACAAATGTCTGTGCTTAGCCAATTCCAATTTACTAATGGATTATTTCAGTTGGTTGAATGAATAGTACTGGTTGTGGGTTGAGATAACAAGATGAAATAAGAGAAAGCAGGACATTTTGGAGGTTTTTATTTTATGGAGGCAACACATATGAGAAATATCCATGGATCTTGAACTACCACCTAATGCTAGATTCGACAACTCGCATGGTCCAAGGAAAATTGACCTGTCCTATGGGATATCAACATAACTTTCAAAAGATTTTTCAGATGTCACTTGCAATTGATTTAGAGCTTAGGATGAGGTCAAAAGGTGTGCAACTGTTGGAACATGAACAGTGGGCAATGCCTCAACTAAAGAAGTAGCATAAGCAATTAAGGGGCGTCCATGATTACGAGGATCAATGTTAAATGGTGCCTCGATTAAGGAAGAACTATGGATTGTTAAATCAATGACATAGTAAAGGAAATGGAGGAGAGCAAACAATGGTATACTCGTCGACGTTTTGAACACAAAGTAATGATGGTTTGAGGCGATTACAATGAAAACAAAGGGAGATAGATAATGAAGGACGTTAGGGGATTTGATACCTTCTAAGAGTTTAGGAGAAATAATCCTTCATTCTAGCGTTTGAGATCTCGTGCTGAGCCGGTCAAAACGAGCGAAACATTTCATTTAGCCCACCGACCAGCACTTGCACGAACTCGGCACCAATCCCACTGCAGTCGCAGAGGCGTCGTGACGCCCGCGGTTGCACAAGAGGGGTGTCATGGCACCTACGGTCGCGCAGGAAGGGCGTCACGGCGTCCGCGGCCGCGCAGAAGGGCGTCGCGACCCTTGCAGTCGCACAGGAGGAGCAACGCGACCCCCGCGGCCTCACCGAAGGGGCCGTGCGACCCCCGTGGCCGCACCAGAGGGGCCGCGCCACCCCTGCGACCTCGCCAGAGGGGTCGCACGACCCCCCCGTAGCCACGCCAGAGGGGCCGCGCGACCCTGACGGTAGCGCCGGAAGGGTTGTGCCTGTGCTAGAGGTTGTGATTAGTTTTTTAATTAAATGTTTTTTTAAATTAAAACAATTCTCAGGATGGATGGATGCATGGGGATAATTCAAAGAGGCTTAATTAAATCATAATAAAATATTTAATTAAATAAATATTTTATTTATTTTAATTTTAAAAATATATAATAAATATTTATTTATTTATTAGTTATGCAATTATTTTTTTTAATAATCTAATTATCTCTAATTTAAATAAAAAAAATAATTAAAAACCTAATTAAATTATTCCATTAAAATATATAAAAATTAATTTAAAACTCTAAAAAATTCTAATAAAATATTATATATTTCTAAAATCTGCGGTAGAGATCAAGCTTGAGGGATCACGATTTTTAGTCTTTTTGATTTAGTAAATTTTTTATTTTTCAAATATCTATTTTTTATAAATAAAATATTATTAATAATAATTATAAAATATTAAAAATAATTAAAAAAATTTTAAATAATTTTAAAATTAAATATAAATTTAAAATAATCTAAAAATTTTAAAAAATATATAATTCTTAAACATTTCAAATAAAATTTTTAAAATTAAAAATTTACAAATACATTAAAAAATAATTTAAAATTTTTAAATAATTTTATATTTATTTTTATAATTTTAAATTTAGTTTTCAATTTTAAAAATTACTTATTTTTTATAAAAATTTAATAGACATTATTTTATGAGAAAATATTAAAATATAAATTCAACATCTCAAAATATAAACATTAATAATCAAATATTAATATACATTTATATTTATATTTAAAAAATATCAAAACTATATCGGCATGGTATGATACAATACCGAAATCGTATCGTTCCGGTCCGGGACCGAAACTTCGGCACAAGTCAAGATTTTAAACCTTGCTTCATTCAGTATGTTTCTCTAATCATAAATGTTACACTATTATATAGGAATTACAACACATCATAATAGGAAATACAAATATGTTAATATGTGAATCAAGAATTAGAGCAACATACTAGAGGTCAATTGAGAATTAGTTAGATACGAATCTAAATAAAATTATATCTATAAGAGATTATTAACCTTTTGATTCACATTGGTATACTTCCATTAAGCATATCAACATATATTATATTTCCTTTTATACCATATATGATTAGAGAAACATATTAAATGAAGAATTATTTCTCCCAAACTCTTAAGTGATTATTAAAGCCTCTCTGTCATTCTCGTTCAACAATCATCATAAGCTCACTTTGTTCTCACTACAATCACCTCGTACCACTAGTATTTTCGTGTTTGAAACATCAACGAGAAAGTCAACTCCCCTTGTGTTTGGTAGAATGGTTGTGACCTTTCCTTCTCGTACAACATTGCTCTCCTCCCCTATTTCCTCCACTATTCCATTGATTTGATGATCCATAATGCTTCCTTTATAGAATTGTTGTCCATTAACAATACTCTCTAGTCATAGGCTTTTCCCAACTGAACACCTTGTGACCTCACCCTTGCCTTTAGGTTGATCACAGACAACATACAACATCTGAAGATTCATTTGAAAAGTATCTTGTCATCCTATAATACACAACTCATCCTCGAGCCATATGGATCTTCTAATATGGCATTAGGCAGTAATCCGGAAACCATGAACATGTCTTATATATATTGTCATCCTGAAATTTGTGCAAATCATCCTTAGGCCAAGCGATCGCCAACTTGATAATTCTGAAAAACTTATTCATGCTCAATGCAAATTGAAGATACTCCTAGCATCTCCAATTTGAAAAGGAAGGACAAGGTTGGGTGGGTGGTTTCAGATATTCTACACTTCCTACTTTGTTATTTCCTTGTATTTGATGATTTCTATTCTACTTCGCAACTATGTACAATTTCTAGTCTACAAGTAACACCAGTTTCACTCTAAAGTTTATAGGTAATCTCTTTCCTTGAACAACATGCATCAAGAGGATCGACTACCTTTTTCATTATCAGGCTCAATTTTCTAATATTATTATGGCATGCACTGTGTTTTAAACAATAAAACCCAGTACTACACCTAACGCTATTGTGTGATATTAAGCAATTGACGTTCTTAATGTCCATAGCAGCATTTATAATGTACTGGTTTTTAATTACTTTCCCCCCTTTGCAAAAGATAAAAGATTAATCTCGGTAGTAAGTTGTCCAGTTTGAAAACAATCTGAGTTTCAGAAAGGTGATTGACATCCATATTAGTATCGGAACGCATGCTATTTGACAATCCACATGTGACTTACTAAAGCTGTTGCACGAGTTACGACAGTTAGTACACGATTTATCACGCACAAGGTGCTGACCACCACAAAGTTTAAGTTTCACAGAACTTAATATACCTTTTAAACTGACCTATACAGAAAAATAGACATTTTCTTGTAACTTACAGGATACATAATATATAAAACAGCACATTCTCTTTTTGCATTATTTCTTTTTCCTTTTTGGATTAATTTTAGAAGATCTCGTATTATATTTGTTTACGTTGGAACTTTAGTTCAGCATCGAGTAAGAGTTCAGCTACCAAATTTAACTTGGGAAATGCTAGTTGAAACAAATCATCCATCAACTCTTAAAATAGTGGATCAACTGTTTTCTGCAACCAACGAAGCCAACTTCTGAATCAAATGGAACATTTAACGCTGACATCAAATTAGATTAAAACTAAAAGATGTTAAAGTTTTTCTTAAACATGTAGAGACAAGTCCAGTCTCTTTGCTAGCTTAGTTGCATGCATAGACATTTTGATGTAATCAGGTGAGGTAACAACTGTGTATATTGACTAAACTGTTGAATTAAAAGCATAGCTTAGTTAGGCTATTGTTGCTTTAAAGCATTCATGCTGTTATCATAGGGTCCTATCTTTTCTCAAATCAACACCATTTTCAAATATGCTTCATTTGGATAAGTATATCGATAGAGAGGATAGGAACCATGGTTCTTCCATGGTTAAAAATAAGGAATAATTAACTTCTTTACTGAAGAAATGGAGTGATCATTTCAAACCTACCAATTGGTTGATGAAAATTGATGCCTTCTTGAGAAAAAAGAACTCCTTAATAATCCTGCAGTTTAGTGCAGTGTTTTGATGTCATAGTAAACCATATACGGTCACCAAGCTGCAAAAGGAAATTTCAGGTTATTCAAGTATTACACAGCTGAAATAAGTTTATAAAAAGGAAAATGAACTATCTCAAAGGTGTTGCAAATAGGCACCTATTCAGCTTCAGTTCCAGAAAATCAGCCAACTGGCGGCATCAACTTAGTTCATCTAGTAATAAATTGAAACACCTGACGCACAATTCATGGTGGTGGGTCAATATTTGAGATCAACTAACTTGTGTATAAGTTCGTATCAAAAATATAATTTCTTTCTGTATAGCATCACTGCATCAACATTTGGTAAACATGAACAGTCGTTTACTATGTAAGTTCCAAATCTGAATTTGTCTATTAAGATTCTTTCTGCAACAGAAATTCAATAACACTCCATTAAGAATACTACAAACTATAAGCACTAATTATATTTGGAAGAATCAAACCATTAAGCAAAGCAAGATACTCTATTTATCTTTGCTTTAGAGATTTTACAGATCTGGCATGAAATTTGCAAGTTAACAAATCTAGCTCATCATTCACTCTAGATCAGCTAAGTCAGTGATAATCCTAGCAGCATTGCATAACACTTCTTTTCTGATGAGTTGGCATGTTAAATCATACAGCGAGGCATGCTAAATCATACAGCGAGGCATGCTAAATTGCTAATTCAAACTATATATAGTTTCTATTGAAACCTGGCAAGATTTGAATTAACCAAGCTCATGACCTCACATGTGGACCCAGACCACACGGGCTCGTACCTTAAGATAATTAACCGAAGTTGACAACAAGTCTTCAGTGAGCTAGATTTGTTGCATGTAAAATTCAGCCTAGATAAAGTAAACCTATATTAGAGTTAAGAATTAACTCTACAAAACTAGAGATACAACTTCCCATTAGCCATTATTTAGTAGCAATCGAACCAAGATGTGTACCTTTCAAAAACATATTCTGATAGTCACGACATTTTTACTGTAAAGAATGCACCTGGAGTCAGAGGCAATAAAGTCCAATAGGTTCCACTTTCATCAATGCAACAACTATGCCACTGGATTTGATAAATGCCCTCAGGGAATGCGGAAACATCCAGCAAACAAGATGAAAATCCCTGGCCTCTTTTATTTGGTCGAAAAGATGAAAATGCAATCACCCATTCATATCCAGGACTATTCATAAAGTTAATTTTATTGTCCTTCCGAGTGGTATCCTTTACATGCATCATTAGAAGACTATTCAACTCGAGCATTTCATCAATCTTGAAAGCATTGAAACAATCTTCTTTCCCTTTTTCAGGGGATGATTGCTTTGATGGTTTTGCAGCAAGAATGGAGTAAATTTCCATAACTTTTGGGCATAGGGCTGTTGATGCATTCTTCAGTTGGATGCACAGACTTAGGGACATACAATCACCGTGTAGGACAGATAGTTCACTTCTGTTCCCAGGGTCAGCATTTAGGATGAAGAGCTCAGCACCAATACAAGACCTGCAGAAGCAGCTTCTCTTAGCATTTGTTTTTTTTCCTATTCTGTACATAGGCCATAATGTCCAAAAAGCCATCTTAGACCACAGTCACAGAACATGACTTAACTATACTCGAGCGCACAGGCGGTGAGGGCTTATCAATTAGAATACTAGAGAAACTAAGCAACCTAAAAAAGGGTAATACAACTCAAGCTGCCATGGAGTGGAGAGAAATGTCTACTACTTCTATCCCAGCAAAGAGACAGAAGCAACTGAATTGATTAAATACAAATGCACTAGTGAAAACCCATCTCCATTTTCAAGTGATAACAGACAGGTTCACATTAAACCAATTGAAACCAACTTTTTTTCCCCCCAAATCAGAACTCTCTTAAACTGAACCCAAATGCAAAATTAGCAAATATAAGTCAAGTTGAAAGGGAATGCATGTATGCAAAAGCATGGGAAATGGAAATTATGGAATACTGTGTTTCAGTTACCGTTGTTAGTTGAGCTTGGGGAGTATTTCACTGAATTATAGACAAACTGCAAGGATTGAAATATTGTAATGTTGTTATTAAAAAAAAAAAACTAGCACACAGAATTTATAGGACTCAATATTGTATTTTATAACTCAACTAATGATCCTAAGAACTTTAACAATCCCACAATCACTGTAGCATAGATATTAATCTATACCTAGCTTGTCATATAAACATGAAAAAGAGCTTAGAAAAGTAAATTAGCATAGATTAATACACTTCAGAATGATGAAAACAAAAGGATAATATTAGAGCAGCAGTTGAGAAGTACAATGGCACAATGCTGTTGATTGATCTATAAAGAAATGACAAGACTCGATCAAATCATTGACAACAATCTTCAGAAGAGAGATCTCAAAAGATAAAGTTGGTGACGAACTTTAAAGGATTTGACACCATCAATTTCTTAATTCCCTTCAAACTAAAGAGGCCATAGGATTTTGAATTTTACAAGATTAAAATGGCAGCTTGTGAGAGTATAATAGATAGATTGTGGTGCCAACATCTACCCTTAAGGAGGAAAGTGAATATTGAAAAGAGACCAAGTAAAGGTCTATATTTACCACAAGAGATAACGATATCAAAGAGCAGATGCAGAGAAACAAACACTCGTCTATCTTTTCAAAGTCATGACTAAGAAAGTTAGAAGTCTTTTAGGAGAAAGTGAGATAAAGGCTCTAAGATGAGCAAGAAATTAAGTTTTCAATCATTTTAGTTTGAAAAAGATGTTAAGATAAACAGAGTAAAACCTGACACTGTCTCTGAAAGAGGAGTTATATTGAAAAAGGAGAGATAAAAATTAATCTTATTTTAAATGATGTACACAATAAGGAAAAGTGATGGTGTGAAGTGAGACAGAAACTAGCAGTTCTTTAGGATAGAGAAACATTTGAAGATTGCAAAAGTAAATGCTTCATATTAGTCAACTTTTCTTCTTACTAGTTACTACTATTATGTTTCGTCTCTTTTTTATCGATCCCCTTTTATCTACTCCTTTTTCTTGCTTCTTTTAATTGTCTCAATCCTCTTTCTTTTCATTTTTCTCTCCTTTTTTTTTGAGTATTTCTCCTGCTTTGCCATTTTTATTCCACTTCCCTTTCTTTAACTCTCTCTATATATATAGGATTGGGTCCATAAGATTGCTTGCCTTTGTTCCTACCCCCTTGAATGTACCTTCTTTTGTTAATGGGCTTGGTCCACTAGGCATAAGCCAAACAACAAGAATCATCAGGAAACAAGGTAGGAACATGTCAACCATCACAACATACAACCGTTAACATAGCAAGAGTTGATTTTGGATCCAACAAGGCATGATGCAATAGAGATGAGGGAGCAAAGGAGCTTTATTTTGACATGACGCCTACTGAATTGTGATAGCTAGTAGTGGGGCAGAGTACCATAGTTAGAGAATATGAGTGGAGAGGAATGATGCTTGTAGTAAATGAGGAAGTTAGATCCAATGAAGTAGAGGAGATCTTTCTTCAAGGTTGGTGTTAAACCTACATCTGAGGGATGTTGTCTAGGAAATGGGAAGATTTCTACTACATCAAAGCCAACAATGGAAAAGGGTGTCTTTCCTTGCTGTAGAGAGGAGGCTGGGAGTAGAAAGGGACTACCACCTTGGCAGAGACGAGGTTGCAGTGGATTGAGAAAGTGTTGATGATGGCAGAGGAGGAACTCATCCATGGCTCCACTCAATGATAATGGATGCAAAGAGGACAAAAGATAAATTTGGGGATTGTTCACCTATGAAGGTTGAATGATATTCATTGCTTGACCTAGCTAATGTTTGTTACTATGTAGGCCATGGTGTGAAGAATGTGGAATAGGGGAAAGGTTGAGAGATGAAGAGGTGGTCTATAACAGATGGTTCATTTGATGAAAAATAATAGAGAAAATAGAGTGTGGTGGTGAAGAGAAAGAAGGCCACATCGTCAAATTAACTGGCAGTCTTACTCTAAGTGTAATGGAGAAGAGAACAACAACCCTAGGAGACCACTTGCTCTAATAAGATGAGAGAAATGAAAATATGATTTTTTTTTTTGAAAAATGAGAACTATCCAATCATATCATATTTATATAGGATTCAACACAATACCCTACAACTTAACTAATGTGGGATTACCCTTGCAACATTTATAACCGACGAACCTAGTAACTCTAACAATATAAGATGTATCTTGAAATGCAATTTTACTTCAAAAAAGGGCGCCATTGATTTATTTAATACCACAAGACTGAAATAAATTACATCTGTCCATAAGTATAACATTAGAGATACCAACCTGAGAGTGAAAAAATATTTGGGAATATGGAAAGGTATTTCCATCCATCTTCTGAAAATATCACAAAGAAGCCGCAGCCCACGCAATGACAATAAAGGTATCTCCTCACTTTTCGCTCCCTTCACTTCTTCTTGGATGCTAAGAGTACTTGATATACAGAAGTTAAATACCTGCAAATTATCTCTCTCTACATAATCAGGAGTAGCAGTACATATTCCTGAACATGACTGCCCATTTTCATTGCATAAGGCAGCCATGGACATGAGTTGCCTAGAAATTTTGTCATCTGTAGTCCAAAAACGCTCAATAAGGTCTCGCAAGATCAAAGTGGATGAAAACTTCGGGACATTTCTGTAAGCAGGTGAACATGGGAAGTGCATGGTAAATGCAATACAAAAGGACAACAAAGAGCAGTGAAGTGCCATTGATGAGATTGCCTTAAAACTTTGGCTGTCAATATCTAAGAAAGATGAAGCAAGAAGATCATAGCATTTGGCTAAATTGTTCAACCTGAATGACTCGTAGGCCAAGCCAGACATTAAAACATTCAAATTTTGTGTAAATTTTGTACCGTGGAGCATTTTGTTTTCTTCCTCATTACAAAGGTTTATAAAAGATGGTACACTAGAATTGAGCAATACAAGTGTATCAGCCAGGATATTAAACAACTTAGCTCTAAGATGGAGGAACCACCTCTGGAAATAGTAGATGCCATCTGAAACACCAGCTGATGCTAATGTTTCTTCTGCAGAGCATATTCTACCACAAACTTTTGTGAATTTCCCATCCCATCCACTCAAATTTGCAATTGTATCATTATCTCCTCCCATAACAGAGGTCAAGATTTTGCTACAGTCCTTAACTGTCTGCAACCCATTGACCAATTCTCTGCCTGCTTTGGGAAAAAGTAGCAGTTTAATTTCACTCTCACTACCAGCCAACAGCATCAAACACTTCAACCAGCAAAAAAGGTTTGCTGAATCTATATGATCCATCAATTTCCTGAAGGCAAAAGTTGCTGAAAACCACAGACCTTCAAGACAAGAATATTTTCCAGCTCTATATGCTGCCCAGTAATTTCTCTTTTGCAGCATCCTCTGAATGAATTCCATTGACTTCCACTCCTGATTGACCCAGCAAATGTTATCATATATCCTATCAATGCTACCAGACCCTGATTCATCTGAATTTTGTGCTTGATTATCAGCTTCTCTACCTAAGGAGCATACGACAAAAGGATCCTGGCAGAGGCAGAAAATTTCATAAGCAGCACTACTGGCATACCAGCTATGCTGTATACACTCCACTAAAAGCTTCACCTTCTGACGAACTTCACTACTAAGAGAAGCAATACCATTTAGTTTTTTCATATAAGCATTCATGAATCTGATTATGCAAATTGCTATTTCTGAATAAAAGAGATCTTGCTTATGACACACTTGAAGCCCCCAACTTTTCATATGAAATTCTTCCTGAGAAACTAATGCACGAATGCCTTCCAACGAAGATTTATCATGTATACCCTTGAGGGTCTGTAACATACATATTATCCTATCTAGACCTGTCAAAGGTGCTAGAGGATATTCTGTGGCCAGAAGTAGAATAAGTCTAAATTTTCTCCTGCATTCCTGTATTAAATCAGTACAGGGCATATCAGTCTCCATGTTTATACCTCTCTCGCTGGGATTAGTTATAGTTTGGTTAATCATATGTGTTAAATAATCTACAATCATTGATATAACTTGGCATTCAATTGCTGAAGCATCTATTTCAGAGGTCAAAACATTTGGACTTCTTGTACAACAATGCCCTTTCTCTGCCAACTTAAGGCTGCACAAGATATGCACAAGAAGCTGATGAACAAGACTTATTTTTGTCCTACTGGACTTTTGTTCTGATATCAACAGAAGCCTCTTAAGAAAAGCGTGCAGGTCCACATATGTTACATCTGGTAGCACACTGCTGAACAACTGCAAACAAGGATATATGATTACTATGGATAAACAAAAAAGATCAATTTAATACATGAAAAATGTACCTTGCATAGAATCTTTAAAGCTTTGCATTGAACATGCACTTGATGATCATTGTTATCAACAACATGCAGTAATTTCAAAATTACACTCTCATTGGCATTAAAGCAGCAAGTAGGTCTACCAAAAGAGAAATATAGACATTTTAAAGCTCTAACTTTCAAAGGATAAGTAGTATCATTGTTTAGAAATGATAGGAGTAAGTCAACCTGCAAGAATAAAGAAACTCTAGTCAAAAAATTATTCTAGATAATAGAAAAGCATATTAGCACACACACTAAGTCTAAATATGGAAGAAACAAAGTGAAGTACAGAATGATGCAGGAAGTATCACTTCAGCACTGCATTAACTATTTGTTAACATAACCAAAGCATTTTTTAGATACAAAAAAGACCAAAAAAAAGTTATAGAACAGTCTTAAAGTCCGTCTGCAGATTATACAAATATTTGTGTGAGAAAATAATAACTAAAATGACATTCCTCAAATTCATAGCTGTGAACTGGATGTATGGACGAACCCTATTTGTCGAATTACTATGTTCTGTCAGTGATTTCCTCATTTACAATTGTAATTGAAAAAAAAAATATGAAAGGTGAACTAGAATTTTCCAATAAATTTGAGTATATAGAAATATAATCCACAAGCTTAGCACACGTGTTCAAATTACAAAAATGGTTTGGGCTTGGATGACATGCAATGTATATTAAAACATATAATTAATGGTTCTTAAGTGATAAGTAGTACCCATATTCCAATATTTTAGGCTTCCGATCAAGATTTATAACCATGTTACACACCATTAGCTATAGGAGTTTACCTTCTTAACATGATTATATACAACAACAACCAAGCCGTCTAACTCTGCCCATGACGAACCAATCATGACCAGTCCCAAGCCCAAATAAAGGAAGAGAGTTGCGTTAGGTTGCCAACTAGCGTTAAAAGTTAAAACTATGGCAAATGTTCTAACATGATTATATAAAGAAAAAAATCAATGAAACTAAACTGCTGGGCACACTTTAGTCAGAGAGAGCATTTCGTCAAGTATAAAATTATAAATTACACGATGATACCTGTTCAAAGTACAAGGTGGTTGATTTGAAGGCTAGCTTTGAAAGTGAAGACAGCATCTCAGCTTTAAACTCAACATTTAAAGCACCCAATAATAGTTTCTTACCTGCCTGTAAATGAACTAGAATTTAAAAAAAGATCACAAGCAGACAGCATCTCAGCCTTAAACTCATCATTTAAAGCACCCAATAATAGTTTCTTACAAGACTGTAAATGAACTAATTTTTTTTTAAAAAAAAGATCACAATTGTATTGAACTATATGTTTTTCTCTTATATGAAATTACTTGCAGGATAGATACTCCCTTTTTCTCACACAGTTAATCATGAACTACAGAAGGAAAAATATTTCAAAATTTAATTCTTTATTATTGGTGAAAATATGGAAACAAAAAACAATAAATCTTAGTGTTAACTTCAAGCCAGCTTGCCTTGTTCATCAATAATTCACATTAGGAGAATATTCTTTACTAAATGTGCATTTCCAAGCCCAAAAACTGCATCCAAGTATCAGATCTTTCTTCATGCATTTAATTCTACCTTTTTTAGTTTCACTTATATACTTAAAAGGATGGGACATATACGATTTCGTTAGCAAATTTCTGTACTACCACTGTTTATGCCACAGATATAGCTCCTGACCAAAAGAATTTCCATACAAAATTAGTGGATGAAGTGATTCCACTAGAGTATACAAATAAATTATCTAACCAATCCAACACTAAAAGCATAGACAATAAGTAGTACCTGTCCACCATCAAACAAGCAGACCAAGCACAATTACCAGAAAGAAATCTTCTCATCACAAACAGTGTTTTTTATTGAAAAAAAAAATGTTACTTATCCCACTAGGCAAACTAAAAAGCTAAGGCCCTCTATTATTACCAAAGCAAGGCACTAAGTAATATAAATATTTAGAGGTAAATATAATCACTGATGTAAAATATGTATCTACATCCAAATTTAAAGCTAATTAGCCTTATAGTATGGCTTTGTGCACAAGGAACTTGGACATACCATCAACTCACTAAGGTGATTCTGTAGAAGAAGAAAACTTTGACTGATGCACTATTTTTTAAGCAAATTCACAAGTTCTCTCTCCTTCCAAGGTAAATGCAACTGAGAGAAAGATAACAATCAATGAATTGTAAGGCAAGGTTGTGAATGGAGAGTGTTATGTTGGGGAAGGGAGCTCTTTGCATTTGCCACATTCAATGGCTTCTTTTCAAATTTTTGAAATTTGCAAATCTGCATTACAAGCTAAATTATGGTAGAAAAAACATAAAGAAAACTGATCCCACACTAGTGAATATTAAAACACTAAGAAAATGGTTATCTTTGAAAAATTGTCATTATAAAACTATACTAGGTTGAGGTTCACCAAATAATGGGTGCAAATTAATTACTAACTAGGCATATACAATTGGGATTTAAACACAGATCGGCACTCCTGATGGATTCAGAGATCTCATAATGTCAATGACACAGAAGCAACATTCAACAAAAACAAGTAGAGCATGGATATTAATTGAAGCACTATGAAGATACAAGGAATGTTGCATATAACATAGAAATAGGATCAATGTCTAAGTAGGCTTGAATGAGCTTCATAGCTTAATCAGGATTTTTGTATCTGCCACCTTGTTCTACTTAAGCAACCAAACCATCTCAAATCAACAAATGAAAAGGGTGTTTCTTGTACTGTGTAATATGATACTATGAGCAGCAATGCCAAGGTCCAAGTCCACACCTAATAGTGCCTAAAGCTGAGCATTTTCAGAAGAAAAAATCAGGTGCTCAGATCTCTCTTGCCCTCATTGTGTGTTTGGACAAAGCACTCAAATGCCTTTCTTTAGACAACAGAACAAAATACTTATTAACAACACCATTTGCAAATAAGAAGAATTCAAAAGAAAGATTGGTGAGGCAGAAATATATTAACTTTTTCTGCAAATGCTTTCAAGCCACCAGTAAGCTCTTTGTTTCAAATGAATTTTTCTCCGGAAGGGTGCCAAACGCAACACCAAATCAAACCTCAAATCAAATCACATAAAAACTTAAGAAGAAAGTGTTGATCCAAATATAAGTATCTCACACAAAGGAAAAAGACATTAGAATCTAAAAAGGAAATTTTATTATCTAAAAACTGCCTAATAGATGAGATCATAAGTGCTTTATAGTTAGACAATAAGACTATTTGACTCATTCTTGATAAAATAGTGGCTTGATTCATCCAAATCACTCGTTCTTCATAAACTAATGACTAGATTCATCTGAATCACTCTTCATAAAATAATGACTTGGTTCATTACTTTTTCAGTAAAATATAAACAAAGTTCTCTAATAGATTTCCTAGAAATATAATAAAATCTAAAATTTCAATCATCATAGACAACTTCAAAATTTTAAAGAATTGTTAATAGAATTTGAAAATCTCAAATGTGTGATTCTCCCTAACCAAGGGAACCTTAGCTCCAAGCAAATAGTTATAACTTTCTTCTCATGGTTTCCATGCATAAGTAGTGATGGCCTTGTCAAGTCTATTGAGCATGATTATATTGCTATACTTCAATGAGCGACATTTCAAATGAGTTAAAAAGTATTACACTTTTACTTTTCTTGTGAGCCTTGACTCTTCCTCCTCACAATGTAGCTAAATAAATTAGGCGTGAGTGCTTCAAAAATGTTCGTGGCGTGGTGTGGTGTTGTATGGGATGCCGCGATAGAAGGGGTGGATGTCAAGCAGTGTAAGTATGCAGGTTGGTGATGCTAGGTTATATGCAAGCAGCACTATCTATTACTGACAGCATACAAGAGAACCAACGAGGCAACTCAAGGAAGCAACAGTAGGGCAGAGACAGAGAAAGAGATGCTTTGATTACGGAATATGGCAGGAGGGAATGGGATCAATAGGTTGGAAGAGTGTGGTAGGAGAAAGAAAGATTACTCTCTTCTCTCACACCAACAAAAAGGGTTCGTTGTGGCTGGAGTTGCTCGAGAGATTAATGGAAGCTAGTGTTGTTGGAAAGAAAGTTTGCAAAAGGAAGTGGTGATGAAATTGTTGGCAACAAAATGGATAGTGAAAGAATGAAGGGGTTAGGATGAAATGGCATTGACAATGTGAGCACAAAAGTGATAAAAATGGATGAAACTTGCGAGGAATCACGCTGAAGCGGTGAAGGAGATTGCAAACACCAAATTAAGAATTCTGATCTAGTACCAAATACCAATTAATACAATGCTAATATCACAAACAATCACACAAACATAAAAGACCTCGCAAAATCAAAAGAAATATTTATTTACTAAAATATGCTCTAATATGTGGGATCTCAACCCTTTTTAGAAATTGATAGTAAAATCTTGTTCTTTCACAAAATAGTGATTCAGTTCGTTACAATAAAAATTAAAATTCTAAATATTTTTTAAAAATTTTCTAGAAATATAATAACCTCTTAAATTTTGATTTGCATAAACAACTTTAAAATCTTAAATAATTTTAAATATAATGTAAAAAAATCTCACCTATGTTAGTTCCTCAAGACCTTCAAGTGAAATTTTAAATCTTTACCGAAAGCACATCAAAACTATATATATACATATATAAAACTTAAGTACTCTTCATGATTTCCACAATAAATGGTTTAGTTCAGTGTAGACCCGACCCCGGGCCAGGTCTGGCCCGGACCCGACCCCGGCCCGGATCCCGGCTCGGACCCGGCCCGGGCCCGTAACCAGGTCAACGGGCCGGTTGCCCGTTGACCCGGTTCGCCAGGTCGAACCGGAACCGGCCCGGCAAATTGTCGGGTCGGTTCCGGTTCCGTTGGTGCAAAACCGACGGACCGTCGGTTTGGCCCGCGAGTTCAACATTTGTTTTTTTTTTTTTGACCGGCTTGAACTGTCGGTTAACCGGCGGTTCATAGCCGTTGGGAGAGGGTGGGGTTTTTTTGGGTATTTTTTTCAACGGTTAGGATCATTTGACTGTTTTTTGATCAATGGCTATGATTTAGTGTCCGTTACTATCAAAACTTTATAAATAGAGAGCTTATTTCATCATTTTCACACGCATCTTCTCTGCTCTTAATCTCAATTTCGTATTCTCTACACACTTTCGTTTCCAATTTTCAATTACAATGGAAGGAGGTCGCGGAGGTGCGTCATCTCAAGCTCGGAAGGGAAAAGAAATAATGAATCCGCGAGAGGAGGACCCCAACATTCAATCCACCGATGATGAGATCGAGCATCTTCCGAATCTGACACCCGAAACACAAGGAAGTACCGATGCAATTACTTCTAAGGTTTGGGAACTTCCTCCTCTAAAGTCTTCTATTTTCACTAAACATTTTGAGAAGGTCATTCTTCCATAGGAGAAATGCGTGCAAAATGTAAGCACTGCAATGCTTCCTACAAATTCCAAGCCGACGGCGACTATGGGTCGTTGAAACGACATGTAGAAATGAAGCACCCGACGGAATTTGGACTCGACCATTCTAAAACACAATTATCAAGATTTTCAACTAGCGGTAGTACCGATTCCAGTTTATTTTTATATTTGGATAATAAATTAAGAGAATCATTAGCTAAATTTATTTCTGTAGAATATCTTTCTTTTAATTTTGGATCTAAATGCACATTTTAAGATTTTTGTAAAGAATCTTTTAATCCATGTGCTAAACGTGTTCCTAGAACTACACTTACTCGTACAATTAAAAAATCAGTAAAACAAGGAAAAAAGAATTTAATTGATGAATTTAGTAAATTAGATAATAAAGTTTCTTTATGTTCCGATATTTGGAGTGATCATTGGCAAACACATTCGTATATGGGTGTGACTTGCCATTGGATCGATAACTCTTGGAACCTCAAAAAAAGATTGTTAGCTTATAGAGTTTTTGATGAATCACATAATGCTCATAACATCGCACAATTATTATGTTTAATTTTAGAAGAATATGGCTTAACTCATAAAATATTTTCAATATCATTAGATAATGCTAGTTCCAATACCGCTTGTATAGATGATCTAAAATTTGTTTGTCAACCTATTATTGACGGTTTATTTTTCATATTCGTTGTGTATGCTATGTTTTAAATTTATGTGTTCAAGATGGTTTAAAAATTTTAGAAAGTTATATTAAACCAATTAGAATTGTAATTTCTTATCTATGGTCTCATCCATCTATAATGAAACAATGGGGTAGGTTTTGTAAAACTAATGGAATGAGACCTAAAAAATTTCCACGTGATGTACCAACACGTTGAAATTCGACATACCAATTATTACAAGATTCATTTGAATATAAAGAATTATTATGTTCATTTTTTGCACAAAATACTAATACTAATATATATTTGTTTTCACAACAATGGAATATTTGTAGTAGTATTTGTGAAATTTTAAAAGTATTTAATGATGCAACCGAACAATTTTCCAGTATTTATCATCCCACTGCTCAATTAGTTTTAGAAATTTTTTCTAATATAGTATTAGTTTTAAATGAACATATTAATAATGAATCTTTATCTCCTTGCATCTTAACTATGAAAACTAAATTGGAAAAATATTTTTATTTTATTTCTGAAATTTATTTAATTGCATTTGCTTTGGATTCTAGATTTAAATTAGAAGTTTTACAAGAAATGTTAACTTTATATTACGACGCTTTAATTCCAATTAAATATTCTTCTTCTCCTGATCCCGTTAATATTATATATAATGTTAGAATTTTTTTATATGATATTTATAATCCATATTATGCAAAATATGGAACACAAATTAATATTTCTAAAATACAACAAGCTACTAGTAGTAATTTAAAACTTATAAAAGCACAACTTTTATTAAAAGAACGGACAAAACGTCCATGAGAATCCTCAAGTTCCACACAGGAACTTGAGAATTATTTTACGACTTCTTTTGATTTTAATGAAGCCGATAGTGAAAATTTCGATATCTTAAAGTGGTGGTCCTCAAAGCTTTCCCGTTCTCTCTGTGATCGCCAAAGAAATTTTAGCTTGTCCAGTGTCAACTGTTGCTGTGGAGCAAACGTTCAGTGCCAACGACAATATATTAGATGAACAACGATCAATTTTGTCTCCTGACTCATTGGAGTCCAATCATTACTGGATGATTGGACCAGAGCGAAGAAAAGAATCCAAGGAATGCAACTTTCAGATGACGAAGTTGAAGATTTTGATACTGAATGAACGAATATGACAGGAACGGGAAATGGAAGTGAGTGAAAATGTAAAAGAATAAAAATGTAAAAGAACTACATGGAATTTGATTCCCCTAAGGGGATACGTAGGCAACTTAAATAAGTGCAAACCCTTTTTTCCAATAAATTTTAATTTGTAATTTGTAATTTGTAATTTTTAATTTTTAATTTTTTTAACATAATAATCTTGAACCGTGGCGAACCGTGACGAACCGTGAACCGGCGATTCCGAACCATGAACCGTAACCGTCTTGGGCGGTTAAGCTTAAGGGTCGACCTGCCTGGAACCGTCAAACCGACAGTTCTGAACCGTCGAACCGTCGGTTCCGAATCATGGTCAGGTCTAGTTCACTTCTAGTTGCTAGTAAATTAATAACCGAAGAAATATAAAGTTGATAGACATAATATACAACATGCTATGAGAAATGAATGTGAACGAAGTGCCTAACTTCAATGGCCAAGAGAGCACTTCTTAGCAAGTCATTGAAACTAAACATGAGATTCTGCTTTTACACTGCCCAAAAGAAAATAGGACATATCTAATGTTTTGCATAGTCGGAAATTTGCGAACTTAAAAAACCTGAAAGAAAATAAGTGAAGAATGCCATCCCTTGACCATTGTTTTTTCTTCTATAATTCCTTACAAAAACCATCAATATAACCCATGTAGTCATAGAAAAAGCAAGGAGTTGTAAGAGAATTCAACCATAACCTAGCATCTCAGCCTAAGGAAACTAGAATCCTGAACATAATTATACTGTAAGTTATAAAATGACTATTCAATATTCCTATTCAGAACTAATAGTAAATCAACTTAAGGCAACTTTTTGTCATAAGCATGATGCACCTTGTATGCTTTGGATGCAACCATAGATGAGCATTGCATTCTAGGAATGGCATGAATTGCAGCAATGGACACATCAAAGGGCGACATTGATGAGCCAACAATATTCAGCAGTATTTCCAAAGTGATGAGCGCAAAATCCTCAGATAACAAAGCAAAGCATCCTGCAGCAAATAAAGATGCTTTTACCTGCAAAAAAACAGATCACAGGACATACCAAATTAGTGTCCCTAGTCTAAGAATAGTGAATAATTTATATCTAAAAATAGTGAATAGTTAATATATCCTAATGTGTTTAATACATGATGCTGATAAACACCATAAGATAAGAGCACGCTTAGGCTGTTGAAAACTGGCCTTCTGCTTTCCATTGCAGTTTCACTATTTATTTCTCAAATGTGTACATAGTAAAAAGACAATGATATCATTACGTGAGATACTGAGAAAATGGTATTTGAAGAGAAAGAAAAGTAGGAAAATCTAGGATCACCTCAGAGATATTGGAAGATTGCAGACTCTGAAGTACAATGTATCTTATGTGAGTACTATCCTTGGCAAGATCAGCCCAACAACCAAAAAGCCGCAACGACAAAGTTTTAGCTTCAGCATCACCTGTGTCATAAACTACTTTCACTCTTTTAAGCATCTCTATATAATTAGGTACTCTTCTCTTTGCTAAAATTCCATTATACCGTTTTCTTTCCTTCCTAATATGTGGCATTTCTAAGAGGAATACTTTCAAGACACATTGCCTTGTATGGTTATCTCCACACTTAAATGCATTGGCAAGCCGAAGAAGAATGGTGTTTGCAAATGTTCTGTCCTCACCTACAACCAAATTGTACATATCCGCAATTTCCCTTGTAATGTTTAGCTCCTCACTCCATGTTTGGAGTATTGGTCCCATCTTCTCAATTGCTAGAATGCGTTTATCTGGATATACAAGCATGGGTAAATAGAGAGCATAAAGCAAATGTAAGTTTCAAGTGAGAATGACAAGAAGCACCAACAAGCAGCATTGAGATACATTGTTCTACAATAGGCTTTTAAATATAATATTCACAATATTTTTGCTTCTTTTTGTCCATAATTTCATCGATCCCATATCCCAATGATACAACAACAATTTGCGATCCTAGTTCTGAATTTGGTTCGCTTATCAATTTAGCTGTAACTAACAAAATTTGTGTAAGTTGCTATCATTGACCTCATGGCTGAAATAAACCTCCAGGTCTCACTCTTCGCTTTTCATGCTCATACATAAAGAAAGCGCACTTCTTCTGAGCAAACTAGAAAACATAACAGAGAATCATATTTCCAGATAGATAAAGTGTGCTCATGCAAGCCTCCAAAAAACCTCCTTTTCATTTTCTACGGTTGCAAAGAATGCATTGGATAAATTCATGGTTGTAGAGAGATAGAATTCTGTAGAAGAGACGACCAACCTGGGCACTTGGAGCGAAGGCCCTTCTCGAGCTCGATGCTCCACGTCATAGCGCAGGCCGCTGGAATTTTCTCCATCGCCCGGCGATAAACCAGTAAAGAAAGGAGACAGGGAGACCAGATTCGAGGGCTCTCAGAGGCCGCCAAAGCAAGCTTCAAAGTCACGGGTTCCTTTCCAGACAAGTTAGTTAATCTATGCGCCTCGTACCGCCACCACCGATCACGACGAACACCTGCGATAGCACGCGGAACTACAGGAGTTGCGCCGCCTGTGCTCGACAGTGATCGCGAAAAAGAGCAACGGAAGCGCCCGCTCGCGGCGCGTGAGGAACGAGTGAGACGAGACCAGGCCGCCTGCCCTCCTATGGCGATATTAAAGAGGCTAAGGCCCATATAATTAGACAAGGCCTTGGCCTAGGCCATCTGTGATTTATGAGAATTTGTTTCCGTTGTTTTCTTAAAAATATAATTTAATAATTGTAAAAAAATAAAATATTTATTATATTTTTTTTTTTATATTTGACCATATAAGTACAATAGAGTTGTAAATAAATTAAACAGGAGTAAATTTAGAGATAACAATGGAGTATGGTGGAGCGGGTTTGTCATCCCTAACCTCGAATTATATTTCCTCCCGTTAGAAAAATTATAACTATGAGTAAATTTCTTATCAAACTTAATAATAAAAAAACTCTACCCCGAATTATGGCTCTGAGTAAATTTCTTATAAACTTAATAATAAAAAACTCTAACAATGAATAATGAGCAAATAAATTTTTAATATCAAACTGACAGAATCCTTCTTTCCCTACAAGCACTCTACCAACTAAAATAATTCACAAAATTTATCATTCATCGTAATATATTTGTCTCAATTATTTTGAATCAACTATATGAAAACTCTTATCAATCCATTGAGCTATTTCGTAGTAACAGCATCGCTAAGGAAAAACACACCAATTGAATAATCATAGCATCGATTACCACCCGAAAAAAAAAAAAACTGGCATCTGAAACATGCAAACTATACTAAAGGATAAAAGATCATATTCACAAGAACCAGTCTCGCTACATTATGCTACTATGCTAGCATGACTTTCAACTCGTAGGCACCATATAGCTACTACTATACATACTCTTAACTTTCGATACCTCACGTATTTACAACACGAAACTCTAGTTGAGGCCGTCAGTTAGGCAGCTTCCAACAGCCAGGATCAGTAGCCAAGAAGATCAGAAAGGTAAAACAGAAACTTAGAATTGAGAAGGTGGAATTTACACTGGCAATGGGATGGTCATTGTTAGGAGGAGAGGTTATGCTAGAGCAGCAGCAACGCGATGCTTCTCCGGGCTACCACAAGCAAAGCCTTCAATTCTCACCTTTGGGCTCCCCCCGAAAGAAGAGCCACAGGTTGGCGACCCTCGGTTCGCAGAGGGAGAGTTCATCAGGGAAGCGGCAGAGGACTGTTTGACAAACTGAGAATCTTGGATGACCGGATTGTTAGTACGCGCAGGAGGAGAACCGGCGAAGAACGTGTCGTTGTCTGAGTCATAGTCCTGGTAAGAAACAATTTATTTTGATGAATAACAAAAGAACAAGAGAGCAACAAGTATCATATAGAGGGGGGAGTTACCTGATTCAGAAGAAGATCAAGGATCTCAGGAGCACAGTCCACTCGGTAAATAGACTTCATGCTGAAGTGAAGTAGATTGGATTCTTATTTAGAAGATTAGAACTATAAATGGGTATTTTTGAAAGTACAGCCTCGATATAATTACGATGAATAATGAGCATAAACAAGTTCTTAGAAACATTAAGAAAAGAAAAGTGATTGAAGAAAGTAAGGACATCTATAACCCAAATTATCTTTCATAATTGTCTGTATTTTAAATATGTGATGACTAATAGATTCATAAACAAGTTCAATCCGTCAGAATTTAACATGCAACAAACACAAGATGGTCAGATAAAACTCTACTTACGTAAATAAAGTGAATTAAGAAATTTGAACATTCCTAGTGATCTAGAGTACATGGGAGGGGGGAAAATCCATTAAGTCAACCCCAAACTTTTGAGAATAACATGGCTAGATACTAGGATGACTAACCTTGTAAAATTTTAAACCTTATAATGTCATTATAAGTTATGTGCATGATGGAATAATAAACAAAAACTTTAAATATTTAAACTATTAAAAGAATCTGTTTAGTATCTATGTCAACAAGTTTTCTGTTATTGACATATATTAGTGTTAATTATAAGCAAAAAAAAATTAAATCTTTGCCATTACTATTCTTATGAAAAAATACAGAACAATTATTAGCTTCAATAAGAGAGAGTATTTTAGTGTTTGTTTTTTATTTATACGTCTATATCACAACTCCATATGATTATCATGCATAATTTGATTGAATAAAAGCTACAAGTTGTGGCAATAACTACAACTTGTTGAATAATTTACAGGAACATATTGTTTTCGTAGAGGCAAAATTTGCAATTTTCTAACTCCAAAAGATAAAACAGAGAAACTCCTGCTAACTTATTTCCAATACAAACTCCAAAAAAAAGGGTGCAAAATCGTAAATTGGCATATGCTACTTTGAATAATAGGAGGTTGAGAAAATGAAGACAACATATCTCATAATGATTTGAATAAAATTAGAACTCACCCCTTCGTCTTGGAACTGACTCTAGTGAGAGTATTAATCAAACACGGAACTCTTGTAGCACGATGAGGTTGAGGACAGATGACTTCAGATCTTGGACTTGGTTGGTTATCAATTTGACAAAACCTTGATTTTCTATCTGCCATGCAATCTGGAAGGAATTGTCCAATGCCACTAACTCTCACAGGATAATTCTCCATTTTGAATGTTTCCTGTGTTGCACAATAGGTCATTATTAACCACCAAAAATCATCACAGAAGTATGCCTCAATGTAAACAAACAAAAAAAAAAAAAAATCAAGCAATGATGATTGAAGCCTAGTCTTTATTTCCGGCTTATTAGATTGTTTAGTATTCTATCAAGAATAAAAAGTGTGAAACTGTTAATCTTCCGTGGAATTTGGTTTGTACAAAGGCCTGCTACAGTACCCCTCTACTGCTCTACATGTCCAGGTTTATGCAAAAAAGGAACACTGGCAAAAACCAATGAATTCATTGACTGAAACCAAGTGTTGTCAAGGATAGTAAAATCTCAAGAATGATACACAATGTTGCCAAAAATAAAAAATAAATTTTATTAAAAGATATGTCTTGGCATAGTAGAAGACAACTAAGACAAGATATCAGAGGGTTCTAACCAATTACAAAAATTAGAAATTCATGAAAGATTGTAGAAATTAAGAAATTAATATGAAGAGTAATGAATAACAATTGGGTGATTAGGAGACTGAGATGAGGATAGTAAATACACTTGGAGGGTATTGTTTAAAAACTAGTTATATATAACAGAGCAATAACATCTTCACAAAAGAAACAATATCACCATCTATTAGCATTTATCAAAAAGATTTACTATAGCTTTAGACTCAGAAGTGAAAATGAATGGGCGCAAACTCACAGACGCCTTAACAGAATAATTATAAGGAAAGCTATCAATTAGAAAAACAGAAAATTGCATTCCTAATTTTTCCAACATTTAGCCTAATTGGTCATTTCAGACCCTTAGGGTTTGTTAGTTGGAAGGTATAAATCAAAGGATGAATAGGGACAAATACATGAATGAGAATATGGATGGGGATTAATTTTGTCTATTCATTTGGATGGACAAATTAATGAAATGATCCGTCCATTCAGTCATCTTTTCACTGTTCAACTGGAACAATAACTAAATTTAAAAATGGTAATCATATCATTATCTTGTTAACTCCTATCTCTTTCAAAATGAATCCAACTAATTAATGTAATTAATAAATGCAATTTTCCTTGCATTGATTTCCCTATTTAGCAAGGTGTTGCAGCTATGTAGCAGAAGCCAATGACGGCACCACGCTAAGCAGTGTTGGTCAAGCAAACAAGTTGGTGTTGCTGGTGGTGGACATTGGAGCTAAGGTCACTAACAACATCAGTGTTGTGAGTTGCAAAGGCTGGTGTTGCCAACAACAAATGGCATTGGTGGTTAGGTGGCAAATGTTGGTGTCATTGCAAGCAATCAATAGTGTGTTGATGTTAGTGTTTATAGCGAAAAATGTTGATGATAAAGTGGCATACAACATTGGTGTTGTTAGTGTGCGGATGACATAAGTGCATGAGCCACATGAGAAATCTTCACAAATATGTGACAGATGTTCGTAATAATATTCCACAAGGAGACAGTAAATGTGCCATCATTTTGTTTATAAAGACTAAAGAGTTAATTTACTAATTGGCTAATTATTCTCATCTACCCTCCCCTTAGTTCACTCATTCTACATTAGCCAAAAAATGAGGGAGAAATTGAAATTTTTGTTCCAACTTATCCCTCCTAATTGTTTCATCCTTCTAAGCAAACAATCAAACAAATGTACATATAAGTGTATTCGTCCACCCATCTCATCTTTGACTTATCTGTCTAAGCAAACATGTCCCTTGGGTAGTGTAATTATAAGTTGAGGTAAGAATTAATAACACATAAAAATGTTCCTTCTTTAGAGATGAGAGAAGTGTATGTAACTAAATGCGAGTTGATTAGTATCATGTTGGGTTCATATTTTAGTGCCATGGTGGTGTAGGTATGATTAGCATCATCTTGGATGATTTTTGAACGAGGTAGTTTGTTAAGAGGTTATTTTACGGTCAAGTATTAGGGTGGTTTTCTTAAATGTCCGTGGGCCTCATGGAAGGGATCAAATAAGATACAAGTTTATTTGTTTACATGTATTGAATGTTTCTTGATAACAGTAAGTTAGTGATGGACTATTCTTAATTAAGTATTAAGGCTCAAGTAATGATCCTTCTGTTTTCTACCAGGAATCAATAAGGTAGGAACTAGCCTTTGTGGAAACAACATTCATGGAAATCAGACAATTTATGATAATTTTGCATAGTTTGTCTCGACACAATGTATATGTATGAAAAATGTTGGTACAACTCCATGTACCATCTCATATAGGTCACGTAAAGAGTCTTATTATATCAGGTATCATAGTTTTTGTGCCATCATCTAACAATTATCTAAAGAGTAATTATTTTTTATTTTCATCATTTTCTATAAAAAAATTTAGTTTGTCCAAGTTCTCATAAGTCTAGGTCATCTTGCAGTTTTAATTTTAGAATATTTGCATCTAGTGTGTATATTTATACATACACACTATTGTTATGTTGTGCACCGCGCTGTGCGAGACTGCGAATCATTTTTTTTAAGCTTAGGGTTTAACCATTTAATGTTTTGGCTTTAGGGTTAAGGAGTTAGAGTATATTATTAAGTCTAAAAAAAATTTAAAAATTACATTAGGTGCTCATGGGGTGTGCAGCATAAGGTGTGCGGGTGCCCGTGTGTGATGTGCATGAGCGACTGAGTGCGTGGGATGCCGAGAAGTGATCTGGGCAATGATCACTTCCCAGCGTCCCGCACACTTAGTTGCTCATGCACGACACGCATAGGCAGATGTATAGGATATCAATCCTCTCTCTCTCTCTCAATGTGAGAGGTGTGATATAAATATCCATTAGTGGTAGTGTTTGACTATTTCGTCTCATCATATCTATCTAAGATTATTGACATAGAATGATGCTTAAAATGGAAAAAACATGATCCACTAGGACACAATGAAATAAACCAAACAAGATACTACCTATATGATATATCTTTATTTTTGTTTTTTTTTTGTTTAACGATGAACGTGGTTAAACTAAGGATCAATGAATTTAAAAGAAAAAATGTAGATAATGGTAGTTTTTGTTAGCTACCGTTTGATGATATGCAAGATTTTTGTAGAAAATCGAATTAAATGCAGAAAATTTAACTAAACAGAAAAAACTTTCAAAAAGAGATACTTTATACAAACAAAATCGGCTAGATGACTATAAGTTTCATGCTTTTCATCTACCGAAATAGAAGTTAGTTTATCTGAAAATAGAGAAAAAAAATACAGAAGAAAAGAGTTGATATTAATATGCTAGAATTTATTTCAGAAGCAAACACCAATGACTACATTATAAAAAAAACAGTCAAGGAAAAGGAAATTGTTTACAAAACCCGATAAGAAAAGACAGGAAACAAGGAATCCCAACCAATTGAACATTTGAACTCGACCAGAGTATATTACAGCTACAAAGAAAAGGTAAAATCATAGATCGAAGCATGTCCAATACAAAGTTCCCCTTTTGGGGAAAAAACAATTATCCATCTGGTAGTCAAATATTAAAATATTAACAGATCAGATGACCCAAGTTACAGATAGTTCTAATAAGTAACAATGACCGTAAGAAACCAGCAAAACAACATCACCAGTGGCTCCGAAATTTAAAATCTAATACCTATCAGAAATTCCAGGGAATAAACGAACTGAAATCGCGGAACAATCAAAATTTAAATGTAGGATCCAAGAATTTTCATCTCCAGAATATAATAAAAAACATTTACAACTAGCGCATCTCGCATTCTCACCGGGTTAAGAAAAAAAGGCCGATTTCCTCCTAGATCATAAGATCGGAGCCCAGAGCCAGCGTAACACCAGATCTAGCTCTTATTTCGCCCCAAATGTACAGATCTCGTGCCTCTCCGCTAGATCATAACAGGATCGAAGCAAACGCGCAAGTAAGACCACGACGGCGATCATCGCACTCACCGAGAAGCCAAGCGCGGAAGGAACAGGGAGAGCAACAACTGCAAAATCGCCTCCTCGAGCCCCAGCTGCTGCTCCCTTGCGGCATTTATACTCGCTCCTAAGCGAAGGTTACAGACGTCCTAATCCCTCGTCTTAAATCTAATTAATCTCGTTCGTTTCCTCTAATTTTTTCTCTTTTCCAATGACAGTTTTTACTCCTCCTCTTATTAACCAACTACACATTGGTCATGTACCCAACCTTTACCAAATCAGTGATTCGCCAGTTGCTGGGAATTTGTTAAGCAGTACGTTCTTTATTGGACGCTACACGTCTGACTATTCAATTTTAGAAGGTAAGCTCCTTATAGCGCAAAACAAGGGCCCACATTTTAACTAATAGAAGAGCGGGTCTAAATGTACAGGGTATTCGGTGATTAAATGGGATACGAATCTCGCCTCGGGCCTGCCACGTACGCGTGACCGGGATATTATGATTCCCGCCACCCGAGCGCCCGACCTGCCGTTACTTTACAAAACGGCCGTCATTCGTTTGAGCACGGCACCGATTCAAATTTGGAAGCGTACTTTCTCTAATAACCGTCCGATTATGATCCTACGGTGGAAAAACTTTATTTCCGTTAAAAGTACCGGATTCGAACAATGACGTGGAATTTCACTAATAAGGAAATACAATATGGAAATAAATCACCTACGTTTATATTTTATACGATTTTATACGGGATGAAATTCCAGTTTGCTCCCCAGACTTTATTTAATCTCTAATTTACCTCTGTGTTTTAAAGAATAACTGTCTAGCTTCAGAGTTCTCAAATTACCGTTTCCCTGAACTCGGCAAGCGTCCATGCAATCTCCCAATGATCCATAATTCGATTGTTAAAAGGATTGATATGCTAAGGTAAAATATTTTGATAATTTACTTATTTATATTTTATCATAGGATCGATAATATTAGACCGTTTGAGATCAATAATATCATCTTTTACTCTAATCAAACACTAAACTATAGAGCACAAATAATTATTTTTTAAAAATCTATATAGCAAATTGAAACCCAACAAATTTTAGGGGCATATTAAAATTTGCAATAACTTATAGCTGAATTAGATGTTGACTAAACTTAGTGTTTATAATTTGGACATTTTTTTATTTACCCCTAAGTTTTTCAATTTTCCTTTAAAACTGTGGATTCTTTCAGAATAAAAACTCAAAAAGCATTGATATTATTATTTTCGTTAAAATAACACTCGAATTTTTTTAGAAAAGAAAACATTTCATTCCTTAATTATAAAAATATTCTTATTCTAGATGTATTATAGTTGTTTGAATTAAAATTATTATAGTATGTAGTAGTTTTATTTAAAACTATTATAATGTGTAAATATTTTAATATAATAATATTCTATGGGCCATAATTTGATAATTATGATTAATTATAATCAATTTTATTTTATATTATGGCAGTTTTAGTTAAAATTATTGGAAGAAGAATATTTTCATATAAAAAATAGGATGAAATGCTATCTAAATATTTTTAAAATTAAATTACCCCTTTTAAAAATAATAGATTTATTTTTGCCGAATCTTTAATGGAAAGAAAAATATTTGAGTAAAATTAAAATAATGAGATTAATAATTATACATGCAATTAAATCAATTTTTTTTTTTAAAAAAAAGGAGTATATTAAACTTAAGACACATTTGTTCGAATGTATGTTTATACTAGGAGAAATTAATTGGCATGAGTAAACAAGATTGAGATTTTGGATTTTTTTTTTTTTTTTTAAGTTAATACACAAATCAAACACATGGTTTTCTAAATTTTTTCCCATTTAATTATTTTTAAAATCTATCACCTATATGACTACTATTAATATATTGTTTGGTAGTACTATGCTTAGCTAAACTAATGGTAGCAATATTTTTTTTTGAAAAAAATGCCAAATTAATTAACTAAATTGATTAAGCATATACAATTTTCATTAATTCAATCATTGATGTAAACTTAAAAAGCTTCCTCGTGATATGTTGGACATGAAAAGTGATCTTACGACAAATTCCTTAGGCAAAAAGCAAAACTTGTTGGCACTATCGATTTCTTTTCTTAAATTATTGTTCGAAGCATTTGATCTTTCATTTTCATTTGTCTAATAAACGAGCAATATAGAAGAGATGATTTATGCATCTACCCCAATCTCTCTCGTCTCCAATTCATCCTTTCGATTTGTCGGCACGAGATTGCGATGCAATACGAATGCAAAATAGCAAGTGCGTGTTGAATCATAAGCTATGAGGAAGAGATCGATTCATGGTAAAGGAGTAGGATTGATAGATGGTTGGTTAGGTGTGTGATTACGAATAGTTCCTAACTTGTTGGTCTCCATCAACTTCGATAGTAGCATCCATTCCTTTTTGTTTAGAGAAGAAGTAGTTCCCACTTTTCTAGGTTCTCAACCATTATTTACCAATTCTATGCATATCAAACCTCAATACCTCGTGCATTGTTTGACTCCATAGATGATTAGAAAAGGATGGCCAAATGCAATCGAAAAGTTCTAAATAATGAACATATAAATTGTAACAACATATAAAAAAATATTTCTAATAATTTATCGTAAAACTTCACTAGTAGAATGTTATTAATAGATTGTCACTTATTACTCATTATCAATTACGAAATAATATATGGTAATCAACTTCAAATATAAAATTGACATGGTAAAATACCGTTTTAGACTTCATATGTTAAAAAACACGAATTTCACTTCTATTTAAGTAGGGGTGTAAATGAACCAAGTTGCTCATAAGTTATTCGAAACTGATTCGATAAAAGCTCGTTTGAGTTCATTTAATGAGACTAGTTAAAATATACAAACCAAGCTCAAGTTTCACAATATTCGGCTCATTAGCTCGTGAACATGTTCGTTAAGCTCATGAATCAACTTTTAAATAAAAAAAAATAGCTAGTTTTGATATTGAATTTATAAATTTTAAACTCTACTTATGAAACATATAGACAAATATATTAAATTTATTTATTAGAATAAAATTATAAAATTTAATAAGAATATTATAATTTTCTCTAAATATATATAATTTAGTTTTCAATGAATATTTAAATTTATAATTTATATTTATTAAGCTCGTTTAGGTTCGATAAAAGCTCGAATAAGCTCGTGAGCCATGAATATATTTGTTAAATAAAGCTCGAGCTCGGCTCGATTATAAACGAGTCAAACTCAAACATTCATGAGTTCGACTCGGCTCAACTCGATTACACCCCTATATTTAAGTGACATTTTACTTTATAATATTTATTTGATAAAATAATAAGTCACGAAATAAATTTATAATTTCTAAGTACTGAAGTAATAAGTTGAACCGGCTAAAACACTTTTTCCTTTACTGTTTAATATATTTCCACTCAATAAAAATGAAACAATCGATCCCCATTTTGCTAAAATCCTACGTCGTCGATTTTTCGTCTTTGACGTTTCACCACCACCGTAAAATGATGCATCAACACATTTATTTGAGAGCCCGTGGTCTGAGGTTTTCTTTTGGTTTCAATTCGGTGTTTAAACTCAATCATGTCGTCTCCTTTGTGCAGACTTGTCGACAAAAATCTTCATTCCTGCTCTAACTCACCTTTTTCTCGCCTCGGAAGCGAGCTTGAGTCTGGCATTTCGCCCTAGTGGGTCATTGTCTTCTTCGTAACGTCGCTCCACCTCCACTTGCCACGGTTGCGTAAGGTTGCTCACAAAACCATCGTGCCATGGTCTAGGAACCGCTTCCACTTGTTTGGCAAGGCAGTGGTTGGGGGGAGGGGAGTGTGCAACCTTTTGAGTGCCCAAGGAGTTCCTTGGTAGGGTTGGTTTGGGAGAACAAACTTGTGCAAGGGTTTCTCGTGGAGGATTGGCTAAGATTGATGAGAGCTCAAGGGAAGATCTGACATCTATAACAAAATGCAATCCTTTCCAATGCCATAGTGTAGTTGTATGCAGATGGAATGGTAAGTTCTGTAAATGTTGAGAAGGTCAATGTTCTTGCTTGAGTTCGTTGTTGGGTGAGTCAGCGAAGAGCAACTGCCTTGGAGAAGGTCATAGGTTACACGGTGGTAAGAAAAGCTCTTAGGATCCCTGCAACACTCAGCAAGAGGTAAGAATGAGTGTCGAGGTTAACTTGGAAGCCCCACCTTGTCATTGACAATAATGGAAAATAACCTCGAATTGATTTCAATCAATTGAGATTTATTATATTTGGCATCACAATCAAGATCGACATGAATCAAATAGTAAAAATAATACTTCTAAATCTATTATATTTATTACTATGCTTATAAATTATATGACATATTTAATATTTCCATTATTGTTTGGACAACTTATGTAAATAAGCTTATTGCCTTTAGTAAATACAAATCAAAAGAATTATTCTCTATTCTATTTCTTTTCTTCATCTATTAGTTTCAACATGGTATCAGAGTCATCTTCTCTTCCTCCTAATTTTCCTCTTCCGAATTTTTGTTAAAGCAGCTAAAGGAGTTTCTACATCTAAGTTTGATATCATCGTCGACAACGACAACTTTAGCAATAGCAGTAGCTCAGTAGCAGTAGCTTTTCTTCTCCTTTCATCAACATCTCTTTTCCGTTGATGGCAACAACTTCGACAACGTCAATCGTAGCAAGGAAAAATTATTATTTGTTCATTTTATTTTTTTCTTCATTTTTCTTTTTTCTTTTTTCTTTTTTCTTTCCCTCTTTTTTTTCTTTTCTTTTTTGTTCTGTTAGACCAGGAAAAAAAAGGAAAAAAAGTAGAGTAGAAAAAAAAACAAAAGCAAAGCAGAAAAAAACTGAAGAAAAAAATAGCAAAAAAGCATAGCAAGAGAAAAAATAGAGAAAAAAAATATCTTCTTTCAGTTCTACTGAGATCCCTGCGCCATCACAAAATACATTTTTCCTTTTTCACATGATTTCTTCTTTTTCCGTTAAGCTTGACGATGATACCTATTTACTTTGAAAATTATAATTTTTTTCTTTACTTTGTGTTCATGATTTACTTGATCATGTTGATGGTACTTCATCCCCGCCTTAAAAAGATGATCCATCCTATGTTATTTGGTTTAAGAAGGATCAATTAGTATTGTCTTGGTTAATCTCATCAATTCTTGAGCATATACTTCCCATGCTTGTTGGCCTCAACACCCTTCGTCAGGTTTGGGAAGCTCGTGACCATTCTTTTGCATCCCACTCTCAAGCATGGGTTCTCCAACTTCGTCTACAATTACAGTTTGTGCAACGAAGAGATATCTCTATCATTGACTATATACAATCAGCCAAGACCATTGCCAACAACCTAGCTGCAATTGGACATTTGGTCTCTAATCTAGAACTATTAATGCATGTTCTTGCAGGTTTGGGTCCTCAATATGATAGCTTTGTTCTTAGTGTGATGACTCGTATGGATCAATTATCACTCGAAACTCTTCATGGTATGCTATCCTCTCATGAAAGGCTTCTACAAATACAATCTCAAAGAATATCAGATTCTCTATCTTTATCAGCACACATAATTAGTAAAGCTCCACAATCTAATCAACATAATCAATCTCCTCCCCAACATGGTTATCAAAATCAGATTGGAGGTTTCAGAGGCCGAGGTTGAGATTGAGGTCAAGGACACTGTTCAACTATGGTCATTATGCTCAAAATTATTACAAAAGATATAATTCAAATTTGCAAGGAAGACCTGTATCATCAAATTGACCCCCTTCCTCATCTTGGCAATCTAGTACTCAATTATCTCATTCTGTCCATTCTCACTCTCCATCCCTCCTAATCAACGTCATCGATTCCTGAAACCCTAAGATGACATCCAGATTCTAGAGCGACTCATCATGTTACATCGGAGTATGATATTCTTATAAAAGCTTTGCCTTATCATGGACCTAACATGGTACAAATAGGCATTGACTCAGGTATGCAAATTACTCATATTGGAACATCCTTTCATTTATGGGGTCATACTTTTCACATGTGCAACATGTTGTCGTTGGGCCGGCTAGAAGGGTTGGTAAATAACCTGTCAATTAAAAACAAACAACCCTTCCTCGAACGATTAAGCTAACACTTGTAAAATGAATTAAGCGGATAAATAAAAGCATAAAAGAAAAGACGAGGCACCAGATGTTTACTTGGTTACAACCGATGTGGTTGTTAATCCAAGGAAGATTAAGCTCAAAAACTTCTTCAGGCGGAGAAGCCTCTTACAGCGTTTAGGCACAGAAAACAGAAGCTTAACTACAACTAAAGCATACAAGTGCTTGGAAATAGAATGATCGTGATAGTTGAAAAGCTTCTGGACCAAGGCTATATTTATAGCCTTGGTCGGGGCGCCTGGATGGGTTCCGGGCGCCCTGGGGGGATAAAATTTATCCCCCAACGGTTGGATCGAGTCAAAGCTCGATCTTGTGAAAAAGTCCCTTCCGGGCGCCCCGGATGGTTCCGGGCGCCCCGGACAGCTCCGGGCGCCCCGGAGCCAAAAGTCAACCCAGTTGACTTTTGGTCCGTGCTCTCTTCTCTGGTTCAGCTCGCCTCTGGTCCGGGTCTTTCTGCTCCGGCTCCGCTTGCTTGGGTGATCTCTGACATCCGGAATAGGGCTCACCCGAACCCATCTTCCGGTCTTCTCGAGCGTGCTTCCCTCCGGCTTCTCGTCCCTCAGAATTGCCGCGTGTCCCTTCTCGTCCACCAGCGTACTCATCCGCAGACTTCGTCCCTCGGTCGCACCCCGTGCCGACCTTCGCGCTAGCTGCGTCTCTTGCTCCCCGAGCAATCTTCCGCTCCGGCTTTCGTACCTCGGAACCACCGCGCGCACTTCCTTCTCGTCCGCCGGTGTACTCTTCCGCAGCACCTCGTCCCTCGGACGCACAACGTGTCATCCTTCTCGCTAGCTGCGTCTTCCGCTCGAGTACCTGTGCTCCTAAGCTCCTGCACACTTAAACACAAGGTTAGAAACAACGCAGGACCTAACTTAACTTGTTGATCACACCAAAACAACCATGGGGTTCCAACAATCTCCCCCTTTTTGGTGTGATCAACCCAAGTTAAGCTAGGGTCAACAATAGATATGAAATTAAATAATTTATTGCAATAACATGCAACATGATAGAAAAAATTAAATTTCAAACATTCCAAATTTTAATTTTCAATTTTTTCTACCTCCCCCTAGACTTATACTTTCGCTTCTCCCCCTTTGATCACAATAAAAATGGGGTACAAACGAAATCTAAGGGTTGACATTAAAAAATTTTGAAACTATATTTCAATAATTTTCAGGGAAATATTTCTAAGTCAAGACAAATTTCTAAGTCATTCGACATCAAGATTAAGAAGTTTCTAAACAGAAAGCTTTATGCAAGAAAATTTCAGAGAATAACATAAAGAGAAATTTTCTATGCATTTATTTATTTATATATTTTATGCTTTAATCAGAAGGTTTAAATTTCCATTTTAATTTATCAGAAATTCTTAAGTCACACTTTTTCAGATTTAAGGCAAAAAATATTAAACATGCAACAATTTGTATCATGTTAATTTCTATTATTTTTTGAATTTCAAGTTCACAAAAATATTTCGATAGCATAGATTCTAACTTGATAAAATTTTTCGACGCTATAAAAAATTCTTTCGACAATGTGCAAAATTCGTTTGAAAGAATATTTTGTAATTTGCAAGAATTTTTTAATAAAAATTCTAATTTGCAGGAATTTATTAATAATAGATTTCTTAATCCGAAACACTTTTTCGATAACTCATTTTTTGAATTGCAAAACTCTTTCGAGAAAGTAATTTGTAATTCGAAAAAATATTCGAAGAAAGTTTTTGACATCATTTCTAATTTGCATAATTCTTTCGAAAAAATATTTTGCAATTTACAAAAGTTTTTCGACAAAATTTCTAACTTGCAAAATTCTTTAAATAATATTTTTGATTTGCAAGATAGGTTTGACAATTGATTTTCTAATTCGAAAAATTCTTTCGATGATTCAATTTCTGATTCGAAAGACTCCTTAGGCAATTTTTCGATTGAATCATTTAATTGATCAGAGGTTCGAGTCCATACCTTACTTACCTTGTTGGTCATTGGTTCTCCCCCTGTCGAATTAATTTCTTCCGAAGATTCTCCCCCTTCATCGATCTCGGGATGTACTTCGGTTGTTGAAGCTGTCTCGGTAATTTCTTCCATCTCGGATTCTGATGACGGCTCGATGTCTATTGAGGGGACGGCTTCAATCGGTTCTTCGTAGAGTTTTAAGAACTTTTCCCAAAGTTCTTTTGAGTTGTTGTATTCGCCGATTCTTTTGAGATCTTCATTTGGTATCACGGTTAGGAGATGAAATTCTGCCCGTCCGTTTGCCATCGATTCGTTACGTTGCTTTTTGTTCCAGAGACGTAGATCGAGTCTTTCTCCGTTCGTGTTCTTCGGTTCTTCATAACCATATTTTAAAATTAAGGAAATACCAAGGTCTGAGTTAAGGTATACCTCCATTTGTTTCTTCCATGAAGAAAACTCCCCCTCGAATGCTGGTGGATATTCGCTAGCTCCGGCCATCGTTTTGTTGCTTCAGACAGCGGTTAGTCCTTCTGAGGCGTACTCGGCTCTGATACCACTTGTTGGACCGTTGGGCCGGCTAGAAGGGTTGGTAAATAACCTGTCAATTAAAAACAAACAACCCTTCCTCGAACGATTAAGCTAACACTTGTAAAATGAATTAAGCGGATAAATAAAAGCATAAAAGAAAAGACGAGGCACCAGATGTTTACTTGGTTACAACCGATGTGGTTGTTAATCCAAGGAAGATTAAGCTCAAAAACTCCTTCAGGCGGAGAAGCTTCTTACAGCGTTTAGGCACAGAAAACAGAAGCTTAACTACAACTAAAGCATACAAGTGCTTGGAAATAGAATGATCGTGATAGTTGAAAAGCTTCTGGACCAAGGCTATATTTATAGCCTTGGTTGGGGCGCCTGGATGGGTTCCGGGCGCCCTGGGGGGATAAAATTTATCCCCCAACGGTTGGATCGAGTCAAAGCTCGATCCTGTGAAAAAGTCCCTTCCGGGCGCCCCGGATGGTTCCGGGCGCCCCAGACAGCTCCGGGCGCCCCGGAGCCAAAAGTCAACCCAGTTGACTTTTGGTCCGTGCTCTCTTCTTTGGTTCAGCTCACCTCTGGTCCGGGTCTTTCTGCTCCGGCTCCGCTTGCTTGGGTGATCTCTGACATCCGGAATAGGGCTCACCCGAACCCATCTTCCGGTCTTCTCGAGCGTGCTTCCCTCAGGCTTCTCGTCCCTCGGAATTACCGCGTGTCCCTTCTCGTCCACCAGCGTACTCATCCGCAGACTTCGTCCCTCGGTCGCACCCCGTGCCGACCTTCGCGCTAGCTGCGTCTCTTGCTCCCCGAGCAATCTTCCGCTCCGGCTTTCGTACCTCGGAACCACCGCGCGCACTTCCTTCTCGTCCGCCGGTGTACTCTTCCGCAGCACCTCGTCCCTCGGACGCACAACGTGTCATCCTTCTCGCTAGCTGCGTCTTCCGCTCGAGTACCTGTGCTCCTAAGCTCCTGCACACTTAGACACAAGGTTAGAAACAACGCAGGACCTAACTTAACTTGTTGATCACACCAAAACAACCATGGGGTTCCAACACAACACTCTTCCTGTTCCTTCTATCACTAAAAATTTACTTTCCGTATGTCATTTTGCTCTTGATAATAATGTATTTTTTGGATTTCATCCTCATCATTGTCTTGTGAAGGATCCCGCGACAGGAACTATTTTACTCCAAGGGGATACTAAAAATGGTCTTTATCATCGTCAACCCACCTCTCTCAAAACCTTTGTTGGAGAGCGCACGGACAAATTCTCTTGGCATGCACGTCTTGGTTTTCCGTCTTTACATCTTGTTCAGGACATTATTAATCATTTTGGTTTACCAACTTCTTTAGCGTTATCATCTCATTTATGTGAAGCTTCTATGAAAGTAAAATATCATAAACTACCTTTTATATCCTCTATTCACAACTCTAGATTTCCTTTGAAAATTATTCACTCTTATATATAGGGTCTTACTCCTATTCTTTCTAATCAAGGTTTTCTTTACTATGTTATTTTTATTGATAACTTTAGCAAGTTCACTTGGATTTTTCCTATAAAAAGAAAATATGATCTCTTTGATATTTTTTGTCATTTTCAAAAGCATGTTGAGCGTTATTTTGATCATAAAATACTCTCTCTTTATTCGGATTGGGGTGGAGAGTATCAAGAGTTTCATCATCATCTTACTTCCTCTAGCATCCTCCATCAAGTATCTTGTCCCCACATTCCTGAACAAAATGGATCTGTCAAGAGAAAACATCGTCATGTGGTTGAAACTGCCTTAGTTCTTCTTAATCATGCCTCAATTCCACTTAAATTTTGGGATGATACCGTCCAAATTATAGTCTACCTTATCAATCGTTTGCCCACTTCACTACTTCAAAATAAGTGTTCATTGGAAATATTTTATAATTGTCTTCCAGCTTACTCTTTCTTCCATATATTTGGTTGTACATGTTATCCTTGGCTACAACCTTAATCTAAACACAAGTTCAACCCTTGCTCTCTATAATGTGTTTTCCTTAGTTATAGTAATTTACATCATGGGTACTGTTGCCTTTATATTTCGATCGAAGGAATAAATATTTTTTGATATGTTATTTTTTATTAATATATTTTTTCATTTGTAGTTGCTACCTTGGATCCTCTTTCAAATAATTATGACACCTATCTAATATCACCGAGTAATATACTAGAATCCCCACATATTGATTCATCGGGACATATTGAAACTATAAGGGGGGATGATATCTTGGATCCTGCTCCATCTCCACATATTCCTGTAGACTCAGTGGCCAGTGGTGATCCACTCTCTAATTCTGATTCTCATCTGTCTGACCACTCATCTCCAAGTAGCTCTAATGATGATACTCATCGACGAATGCTTCCTCTAAGTGATATTTATGCACGATGTCAACCAGTTTCCACTTGTTATCCTCTTTCATATGCTCTTATTACTTCTTCAAATTTATTTGAATCTTCTAGCTTTAGACAGACAGTCAAAGATCCAAATTGGCGTGCTGCAATGACTATAGAATTTGATGTTTTTCTTTGCAATGCAAACTGAAGCTTAGTTCCTTGTACTCCATCTATAAATTGTTGGCTCTAAATGGTATCGAATTAAGTATCGTGCAGATAGATCTATTGAACATTACAAAGCTCACCTTATTTCTAAAGACTTTAATCAACAACCAGGTATTGACTTCAATAAACGTTCAGTCCAGTTGTCAAAATTACAACTATCAGATTGCTACTATTAATAGATGTTAGCCCCAATTGGCTGATATGACAATTAAATGTTTCCAATACTTTCCTGTTGGAATGTATACTAAAAGCCTAACTTTTTGTAATTATTTACTTAGAAATAAGAATCACATTGGTCAAATGTCTACATGATTAGTGTAGTTGTTCGATTAATTTATATTGTAGATAACATGGTGTGTGGTGTCATGTAACGACCCGCCTTCTACTGACTAGGCTGTGAGGCCAATCGTTACATTAATCTGTGCTAACTATTCCATGACCATCATTATTCTAAGTGCGGAAGCTGTACTAATTGAAATTTTACTAAACTATCATCATTTCTTGGTTCTACATGTGCTAAGGGGTGTAATCTAAACTATTCATGACATATATTACATCCCCCAATGGTCAAGGAACTTAACTAAGAGTTTCTTGCTGATGTCAGACCTCCCAATCGATCCACGGATCGATTGGAATTGCCGGATCGATCCATTGATCGATCCAGGTGGCTACTGTATGCGGGACTTGGGTCGGATCGATCCAGTGATCGATCCAGCACGCTACTGTGCTCGGGACAATATTCTGGATCGATCGGCTGATCGATCCAGACTGACCAATCGATCCAGTGATCGATCCCAGAGCCTACTGTTCGCGACAGAATTTGCTGGATCGATCGGCTGATCGATCCAAAGGCCTACTGTTCGCGGTACGAACTTCTCAATCGATTGGCTGATCGATTGAGAAGCCTCCAATCGATCATCCGATCGATTTGGGTTTCTGATTTCGTACCAAAAGTCTGATTTCAGCACTGTTTTGTGCCTCAATCACACCTACAAGTTCTAAGATGACTGGAAAACATTCTAACATCACATAACTAAGGTTCTAAGCATGATAGAGTGCATAATTTACTAGTTCATGGCAATTAAACATACTAAAGTGCGAAACATGGTAAAATGCTCAAAAGTTCCAATGATTTAAACTAAACTTGCTAGATCCCTAAGATCTTTATTCCAAGTTCCATCCACACACATCTTCATCGCATTGTGCCATTGTCCTCCGGCCTCCACTAGTCCATTTTTCCTTTACCTTTATCTGCAGTATAAGGAAAAAGTATCTGTAAGCTTTCGCTTAGTAAGAAACCATCTACCTCACAAAAATATGCATTCGATGCAATATGCCTTTAAAACATGCTATTTGAAATATGTACTATTTAGACTAAACATGGCATACTGAAATCACTGAACATGAACACTAAAGCATGGCATACAAAGCTAATCATAAACTATCATATGTATCAATAAGAAAGAACTGAGCTGAAACATGAACAGAGCTAGACTGAAGCTGAATTCAAACTCAACTAATATAACTGATCTTTGTGAGTTTTGAAAAGCTAATAACATAATAGATTAAAATAATAATCATGCTGCTGTTTGGGCCCGGCGACTGTACTTGCTGTGCGCGCATCCCTAACTAAACCCGGGGTTGCAAATTCTGAATCTAGTAGGGTTTGCTAGGTTAGCTGAACCTAGGGACGACTATGGGAGTCCAACCCAATGGATATCTAATCCAGTACAGTGCCACTGAGAAGGTAAAATACTGAACATAAGCTAATAACTATTGTCTTGCTTCTACTAGGTTGTCTAAACCCAGAACTAGGTTATCTGAACCTAGAGGCGACTATGGGAACCCACCCATTGGACATCTGGTCCTGTAAAAACTGGAGCAAGACTAAATAGGCTATGTAAATGCTTCTAGTGCATTTATCCAAGCTAATAAAATGCCTAATTTGCATTTGACTGCGCTAAACATTCTATCGAGCACTTGGTGTACGCTAGTGCACACCTTATGTGCTGAAATTTGCATATGACTAAACTAATGCATAAAATCACACGAATAGCTACTTATACTGCAGGTGAGGGGTTTCTTACCTCCTGTTCATAATTTCTTACGATTCTAATCGCTAGGTTTCACGGAGGAGAGATCTCTTCGACGATCTTCTCGCGTCTATGCGTTCCTCTCGCGGAGGGGAGCGTCCTCGTGCCCTTGGTGTTGCCGGGAGGTGCTCCTAGAACCCGTGGCTTGGTGCGCCGAGAGAGGGAGGGGAAGGAGGAGTGGGCGGCGGTGAGGGTTGAGGAGAAGAGAATCACGATTAAAATAAAACCCTCACTTAATAATTTCTTATTTATATTAAGTGGTAATTTCGGCCCAACCTGAATATAAATTTAATCGTTTCCCTTTCCTTACAGCACGACCCTGCTGGGTTCACCTGGTTACTAAGGTTCACCATAAGTCATAGAACCCAATAGGTCTCGGGTTCAATTCCCGCGTAGGCCGTTTTCGTTTTCTATTTGTTTTTGCTACTTCCGCTACTCTAAAAATTCTGTAAAAATATACTAAAATTCCAGAAAAATCATAGAATATTTCTAAAATAGTTTTGAGAATTTTCGGGTGCTACAATCCCCCATTCCTTATAAAAAGTTCATCCTCGAACTTAGAATAACTCTGGGTACTTCTGTCTCATGCTGGCTTCTGTCTCCCATGTTGCCTCTTCTGCGGTGTGACTTTGCCAAATGACTTTTACTAATGGTACCTCCTTGTTCCGCAATTTCTTAACTGCTCGGTCTATTATCTGAATAGGCCGACTATCATAGCTGAGGTCTTCGCGGACTGGTACCGACTGGGGCTCAATCACTTGGGTGGCATCTGGGATATGCTTCTTCAGCATAGAGACATGAAATACATTATGGATGGCTGACATATCCTGTGGTAGCTCTAGCTCATATGCTACCTTGCCAACTCTTCTAGTGATAAGGTATGGTCCCACATATCTGGGACTTAGTTTGCCCTTCTTCCCAAAATGCATTACTCCCTTCATGGGAGCTACTCTGAGGAATACTGAATCCCCAACTGAGAACTCTAAAGGTCTGCGCCGTGTATCAGCATAGCTTTTTTGGCGGCTCTGAGCTGTCTCTATCCTCTGGCAGATCTGCTGTATAGCTGCTGTGGTATCTGCCACTAGATCTGTCTGAAGTTCTAGTTCTTTCTGTTCACCACTCTCATACCAACAGATTGGAGATCTACACCTCCGCCCATAGAGAGCCTCGTAAGGTGCCATGCCGATGGTGGCCTGATAGCTGTTGTTATATGCAAATTCTGCTAAGCTCAGATATTTGCACCAACTTCCCCTGAAGTCTAGGGCACATGCTCGGAGCATATCTTTGAGTACCTGATTTACTAGCTCCGTCTGACCATCTGTCTGAGGATGGAAAGCTGTGCTGAACTTTAACCTCGTGCCCAAAGCTGACTGTACACACTCCCAGAAGTGTGATGTGAACCTACTGTCTCTGTCTGATATAATGGTTCGTGGGACTCCATGTAGTCTAACGATCTCCTTGAGATACAACTGTGCTAGCTGTTCCATGGAGTAGGATATCCTGATAGCTAAGAAGTGGGCTGATTTAGTCAACCTGTCAACTATTACCCAGATGGTATCAAAACCATTCATGGTTCTGGGTAGTCCCACTATGAAATCCATAGAAATGTCTTCCCACTTCCATTCTGGAATCTGAATAGGCTGCAAAACTCCTCCTGGTCTCTGATGTTCTGCCTTAACCCTCTGACAGGTTAGGCAGGTGCTGACATATCGAGCGATGTCTCTCTTCATCCCAGGCCACCAAAAACGCTTCTTCAAGTCCTGGTACATTTTAGTGGAGCCTGGATGCATCGCATAGGGAGTCTTGTGAGCCTCATCTAAAATCTTCCTTCTGAGTTCGTCCTGATCTGGAACGCATAATCTGTCACCAAAGTACAATACCCATTCTGCTACTCCTTGCTTGATTTTCTGAATTTCAGGATCCTGTTCCTGAGCTGTCTGAAGATCACCAAGCAAGGTAGACTCTAACGTCATAGTAGAGGCTGTCCAACTATGAGTTCAAGACCGAAGTCTGTGATCTCCTTCTGTAGGGGCGGTGACATGGCTGCCAAAGATAATAGAGCAGCACTGGACTTTCTGCTAAGTGCATCTGCTACCCTATTCGCCTTTCCTGGGTGGTAGAGGATGTCTATATCGTAGTCCTTGACCAGTTCTAGCCATCTGCGCTGTCTCATATTCAGATCCTTCTGAGTGAAGAAGTACTTCAGACTCTGATGATCTGTATACACTCTGCACTGAGCTCCATACAAGTAATGTCTCCAAATTTTGAGGGCGAACACCACTGCTGCAAGCTCAAGGTCATGAGTGGGGTAATTCCTCTCATAATCCTTGAGTTGTCTGGAGGCGTAGGTGATTACCTTGCCATCTTGCATCAGCACTGCTCCTAGTCCCAACTTAGAGGCATCACTATATATATCAAAGCTATCTGCGTTCTCTGGTAGAGTCAGAATAGGTGCACTGGTCAATCTCCTCTTTAGCTCGCTAAAGCTGTTCTCACAGTCCTCTGTCCACTGAAATTTTCTGTTCTTTCTAGTAAGAGCTGTCAGTGGGGAGACTATCTTGGAGAAGTCCTCTACGAACTTTCTATAATAACCTGCTAATCCCAGAAAACTCCTGATCTCACTGGCATTCTTGGGTCTTTTCCAGTTACTCACAGCTTCTATTTTACTGGGGTCTACCATGATACCATCCCTTGAGATGATGTGACCCAGGAAGGACACCTGATCTAACCAAAATTCACATTTCGTGAACTTGGCGTATAACTGGTTCTGCTGGAGGGTCTATAGTACTATTCTTAGGTGCTCTGCGTGTTCTTCCTGAGTTCTTGAATAGATAAGAATGTCATCGATGAACACGATAACAAACTTATCTAAGTATTCTCTGAATACCCTGTTCATGAGGTCCATGAAAGTAGCTGGGGCATTTGTCACGCCAAAGGGCATGACTACGAACTCGTAATGTCCGTATCTGGTTCTGAATGCTGTCTTGGGTATATCCCCTTCCTTGACTTTCACCTGATGATAACATGATCTGAGGTCTATCTTAGAGAACACTGCTGCTCCCTTTAACTGATCGAACAAGTCATCTATTCTGGGAAGAGGATACCTATTCTTAATCGTGACTTGGTTTAGTGCCCGGTAATCTATACACAGGCGCATGCTCCCGTCCTTCTTCTTCATGAACAATACAGGCGCTCCCCATGGTGAGTGACTAGGGCGTATGAAGCCCTTGTCAAGCAGCTCCTGTAGTTGCTCATGAAGTTCCTTCAGTTCTGCTGGAGCCATGCGGTAAGGTGATTTGGAGATAGGATTTGTACCGGGAATGAGTTCTATCTCAAATTCGATCTCCCTGTCTGGTGCTAGGCCTGGTAACTCTTCAGGGAAGACTGATGGGTAGTCACATATGACTCGGACCTCTGCTAGCTGTCGGTCCTTGTCCTGACCAGTACTGACTGCATGTGCTAAAAATCCCATACATCCTGAATCCATTAATCTCTGTGCCTTCATAGCTGAGAGAAACTTTTTGGCCTTTCTCTTGGGTTCTCCGATGAACTCGAACTGTACTTCTACTTCAGGTTAGAATACGACTTTCTGTTTACGGCACTCGATGGAAGCTCCGTATCTGATCAAGAAGTCCATTCCAAAGATGACATCGTAGTCAGTCATATTTAGCACTATCAGATCACAAAAGAGCTCTCTGTCTGCTATAATGACTGGTACTGCTCTAAGCCAGTGCGTGGATGCCATAATTCCTCCTGAAGGTAAGGTCGTCAGAAACTGACTGCTGAGTACCTCTGGAGGTCTTGCTAACTTCTCAGCAAATGCCCTGGATATATATGAATGGGTTGCCCCAGTATCGAATAAGACAGTTGTACTTTGCTATAAAATACTAATCTGACCTGTAACAACTGTCGAGGCATTCGCTACGTCTTCTCTGGTTAAGGAGTAGATTCTCGCATTCGTCATAGCTGGAGGGGCTTCTAGTTTGCCCTGGCTGATGTGTGGACCATCTAGAGCGGCCTGCATCTGATGTAACTGAGCTGGCTGATCTTCATACTGAATCGGCTGTGGTGGAGGAAGACTAGTCTTGTTCGGGCACTGCTTAGCCATATGCCCTTCCTGTCCACACTCAAAGCATCCTCGTGTGCCTTTACGACAAACTCCAGGGTGGAATTTCCCACAAGTAGCACACTTTGGATAACTGGGCTGTTTCCTAGCTGGCCCTCCTTTTGGGTAACTCCCTGGTTTGCGCTTATTGCTGGAGTTCCCTTTCCAGTTGGAGTTGTGGCCCTGTTGTTTCTGAGTACCTGAGCCTCCTTGACCTTTAGATTCTGTGAGAACTTGCTTCTGCTGCTTGATATTGTTCTGGTAGTGCTCGGTGGTCAGAGCACTGCTGACTAGTTCTTCGGTGGTTTGCGGCCTGTGAACGCCGCCAGCCATGTTCATTGCTATTTCCGGCCTCAGCATCTTGAGCATCAACCGGACTCTTTCTTCTCTGTGCTGACTAGTTCAGGGCATAGACGAGCCAATCTATTGAATTTCTTCACGGCTTCCTCAACTGATAGGTTGCCCTGACGAAACTCGGTGAACTCGTCGTAGTGGCAGTTTGTGACCCGCATGTGAAAGAATTCCTCAAAGAACTCCTTCTCGAAGTCTGCCCATGTCATCTGGTTTACTGGGCGCTTCGCTCTAATTTTCTCCCACCACATGCGTGCATCTCCTGTCAGACAGAAGGAGGCGCACTTCACCTTCTCATGTTCTGGCCAGTCCAGAAGCTCCATCATACTCTCCAGTGTTTTGAACCAGGCTTGGGCATCCCATGGTTCACTAGTGCCTGAGAAGTTCTCGGGCTTGACTCTCTACCACTGGATCAGATAAGCTTCTCTCTTTGCCTCTACTGCTGCTGGGGCTACTAGTGCTGTAGACTGGACTGGTGGAACCTCTAAGACTACTGGCGTTGCTACGTTTGGTTCCGGGGTGACTGTGGGAGTATTCTGCTGATTAGCCTTTAAGGTGGCTATCTCCTGTTGTTGCTGCTGTAACTGAGCCACTAATGCTGTCAGGTCTGGGGGAGGCACTGAACTGCCTGCCTCATGCTGGGGCTTAGTAGCTGGTGCCCTTCTAGTTGGGCATCCTCGTGCCATTTCTAAAGACATAGAGGACATACAAAACTAAGGTAATCATGTTTATATATCTACTATCATTATCATGTTAGGTGTTATCATCAATCAACATGCTACAGTATCTATAAACATGAAAGAAAGAACATAATAAAGTGAGAGACGTTTCTTACTTGGAAGCTGCAAGTTCAATGCTGATGTGTGTGTAGGAAGTATGTAAACTGCTCTGATACCACTCTGTAACGACCCGCCTTCTACTGACTAGGCTGTGAGGCCAATCGTTACATTAATCTGTGCTAACTATTCCATGACCATCATTATTCTAAGTGCGGAAGCTGTACTAATTGAAATTTTACTAAACTATCATCATTTCTTGGTTCTACATGTGCTAAGGGGTGTAATCTAAACTATTCATGATATATATTACATCCCCCAATGGTCAAGGAACTTAACTAAGAGTTTCTTGCTGATGTCAGGCCTCCCAATCGATCCACGGATCGATTGGAATTACCGGATCGATCCATTGATCGATCCAGGTGGCTACTGTATGCGGGACTTAGGTCGGATCGATCCAGTGATCGATCCAGCACACTACTGTGCTCGGGACAATATTCTGGATCGATCGGCTGATCGATCCAGACTGACCAATCGATCCAGTGATCGATCCCAGAGCCTACTGTTCGCGACAGAATTTGCTGGATCGATCGGCTGATCAATCCAGAGGCCTACTGTTCGCGGTACGAACTTCTCAATCGATCGGCTGATCGATTGAGAAGTCTCCAATCGATCATCCGATCGATTTGGGTTTCTGATTTCATACCAAAAGTCTGATTTCAGCACTGTTTCGTGCCTCAATCACACCTACAAGTTCTAAGATGACTGGAAAACATTCTAACATCACATAATTAAGGTTCTAAGCATGATAGAGTGCATAATTTACTAGTTCATGGCAATTAAACATACTAAAGTGCGAAACATGGTAAAATGCTCAAAAGTTCCAATGATTTAAACTAAACTTGCTAGATCCCTAAAATCTTTATTCCAAGTTCCATCCACACACATCTTCATCGCATTGTGCCATTGTCCTCCAGCCTCCACTAGTCCATTTTTCCTTTACCTTTATCTGCAGTATAAGGAAAAAGTATCTGTAAGCTTTCGCTTAGTAAGAAACCATCTACCTCACAAAAATATGCATTCGATGCAATATGCCTTTAAAACATGCTATTTGAAATATGTACTGTTTAGACTAAACATGACATACTGAAATCACTGAACATGAACACTAAAGCATGGCATACAAAGCTAATCATAAACTATCATATGTATCAATAAGAAAGAACTGAGCTGAAACATGAACTGAGCTAGACTGAAGCTGAATTCAAACTCAACTAATATAACTGATCTTTGTGAGTTTTGAAAAGCTAATAACATAATAGATTAAAATAATAATCATGCTGCTGTTTGGGCCCGACGACTGTACTTGCTGTGCGCGCATCCCTAACTAAACCCGGGGTTGCAAATTCTGAATCTAGTAGGGTTTGCTAGGTTAGCTGAACCTAGGGACGACTATGGGAGTCCAACCCAATGGATATCTAATCCAGTACAGTGCCACTGAGAAGGTAAAATACTGAACATAAGCTAATAACTATTGTCTTGCTTCTACTAGGTTGTCTAAACCCAGAACTAGGTTATCTGAACCTAGAGGCGACTGTGGGAACCCACCCATTGGACATCTGGTCCTGTAAAAACTGGAGCAAGACTAAATAGGCTATGTAAATGCTTCTAGTGCATTTATCCAAGCTAATAAAATGCCTAATTTGCATTTGACTGCGCTAAACATTCTATCGAGCACTTGGTGTACGCTAGTGCACACCTTATGTGCTGAAATTTGCATATGACTAAACTAATGCATAAAATCACATGAATAGCTACTTATACTGCAGGTGAGGGGTTTCTTACCTCCTGTTCGTAATTTCTTACGATTCTAATCGCTAGGTTTCACGGAGGAGAGATCTCTTCGACGATCTTCTTGCGTCTATGCGTTCCTCTCGCGGAGGGGAGCATCCTCGTGCCCTTGGTGTTGCTGGGAGGTGCTCCTAGAACCCGTGGCTTGGTGCGCCGAGAGAGGGAGGGGAAGGAGGAGTGGGCGGCGGTGAGGGTTGAGGAGAAGAGAATCACGATTAAAATAAAACCCTCACTTAATAATTTCTTATTTATATTAAGTGGTAATTTTGGCCCAACCTGAATATAAATTTAATTGTTTCCCTTTCCTTACAGCACGTCCCTGCTGGGTTCACCTGGTTACTAAGGTTCACTATAAGTTATAGAACCCAATAGGTCTTGGGTTCAATTCCCGCGTAGGCCGTTTTCGTTTTCTATTTGTTTTTGCTACTTCCGCTACTCTAAAAATTCTGTAAAAATATCCTAAAATCCTAGAAAAATCATAGAATATTTCTAAAATAGTTTTGAGAATTTTCGGGCGCTACATGTCATACACAGAAGATCATGTTATCAGTTCTTTATAAATTATAAACAGTTGCTCACGATAAGATGGAAAGGAACAAACCATTGGAATAGTCGTAGTGTAATTAGGTATTAGTTTATCTTGACTAATAAATTACACTAGTATACTCTAAGTATTTTGAATAGGACCATTCAAGGTAAGTTCTTTTTATACTGACTTAATAAAAGAACAAGACCTTAGTTATTATGGAAGTGTGTGCTTTTAATCCTAATATAATAATAAGCACATATATTTAGTATTTATTTCTTTGACTTATCTGTTAGAGTATATACTAAAAGCCTAGCTTTTGTAAACATTTATTTTTGAAATAAAAGAATCACATTGGTCAAATGTCTATATTTATTTGTTAAATATAGTTGTTCAATTAATTTATAAAATAATAACATGGTGGGTGGTATCACACACCGAAGATCATGTTATCAGTTCTTTATAAATTATAAACAGTTGCTCACGACTAATATGGAAAGGAACAAACCATTGGTAAAGTCGTAGTGTAATTAAGTATTAGATTATCTTGACTAATAAATTACACTAGTACACTCTAAGTGTATTGAGTAGGACCATTTTAGGTAAGTTCTTTTTATACTGACTTAATAAAAGAACTAGACCTTAGTTATTATGGAAGTGTGCACTCTTAATCCTAATATAATAACAAGCATATATATTTAGTATCAATTTCTTTAACTTATCAAAGGGTGAGATTTAGTTTGATAAATCAATAGGCCCGATATGTTGGGAAATGATATTACTTATAGTGTGTGTTGTTGATTATAGAAGGAAACTGTGTCCTAGTAATCTAGGTTGAGAATGTCCCCAAGAGGAGCTCATAAGGATTGTCATATTAAACCCTACAGATGGACTTAGTCCGACATGACAATGAGGTTGAGTGGTACTACTCTTAGACTTATATATTAATTAAGTGAGTTGTCAGTAACTTACTTAATTAGTGGTCATTCGTTATCTTAAACACAAGGAGACTAACACACTCATGATAAGAAGGAGCCCATAAATGTAATTTGGGATTGTTGCGGTAGTGCAATAATAACTCTCTAGTGGAATGAGTTATTGTTGATGAACTTGAGTTGTGTGTTCGGGGCGAACACAAGATACTCAAGCTCATTGGAAGGTCAAAACCAATTTCTCCTCTAGGTCCCTGTCGTAGCCTGATTAGTGCCTTAAGTCCATCCAAATAAAAACCCATTTTGGTGTCCAAGAAGGAGGTCGGCCCATTGCTTGGTGACCAAGTAATGGTCGGCCACCATCTCCTTAAGAGGGTCGGCCCTCTTGCTTGGTGATCAAGCAAGTAGGGGCTACCCATAATTACTTCAAATAAGAGGAGTGTTTTGAATTTTTAAAATCTTCTCTTTGTAGAAAACTACAAGTTTTAAAAGAGAGATTTTAATTTTAAAAATTTTCCATATTTGAATTAGGCCACATGGTTTAATAGAGAGTTTTAAAAGTTTTAAAACTTTTCTTTTTTAACCATCTTCATGGTTTTAGAAAAAAGGAAGATAAGTTTTAAAATTAAAATTTTCTATTTTTGTAAGCATGTTAAAAAAGGAAATTTTTGAAGAGAAGTTTTAAATTTTAAAACATGGTTTTAATTTTTAAAACTTTCATTTTTTAACATCCACTTTTAGAAAGAGAGCTTGTAAAATTTTATAAGAAGTTTTCTTCTTTTATAAAATTTTATAAAAAATATTTTTCTTCCTCTTTAAGGGGTCGACCACCCTTGCTTGGTGCCCAAGCAAGGGGCCGACCAAATAAAATCAAACCAATCAATGATTTGGTGATTGATTCAATCAAGAGGAAAGAAAAGGAAAAATAAAAAGGGAAAAGGAAAATATAAGAGGAAGATTTTAATTTTTGTAAAAATTCTTCCCTTATTTGTCTTGGGCAAGTAATATAAAAGAAGGGGTGAGGAGGCCTCATGAGAACACAACTCTTATTCTCTTGCTTGGTGATCCTCAAGTGGTCGGCCCTCTCTCTCCCTATCTTCTCCCTTTGCTCTCTTTTTCTCTTTAGTGGTGGTGGCCGAATACTAGAAGGAGGAGAAGCTCTTTTGGGTGGTGTTCACCTTGGAGGATCGTCGCCTACACGACGTCCAAGGCGAGGCGAGGAATACGGCAGAAGATCTTGAGGTCATTAGCTTGTAAAGAAAAGGTATAATTAGTAATTTTCTTCCGCATCATGCTAGTTATTTTTCTTTGTTAGAATTCCAAACACAAGAGGCATTATATTCTAGTTTTTCGTATTTGTTATTCGAATTTGTGTTTTTGTTTTTCGAATTTATGATTCGATTGTTCCTTTTGGTTAAACCTACAGTTATATAGGGAAATTAAATATTAGTTTTCCTTAAAAGGCTTTGTCTAGGAAGTGGTGGTTGCTCCCATATCCAAGAAGGACTTGTGCCTCACCATGTTTAACCTGGAAGTCAATTTTGAAATTAATATTTAATTGAATTTATAACATAGGTGGATTTGGATCAATAGTGTTAAGTTCTGCTTGCAATCCAAGTTTAAACCATTAAGAATAGATAAGCTAAATTTGGAATCAATAATGTTAAGATCTGTTTGTGATTCCTAATTTAACTTCTAAAAAACACAGTAGGTTATTAAGGAAAGGTTCGACACTTGTACAAAATTTTTGTACAGTGGAACCGGTACGATCTTCCTAGGACTAACCAACATTATCAAAGGGTGAGATTTAGCTCGATAAATAAAAAGGTTCGATAAGTTGAGAAATGATATTACTTATAGTATGTGTTGTTGATTATAGAAGAAAACTGTGTCCTAGTAATATAGGTTGATAATGTCCCCAAGAGGAGCTCATAAGGATTGTCATGTTAAACCCTGCAGGTGGACTTAGTCCGACATGATGATAAGGTTGAGTGGTACTACTCTTGGACTAAGACATTAATTAAAATGAGTTGTCAGTAACTCAATTAATTAGTGGACATCCGACATCTTAAACACAGGGAGACTAACACACTCATAATAAGAAGGAGCTCAAAATTTAATTTGGGATTGGTGCGGTAGTTCAGTAATAATTCTTTAGTGGAATGAATTATTATTGATGAAATTAAGTTGGGTGTTCGGGGCGAACACGAGAAGCTTAATTTCATCGGAAGACCAAAACCAATTCCTCCTCTCGGTCCCTATCATAGCCTCTTATTTATAAAGTATTATACCCACCTATGCCCACCTTTATACTCATCCTAAGGTGGCTGACCAAGTCTTGCTTGGAGCCCAAGCAAGGGGCCGGCCAAGTTAATCCTTGGATGAACCAAGTGGTGGCCGGCCCTAGCTTGAGTCCAAGCTTAGGTGGTCGGCCACAATAAAATTACAAGGATTTTTTTTTAAAATTTTTCTTATGTGGATTCCATGGTTTTAAAAGAGAGTTTAAAATTTAAATCTTTCCTTTTATAGCTTTCTACAAAAGATTAAGAAAAGATTTGATATATTTCCTATTTGTAGATTGAAAGGAAGATTTTAATTTTGATAAAACTTTCCTTTTTTATAACCATGTTCATGATTTAAAAAGAGAGTTTAAAATTAAATATTTCCTTTTATAAGTTTCTACAAAAGATTAAGAAAAGATTGATATCTTTCCTTATTTGTAGATTGGAAGGAGATTTTAATTTTAAAGATATCTTTCCTTTTTGGAAATCATTCGCATGTTTTATTAGAAATTTTTTAATTTATATATTTCCTTTTATAACCAACCATGAAGGGATAAATTATTAGAAAAATTTTTATTTTAAAATTTCCGGAAACAAATTAGGAAGTTTTAATTCTTGTTAAAACTTTCCTTGATTGGGATTGTGAGGTGGCCGACCATATGATTTAAGAAAAGGAATTTTATTTTAATTAATTAAATTTTCCTTTTCATGGTAAAGAAATTAAGGAAGGTTTTATTTAAATTTTCTTAATTTGCCAAGACCAAGGATTATAAAAGAGAGGGTAGGGGTGCCTTCATGGCTAACAACTCTATTATATTTTTCCTCCCTCTCTTCCTTGGTGGTGTGGCCGACCCTTCTAAGTTTTCCCTTCTCCTTTTTCTTTCTTCTCCTTGGCCGAAACTCTTCATCCTTTGGAGCTTGGAAGGTGGCCGGATATTGCTTGAAGAAGAAGGAGAGAAAGGAGGCTTTGTTTCTAGCATCCCTTGGAGCTTGGTGGTGATGGCCGAACCTCACATCTCTTGGAGTTTTTTGTGGTGGTCGAAACTAGCTTGGAGAAGAAGGAGCTTGGGTGGTTCTCGTCTCGGTAGATAGTCACCCACACAACGTACGAGATAAGAAGAGGAATATGGTAGAAGATCAAGAGGTCGTTGCATACAAAGAAAGGTATAATTAGTAATTATTTTCCGCATCATGCTAGTTTTTCTTTGTATAAATTCCAAACACAAGAGGTATATGATTCTAGAGTTTCAAATTTGTGATTCGAGTTCGTGTTTTTTTTGTTTTTCGAATTTGTGATTCAATTGTTCTTTTCGGTTAAACCTAATATTATTTTAGGAAATTAAATATTGAATTTCTATTAAAGGCTTTGTAGAAGCAGTGGTGGATGATCCCGTACCCAAGAAGACCTAGTGCCTCGCCATGTTTGACCTGGGAGCCGATTTTAGAAATAAATATTTAATCAACTTTATAACATAGGTGGATTTGGATCAATAGTGTTAAGTTCTGCTTGCGATCTAAGTCTAAACCATTAAGAACAGATAAGTTAAATTTGGAATCAATAATGTTAAGTTCCATTTGCGATTCCTAATTTAATTTCTAAAGAACACAATAGGTTATTTAGGAAAGGTTCGACACTTGTACAAAATTTTATACAGTGGAACCGATACGATCTTCCTATGACCAACCAACAATTGGTATCAGAGCTAGGGTTTGCCTCTGTGTGTTTGGTTTTCAGATAGAATTATGCACATGTCATACATAATTTAGGCAGGATAATAGTAGGATGTACTAACTTTGTGGTTGCAGGCTCCAACTATTATGGCATATAGATATTGTGTGTGATTGGACCCTTGGATATGTCAAGGGTATTTTATGGTGTGTGTATGATTATAATATTAAATACAACAGGAGCTGTATTAGTTATTAGGATTTTACAATTTTGTTTCGATCTAAATTACATGTACATTCCTTTATTATATTTGGCATCACAATCAAGATTGATATCACCATCAAGATCGACATGAATCAAATAGCAAAAATAATACTTTCAAATCTATTATATTTATTACTATGCTTATAAATTGTATGTCATATTTAATATTTCCATTATTTTTTGGATAACTTGTATAAATAAGTCTATTAACTTTGGTAAATACAGATCAAAAGAATTATTCTCTATTCTATTTCTTTTCTTCATCTATTAGTTTCAACACTTGTGAGTGCTGGAGGAGTTCCTTGGTAGGGTTGGTTTGGGAGAATGAACTTGTGTAAGGGTTTCTCATGGAGGATTGGCTAAGATTGATGAGAGCTCAAGGGAAGATCTGGCATCTATGACAAAGTGCAATCCTTTCTGATGGTGTAGTGTAGTTGTATGCAGATGGAATGGTAGGTTCTGTGAATGTTGAGAACGTCAATGTTCTTGCTTGAGATCGTTGTTGGATGAGTCATCGAAGAGCAACTGCCATGGAGAAGGTCGTAGATGACATGATGGTAAGAAAAGCTCTTAGAATCCTTGCAACACTCAGCAAGAGGTAAGAAATATGCATTGAGGTTAGACTGGGCGTGACCACTCCGATGTTCAAGTCAACATAGGGGCTAAAAAGGAGAAAAAGAGTAAAGAAGGAGAAGAGTTTAGATATGTATGTGTACCACCTGCGCCCGCTGGGGCGAGCTTCCTTTTATATCTTCCCCTACATTTGTGTCATGGACGACCACGTAGATTCCCACTGTACTACCCACGTCCCTTGTATATCCACGTTCTCGGCATATCCTTGATCTCCCCTCACCTTTGGGGAGACTAAATCCAGACTAGGCTAGAAGAGATGGTTGTGTTCGGGCAAAATTGAGCTGAAGCAATCAGGAGGGTCGAGTCAGAGGAGTCTGGAGAGGTTAGATGTGGTTGGGTGAGATTGAGCTAGAGGAGTCAGGCGGACCAAGCCGGAGGAGTCTAGAGAGGTCAAACGTGGTTGGGTGAGACTGAATTGGAGGAGTCGGGCAAACCAAGCCGGAGGAGTCTGGAGAGGTCAAACGTGGTCGGGTGAGATTGAGCTAGAAGTGTAACAGGAATCGTCGGTTAATCGGAATCGTTGGCGATTCCAGCTCCCAACGACTAGGAATCGTCGGTTAACCAGCGATTCAAATCATAAACAAAAAATTGGTTGAATCGGCGATTAACTGGCGATCCACCGGGGTTTCACCAAAGGAACCGGAACTGGTCCGGCAACTTGTTGGGCCAGTTCCGGTTTGACCCAGCGAATTGGGTCAACGGGCAACTAGCCCATTGACCTGGTTACGGGCTTGGGCAGGGTCCGGGCCAGACCCGGCCTGGGGTCAGGTTTACAAAGAATTGATGGATCATCCACCTCAAGGGCAAACCATGAAGTAGGAGCAAGCAATATCCGAACCATGTTACATAATTTTGTTAGATTTTATTTTCTATTTTTCCTTGTTTTTATTATTATTCCGCTTGTGCAAACTAACCTTGTAGATAAGTAAACGCTTTGGGGCCAACATCTATTCAACCCCCCCTTCTAGCCGATTACCGATCTTCAACAAACTGATTATCTTATCATCTACTATTCTTTTAGCCCACTATATGTCATTACATATATGTGAGGTATACTCGGTATCTAATACCCAAGTGTTTGAAGAAATAGAATTCAATCTCGAAGATATCTGAAGGAGATAGGGTATCAGATATCTTTCTCTTCTTCATGGACTCAAGATATATTTGTCGTTCGTTCTCTGATGTCCCATCTTACCACTATGGTAACGTCGATCCTTTGAAACCAGTTCTTCTTCTTGGCCTTGAGCACAATTTTCGAGTTGCGAAGTCAATCCAAGAAGTTTGTCCCGGTCAGTTTGTTCGAGTCCAAAATCAAACACAAATTTAAAAATGTTATGCGTAAATTAATAGCCTAGAAATACACAATCGAGAAAATATGAGAGAGATATTTTACAATATATTTGTAAATAATTTACATATATTTTAGAATCTGATTCATTTATTAAATTCAAGAGTCTTTACTTTGAATTTTGAAGATTGTAAGTTTTTCTCCAAATGTGTTGATATTCACCATAGATAAGAACAACCTTAGAGTGAGTCCAACAAGTCATTCTTATATATAGTGGTAGGTATCACATATACCGATTATGTATCACTTATATATAACTATCAAATTATGCTATCAAGTAATTGAATACTCGCATAAAGAGCATCTTCTACTGACTTTAGGAGAATCTTGAAGAAGGGTAAATAATTGAGCCAAGTTTAGTGTGGTTAGGTAAAAGAGCATCTTCTATTGTCACACTTGAAATTCAACTCAATGAACTTCTCTAGCCCTATGATTGATTGACACATTTTTAATCGGCACGGAGGGGGTCTTATTGTGATGAGTTTCTTACACCTCAACACTCTTCATGATCATCTCAACAGAATGAGTATGTTTTAAGATGGTTGGAAGTTAATTCCATAATCTATTAGAGATTTTTGTCGAAGTTACAATGAGAACATTGTTGAATTGAAATTACAAATCAACTTTAGACTTATCTATGAGATAACTAGAGCAAATAATCTCAAACTACAAGACTAGCTCTTGGTTCTACTGAGCTACTTTGAATGCTTCTTGAGTTCGAGTGGGAAGTGGGGTTCCGAGTTGCTGAGTGCGGGGTCGATAGAATGTTGAGTCACTACAACAAAAAAGCTAAAATACAACAGATTTTATCTATTGTCTTTATCTTTCCAAAATCGTTGTACCTGATGGTGTTGTTAAAGACCTCCCTCAATGACAATAATTTTTAAACCATTGTCTTTTAATACTAACAATAAAGTTTTGCAATGTTTAAAGACCATTGTCATTTAAATGTGATAGACAATAGTTCTGTAATGATTTTAAACTGTTATCTTTTAATACATAGACAAATAGAAGATAAATAAAAATCAAATCTACTTCAATCAATAATACATTATTAAATAAACAATCAATATAAGTATACAAATTATCATCCTTACACTTCTATAACAAACATAATTACTCGCACACAAAGGGATTTTAATTAGAAGACACTCAAAACTCCTCTTGACTACATCTTATTTCATGAACTTAAAGGATCTTAGTAAATGCTACTTATTCTCTTACCTTGAGTGTTTTTTCCTCATTGGCTTTAACCATCTTCTCGTTTAAATCCTAAAGCTTTCTTGCTACTTCTTCATACTTGGCGTGGTTACTCGTATCCTCCTCATTGCAATCGTCAAAGTACTTGCCAGTCACACCTTTAATGTTAGATGCAATCCTTCATGTCAACTCCATTATAGTTAATGTACTCAGTAAATTTCTTGCTCTGTAAATTAAAGAGTGTTTAGTTCTTGACACAATATAGTTATGGCATAGATCTATCTCAAGTAGTTATCTTACCAAAGGATGACTTTTTGCATCAATGGTGTATCTAGAAACAAAGACAACTGAAGTAGCAACTAGAGATGACAAGAATCTGAGGCATCCATAATCCAGCAAGCTCAACTAGAAAATGTCCTAGAACAAGGAACTAAATGATTCTTACAGTCAACTAGCTGTGATTCAAAAGTATCAAACAAAATGTAATGTAAATCAAACATTTGTATCCATAAATAATAATTATTAATAATAAAAATACACATCACACCTTAACCAATCAGAGAGTAACAAGGAACAAGTCCAACATAATCTTAAGCATTAATGTGAACTTGTGGAGTACATATTGTTTGAAGGAATGTATAATGAGTTAAAAATGCAAGCAATTACAAAAGGAATGAAATGTTAGCTAAAAGAATATAGTTTATTTAGAAATTAAGTTTGAACAGAGAAAATGATTACTATCTATATAGAGCATTGAAGATCATCCTTCTATGTGGTAGGAGTTCTGACAATGCCTTTAGCACACTTGAATTCCAAATCCTTGTCTTTAGGAAGATCTGAGCTTAAGATTTAATTAATTGAGAAGATCAGTGATAAGATTTTTGATATATAAAATACCTTCATAAACTTTTTCAAAAACCCTAGGAACCCCAGCGAAGAGAGTAGGCTCAACTCCATAAGGTTATCCCTCAAAGCATGTATATCCTTGCATTGAAAATCCATCAACATCATAATAAATCAAAAGGACTATACAAAAATATGTTTCCATGCCCCTTGATAATAGCCAACAGAAGCCCATGGTGGAAAAAATATTCTTTAATTATTCGATCAAGAATGTGAGCAAGGGGAAGAAAGGAGAGGTAGACATCATCGGTTGTCATCTAAAACATACAAATCAAGACATATATCATAGCTTATACTTAAGCACCATTAGTAACAAACTAAACAACAGATATGAATAAAGGCAAGAATATTACCTTATCTTCAAATTGATTTAGGAATAGGTCAGTTCCCGTTACATATGTTGCGATGCATTCATAAGTCAATACAACACCTTTCATATCTCTTCTCGTCCCACTCGTGTACATTATCGTGCATATATCAAGAGGTTTTAGAGGCAATGGATCTGATGTGTTCTCTTTCCCTAAAAAGTAATACATAATTATTAAGCTAACAATCTGACATGTATGTTTTCATTAACTTAGTAATAAACTAACCATCTCAAGAATTTTTTCCTAAGAGTACAATTTCATTTCGGTGTTGGTAGCAGTAGCATTTTGTTCCACAATAGTAGAACCCAATGTGTAACGACCCAAATTTCCTCATTTTGAGCCCAAAAAATAATTCAAAAATATTTAGAAATACCTTTAAAATATTCTAGAGATTTTTAGGAATTTTTAGAGTATTTTTACGTAATTTTTGGAGTTCGTTTGGTATTTTTACCAAGAGGAAGAAGTTTAAAAAAATATATAATAAAACAAAATAAAAAATGTTGAAGCCGGGTTTTGAACCCAAGATCTCGGACCCGAACCAGGTTTTAACCAAACTCAGCCAACCAACCGATCTGCGAGAGTTTTGTTAATAAAATATGGAATAAAATGTATATAAGCAGTTTTTGGGAACAGAAATACCAAAATAAAAGGGAGCCGAGCAGAGTTCGAACACGCGACCTTTAACTCGCGCTAAACCGCTGCTGACCAAGTATTCAGGCCGTCGGTTCTTTTTAGAATTGATAGCAAATTTATTTAAAGAAGTTAACCGATTATTGAAGTTATAAAAGAGGAGAACTTAGGGCTTGATTGATTACCCGTGACCTAACTTCCTCCCCTTTCTCTCACGCACGGCGCGTCGACGCTCCTCTTCTCAGGCGAAGACGCAGCAGGGAGTTGGGGCTTCTCCGGAGGTCGGCCAAAGAGGATTTCCGCGAGCTCTTCTCGGACCCGAGTCCCTCTCGTCAAGGAGAGCTCGTGGGTGCAAGGAAGAGCTGGGATCTCGAGCTCGCCGAAACCCTAGATGTTATTCCGGTTGTGAGTCAAAGAACAAGAGGTAAGTTGCTACTCACCTGCGGTAAGAGTTGTTCTGATTTTTGCTTTGCTGTCTTCTTGTTTTCTTGAGTTTTACCGTGAAGAAAACTTGGTTTTTGTTGGCTGCCATGAATCCTAAAGAAAGAAGAGACAAATTAGTTCAGTAAGCATGAAGAACGGATTTGAATTTAGGTTTTCAGTGACAATTTTTCCTTATTAGTAGCACTTTGGTTTCTCTTGTTTATTTACTGTGGTACTGATCAGAAGGATGATTGAGTTAGGAGGTTTACTGCCGTGAGCCTAAAGAAAGAAAGAGGATGATTAGTTTGGAATCTTGTTGTTGGGCAAGGTACAAGAGAGGGTTTAGTTTTGTTATAAAGTTTGTAGGTTGATGTTGTAGCTTACTGCAGAATAGTATACTTTGTTAATAGAACGTGAAGAACAGCTGAGTTAGATTCTTTAGTTTTATGATTTAGCATGTTGTTAGACTTTCCTATTTGTTATTAGTTAAACATGTGTAGTTTCTTTATTACTAGAAGAGCATGAGTAGTGTTGAATTGTAATGTTTCTCCTTGCTATTAGAATAACATGAACAGACTTGGGTTTGGTTTATCTTGAAGCTTGCTGCCATAAGACCAGATTTAGTTGTTTAGATTTGGGAATGAGAGCATGTAACATCCTAGTACTTGATTTTCTTCTTTGCTGCCATGTGTAGGAATAGGCCTTTTAACGAGCATGCAGTAGAGTGGTTTTGTGCTGTTAGCATTTCCATTGCTTAGTTTGATATAGATCCTTCCTTATTAGTTTTATGCATGCTGTTTTCAAGTTTATGTAGCTCCAATGAGTAGGAACAGCTATGTCAGTTCACGTTGCAGTTTTGGGTTTCCTTTGCATTATAACAAATCTGATCAGCTTTCATTTTAGCATGCTTAAAGATTTTAGAATTGTTTTCCTTTGTTTTAAATCTGTTGTAGCATGTTTGAAGAAGTTAGATATGCTTTCTTTTGATTTGTCTCTGATATAGTATGCTTATAGAAGTCAGATTTTCTTTCCTTTGATTTAATTCTGTTGTAGCATGCCTATATTCTTTTTAAGAGTTTAAGAAAAATATCAGAAAGATAAAGAAAAGAAAGAAAAAGGCCAAGGCCTTAAGTAGATCTCAAAGTCAAGACTTTAGGGATTTTGGCACACAATGTGCTAAAGAAAATGCCGAGACATTATATAGAAGTATTAAAAGATAACAAGTATTTTACTTTTATCAGTGGCACTGTGTTGGACTCTCTGTCCTTGGGTTGGGCTCCCATAGTCGTCCCTAGGTTTAGATAACCTAGTAGTAACGGCTCGGCCGACGGTCGACGGTCGACGACCATAGGGTCGCCAAATGGGCCGCCGAATGGGTCGGGTCGTTACAAAAGTAAAAGCACAGTTGCCGGGCTCAAGAGAATTTGATTATTATTTTGAAATATTTTAAGTATAAGTTTTTGAACAAGTAAAACGAGTTTTACATAAACATAAAGTATTAAAGATTAAGTTAGAACAAGTGAAATAAGTTTCATATAGTTCTAAAATCAGCGAGTTTAGTTCTTTTTTCTACCATGTTTATCTAGTGGATGAGTAGTTTTCATGCTTACCTATTAGATGAGTAGCATGATTAGCTATTAGAATTACATGAGTAGATTCCTTAGCTTTTCTTCGCTATTAGTTTGACATGAGCAGTTATGTTTATGCTTTATTTCTTTTTAGAGCATATAGTTTCTAGTTCTTTTCGTATACATGCACATTCGTGATTTTGTGAGTTAGATAGCGCTTACTAAGCAAATTTTGCTTATAGACTACACTTCCTCTTACTACAGATACAGGAAAGGAAAAGATATAGAAAGGAAGGCGACAAGGAGGTGTTCGAAGGATGTGTGATGCCAGGATTATGGAAGCCTTGGGACTTAGTTTAAGAATTTATTAAGATTGTCATTTATTAAGAATGTATTAGATGAGTCATTTTAGTCTTCCGCTGTTAGTTAATTGTATGTTTTTATTTTGTTTCCGCTATTTATTACTTGCATGATTTGATTTTATTAAACTGCGTGGTGATGTTATTCCTTTTGTGTGTTTGATATGTGTTCCAGCCGCCTGTGGCTGTGTATATTATGTTATGTATGTCAGTTTAATGTCACCGGTATAGGGGAGACTATGTCGAAATTTTCGGTAGGGTTTCCATGTGATTTCTAATCATACCGGTTAAGTAGAGTTAGTAGATAAGTAACGGTCATTCTTAGAGAGTAGTAGTAGTAAGAAGGGTGGTCGTTACAGTTGGTATCAGAGCAGTTCCCATTCTCCAACATCACACATCAGCACCATCCTTGCCGTCTTCAAGTAAGAAAGTATTTAATCTTCTTTTATGCTTTCTTTATTATTTGCAGCATAGAGTACCTACTTATATGTGCTTAGGAAAGAAGACAATTCATGTTTTAATTTTCTATGTTTTGATACATATGCTTAGGAAGAATAGAGACAATTTTAGTTTTGTTTCTCTTATATTCATATACATAAGTATGTTTAGAAAGGATAGGGAAGATATCAAGTCTTCCAAAGACCATTAATGGGTATGATGCGGTATGAATGATAAGGACCGAGAAGTTAAGAGATTAAGGAACAAAGAGTATCGTTAGTGAAAGTCATTTGGAATCAGAAGTATGAGGAAATTACCTAGGAGTGTGAGGACAGTATGAGATAGAAATATTCAAAATTATTCTAAGTTCGAGGACGAACTTTTTATAAGGTATGGGGAATTGTAACGACCCAAATTTCCTCATTTTGAGCCCCAAAAATAATTCAAAAATATTTAGAAATACCTTTAAAATATTCTAGAGATTTTTAGGAATTTTTAGAGTATTTTTACGTAATTTTTGGAGTTCGTTTGGTATTTTTACCAAGAGGAAGAAGTTTAAAAAAAAATATAATAAAATAAAATAAAAAATGTTGAAGCCGGGTTTTGAACCCAAGATCTCGGACCTGAACCAGGTTTTAACCAAACTCAGCCAACCAACCGATCTGCGAGAGTTTTGTTAATAAAATATGGAATAAAATGTATATAAGCAATTTTTGGGAACAGAAATACCAAAATAAAAGGGAGCCGAGCAGAGTTCGAACACGCGACCTTTAACTCGCGCTAAACCGCTGCTGACCAAGTATTCAGGCCGTCGGTTCTTTTTAGAATTGATAGCAAATTTATTTAAAGAAGTTAACCGAATATTGAAGTTATAAAAGAGGAGAACTTAGGGCTTGATTGATTACCCGTGACCTAACTTCCTCCCCTTTCTCTCACGCACGGCGCGTCGACGCTCCTCTTCTCGGGCGAAGACGTAGCAGGGAGTTGGGGCTTCTCCGGCGGCCGGCCAAAGAGGATTTCCGCGAGCTCTTCTCGGACCTGAGTCCCACTCGTCAAGGAGAGCTCGTGGGTGCAAGGAAGAGCTGGGATCTCGAGCTCGCCGAAACCCTAGAAGTTATTCCGGTTGTGAGTCAAAGAACAAGAGGTAAGTTGCTACTCATCTGCGGTAAGAGTTGTTCCGATTTTTGCTTTGCTGTCTTCTTGTTTTCTTGAGTTTTACCGTGAAGAAAACTTGGTTTTTGTTGGCTGCCGTGAATCCTAAAGAAAAAAGAGACAAATTAGTTCAGTAAGCATGAAGAACGGATTTGAATTAGGTTTTCAGTGACAATTTTTCCTTATTAGTAGCACTTTGGTTTCTCTTGTTTATTTACTGTGGTACTGATCAGAAGGATGATTGAGTTAGGAGTTTTACTGCCGTGAGCCTAAAGAAAGAAAGAGGATGATTAGTTTGGAATCTTGTTGTTGGGCAAGGTACAAGAGAGGGTTTAGTTTTGTTATAAAGTTTGTAGGTTGATGTTGTAGCTTACTGCAGAATAGTATACTTTGTTAATAGAACGTGAAGAACAGCTGAGTTAGATTCTTTAGTTTTATGATTTAGCATGTTGTTAGACTTTCCTATTTGTTATTAGTTAAGCATGTGTAGTTTCTTTATTACTAGAAGAGCATGAGCAGTGTTGAATTGTAATGTTTCTCCTTGCTATTAGAATAACATGAACAGACTTGGGTTTGGTTTATCTTGAAGCTTGCTGCCATAAGACCAGATTTAGTTGTTTAGATTTGGGAATGAGAGCATGTAACATCCTAGTACTTGATTTTCTTCTTTGCTGCCATGTGTAGGAATAGGCCTTTTAACGAGCATGCAGTAGAGTGGTTTTGTGCTGTTAGCATTTCCATTGCTTAGTTTGATATAGATCCTTCCTTATTAGTTTTATGCATGCTGTTTTCAAGTTTATGTAGCTCCAATGAGTAGGAACAACTATGTCAGTTCACGTTGCAGTTTTGGGTTTCCTTTGCATTATAACAAATCTGATCAGCTTTCATTTTAGCATGCTTAAAGATTTCATAATTGTTTTCCTTTGTTTTAAATCTGTTGTAGCATGTTTGAAGAAGTTAGATATGCTTTCTTTTGATTTGTCTCTGATATAGTATGCTTATAAAAGTCAGATTTTCTTTCCTTTGATTTAATTCTGTTGTAGCATGCCTATATTCTTTTTAAGAGTTTAAGAAAAATATCAGAAAGATAAAGAAAAGAAAGAAAAAGGCCAAGGCCTTAAGTAGATCCCAAAGTCAAGACTTTAGGGATTTTGGCACACAAGGTGCTAAAGAAAATGCCGAGGCATTATATAGAAGTATTAAAAGATAACAAGTATTTTACTTTTATCAGTGGCACTGTGTTGGACTCTCTGTCCTTGGGTTGGGCTCCCATAGTCGTCCCTAGGTTTAGATAACCTAGTAGTAACGGCTCGACCGACGGTCGACGGTCGAAGACCATAGGGTCGCCAAATGGGCCGCCAAATGGGCCGCCGAATGGGTCGGGTCGTTATAAAAGTAAAAGCACAGTTGCTGGGCCCAAGAGAAGTTGATTATTATTTTGAAGTATTATAAGTATAATTTTTTGAACAAGTAAAACGAGTTTTACATAAATATAAAGTATTAAAGATTAAGTTAGAAAAAATGAAATAAGTTTCATATAGTTCTAAAATCAGCGAGTTTAGTTCTTTTTTCTACCATGTTTATCTAGTGGATGAGTAGTTTTCATGCTTACCTATTAGATGAGTAGCATGATTAGCTATTAGAATTACATGAGTAGATTCCTTAGCTTTTCTTCGCTATTAGTTTGACATGAGCAGTTATGTTTATGCTTTATTTCTTTTTAGAGCATATAGTTTCTAGTTCTTTTTGTATACATGCACATTCGTGATTTTGTGAGTTAGATAGCGCTTACTAAGCAAATTTTGCTTATAGACTACACTTCCTCTTACTGCAGATACAGGAAAGGAAAAGATATAGAAAGGAAGGCGACAAGGAGGTGTTCGAAGGATGTGTGATGCCAGGACTATGGAAGCCTTGGGACTTAGTTTAAGAATTTATTAAGATTGTCATTTATTAAGAATGTATTAGATGAGTCATTTTAGTCTTCCGCTGTTAGTTAATTGTATGTTTTTATTTTGTTTCCGCTATTTATTACTTGCATGATTTGATTTTATTAAACTGCGTGGTGATGTTATTTCTTTTGTGTGTTTGATATGTGTTCCAGCCGCCTGTGGCTGTGTATATTATGTTATGTATGTCAGTTTAAGGTCACCGGTACAGGGGAGACTCTGTCGAAATTTTCGGTAGGGTTTCCATGTGATTTCTAATCATACCGGTTAAGTAGAGTTAGTAGATAAGTAACGGTCATCTTTAGAGAGTAGTAGTAGTAAAAAGGGTGGTCGTTACACAATGAAACAATTATTGCATAATTAAGCAACACTATGAGTGAAAGTTAAAATATTGGAACACTTAAAAGATGAGCATCCCCACCTTTGAGATGCATAGTAGATGTGCAGTTGGAGGACATGATTTGCAAAATGATAGATACATATTATATATACTAAACTTAACCTAAACTTCTATTAAATTAAGTGCATTTAAACTGCCCTTTACTCTGTTTATTTTCATCTCCTGGACAAAAGCAACAACAATTTCAACATGCTCTACAATGTAACCAACAGCTCCTTCACCTGTTAACATATCATATAACTCGCATATCACATGCATATTAAGTTTTCAGACTCCAAAGGTCATTTACATACCTAGTGTATCGTAGAGTGGAACACAAACATAACTGTATTCCTTGCAAGCCTATGCACAAATTCTATGGCGAGGATCAAGTTTACATAGTTGAAAAAATGCAAGCAATTTGGAGTATATCTTCTGGCAGTGGTATCTGGAACATACATCTTCTGGCAACAGTACCTGAAGCATACTTCTCTTCAAAGCCTAATCTTGTGAAAGATCGATTTATGCAGAGGTACCTGGAACATACATCTTCTGGCAGCGGAGTTCGCGGGAGGCGAGTAATCACTTCCTCAGCGGAGACGGCGAGCAGCGATGGCAAGGGAGAGGAGAGGTAGAGGGTCTTAGAGTTAGAGGAGTGGAGCACGCCACGATGAGGAGCGCCATTAGGGCGAAGTGAAGGAAGGCGAAGGTAGATCAGTCTGATAATGAGAGGAGTCTCGTAGCGCCGAGGCCAAGAAGCCGAAGAACATGAGAGGAGTCGCAATGAAGGGTCAAACGCCTCACCGTTGATTTGCTGTAGAAGCGTCGGGGTTGATGGAGGCAAGTCTTTGACGAAGGAAGCAGGTGTTTGATGAAGGAAGGGAGGTTTTTTTTTGTGTCGGGACTTTGTGAAATATTTAGGTCTAAGGAAATTAATATTTTAACCAAAATATCTATTGTCTTGAAACCCAAAAACACGGAAAAAGACAATGGTTGGAAAAACTATTGTCGTAGCCCTTGTAACAATAGTTAAACACAATGGTTTTAAAATCCCGCTATCGTAGCCCCTCCAAACAATGCTAAAAGACAATAATTTTTCAAAAATCGTTGTCTTTGTTAAAAAAAAAGCGCAAAAAGATAATAGTTTTTATTAAAATCGTTGTCTTTTAACTGTTGTTGATTGCAGATTTTTTTTGTAGTGATAGTCAATTGAGTGCCTCTAGGTCCATGCCGAGTGCTACAAAATTCAGAGTCAGGAAAGTCAAGTGGGGAAACCAAACAACCGAGCCCAAGTAGGTCATTGTGTCGAGTTGAGACAGTGATTCCGAGTTTGGAAAAGAAATGTTGAGGCCTACATTTGATGTAATTTTCTTAAAATAAATTTGTCCTCCTCCAGCTGTACTTTGAGGTCAAAAAGGACGTCTATCTCCCTTGATATAATAGCAAACCACGATCATCGCCATGCATTGGTCAGTCGCAACAAACTGAGTTAATACTCGAATGCTATCATGGATAAATTGCCGAGTGAAATGCATGGCGGAGTAATTTTTGAGTCTAGGGTTCAAGGATATTTTTATCATTTGTAAGTTAGAATTTTAGGTCTATTTAAACGCTTGTTTTGTTGATGTTAGAGGATTATCTATTATTTTGAATCAATATTTTTCGGTTAAACCAAGAGACGACTTCTCTACATTTGAGATTTCTCTTATCTTCTCGAAATTTCCTTTCTAAGATTCTATCTCTAGAATAATCGTTATTTTATTTGACATCAATATAGGAGCTCCATATCTCCGCTACAGTAAACAACTGAATAAAATTCATTTATTGCTTTTACTCGCCAGCCTTAAATGACCGACCAACAGATTCTACATTAATCGAATTAATGCATCCGTTACCTCCAGCAACAAACAAAAAAATCATTCAAGTGAGAAAAATTAATGCATTTGTTAACTTGAGCAATAAGCAAAAGAATGTGATTCAGGTGATAAAATGTTGGTTGTTTTATTTGGACAAATTTTATCCCGATCGATCTGACATTCGACGCGTACAGATCGTGCTCGCTAATGAGTCATATTTGATTTAATGCAATCCAGATTTTGAATTTATATCCCTTTGCATGGACACACTTCACAACTTTAATCATTATTACATATTATAAACCAACCTTGATCCCGTCCGGAAGCTGAGTCGGATGGAGGCGGACCTTGTTGTTGTAGGACCGTTGGGCCGGCTAGAAGGGGGGGGTTGAATAGCCCTGCAAAAATCAAAACGCAAACACCCTTCTCGAACTCTTAAACTAACACTTGTAAAATAAGAAAAATAAATAAAAGTAGAAAAGTAAAAGACACACCGAGATTTACTTGGTTACAACCGGGAAGGTTGTTAATCCAAGAAAGCGTAGCACTAGTATCTCCTTCAGGCGGAGAAGCCTTTTACACCAATGAAGTGCACAATAGAAGCTTAAAACAGAAAAATGTACAAGTGTAGAAAGAATGCTTGAGTTCTCAGTTGATTGACAGCTTCTGGACCAAGGCTATATTTATAGTCTTGGTCGAGGCGCCTGGAAGGGTTTCGGGCGCCCTGGGGGGATAAAACTTTATTCCCCAACGACCAGAACGCGAAAGACGCGTTCTGGTCAAACTTCACGTTCCGGGCGCCCCGGACTGTTCCGGGCTGCTCCGGGCGCCCCGGACAGTTCCGGGCGCCCCGGACAGTTCCGGGCGCCCCGGAGCAAAAAGTCAACTCTGGTTGACTTTTGCATCCGGGACCTCTGCTCCGTTTTAGTCCCGCCTCGGTCCGGGTCTTCCGCTTCGGATACGCTTACTTGGGTGATCTCTGCCATCCGGAAAAGGGCTCACCCGAACCCAACTTCCGGTCTTCTCAAGCGGGCTTCCCTCCGGCTTCTCGTCCCTCGAAATTGCCGCGTGTTTCCTTCTCGTCCGCTAGCGTACTCATCCGCAGTCTTCGTCCCTCGGTCGTCGACCTTCTCGCTAGCTGCGTCTCTTGCTCCCCGAGCAATCTTCTGCTCCGGCTTTCGTCCCTCGGAACCACCGCGCGCTTCCTTCTCGTCCGCCGGTGTACTCTTCCGCAGCACCTCGTCCCTCGGACTGCCGTCCTTCTCGCTAGCTGCGTCTTCCGCTCGACTACCTGTGTTCCTAAGCTCCTGCACACTTAGACACAAGGTTAGAAATAACGCAGGACCTAACTTAACTTGTTGATCACACCAAAACAACCTTGGGGTTCCAACAATCTCCCCCTTTTTGGTGTGATCAACCCAAGTTAAGCTAGGGTCAATACTAGACATAAAATCAAAACAAGTTATTGCAATAATGTGCAACAAAATTAAATTTCAAAAATTTTCAATGTTCAATTTCTACCTCCCCCTAGACTTATACTAATTCTTCTCCACCTTTGATCACAAAAAAATAGGGTTTAAAAAGAACTAAGGGTTAAAGACTTAGAGTAAAAAAAAATTCTTAAAGACTTTTAAGCAGAAATTTTCAATTTCAAAATGGTCTTTTTAACTTAAACAAAATTGTCTTATGAAAATTTTTCTAAATTAACAAAAAATGAGAATTTTTCTAAGTAACTTAAGTAGAAAATTTTTCTAAGTGAAAATTTGACTTTGGCAAAAAGTATTTTTCTAAGTATAAAAATATTTTAAAAAAATATATTTTTTTTAAAACTTTGAAAGCATTAATTAATTCTAATTTTAATGCTTTGACAGAAAGTTAATTAAACATTTATTTCAATATTTTGGCTTCCAGGTCGTGGCGAGGCAGTAGGCCTTCTTGGTTATTGGAGCAACAACCACTTCCTTAGACAAAACCTCATAGAGAAATTCATTGTTTAATTTTCTCACTGAAAAGCGCTAATTTTAATTTTAATTTTAAAACTTAGACTAAGCAAGATTTAGGAACCCAATAAAGGTTCCAGCCTACTGGATTGATTAAAAATTTCTTAGGGACATATTTTCTAGAGATATTCTTAATTTGTCCCGGGTGATATCTATAATACCAATTTAAATTTTTAAATTTTCTAGAATTAGATGAACATGCATGGTTTTTCAAATTATCTACTTGAATTTTCAAATCATTATTTTCAAGTTTCAATTTTTCATTTTCCAATTTTGATTTATCTAATTCTTCTAGAGGGCAGGATTTAACTAAGATTATTTTTAAATTTTTTATTTCTTTTTCTAATTTACAGCAGTCTTTAGTTAATAACTTAACAAATTTATAAAGTTTATCGGGAGGAAGTGAACGTACCTGACTTACCTTGTCGAGTTCGTTTTCCGTGTCTCCCCCTGAACTACTGCTTTCCTCTGACGAAGCTCCCCCTTCATCGATGCTCTCGATGCTCATTTCGGAAGAGCTTGACTCGCAGTCGTCGTCTTGATGACTTGCCATTAGAGCGAGTCCGGAGAATGCCTTGACTTCCTACTCCGACGACGTATCATCCCACGTCGCCTTTAGGGCTTTTCGCTTTTGGATAGGCTTCTTACCCTTTTCCTTGTTCTTGTTCTTCAGCTTGGGGCAATTGTCCTTGACGTGCCCTTCTTCGTCGCAGTGGTAGCAGCGGATCGTCCTTTTCTTCTTCCCCTGTGGATGGTTAGTAGATCTGGATTTACAAAGCTTCTTGAATCTTCTTACCATCATTACCATTTCCTCGTCATCGAGAGAGGATTCCGACTCTGGTTCGTCTCTCGAAGCTTTGAGGGCGACGTTATTCTTGGGCTCCATCATTCCTGCACATCTTGACTCATGCACTTCAAAAGTAGAAAAAAATTCTTCTAACGAGATCTTTTCTAAATCTTTAGAAATATAAAAGGCATCTACTACTGATGCCCATTTTGAATTTCTAGGAAATGAATTTAGTGCGTACCTTAGCGAATCTCGGTTACTTACCATTTCTCCGAGATTCGATAGTCCGATGATGATCTCTTTGATTCTCGAGTGCAAGTGTGCGACTGTCTCATCTTCCCCAAGTTGCAGGCTGGTGAGCTGATTCCGAAGCAGATCTCTTCTGGCGAGCTTGGCTTCGGAAGTCCCTTCGTGCAGCTCGAGGAACTTTTCCCAAAGTTCCTTTGCAAAGTGGTATTGTCCGATTCTGTTGACTTCTTGAGGTGGAAGAACGCTTAGCAGATGGTATTCTGCTTTGCCGTTCGCCACGACTTTTTGTCCATTGACATTTTTCTTTACCTTCTGGAGTTACAAAACCGGATTCCATTGTTAAAGTTAATTCAAAGTCTGTGGTAAAAAATACCTGCATCAGATTCTTCCACGTAGCGAAATCTCCTCCATATTTCGGCGGGTGGATGCTTGGTCCGGCCATTATCTTTGCTTCGATTGGCGGTTAGTCCTCCTGAAGCGTCTTGGCTCTGATACCACTTGTAGGACCGTTGGGCCGGCTAGAAGGGGGGGGGTTGAATAGCCCTGCAAAAATCAAAACGCAAACACCCTTCTCGAACTCTTAAACTAACACTTGTAAAATAAGAGAAATAAATAAAAGCAGAAAAGTAAAAGACACACCGAGATTTACTTGGTTACAACCGGGAAGGTTGTTAATCCAAGAAAGCGTAGCACTAGTATCTCCTTTAGGCGGAGAAGCCTTTTACACCAATGAAGCGCACAATAGAAGATTAAAACAGAAAAACGTACAAGTGTAGAAAGAATGCTTGAGTTCTCATTTGATTGACAGCTTCTGGACCAAGGCTATATTTATAGTCTTGGTCGGGGCGCCTGGAAGGGTTCCGGGCGCCCTGGGGGGGATAAAACTTTATCCCCCAACGACCAGAACGCGAAAGACGCGTTCTGGTCAAACTTCACGTTCCGGGCGCCCCGGACTGTTCCGGGCGCCCCGGAGCAAAAAGTCAACTCTGGTTGACTTTTGCATCCGGGACCTCTGCTCCGTTTTAGTCCCGCCTCGGTCGGGGTCTTCCGCTCCGGATCCGCTTACTTGGGTGATCTCTGTCATCCAGAAAAGGGCTCACCCGAACCCAAGTTCCGGTCTTCTCAAGCGGGCTTCCCTCCGGCTTCTCGTCCCTCGAAATTGCCGCGTGTTTCCTTCTCGTCCGCCAGCGTACTCATCCGCAGTCTTCGTCCCTCGGTCGTCGACCTTCTCGCTAGCTGCGTCTCTTGCTCCCCGAGCAATCTTCCGCTCCGGCTTTCGTCCCTCGGAACCACCGCGCGCTTCCTTCTCGTCCGCCGGTGTACTCTTCCGCAGCACCTCGTCCCTCGGACTACCGTCCTTCTCGCTAGCTGCGTCTTCCGCTCGACTACCTGTGTTCCTAAGCTCCTGCACACTTAGACACAAGGTTAGAAACAACGCAGGACCTAACTTAACTTGTTGATCACACCAAAACAACCTTGGGGTTCCAACAGTTGTACTGGAAGTTGACGGAAAGTCGCTGAAGCGTTGGATCTACCTGGTACCCCCCTGGAAAGGTTCGCACGGGCGGATGACGAAGAAAGATGACCAGGACGATGACGCTGTTGCTCTGCGCACACTCAGATGAACCCACGAGTCGTTAGAGACTAGAAACCAGGGAAAAAGTCCTTGGGTCAGGCCCTCCGACGCTCAAGTTAGGTACTTTTTCCCCAGAAATCACAGAGAAAGGACGAAAAGTAAAGACTAGTGAGAAATGACGAGTGAGCATACCTGTATAAGGGACAAAGCATCCCTTTTTATACTGCAACGGATGTCTCTGGGACCTGGTGAGTGTCAGGGAGTGTCGGGTGTCAGGCTTTGTCTAGTGGTGATTGACACGTGGCTCTTCGTAATAGGCTGGTGGCAAAATCGAAGGCGCAGCGATCCCCGACTATTAGCATATTCCCTGACACATTGATTGTTCTCTGACATTCTCTGGCAAGTGGTTACGATTCCTTGGCTTGTTTGTCCTGTAGTGCCTAAACGCTGGCTCTGCCTCCTGACCTGCTACGATCTGCTGTAATCCATGGTTTGTAAGTTCTGACCTACCCGACCGGTCTGTTTCCTGACCTGCATTTGTCTACTGTTATCCTTGGTTTGTATGTCCCGACCTGTACGCTAGGTCTATGTCTAGACCTATTTATGTTTATCGTTATCCATGGCTTGTATGACCCGACCTGCATGCTAGGTCTATGTCCAGACCTGTTTACTATTTACTGCTATCCATGGCTTGTACGTCCCGACCTGCACGCTAGGTCTATGTCCAGGCCTGTTTACTATTTACTACTATCTATGACTTGTCCGTCCCGACCTGCACGCTAGGTCTATGTCCATACTTGCTTACTATTTACTACTATCCATGGCTTGTACGTCCCGACCTGCATGTCATGTCTATGTCCAGACCTGTTTACTATTTACTGTTATCCATGGCTTGTCCGTCCCGACCTGCACGCCAGGTCTATGTCCAGACCTGTTTACTATTTACTGCTATCCATGGCTTGTCTGTCCCGACCTGCACGCTAGGTCTGTTTCCCGACCTACTTCTGTTCACCGCTATCCTTGGCTTGTACGTCCTGACCTGTGCACTAGGTCTGTTCCCGATCTGCTTCTGTTTACCGTTATCCCTGGCTCATACATCCTAACTTGTGCGTTAGGTCTGTTTCCTGACTTGCTTCCGCTTACCATTATCCTTGGCTTGTATGTCCCGACTTGAACGCCAGGTCTGTTTCCTGACCTGCTTCTGTTCACCGCTATCCTTGGCTTGTACGTCCCAACTTGTGCACTAGGTCTGTTCCCGACCTGCTTCTATTCACCACTATCCTTGGCTTGTACGTCCTGACCTGTGCACTAGGTCTGTTCCCGACCTGCTTCTGTTTACCGTTATCCCTGGCTCGTACAACTTGACCTGTGCGCCAGGTCTGTTTATTCTATGCCCAGGGCCTTCTCTTCTTTACCTTGGCTTGTGGGTTCAATTCTCAGCTATACCTAGCCCATGGGCTATCTTTGACCACTATCAGGGCTAACCCTTGTCTGACTTATACTCCTATCCTTTGACCGCCCGTCAGCTGAGACTTTGACCCAGGCCACGTAAGTGTGACTTCTGACTAGCCATGTAAACTTGACTTCTGACCTCCACATAAGCTTGACCTCTGACCTCCACGTAAACTTAACTTCTGACCTCCATGTAAGCTTGACTTATGACCTCCACGTAAACTTGACTTATGACCTCCACGTAAGCTTGACTTATGAGCACCTCATCTTATAGACCCCATGAACATGCACCGTATCACAGGCCTCCCCCTTAAGTCTAGTCGAAGGAGGATCTAGTCCGACTGACTAGATCCATGTCCTTGAGTTACTTGACCTAGCTCCCGCGTTCTTCGCTGACCTGTCTTTCATCTGTATTCTACAAAGTTTCCCTCCATCCGAGGAGATAAACGGGCTCCTTCTACGCGTATGCTGACTCCTCAACTTCCGAGCGTACTCTTTCCTCATAAATGTCACACGGTTCTCCAAGCGTCAACCCAAATTCCAAGGAAATAACCTTCTTCTTCCTTATAAAAGGTCTGAGCCTCTCCTACCGCCTGCGAACACAGTATCTTGCCTTCATGGAACCCCGACAGAACCTAGCAAACTTGCTTCTTTACTTCGGCAAACTTCCCATTTACTAGAGTTATCAGCTCAGAAAGAGGAAGCCTCGCTTCGGCAAATTGCCGCTAAAGTTCGGGCTCATCTGACCAAGAAGGATCAAGCCTCTGGCTCTGGTAGTCATGTGAACCCCTAAAAAATGTACCTCTGATTTAAAAAATGTATCTATGATTTAATGGAATAAAACTGGTTTTCTGCGTTCCACTCATGGTGTAGCCCCACACTCTATTGCTCAAGTATCATCATGCTTTTATAGAACACCTGCGTGTCTCTAATATTTCTAGCTAGCAAAAATAGCAAAAATAATAAAGATATCTCGCTTACCCCATCTTCCTTTTACCTCATAACATATGAGCCCTTGGCCAAAGCGAACGAGACGCTTGATGATGCACCTGCGAAATTTCATATTTAGCAAGAACCCTTGAAATATGGCTTACTAACCAGTCCGACACGATAACTTGGCTTGCTGCATTCTGCGTTGGCGAACATAAGGAGTATTGACCGAGAAAATCATTGCATCGACCGAGAAGGTCGTTGGTCGTGAGAGCATGCTCACTTATAACTCGCACTGGGGAGAGAGTCTGGGACAACCGACCTGGAAGGTCGTTGGGTGTGAGAGCCTTGCTCACTTATAACTCGCACTGTGGCGAGAGTCTAGGAAAGCCGACCTGGAAGGTCGTTGGGCGTGAGAGCCTTGTTCACTTATAACTCGCACTAGGGCGAGAGTCTGGGACAGCTGACCTGAAAGGTCGTTGGGCGTGAGAGCCTTGCTCACTTATAACTCGCACTGGGGTGAGAGTCTGGGACAGCCGACCTGGAAGGTCGTTGGGCGTGAGAGCCTTGCTCACTTATAACTCGCACTGGGGAGAGAGTCTGGGACAGCTGACCTGAAAGGTCGTTGGGCGTGAGAGCCTTCCTCACTTATAACTCGCACTGGGGCGAGAGTCTGGGCGTTGGGCGTTGGGCGTGAGAGACTTGCTCACTTATAACTCGCACTGGGGCAAGAGTCTGGGACAGCCGACCTAAAAGGTCATTGGGCGTGAGAGCCTTGCTCACTTATAACTCGCACTGGGTGAGAGTCTGGGACAACCGACTTGGAAGGTCGTTGGGCGTGAGAGCCTTACTCGCTTATAACTCGCACTCGGGCGAGAGTCTGGGACAGCTGACCTGGAAGGTCGTTGGGCGTGAGAGCCTTGCTCACTTATAACTCGCACTGGAGTGAGAGTCTGGGACAGCCGACCTGAAAGGTCGTTGGGTGTGAGAGCCTTGCTCACTTATAACTCACCCTGGGGCGAGAATCTGGGATAGCCGACCTGAAAGGTACTTGGGCGTGAGAGCCTTGCTCACTTATAACTTGCCCTGGGGCGAGAGTCTGGGACAGTCGACCTGAAAGGTCGTTGGGCGTGAGAGCCTTGCTCACTTATAACTCGCCCTGGGGCGAGAGTCTGGGACAACCGACCTGGAAGGTCGTTGGGCATGAGAGCCTTGCTCACTTATAACTCGCACTGGGACAAGAGTCTGGGACAACCAACCTGAAAGGTCGTTGGGCGTGAGAGCCTTGCTCACTTATAACTCGCACTGGGGCGAGAGTCTTGGACAGCCGACCTGAAAGGTCGTTGGGCGTGAGAGCCTTGCTCACTTATAACTCGCCCTGGGGGGAGAGTCTGGGACAGCCGACCTGAAAGGTCGTTGGGCGTGAGAGCCTTGCTCACTTATAACTCGCCCTGGGGGGAGAGTCTGGGACAGCCGACCTGAAAGGTCGTTGGGCGTGAGAGCTTTGCTCACTTATAACTCGCCTTGGGGACTTAGCAAGTTATCTTCGGTTGATTGGGGAGTCTGCAGAGTCTGCCCGCAACATTTTCCATGCGACTTTTGACAATATAAAGACCTTGGAAGCGGCTCTGTAGATAAGCGAGTCCAAATTAGCCTCTGAGGCGGAGAGGCGTCACTCTCTGGTGGTGGAGCTGGATGCAAAGGATGCTCGGTTGACGAGTCTACAGGAAACCTGGGAGGCCCTTCAAAAGACTTTAACTGATGTCCAGGGTCAACTGACCTCTAGTTCAGACCGGGAGAAAGCCCTTCACAGCGAGTGGGAGGCTAGCCAAGCAACCCTTAAATCAATGCATACCGACCTTTTGAAAGCTCAAGAGAATATTTCCCAGGGTCAACAAGATTTGACTTTGGCCCGAGCTGATGCGGAGAAGGCCATAGCTAATACTGAGATGGCCCGGGCAGAGTTGACAGATTACCAGGCGGGAGAAGTGGGTCGTCTACGGGCATACAGGCGGGCTTATGTCACCTCCCCCTTCTTCTTGAGGAAAATCGGTGGTCTAATGAATCTCCTGCTATGCTGCGGTGCGACCGGCGGAGCTCGACAAATGTTTGAGCAGGATTTGCTTTGCGCTGCTCCCTCAGAAGATTTCTTAGATACTTCCCGCCTAATGAACGAGCTCCCGAACGGGTCACTGCCCTCCTTCAAAGACGATGACGATTTATTCCTCCTGCTGACGTAGCGCCTTGCCCCTCTGAGCCTCCTGCTAATAATGATCCTTGAGATGGCACTATGTAGTGCATGTTAATGTAAAAATGTAACTATCAAACTCCTGCTCAAACAATCTACTTAAAACTTCATATTTGTCTCTACTTTAGCGTGTTTAACCTTCTTATGATACCACTTGACCGCTGGCTTTCAATTTTTCTCTTATAGTATATTAACCATCTTATAGTATGTTCGCCTTCTTATTTGTAGTCTCATATATTTACCGACCGAAATGACCCATGGCCTTGCGCATGTGTAATTTGGCCATCTAGTTTAAGTCTTATTTGACCCCGTTCGGGAATCCCTTTTTTACCCCGACTTGTTTTCCTTGCCTTTTTCTGATGACCGTTCAACTAAGCTTAACAAAGCGCCCTGGTCTGTACTAATATCTCGACCTGCTTAGCTTGCCTTTCTCTGCTGACCACCATGGCTCAGCCATACCCCTGGCCTGTTCTTTTCCTCGTAATCCAGGTCAGGTCAGACCAAGAAATTGAGGGTTAAACCTAGATCGGGAACGCGAGGGCACTTTTCTATAAGACAACTATTGTATTTTCCTGAGATCCATCTCCTCGTACCTCGCACCGGTACTTTTACAAATATACCCTTGGACATTATTTTCAAAGAAGATCCGTCGGTTCTCTTTGTTCCCGCCAATTATTATGCACCGGTGAATGATGCCTGACAAAATTGCCCCTCTGCCCTGCGGCTATAAATAATCTCCTTTAGCTTTGCCTCCAGACTTTGCACGTCTTCTTCTTCCTTCCGCTAGAATCAAGTATCATTCCTGAATCTCTGCTTTTGCGTTGATAGCTTCCCGCTCAATCTCCTCCTTCTGTTTCTTTTCTCATGGCATCCCCCTCTTTTCTTCCTTCTTTGGCGGCGGTGTACTACCCTGGTTCATCTACTTTCGACGAACTAGATCGGGATGACCTGCGTTACACCTACGGTGTCAGGGATAATGCCTATGTGATCATCTCCACCGGGATACACCAATTTTTTGCTCCTCCCCAGGGATATTGCACTTTCTTCAAAGAGCAATTTGTAGCCGGCCTTCGTCTTCCTCTGCACCCCTTCTTCTCGGATGTGTGCCGCCATTTCAAGATTCCTCTAGGACAACTGACGCTGAATGCTATAAGGATCCTCTGCGGCTTCGTGTTACTCTGCGACGTTTGCGAGTTGTCCTGGTCCGCCCACTTGTTCCATTGCTTTTTCACCCTCCGGCAACAGGAAGAAGGCACCTTCCACTTCCAGCCTCGTCTCCGGACTGCTTTTTTCTTGCCCCTGCCGCCTTCTGAACCGAGCTCGAAGAACAAATTCTTGTTCATTCAATTTCCCCAGGGGGTGGAATGACCCATGCGATGGCAATCTTTACTTCCCCCGAGCCCGCCACTGGAGGATTTTCATCTCGATACCTCCTATATAGAGGCTTCCTCTCGCTTAGTTGGCTGGTAATTAAATTTAACCACTTATTTTCCGAGGAGTTGCTTGCCTACTTTCGCCTGAGCTATCTTACTCCGGATACGCCTCATTCCCTGGGTAAGTTTCCTTTTTAGTTTTGTTACCACTTCATAAGCATTTTGTTTTTCCTATTGTAATTGACCTCCTACTTTATCCTGTGCAGCTGAAGTCTTAACCCGTGCCTCAGAGGTTCAACCTCTTCCTCTAAGTGGCATGGAAATCATGAGGCATGGTCAAGTTATTTTACAAAGAAGATCACTCCCCTATTCGTCTTCAATCTCAGTCGGTGGGGCTTCCCCAGCAAATCCTCGACCCCGACCTCCTCACCGAGCTTCTCCTACTGTCCGCCCTGCTTCCTTTGCTCGTCCCACTCGTCCTCGGACTGCACGCTCGCCCCGACCAGCTACCCCTGTTCGCCCTCGGGCCCCACGCACAGCCCGACCCCTTACCCCGACTCCTCTTCAATCGGTCAATCCTCCCCGAGCTACTTATATCCCTGGTCTGGGCCTCGGTCAAAGATCAGGCAACGTTCCCTACGCCAACCCTGCTTTTAGAGAGGCTTCTAAGGTGGCTCGTCAAGCACGCTCTCTAAACGACCGCTTGAATCAGGATGCCCCTCTTTCTCGAGGTAGGGCTTGGCTACCTTCCGATGATTCTGATTCGGATGACCAACCGCTAGCTCAAAGACTTCACCGCCGAGCCCCTCCTTCGGTGCCCGGTTCGGGCCCTTCCGCTATCCCTTCTCCGTCTCCCCCTGTTGCAACCGCCTCTCCTCCTTCGCCTCCCATTGCAGCCCCGACTTCTGTCCCAAGCCAAGCAGATGCTTCTCCTGATCCTTCCACAGTTCCGATTGAGCCTCCGCCAGCTCCACCTTCTTCGCCAGCTCAACCTTCTACCTCGCAGCGGCCTCAGAGCACCGAGGTCGGCCCATCGCCTCGTCCATCCCCAGTTACCTCACCGTCGGAGCCGTCTCCCGTGCCCCCTTCAGCTCCTTCTGGGTCGGCTGCTGGACCTTCCGGATCAGCTCCGGGGCCTTCCCAACCGTCGCCACCTGTTCCTCTTCATTATCTTACAACCGCTCCTTCTGAAGCTGGGCTACAGTCCCGGCGTGATGTTCCCACCAGCACCTTGACTATGAAAGGTCGCTTGGCCACTGTGTGGGAAGAAAGTAGGCATCAGATGGAACTTTTGCCACCCTTTGCCCAGATGGATAGATTTTCTGAGTTATATATCAAGGTTAGCTTCCCTGCTTGTTTACTGCAACTATTATATTCCTCATCCTTATCAGATGTTTCTCCTATGTCCCAGTCCTGTGTAGAGTCTTTGACAGTAAATCAGTCCTTCCATGCTGTTCATCGTCAAAATAAGATGTTGTAGGACAAGGTAACTGAACTAGAGCTTCAATTGAATAACCCAGCGTAGGCTAGTTATGCCTTGAGAGCTGAAGTAAAGGCTCTAACCAAAAGGAAGAATAGTCTGGAAGTATCTTTGACGGTATCTGATAAAGAGCTTAAGGGCCTCCAGGAAGAAAAAAGCCAGGTCGAGGCCGTGCACGAGCAACACATGGACCAACAAGCTTTGGAGCATCAACGAGCTATGGATCAATTGACTCAGAAGCTGCGTGCCGCCAAAACTTTAGCGTAGGAGCAAGACAATAAACTAAAATCCCAGGCGGTCCAATTAACTTCTCAAGCAACAGAACTGTTGGCCGCCCGGACTGCTGTAGAAGGGGTATCGACAGCCTTGGCCATTTACAAAGAAGGAGAGAATGTCCACTGTCAACAGAGCCACACTTTGTACCTGTGTTCCCCAGAGTTCTGTACCCAAGCAGGGCAACACTTCTCCACCTCTGTTATTTATGGTGCGGCCGGGGCTCTGCGACAACTTTATAAGCAGGACTACCTGAAATCAGCTCCTCCTCCTGAATTTTTAGATCATGACCGGATCCTTAAAGAGATCCCAGATGAAATTTTTGCTCCTTTCAAGTGATCCTTCTTGCCTACTTGTGTATAATGACTTAACAATTTCTTGTAAATTACTTTGCTATTTTTCCGCTTGCATTCTAAGGCTTACTTTTGCTAAAATTGCTTAGTTTTGCCACAAAAAGTATTAGGGCATACAATTTCCGCTTTCATATCCTCTCCCTGCTCTTTCCGATCTGCTTTTCCCCGGTCTGCTATCCTGGTTTGTCGGGTAGGTGACAGCTCAGCTTATATCCCGACTTACTCTTCTTTGCATGCTCCTTTAGACTCTGTAAGGTCGCAAGTAATTAGCGCTCCATGGTCGGTCTAGCTTCTTGCCCCGTTCATCTTGTAAGTAATAAGCCCTGGACAATAATTTTTTGATGACTTTGTAAGGTCCATCCCACTGGGGTGCTAATTTAGCCACGTCCCCCACAGGCTTGATTTGTTTCCAGACCAGATCTCCTTCTCCAAAGAATCGAGGAATCACTCTTATATTATAATTCTGCCTCATTCTTTGTCGATAAGCCTCCAGCCGAGCCGCCGTTCTGTCACGGGTTTCGCTAATGAGATCCAGCTCAGCCAACCACCGTTCTGTGTTTCCTTCATCATATAATGTCCTCCTTACTGATGGCACTCCGATTTCTATGGGTACGACTGCTTCATTACCATAAACCAGATGGAATGGTGTCAGACCTGTACTTTCTTGAGGTGTTGTACGATAAGCCCATAGGATGCTTGACAGCTCTTCCACTCAGTTGTCTCCCACATGATCCAGCTTAACCTTCAAACCTCGTACTATTTCTTTGTTGACCACCTCAGTCTGACCATTGCTTTGTGGATATGTTACTGAAGTGAAGGCCTGCGTTATGCCAAACCCTTTGCACCAGGCCTGGATTTTTTGCCCTTGAAATTGTCTTCCATTGTCTAACACCAGTTTGTGAGGAATACCAAATCTACAAAGAATCTTCCTCCATAGAAATTGGATGACGACATCTTCTGTGATTCTAGCCAGAGCCTCTGCTTCCACCCACTTGGAGAAATAATCTACGGCCACCAGCAAGAAACGTCTCTGACCTGGCGCCATCGAAAATGGTCCCACAATATCCATGCCCCATTGATCAAAAGGACATGAGACTATAGACGTTCTCAGCAAAGTCGTAGGTCGATGTGTTAAATTTTGATGTTTTTGTCAAGACCGGAAGGTAATTATCAACTTGTGAGCATCCCTCTGCAAGGTGGGCCAGAAATACCCGGCCAGGAGTACCTTGCGAGATAATGTCCGACCGCCTACGTGATTGCCACAGCATCCCAGATGTATTTCTCGCAAGGCCTGGTCGGCTTCCACCATGCCCAAGCATTTGAGTAAGGGTCTAGAGAAGGACCTCTTGTAGAGCTGATCCCCGATCATGACATAAACATGGGCTTGCTTTATAACCAGTCGTGATTCTTCTGGGTCGGTTGGTAAGATACCCTGCCTAAGATAGTTGATCATGAGTGCTCGCCAATCAATAGTTGCTGCTCTATTATTTTGCAGATCTATTTGAGCTATAAGGAAAGTTTGTGCCATTGACCGTTCCAACACCCAAGTGGTTAAGGAACTGGCCATCTTTGCTAGCTCATCTGCCTTCTCATTTTCCGACCTGGGGATTTTGGTTACTATGACCTCTGCAAATTCCTCTTTCATCTTCTCATAAGCTTCCTGGTACACTTATAATTTATTGCAATTTATCATAAAGTTGTCGATCACTTGCTGAGTTACTAGTTGGGAATCTGAATAAACAATTACCCGGGCTGCCCCAACGTGCCGGGCTGCTTGCAGTCCTGCCAACAAAGCCTTATATTCTGCCTCATTGTTGGTGGCTCGGAAATTCAATCGAACCGCCAATTGGAGTATATCTCCTTGAGGAGATATTAATAAGATCTCGACCCCGCTTCCTTGGTGATTAGCCGATCCATCCACATAGACCTTCCAGGTTTTTTCAGAGTTGGTTTGATGAATTTCTGTTAAGAAATCCGCTAAAGCCTGCGTCGTAATGGCTGTGCGCGGCTGATACTATATATCGTATTCCCCCAACTCCGTTGCCCACTTGATGAGCCGACCTACTACTTCTACATTAGTTAAAGCTCTCCTCATAGTGCTGTTGGTCAAAATTGTGATGGGATGTGCTAAGAAGTACCGTCTTAACCACCGAGCCATAAGGACCAATCCATAAACCAACTTCTCGAGGGCCGTGTATCGAGCTTCAACCCCTTTTAATAGATGGCTGAAGAAATATACTGCCGTTGTACATTGTCATGTTCCTTAACAAGCACAACCCTACGACCTCGGGGGTGGCAGATAAGTAGACCCCTAAGGGTTCCCCAACAACTGGCTTAAATAAAGATGGAAAAGCCTCCAAGTACTTCTTCAGCTCCTCAAAAGCTCGAGTACAATCTTCATCCCACTAGAATTTGGAGGGCTTCCTGAGCACTTTGAAGAAAGGAGCGGCCTGGTCTGCAGACCTGGAAATGAATCTTGACAGGGCTGTTATTCTGCCAACCAGCTTCTAAGTTTCCTTCAAATTTTGAGGAGGCTGCATATTCCGTAATGCCCAAACTTTTTCTGGATTAGCTTCTATCCCCCGCTCAGTCACCAAATAGCCCAAGAATTTTCCTCCTTTAGCTCCAAACAGGCACATCAAGGGGTTCAGCTTCAGCTCATATTGTCGGAGAGTCCTGCATATTTCTTCTACATCCTTGATCAGGTTCACGGCTAACGGGACTTGATGAGTATATCATCCACATAAACCTCCACATTACGCCCGATCTGCTCCCGGAAGATTTTGTCCATCATTCTTTGGTATGTGGCTCCGGCGTTCCTGAGACCAAAGGGCATGATAATATAACAGAAAGTACCATCAGCCGTAATGAAGCTAACTTTTTCTTGGTCCTCCACCGCTAAAGGTATCTGATGATACCCTTGGTATGCATCTAGCATGCAGATCCTCTCGCAGCCGGCCGTGGAATCCACCATCTGATCGATCTGGGGTAGAGGTTGGGACTAGCTCGATTAAGGTCTCGGAAGTCTATACACACCCTCCATTTATTGTTGGGCTTTTTTACTAAAATAACATTGGAGAGCTACGACGGGAACTGTACTTCTCGAACGTGGCCTGCCTTCCTGAGCTAGTTCACCTTGGCTCTGATTATTTTGTTCTGGTCAGTCGAGAAGTTCCTTTTCTTTTGTTTGACAGGTCGGGAGTCTGGTAGTAGATGTAACATATACTCGGCTACCTCCGGCCTGAGCCCAGATAATGTTTGCTCTCCGCAAGTGTACGGAAATGTCGCAAGTAATATAAAAGATTATCGTATCCACAGGGACTGGAATAAGCACTAGAAATGTTTCAACGCGAGTTAGCTAAACAACTAATCAATTGGTTTCTAAAAGCTAAATGTAACTAATGAAAAGTAAACATAGAAATGAAAGATCAACAAACAAGATTATGGGCTATGATAAAGGAATGTTCTAGGAGTTTTGGTTTCTTTGTAAGATTCCTCAATGTAAATGATCTACCAAATTCTATTTCTCAATTGTCCCACATTTATAGAAGGTTGTCGGTTCTCTCTTGCAATAGACAACCGACCTAGGACTGAAATATATACCTATATGTAATCAATTAGATATGAACTTATGTTGTCCTTACACGAGCATGTTCCTGTCACGAAGATCCCTCGAAAAATCAACACAAAGATCATACTTCTCAACCCATAAGATATAAGGATTAATCCCTAAATCTATCCTACCCTCTTGAATCATCCTATTTCCCCCTAAATCTTATCCCTCAAACGTCCTTACACGGGCTTGCACCTTTCGCGTGCTTCCCTCGGAAAATCGAGTGGGAGATAATCTCTACAAGATCCATAGGACATTCAAACAATCAATCTAAAATGAGAATTAGGTCCATATCACAACAATACATTCAAGATTGAATTGATACAAACAAGACAATATCATAGAAACAAGAAAATGGCAAATCCACAAGAGTTTACATCAATTAATCATACAAATACTCCCTCATCCTAAAACAAAGAGATCTACTCCATGAATCGAAGAGAGGAATCTGAAATACAAATATTACACGCATTTCTTAATCCCCAATCCAAGAAGAGGAGAGAAAGAAAACTTATCTAAGATAAAGCTTGGTCTTCAGATCCAATCCACGCTCCCGGAGTCGATTCCGTTGAAGATCTGCCTTTAGATCGCTCAGAAATCCTCCCAAGATTGGAAGGAAAGCCCCAAATCTTGCTCTCTCCCAAGAGGGAGAAGATCCCCTTTCAAATCTTGAAGAAGGGTTTAAATAGAGGTGCAGTTTGGGCGCCACACGACCCCGTGGCACGGTCGTGTGAGGTTCACACGGCCCTGCCCACTCTCCTCTCTGCCATCCTTGCACGGCCGTGTGTGAGACACGGCCGTGGCAAACATCCACCAATGGCCCCTTACACGACCGTGTAGATCTACACGGCCTGAACTGCCTTAGCCTCTGGAAATCTGGCACGGCCGTGTGATGCACACGACCTGCTTCCTTCCCTGCCACTGAGAACCTCACACGGTCGTGTGAGACACATGACCGAGGCTTCTCTTGTCTCTGGAAAACTCACATGGCCATGTGATGCACACGACCTAGGCTTCTTCTCATGTCTGGGTTCTTAAGATCCCTGCACGGCCGTGTGAGGTTCGCACGGCCATGACCACTTCGTTTCCTACTGCAGCCTTCTAGCTCATGATCTCCACACGGCCTGGGCAACCCCCCAGAGCAGGGCAGTGCGTGGTTCAGGTAGGGCACCTTCTTCCCTTGCTTTGCTCACAGATTTGGCTTCGAACATGAAATCTTCACCAATTTCGACTCCTGTGTACAGAAAATGCACAAAAGCATATCTCCGAACAAAGAGAGTAAATATGCTAAAAAGGAAAGCTGCAAGTATGAAAATGCATAGATCAAGCATGCTCAAAGTATGTGAATGTGTGTCAAAACATGCCAATAAGTGTATACAATCTACGCACATCACACCCCCAGACTTAAACCTTTGCTTGTCCTCAAGCAAAATGCTGTAATCTACATTCATATGTTCTACAACACATTCATAAACCATAGTATACTTTCCTAACTCTATCAAAAAGTTTCACTAACAAGTATGATCATGAAAACAAAGTCAAGTATGGCTCAAGCATAAGTATCTTGTGCTCAGTGCAAAAACAACTCAAAACTCTTCAAGTTTCAATCTATGTCCTAGTCAAGTCGTCATCAAATTTGAATTCATAATGTTTCTAGTGATGAACAAGTAACCAGTGATAGGCACTTACTTGCCAAACACTTGGTTCATATTTCTCAATCAGCCCATGGTCTCAAAGGCGTGCTCAATCTCAAGAGAAGCTAAGCAGTCATTTCCCCAGTAACCTAACTCGGTCTCAAAGGGGTGACTTACTAGATTCCACTCACGACGACTGTTTTTTATATCCCTTAATCACTTTTTTTTTCATTGCTTTTTTTCCAATTTTTTTTCATAAGCATTTGCATTGTGCAAATCTTATTTCACAAGTGTACTTTTAGCACAAATGTTGGGATATTTTGATTTTTCCAAATGAGCTTACATGAGTTGAGCCTCATCCAATAATCAAAATGAAGTTTGAAAAATCACCATGGAAACCAAGTACTAAACAAACAAGATGAATCATGACTATTTCAATGATATCAACCATTCAAGCATCAAGTCAAAGTGTAGTGAAAGTAAGATCCTTAAGGTCAAGCCAAAACTAAAACTCATCTCCATATGATTCTTAGCTTATTTCATGCTACTCAAGATAGAGAAAATTGGTACACTAGGCATACTACTAGCATCATTTACAACATCATGAATCTAGATAATGAACGTGCTAACATTTTATCTTGAAGACAAGAAAGCATATAAGTGAAGTTTGATGTTCTCAAGATGTATGCCACAAGATTTCAAAAGATAATCAAATGACTATCAAAACAAACACTCAAGCAAGACAATCAAAATAGAATGCAAAACAAAAGCTAAACATGCAGAAAACAAGAAAACAAGCAAAAACTGAAAACTAGAACGCAAAAAGAAATCAAGTTTGACACCCTCCCAGACTCAAACTTTTCATCGTCCCGATGAAATCAATATGGTGGAGGTGGAGGGAGATCAGGAAATTCAGGCAGAATAAAAGGGAAGTAATCAATAAACCACCTTACTTCATTTCTAACAAACATATGATACTCGAACAGTTTGTCAACATCATCTTGAAAAAACCTCATATACCCCCGAAAATCTTCATTAAACTCAAAATGGGTCCTATAAGAATTCATAAATCGAGAAATCTTTTCACACAATTCCCTCTCACTTTTGAAACAATCTTGTAATTTTTTAAATTGTTCTTCTTCCATGGGTTTATTATTAGAAAGAAAATTTTCAGTCACATTCAAATCATTATGAATATTATCCAGAGCAGAGTGAAGTTCTTGAAAATTAAAGCTATGAACATCACGATTAACCAAAGGAACTCTTTTTGAAAATGAATTTGACAATATTTTAGAATGTTGAATTGGTAATTTTAAACACCAATTTTCCTTAACATGAATGGTAGTGAGGTCATGATTGGGTAGTCTTAAAGGGAAATTATTCTTAATAAGAAGGCTATATCCATGTTCTTCACGTCTTATCATTTTATTGCTAAACATGAGTTCAAGTCTAATCTACAAGAATTATCAATCATTTTCAATTCATTTAAATCACACCCTAACACCAAAGCAATCTGGATTAATAATCCACCCAAAATAATAGGTGTGGTAGAGTCAGATTTTCCAAGTTTCACTAAATGTTTAAGAAAGAAATAACCTGAATTAATATCAACATTCTCAACCATTGCCCATAAACAGTACAAATCTACAAGTCTTACTAATCTCCCTTTATCTTCTCTCCCAAATATGATATTCTTCATGACTAGATAAGCATATCTAAAAATGGGATTAATAATGTGAAGAGCTCTAGAATTATGAGGGTTAAAATGTGATTATTCAGAAATGTGTTGCCAAAAACGTGAATTTTCAAACTGAGGTAAAATTGTACACAAATCATTCTGGGGCAACTCATAACAAGTATTAAAATCACTCAACGCCCATTCATAATCCTCATTAAACAGTCAAAAATTTAGTTTACCCCCACCTTGAACATTATCAACCGTTATGGAACTCAAAAATTCAAAAACAATTCTAGGATAGGTAGGATATCTCATTGTCATTAAACCACTCCAACCTATTCTCTCAAATAACCAATTTAAATCATCCTTAAACCCTAATGTTACCAAAGTTTCATCATCCATAAATTTGGTACTTACAAGGGGGCATTTACATAAAGAAGAATACCTTAAACGTTGTTCCTCGCTAGAGAAGACAATACCAAAATCATTAGAAATACCTTTAAAACAAGAGTTTTTCTCCTTTGTTGCAACCATCTTCTCCTTCCCTTTCCTTGTAGAAGAGGATTCATCCATCACATTTTCCATGGTGGAAGAGATTCGAGCCTTCAAAAGGAGAATGAGAGGAAGAAATTATAAATGGTGGCTAAAATCCTAGAGATAAGAAAAATGAGAGACAAGGAAGACGAGGGAAGGGGGTGCGCGGCCGTGTGCTGCCCACACCCCGCGCCCTAACTCCCTTTAAGGGTGTGGACCAGGTCATGTATCATTACATGACCTATTTCCTCTTTCTCTGCACGGCCGTGTCTAAGACACGACCATACTCATCTCCTTCTCGGCTTCCCTAGCACGATCGTGTCCGGAACACAGCCTCAATAGCCTTCTTTTCTGAAATCAGTACACGACCGTGTCAGATGACACAACCAGTGCAGGCTTTTGCACTGGTTCCTTCACACGGTCGTGTGGTAGACACGACCGAGAAACTCTCCTCCTCTGGATTCTTCACACGGCTGTGTCAGATGGCACGGCCAGTGCTAGCTTTTGCATTGGTTCCCTCACACGGTCGTGTGTGAGACACGGCCAAGAAGTTTTCCTCCTCTGGATTCTTCACACGGCCGTGTCTGGGACACGACCACATACCTTTTCTTCTCTGGAGACTCCACACGGTCGTGTCATGTAGACACGGCCCAAGCATCTCCTTTTCTGCACCGTAAGCCTGGTCGTGTGCAGCACACGACCATGCTCTGTTTTGCTCCAATTGACACTTCTCCTCCATTCTAGCTCCTCCCACACTTCCATGCCCATGAAGAAATCATAGCCAGCTCATGGAAGTGAAATTTCAACCAAGTGATGAGCTCCAAATGGTTGACATTCATGTTTTTAAAAAATACTCCTCTATCCAATGCTCACATTCCTCCACAACTTTGAATTCTATAAAAATAAGATAGACAAGAAAAATTAAGTAGAGGATACATGTTTATTATAAAGAAAGAACTAAAGACATAAAAGAAAATAAGGAAAATGAACTTGGGTTGCCTCCCAAGAAGCGCTTGTTTAAGGTCATTGGCTCAACCACCTCATTAGATTCATCGAAATCTCGCTCTTGGAGGGGTAAGATATTTTAGAACCCTCCTACCAAGGGCTCTTATTATGGAGAGAGCTTTCAATATAGGAATTACAAAATGAAGTATTGCTCTCTCCATCTTCGTCTTCTTTGAAGTTCTTTCAGGTGGTCAAAGACGGTTCAGATTGAGCTTCCAATTATTAGCCCAAGTAAAATCTGCACATGAAAAGAAAATACAAATCTCCCACAAACATATTAGATAAGATAGAGTCATAACCATATTAAGATAAGCAAAGTAAGAAATAAAAACTGAATCACATCTAATAAAATCAATGATAGGTACCTTTATAAAATTTTCCAAAAGATCATAAGAAATACTAACCTTACTTTGCTGAAAGATACCTGAAATTTCTAAACATGTAGATGTGAGTTCCCCTGAATCAAATGATAGTTCTCTCTCTGGCTCAGGTGTTGATGATATCAATGATGGTGATTCTTGAGACTCTGCTAGCTCTGCATAAGTCCCTACACATTGTTTCACAACATGATCAATTCTAACAACCTCTAAGGGTTGTGTGGACAAAGTATTAGTTAGAGCCATAGAGCCAATCATTTGATGATTATTGTATGGACTCGTTGTATCATATTCTTGTATATAAATAAAGACATTTATTTTTGGTTATTATACTTACGTGTATTGGTGCCAAATAACTAAGCATAATAGCGTCCTTGAGTAGAAGGTTCTTACCTATATCAATCGATTGGTTGAATCGATAGTGAGATGATATAGAGAACACTACTCTTAATCATTCCTAGTCAAGTATTAACATTCAGCGATAATGTTAATGCGATGAGACTAGCATGTAGGTCAACTCGATGACTTGATCTCACAAGTCATGGATATGGAGATATCAAGTTGACACATGAGTATGCATTGGAGAATGTATACTGAATGACCCGCCATGAGAAAGTATCATGGATCGTTATATGAGTGTCATATACTTTCTCATTTGGCTATTAGTATGACTACTAGTCCTTGGACTTGAAGTCACCATGGTTCCCTACATAAGGAGTTACGTACTTTGGCTTTGTCAAACGTTACCCGTAACTGGGTGGACTATAAAGGTGATTACTGGGTATGTAACGAATTATGCAGAGGGATGTGAGTGATGTAGATGAGATCTATCCCTCCTATATGACGGGAGTGACATCGATATTCTTGATAGAGTGAGACCACTAAGTGCATGACCATGCCCAAGTGAGTCAATATGAGATATTGAGCTCATTTGATTGAGTGAGTCTATTTGGAGTTCAAGATTTAGATAAATTAGAGGATGACACGGTCTATGCCTCATATTGATCAATCTAGATGTCCAGGATAGAAGGACAACGTCATATATCGTGAAGAGTCATAATTAGTAGTCACAAGGTGATGTTGGATCTCAACATTCTTGTAACTTGGGTAGTAATGATGTGTTGCTAGATACCGCTCATTACTTATGCTTCTAAATGAGTTTAGGAGCATTGCCAACGTTACAAGAACCTATAGGGTCACACAAAGGGCAATTAGATGGAGATTAGGTTCATTTGATGAACCTAAAGGATTAGGTTCATGTGATGAACCAAATTGGATTAAGAGTAATCGAAATTGAGCTAATTGAGTTGGACTCAATTTGGTTCATGTGTTAAGTGAGTCTAATTTGTACTTAGACTCATTTAATTAATTTAATTCAATGAATAGAGATTCATTAAATTAAAATTGACTTGAACCAATGGTTAGATTAGATCAACCAAGGGAGAGAAGTTGTCAAGTTTGACTTGACTTAAGTAGGAAGATGAAGAGTCAAGTTTTGACTTGACTTTGACTTGACCAATGCCACATCATCAAGGCTTCTTCATTTGGTCAAGTTTGACTTGACCAAATGCCACCTCATGGAGGAGATCAAGAGACTTGACTCTTGATATTCCATGGGGGTTACAAGCCATGAAGTGACCGGCCACTTTTAGTGTGGAAGGGATTGATTTTCATTCAAGGCAATTCATTTCTTTTTCTTCCTCTCAAGGCTTCTTCTCTCTCTCTCCTTCTCCTTGCCGTGACCATCAAAGGTGCTAGCATACCTTTTGTGTTGTTTTCTCCATCTCTTGCTTGTGTGGATACACATAGAGGAGTATCTACTTTGATACTCTCGAGATCTGGTGAACCTAGGACGAGCGGGATTACGCGAAGGGCTTCGCATCAAGGGTAACCTCTTTATCTTATAGATCTAAAGTAGATCTAGGCTTAGAAAACATGTATATGAAATTTTATTTCTTCACACGGATCCGTGGCATGGGGATTTCGGGGTTTCCGCAACGCAAAAAGCGGTTTTTACGGCCCGAATGACATGAACCAAACCTATCTCTGGCACTGTCGCTTAGGTCATATAAATGAAAAACGCTTATCCCAGCTCCATAAAGATGGTTTGATGGACTCATTTGATTTTTTATCATATGAGACATGCGAGTCATGCCTTCTAGGCAAGATGACCAAGACTCCCTTTAGTGGACACAGTGAGAGAGCGACTGACTTGTTAGGTCTTATACATAGTGATATATGTGGCCCTTTCAATGTCACTGCTAGAGGTGGTTAAAGGTACTTCATTACGTTTACTAATGACTTCAGTAGATATGGTTATGTGTACCTGATGACACATAAGTCAGAATCCTTTGAAAAGTTCAAAGAATTCAAGAATGAAGTACAAAACCAGCTTGGCAAGAGTATTAAGATACTTCGATCAGATCGAGGTGGTGAATACCTTAGCCATGAGTTTCGTGACTATCTAGCTGAGTGTGGGATCCTATCTCAACTCACTCCTCCTGGAACACCACAGTGGAATGGTGTATCCGAAAGGAGGAATCGTACCTTATTAGATATGGTACGATCTATGATGAGTCACACAGATCTTCCTATGTATCTTTGGGGCTATGCTCTAGACACAGCAGCCTTCATTCTCAACCGAGTTCCATCTAAGGCTGTAATAAAGACAACATATAGGATATGGACTAGGAGAGATGCCCAGGTGTCTTTTATGAGGATTTGGGGTTGTGAGGCTTACGTTAGACGTCAAGTCTCGGACAAACTGGGACTCAAATCCAACAAGTGCTATTTCATTGGATATCCAAAGGAAACGAAGGGATATTACTTCTACATTCCCAGTCAACACAAGGTAGTTGTGGCTACGACTGGGGTATTTCTAGAAAGGGACTTTGTTTCTAGAAAGACTAGTGGGAGTACGTTCGATCTTGAAGAAGTTCAAGATGTGGACCATAGCACTGAAGCCTTGATGGAAGGTGAACTGGAATCACAAAGTGTTGTGGATGATGTTGTCCCACAAGGAGTTGAGGAACAACAACCAGTTCAAGTAGACATACCTCTTCGTAGGTCTGATAGGGTACGTCGTCAGCCTGAGAGATACTCATTTCTCTTGTCTGACCATGATGACGTTGTGCTCATAGAGGATGAGCCTACCTCCTATCATGAAGCTATGATGAGACCAGATTCTGAGAAATGACTAGAGGCTATGAGATCCGAGATGGAATCCATGTACACTAACTAAGTATGGACTTTGGTTGATCCACCTAAAGGGGTAAAACCCATAGGGTGTAAGTGGGTCTTTAAGAGAAAGACTGACATGGATGGACTTATCTATAAGGGTCGCTTGGTAGCTAAAGGTTTCAAGCAAATTCATGGTATTGACTATGATGAAACCTTTTCTCCAGTAGCGATGTTTAAGTCCATTCGGATCATGCTTGCTATTGCAGCATACCATGACTATGAGATATGGCAGATGGATGTCAAAACTGCGTTTCTAAATAGAAACCTACTCGAGGATGTGTACATGACACAACCTGAGGGTTTTGTAGATCCACAGCATACTAGCAGAGTATGCAAGCTGCATAGGTCCATTTATGGACTAAAGCAAGCTTCTCGGAGTTGGAATCTTCGATTCGATGATGCAATCTAACAGTTTAGTTTCATCAAAAATGAAGATGAACCTTGTGTCTACAAGAAAGTTGTTGGGAGCACAGTTATCTTCCTTATATTGTATGTGGATGACATACTACTCATTGGGAAAGACATCCCTTTACTGCAGTCTGTCAAGACTTGGTTAGGGACTTGTTTCTCAATGAAGGACTTAGGTGAAGCATCCCACATTCTAGGCATACAGATCTATAGAGATAGATCTAAGAGATTGCTTGGCCTAAGTCAGAGTACATATATTGACAAGGTACTCCTACGGTTTTCCATGCAGAACACAAAGAAGGGATTTCTGCCGATGTTACATGGCGTGAGTCTTTCGAAGACTCAAGGTCCCTCTTCTAGAGAGGAGAGAGACCGCATGGATCAGATCCCTTATGCCTCAGCCATAGGATCTATCATGTACGCCATGCTATGTACTCATCCTGATGTCTCATATGCTTTGAGCATGACAAGTAGATACCAATCAGATCCAGGTGAAAGTCACTGAATAGAGGTCAAGAATATTCTTAAGTACTTGAGAAGGACTAAAGAATGTTTCTTGATATATGGAGGCGATGACGAGCTAGCTATAAAGGGTTACAATGATGCCAGCTTCCAGATCGACCAGGATGATTATCGATCGCAGTCAGGGTTCGTGTTTTGCTTAAATGGTGGTGCTGTGAGCTGGAAGAGTTCAAAGCAGGACACAATAGCTGATTCTACAACAGAGGCCGAGTATATTGCTGCATCAGAAGCAGCAAAGGAGGCAGTTTGGATCCATAAGTTTATTACCGAACTTGGGGTGGTTCCTAGCATAGCTGATCCCATAGAGCTTTATTGTGACAACAATGGAGCAATAGCACAGGCTAAGGAACCTCGCTCACACCAGCGGACTAAACACATACTACGACGCTTCAATCTCATTCGAGAGATCATCGATAGAGAAGATGTGAAGATTTACAGAGTACCCAATGAGGCTAACATCGCAGATCCCTTGACCAAGGCTTTGGCACAGAGAAAGCATGATGGTCACACTAGGTCATTGGGCCTTAGAGCCTATACTGATTGACACTAGTGCTAGTGGGAGATCGTTAGTTAGAGCCCTAGAGCCAATCATTTGATGATTATTGTATGGACTCGTTGTATCATATTCTTGTATATAAATAAAGACATTTGTTTTTGGTTATTATACTTACTTGTATTGGTGCCAAATAACTAAGTATAATAGCGTCCTTGAGTAGAAGGTTCTTACTTATATCAATCGATTGGTTGAATCGATAGTGAGATGATATAGGGAACACTACTCTTAATCATTCCTAGTCAAGTATTAACATTCAGACACAATGTTAATGCGACGAGACTAGCATGTAGGTCAACTCGATGACTTGATCTCACAAGTCATGGATATGGAGATATCAAGTTGACACATGGGTATGCATTGGAGAATGCATACTGAATAGTCCGCCATGAGAAAGTATCATGGATCGTTATATGAGTGTCATATACTTTCTCATGTGGCTATTAGTATGACTACTAGTCCTTGGATCTGAAGTCACCATGGTTCCCTACATAAGGAGTTACGTACTTTGGCTTCGTCAAACGTCACCCGTAACTGGGTGGACTATAAAGGCGATTACTGGGTATGTAACGAATTATGCAGAGGGATGTGAGTGATGTAGATAGGATCTATTCCTCCTATATGACGGGAGTGACATCGATATTCTTGATAGAGTGAGATCACGAAGTGCATGACCATGCCCAAATGAGTCAATATGGGATATTGAGCTCATTTGATTGAGTGAGTCTACTTGGAGTTCAAGATTTAGATTGATTAAAGGATGACACGATCTATGCCTCATATTGATCAATCTAGATGTCTAGGATAGAAGGACAATGTCATATATCGTGAAGAGTCATAATTAGTAGTCACATGGTGATGTTGGATCTCAACATTCTTGTAACTTGGGTAGTAATGATGTGTTGCTAGATACTGCTCATTACTTATGCTTCTAAATGAGTTTAGGAGCATTGCCAATGTTACAAGAACCTATAGGGTCACACAAAGGGTAATTAGATGGAGATTAGGTTCATGTGATGAACCAAATTGGATTAAGAGTAATCGAAATTGAGCTAATTGAGTTGGACTCAATTTGGTTCATGTGTTAAGTGAGTCTAATTTGTACTTAGACTCATTTAATTAATTTAATTCAATGAATAGAGATTAATTAAATTAAAATTGACTTGAACCAATGGTTAGATTAAATCAACCAAGGGAGAGAAGTGGTCAAGTTTGACTTGACTTAAGTAGGAAGATGAAGAGTCAAGTTTTGACTTGACTTTGACTTGACCAATGCCACATCATCAAGGCTTCTTCATTTGGTCAAGTTTGACTTGACCAAATGCGACCTCATGGAGGAGATCAAGAGACTTGACTCTTGATATTCCATGGGGGTTACAAGCCATGAAGTGACCGACCACTTTTAGTGTGGAAGGGATTGATTTTCATTCAAGGCAATTCATTTCTTTTTCTTCCTCTCAAGGCTTCTTCTCTCTCTCCTCCTCCTCCTTGCCGTGACCATCAAAGGTGCTAGCACACCTTTTGTGTGGTTTTCTCCATCTCTAACTTGTGTGGATACACATAGAGTAGTATCTACTTTGATACTCTCGAGATCCGGCGAACCTAGGACGAGCGGGATTACGCGAAGGGCTTCGCATCAAGGGTAACCTCTTTATCTTGTAGATCTAAAGGAGATCTAGGCTTAGAAAACATGTATATGAAATTTTATTTTTTCGCATGGATCCGTGGCATGGGGATTTCGGGGTTTCCGCAACGCAAAATGCAATTTTTGTGGCCCGAAAAACCCAACACAAAGGTGGTGATCCTTGAGATGCTGCTTCCACAACACAGCTCCCTACACATTCTTCCATATCATCATCATCAACACATACATCAAAAAATAAACGAACATCTATATCCTCAATAGGAGAATCAATAACAAGAGGATCAACAACTTCACTTGCAGTTTTAAGTTGATCTACCACATCACATTCATCATCTGAAAATTCAATGTCACTATAACACCCTATAAAATTTGGAGGTAGATCTGAAAACTTATTTACCACTGCATTATCAATAAAATCCTCATCTAAAAAGTCCTCATCTTCATATACATTCAAAAATCTGTACTCAACCATATTAGTGTCACAAGATTTGTCGAAGTCTTTATTTTCATTGACCCCCACTAACCTTTGTGGAAAAGGAACCCTTAGTCAAGGTCCTGGGAAAGACTGAACTTCCTTTTTCCCAAATTCCCTTTGAGCTTTTAGAGGAGGTCCAACTTGCTTATCTAGTGTTGGTGTGATTAATCATTGAGGGAAAGGTACTTGTGGCCTTTGGGAACTTCCTAGAGAAATGGAACTGAGTTCTTGTGATCTTCTATTATTCTTCTCCTCAATTCTAAACATGCCATTCTTTAGAAGTTCTTCATGATTTTTGCCATTTCTCAACCCAACATCATTACACTTTTTATTAGATCTTGACTGTGTAGGAGGGGAATCTTCTTTAAATCATTTTGAAACAATACTATTAAGCTTTGGCCCCAAATGCTTGAACTCCTCACTCTGTGACTTGTGAATTTCAACATTTTTAGGTGGTTGAACTTCATTTTGTTTGACAGGCTCTCTTACATTTATTGCTTGCACTTCTTGAATATCTGAGGGAAATTCCATCCAACTTTTGTTCGACCATTCATAGAGGTTCAATGTCACTTGATCAATTAATGAATAAGCTTCATCTACACTTTTGTCCATAAAAGAACCTCCAGCTGATGAATCCAATAAACTCTTGTCTGAGAAAGAAATTCTCCTATAGAATATGTGAAAAATCAACCATTTTTCAAAACCATGATGAGGGAACTGTCTTTGAAGACTCTTGAATCTATCACATGCTTCAAATAATGATTCTCCATATGCCTGAGCAAAATTTGTTATGCAATTCCTCATATACAATGTTCTACTTGGAGGGAAAAAATGATTCATAAATTGCTTCTCCAATTGTTTCCAACTTTTGATGCTTTGAGGACAGAGAGAATATAGCCAAGTCCTTGCTTTATCCTTGATACTGAAAGGAAATGTCATCAATCGAACTGCATCTGCTGATACTCCTTCACATTTCACCAAATCACAAATCTCTAAAAATGTTTCAAGATACAGATAAGGACTTTCTGATACTTCTCCTCCAAATTTGTGACCTTGCATCATGAAAATTATCTCTGGGTCTAGTTGGAAACTTTCTGCTTCAATTTGAGGTTGCACAATGGGAGATAAAAATCTTGCAGAAAAGGGTATAGAAAAATTTCTCATGGGCCTACTTGACATGTTAGTGCTCATGGATATTCAAGAAAAAATTTTTATCAAGAATCAAAGACAAGAAATAAAATGCAATATGAAAAACAAGAAAGAAAATGCAAAATTTAAATTGTAAGAAAGAAAGTGCATAATGAAAACAAGAAAGAAAAGACAAAAGGAAAAAGAAAAATGTCTAGAATAATTCATATGCTAATCAACTAACAAGATATGTTTACAAAAGAAAAGCAGAGAAAAATTTAAAGAAAAAGAAGAATAGAGAAAAGCTAGACTAGAATGCTAGAAATCAAGAATGCAAAATTAGAATAGCAACAAGAAAAATTTACAAAAAGTAGAAAAGGATACAAGAAAAATAGAATTCTAAAGATTAGTTACAATTATACTAATGATAAAGAAAGAAAAGTTATGTTTAGTCTAACTCAATTGATAATCTCTAATGTTATAGCGTAGTTCCCCGGCAACGGCGCCAAAAACTTGTTCACTCTCCGCAAGTGTATGGAAATGTCGCAAGTAATATAAAAGATTATCGTATCCACAGGGACTAGAATAAGCACTAGAAATGTTTCAACGCGAGTTAGCTAAACAACTAATCAATTGGTTTCCAAAAGCTAAATGTAACTAATGAAAAGTAAACATAAAAATGAAAGATCAACAAACAAGATTATGGGTTATGATAAAGGAATGTTCTAGGAGTTTTGATTTCTTTGTAAGATTACTCAATGTAAATGATCTACCAAATCCTATTTCTCAATTGTCCCACATTTATAGAAGGTTGTCGGTTCTCTCTTGCAATAGACAACCGACCTAGGACTGAAATCTATACCTATATGTAATCGATTAGATATGAACTTATGTTGTCCTTACACGAGCATGTTCCTATCACGAAGATCCCTCAGAAAATCAACACAAAGATCATACTTCTCAACCCATAAGATATAAAGATTAATCCCTAAATCTATCCTACCCTCTTGAATCATCCTATTTTCCCCTAAATCTTATCCCTCAAACGTCCTTACACAGGCTTGCACCTTTCGCGTGCTTCCCTCGGAAAATTGAGTGGGAGAAAATCTCTACAAGATCCATAGGGCATTCAAACAATCAATCTAAAATGAGAATTAGGTCCATATCACAACAATACATTCAAGATTGAATTGATACAAACAAGACAATATCATATAAACAAGAAAATGGAAAATCTACAAGAGTTTACATCAATTAATCATACAAATACTCCCTCATCCTAAAACAAAGAGATCTACTCCATGAACCGAAGAGAGGAATCCGAAATACAAAGATTACAAGCATTTCTTGATCCCTAATCCAAGAAGAGGAGAGAAAGAAAACTTATCTAAGATGAAGCTTGGTCTTCAGATCCAATCCACGCTCTCGGATTCGATTCCATTGAAGATCCGCCTTTAGATCGCTCAGAAATCCTCCCAAGATTGGAAGGAAAGCCCCAAATCTCGCTCTCTCCCAAGAGGGAGAAGATCCCCTTTCAAATCTTGAAGAAGGGTTTAAATAGAGGTGCAGTTTAGGCGCCACACGGCCCCGTGGCACGGCCGTGTGAGGTTCACATGACCCTGCCCACTCTCCTCTCTGCCAGCCTTGCACGGCCGTGTGTGAGTCACGGTCGTGGCAAACATCCGCCAATGGCCCCTTACACGGCCGTGTAGATCTAGACGGCCTGAACTGCCTTAGCCTCTGGAAATCTGGCACGGTCGTGTGATGCACACGGCCTGCTTCCTTCCCTGCCACTGAGAACCTCACACGGCCGTGTGAGACACACGGCCGAGGCTTCTCCTGTCTCTGGAAAACACACATGGCCGTGTGATGCACACGACCTAGGCTTCTTCTCATGTCTGGGTTCTTTAGATCCCTGCACGGCTGTGTGAGGTTCACACGGCCATGACCACTTCATTTCCTGCTGCAACCTTCTAGCCCGTGATCTCCACACGGCCTGGGCAACCCCCCAGAGCAGGGCAGTGCATGGTGCAGGTAGGGCACCTTCTGTTGGGTTTTTCAGGCCGCAAAAATCGCTTTTTGCATTGCAGAAACCCCGAAACCCATGCCACGGATCCGTGCAAAGTTTATAAAATTATGAAAAACTTCATGTACGAGTTTCTAACCTAGATCTACACTAGATCTACAAGGAAGAAAAGAAATTTACCCTTTGATGAGAAACCCTTCACGTAATCCCGCTCGTCCAAGGTTCGCCGGATCTCGAGAGTATCAAAGTAGATACTCCTCTATGTGTATGCACACAAGCAACAGATGGAGAGAAACCACTAGGATGTGCTAGCACCCTTGATGGTCACGACAAGGAGGAGGAGAGGGAGAGAAGAGAAGAAAGCAAAATGAAGAAGATGAGAGTTACAACTCAAAGCACACAATTGCACTAACTCTCTCATCAAAAGTGGTCGACCACTTTAAGAGGGAATGTAACCTCTATGGAATGCCAAGAGTCACAACTCTTGGTAACTCCCATGAGGTGGCATCCCACTTAAGCAACCATGATGATGTGGAGCATTATCATTGGCCCACTTCATGGCAACTCACCATTGAGGTGGCAAATGGTCAAGTCAAAATTGACCCTTCATCTTCCTCTCAAGTCAAGTCAAACTTGACCACTTCTCTCCCATGGTTAATCTAATCTAACTATTGGTTCAAGTCAATTTTAATTTAATGAATCTATATTCATTGAATTAAATTAATTAAATGAGTCTAAATCCAAATTAGACTCACTTAATATATTAACCAAATTGAGTCCAACTCAATTAGCTCAATTTGGATTACTCTTAATCCAATTTGATTCATCACATGAACCTAATCCTTTAGGTTCATCAAATGAACCTAATCTCCATCTAATTGTCCTTTGTGTATGACCCTATAGGTTCTTGTAACGTAGACAATGCTCCTAAACCTATTTAGAAGCATAAGTAATGAGCGGTATCTAGCAACACATTATTACTACCCAAGTTACAAGAATGTTGAGATCCAACATCACCGTGTGACTACTAATTGTGACTCCTCACAATATATGATATTGTCCTTCTATCCTAGACATCTAGATTGATAAATATGAGGCATAGACCGTGTCATCCTCTAATCAATCTAAATCTTGAACTCCAAGTAGACTCACTCAATCAAATGAGCTCAATATCTCATATTGACTCACTTGGGCATGACCATGCACTTAGTGGTCTCACTCTATCAAGAATATCGATGTCACTCCCGTCATATAGGAGGGATAGATCTCATCTACATCACTCACATCCCTCCGCATAATTTGTTACATATCCAGTAATCGCCTTTATAGTTCACCCAGTTACGGGTGACGTTTGACGAAGTTAAAGTACGTAACTCCTTATGTAGGGAACCATGGTGACTTCAGGTCTAAGGACTAGTAGTCATACTAATAGCCACATGAGAAAGTATATGACACTCATATAATGATCCATGATACTTTCTCATGGCGGGTCATTCAGTATACATTCTCCAATGCATACCCATGTGTCAACTTGATATCTCTATATCCATGACTTGTGAGATCAAGTCATCGAGTTAACCTACATGCTAGTCTTGTCGCATTAACATTGTCCCTAAATGTTAATACTCGACTAGGAATGATTAAGAGTAGTGTTCCCTATATCATCTCACTATGGATTCAACCAATCGATTGATATAGGTAAGAACCTTCTACTCAAGGACGCTATTATACTTAATTATTTGGCACTAAACAAATGCCTTTATTTATATACAAGAATATGATACAACAAGTTCATACAACAATCATCAAATGATTGGCTCTAGGGCTCTAACTAACAATCTCCCACTAGCACTAGTGTCAATCAATGTAGGCTCTAAGGCCTAATGACCTAGTGTGACCATCATGCTTTCTCTGTGTCAAAGCCTTGGTCAAGGGATCTGCGATGTTAGCCTCTGTGGGTACTCTACAAATCTTCACATCTCCTCTCTCGATAATCTCTCGAATGAGATGGAAGCGCCATAGTATGTGTTTGGTCCGCTGGTGTGAGCGAGGTTCCTTAGCATGTGCTATTGCTCCATTGTTGTCACAATAGAGCTCTATGGGATCAGCTATGCTAGGAACCACCCCAAGCTCGGTAATGAACTTGCGGATCCAAACTGCCTCCTTTGCTGCTTCTGATTCAGTAATATACTCAGCCTCTGTCGTAGAATCAGCTACTGTGTCCTGCTTCGAACTCTTCCAGCTCACAGCACCACCATTTATGCAAAACACGAACCCTGACTGTGATCGATAATCATCCTGATCGGTCTGGAAGCTGACATCACTGTAACCTTTTACAGCTAGCTCATCATCGCCTCCATATATCAAGAAATATTCTTTAGTCCTTCTCAAGTAGTTAAGAATATTTTTGACCGCTATCCAGTGACTTTCACCTAGATCTGACTGGTATCTGCTCGTCATGCTCAAAGCATATGAGACATCAGGACGAGTTCATAGCATGGTGTACATGATAGATCTATGGCTGAGGCATAAGGGATTTGATCCATGCGGTCTCTCTCCTCATTAGAAGAGGGACCTTGAGTCTTCAAAAGACTCACGCCATGTGACATCGACAGAAATCCCTTCTTGGAGTTCTACATGGCAAACCGTAGGAGTACCTTGTCAATATATGTACTCTGACTTAGGCCAAGCAATCTCTTAGATCTATCTCTATAGATCTGTATGCCTAGAATGTGGGATGCTGTTAGCTAGAGCCCTAGAGCCAATCATTTGATGATTGTATTTTGGACTTGTTGTATCATATTATATATAAATAAAGGCATTTGGTTTTTGGTTATTATACTTACTTGTATTGGTGCCAAATAAACTAAGTATAATAACGTCCTTGAGTAGAAGGTTCTCACTTATATCAATCGGTTAGTTGAACCGAAGTGAGATGATATAGGGAACACTACTTTTAATCATTACTAGTCGAGTATTAACATTCAGGGACAATGTTAATGCAATAAGACTAGCATGTAGGTCAACTCGATGACTTGATCTCACAAGTCATGGATATAGAGATATCAAGTTGACACATGGGTATGCATTGGAGAATGTATACTGAATGACCGCCGTGAGTATCATGGATCGATATGAGTGTCATACTCTGTGGTGTATGACTACTGTCAGACCGAAGTCACCATGGTTCCCATGGAGTTATGTACTGGTTTCGTCAGCGTCACCGTTGGTGGACTATAAAGGCGGGTATGTAATTATATTGAGGGATGTGAGTGATGTAGATGGATCTATCCCTCCTATATGGCAGGAGTTTGTAGTGATAGAGTGAGACCACAAGTGCATGGCCATGCCCAAATAAGTCAATATGAGATATTGAGCTCATTTCATTGAGTGAGTCTACTTGGAGTTCAAGATTTAGATTGATTAGAGGATGACGCGGTCTCACATTGATCAATCTGGATGTCTAGGATAGAAGGACACTTGTCATATGTTGTGAGGATCAGTAGTCACAAGGTGATGTTGGATCTCAACATTCTTGTAACGGTAGTAATGTGTGTTGCTGAATGCGCTCACTTATGTTTCTAAATGAGTTTGGGGCATTGCCAACGTTACAAGAACCTATTGGGTCACACACAAAGAACAAGTGGATGGAGATTAGGTTCATATGATGAACCAAGAGGATTAGATTCATTTGATGAATCAAATTGGATTAAAAGTAATCCTAATTGGGCTAATTGAGTTGGACTCAAGTTGATTCATGTGTTCAATGAGTCTAATTTAGATTATGACTCATTGAATCAATTTAATTAAATGAATTAGATTCATTATATTAAATTGGCTTGAATTAAATGGTTGGATTAGATCAACCATGAGAGAGATTAAGTCAAGTTTGACTTGACTTGAGAGGAAGATGAAGAGTCAAGTTTGACTTGACTTTATGCCACCTCATTGGTGAGTTGGCATTAAGTGGACCAATGATGATGCTCCACATCATCATGGTTACTTAAGTGAAGTGCCACCTCATGGGAGTTACCAAGATTTGTGACTCTTGGTATCCCATAGAGGTTACAAACCACTTAATTAGATGAAAAGAGTTTCATTTTTTGCAAGTGTAACTTTCATTCAAGTGATCTTCCTCCTCCTAAGCTCTCTTCTTACTCCTTCTCTTCTCTTGGTCGTGGGTTTCAAGCAAGGGAGAAGAAAGGAGAGTGAATCTAATCCAAGAAGAAAGGTTAGTGAAAGTCACATAGAGATTTTAGAGGAGTGTGTTCTCTTTTTTTTTTTTTCTTCTTCTTCCAATCCTACCCGAGAGCCCTAGAGAGTGTTAGCACACTTGTGGTGCTCTCTTCTCCATCCTTGTGTGTTAGAGAACACATCTTGTTCGTGTGGATACTTCTAGAGGATTGTCTACGTTGACAATCACGAGATCCGGCGTACCTTGGACGAGCGAGATTCGCGAAGGGCACGCATCGAAGGTATAAGATTTTCTCCATGTAGATCTAAGTGTAGATGTAGGTAAACTCGTATTCGTATGTTTTCGAAATTTTCCTTCTCACGGATCCATTGGCTAAGGGGTTTCGAGGTTTCCGCGATGCGAAAAAGCGGTTTTCGCGGCCCGAAAAACCCAACAGTGGTATCAGAGCCACGTGTGAAGACGATACGAGTTTATTTTGTGTTTTATGAAACTTTTCAGTTCTGTGAATTTCTGTAAATTTATGATTTTTATAGTTTTTATGAGTATTTTTCTCGTAGAAGCGAAGCACAAGTGTTTCGACACTTGTAGGCTTCAACTACCGAGAAGAATTTTCCAAAACGGTCAAGTTTCGCCCCAAAACATTTTGGGACAGCGGGCTAGGGCGCTGTTAGATCGCAATGGAACCCTCACGATGGTTAGGTCGCGGGTAGGGGCGCTGCCCCTGGCCCCGCAAGGGGATTCGTTCCGCGATTGCGCTCGAAAATCGTTAAACGGAACCGCCGGGAAATTGTACTCGTAAAAATTGTAAAAATTATAGAAAAATTACAAAAAATTATAGAAATATATAATTTTGAATTATATATTATTTTTGTGATAGTCATGGCCCAAAGACCCAATTTGATTGGATAATTTGTGTTGTAATTCATAATACGGCCTGCGTGCCGTGATGTGATGTGCGTGTTGTATTTTTATTTTTTTTCGCGACCTGCGCATCGTGCCTTTCTCTTTTATTATTGTTGTAAATTAGATTTAGACTCGAATGTAACTCGAGTTTCAAAATGTAATGTAAATTTTGAGGCGGTGGAAGGTCCACTCGAGACGGAGTTACGAGGAGAGCGCGAGCAACACGAGGTGGTCAAAGGAAGGAGCTTGAGAAGCTGTTGACCATCCGATCTTCTCATTGGCTTGAGAAGCTCGTAGTAGGGCCATGAAATAATCACAAAATTATTTAATTAATTACTTTTGTGTGTATGTGATGCATGCTAGTTAATTAAGTAATTAATTAGTGCCTAACGATTAGATTAGATCTAAGTCGTGCACATGATGCACCCTTCGATTAGATTAGATCTATCAAGTATATGATACGCATCATCGTTTAGATTAGATCTAAATCCCGTCAACTCGTAATGCCTACCATGCCGTGATACCTACCACTACCTCGATCGCATGTTGTTGTTGAATCTACCAAAGCAGAGCAACACATACTATCTTGGTAGGGTACGGAGGGACAATCTTGGTCCCGCCTATCAACGCATGGGTGAGTACAACTCAATTAGATTGAGTAACTAGTTAACTCAATTGGATCGAGTTTAACTATAGGCATTAATCCAATGGTTGGTAGATATGTCAAAATCACGTTTATATTAACTCTTGGGCGTATTAGCCAAAGCTAACTCGAGTTTTAATATAAATGCGGATTTTGATCCTATAAACAAGAGTTGCATAGAGATGTAATTGGTAATCGTTACCTACCGATCATACTAAGTCTTGGGCATATTAGCCAAAGCTAACTCAAGGGTTAGTATGATGTGGATCTTGTCCCACATGAATTATAGAATTCAGTGGGAGCATCATTTACTTAAAGGCCTAATTAAATGATTAAAATAATATGATATTTATTTCTGCATTTATTTCTGTTGTAGAATTTCCATGACGTCAAAGACGAACAACTTCTCTCTGCGTTCTGTCCTTAAGAAGGACAAGCTCAATGGAGCAAACTTCCTGGACTGGTATAGGAACCTGAGAATAGTTCTCACTCAGGAACGTAAACTGTACGTTCTGGCTCCTCCTGCCAATGCCCCGCGAGCTGACAAAGATGCTTACAAGAAGCATCAAGATGACACATTAGATGTGTCCTGTCTTATGCTCGCGACCATGAACTCTGAGCTTCAGAAGCAACATGAGTTGATGGGCGCTTACAATATGGTTGAACATCTTTGTCACCTATATCAAGGACAAGCAAGGCACTGGAAGAGGAACTCCAAAGAATACCTGGAAGATCTTAAGAAGAAGAGAAATAAGATTTCTACTTCAGGTATACATGTTATAGAAGTCAACCTCTCTATTTCTTCATCGTGGGTATTAGATACCGGATGTGCTTCACACATTTGTACTAATGTACAAGCGCTGAGAAATAGAGGCTGAGATAGACCTACGAGTAGGCAATGGAGCACGGGTTGCTGCTATTGCTGTAGGAACTTACCATCTATCTCTGCCCTCTGGGCTTGTACTAGAATTAGATGATTGCTGTTATGTGCCTGCCTTAACTAAGAACATTATATCTGTTTCTTATTTGGACAAGAAAGGTTTTTCGTTTATAATAAAGAACAAATGTTGTTCCGTCTATTTAAACGAAATGTTCTATTGTAGTGCACTTTTGATAAACGGACTCTATATTCTAGACCTTGAGAGCCCTATCTATAACATAAATACCAAGAGGTTCAAGTCAAATGACTTGAACCAAACCTACCTCTGGCACTGTCGCTTAAATGACAAGCGCTTATCCCAGCTCCATAAGGATGGTTTGCTGGACTCATTTGATTTTGAATCATATGAGATATGCAAGTCATGCCTACGAGGCAAGATGACCAAGACTCCCTTTAGTGGGCATAGCGAGAGAGCAACTGATTTGTTAGGACTTATACATAGTGATGTATGTGGCCCTTTCAATGTCGCTGCTAGAGGTGGTTATAAGTACTTCATCACATTTACTGATGACTTCAGTAGATATGGTTATGTGTACTTGATGACACATAAGTCTGAATCCTTTGAAAAGTTCAAAGAATTCAAGAATGAAGTACAGAACCAGCTTGGCAAGAGTATTAAGATACTTCGATCCGATCGAGGTGGAGAATACCTTAGCCATGAGTTCTGTGACTATCTAGCTGAGTGTGGGATTCTATCCCAACTCACTCCTCCTAGAACATCACAGTGGAATAGTGTATCTAAAAGGAGGAATCGTACCTTATTAGATATGGTACGATCTATGATGAGTCACACAGATCTTCCGACATACCTTTGGGGCTATGCTTTAGACACAGCAGCTTTTATACTCAACCGAGTTCCATCCAAGGCTGTGATAAAGACACCATATAGGATATGGACTAGGAGAGATGTCCAGGTGTCTTTCATGAGGATTTGAGGTTGTGAGGCTTACGTTCGACGTTAAGTCTCACACAAGTTAGGACCCAAATCCGACAAGTGCTATTTTATTGGATATCCCAAGGAAACTAAGGGATATTACTTCTACATTCCTAATCAGCACAAGGTAGTTGTAGCAAAGACTGGGGTCTTTCTAGAAAGGGACTTTGTTTCTAGAAACACTAGTGGGAGCACGTTCGATCTTGAAGAAGTTCAAGATGCGAACAATAGCACTGATGCCTCGATGGAAATTGAACTGGAATCACAAAGTGTTGTGGATGATGTTCCACAAAGAGTTGAGGAACAACAACCAGTTCAAGTAGACCTACCTCTTCGCAAGTCTGATAGGGTACGTACTCATTTCTCTTGTCTGACCATGATGACGTTATGCTCATAGAGGATGAGCCTACCACCTATCAGGAAGATGTGATGAGACCAGATTCCGAGAAATGGCTAGAGGTCATAAGATCCGAAATGGAATCCATGTACACCAACCAAGTATGGACTTTGGTTGATCGACCTGAAGGGGTAAAACCCATTGGGTGTAAGTGGGTCTTTAAGAGAAAGACTGACATGGATGGACTTATCTATAAGGATCTCTTGGTAGCTAAAGGTTTCAAGCAAATTCATGGTATTGACTATGATGAAACCTTTTCTCTAGTAGCGATGTTTAAGTCCATTCGGATCATGCTTGCTATTGCAGCCTACCATGACTATGAGATATGGCAGATTGATGTCAAAACCACGTTTCTGAATGGAAACCTACTCAAGGATGTGTACATGACACAACCTGAAGGTTTTATAGATCCACAGCATACTAGCAGAGTATGCAAGCTGCATAGGTCCATTTATGGACTAAAGCAAGCTTCTCGGAGCTGGAATCTTCGATTCGATGATGCAATCAAATAGTTTGGTTTCATCAAGAACGAAGATGAGCCTTGTGTCTACAAGAAGGTTGTAGGGGATATAGTTGTCTTCCTCATATTGTATGTGGATGACATACTACTCATTGGGAAGGACATCCCTATGCTTCAGTTTGTCAAGACCTGGCTAAGGAGTTGCTTCTCAATGAAGGACTTAGGTGAAGCATCCCACATTCTAGGGATACAGATCTATAGAGATAAATCTAAGAGATTGCTTGGCCTAAGTCAGAGTACATATATTGACAAGGTACTTTTACGGGTTGCCATGCAGAACTCCAAGAAGGGATTTCTGCCGATGTCACATGGCGTGAGTCTTTCGAAGACTCAAGGTCCCTCTTCTAGAGAGGAGAGAGACCGCATTGATTAGATCTCTTATGCCTCAGCCATAGGATCTATCATGTACGCCATGCTATGTACTCGACCTGATGTCTCGTATGCTTTGAGCATGACGAGCAGATACCAGTCAGATCCAGGTGAAAGTCACTGGATAACGGTCAAGAATATTCTTAAATACTTAAGAAGGACTAAAGAATATTTCTTGATATATGGAGGCAATGATGAGCTAGCTATAAAGGGTTACAGTGATGCTAGCTTCCAGACCGACCAGGATGACTATAGATCGCAGTCAGGGTTCGTGTTTTGCATTAATGGTGGTCTTGTGAGTTCGAAGCAGGACACAGTAGCTGATTCTACGACAGAGGCCGAGTATATTGCTGCATCAGAGGCAGCAAAGGAGGTAGTTTGGATTCGCAAGTTCATCAATGAACTTGGGGTGGTTCCTAGCATTGCTGACCCTATTGAGCTCTATTGTGACAACAATGGAGCTATAGCACAGGCGAAGGAACCTCGCTCACACCAACGGACCAAACACATACTACGGCGCTTCCATCTAATTCAAGAGATCATCGAGAGAGGAGATGTGAAGATTTACAGAGTACCTACAGAGGATAACATCACAGATCCCTTGACCAAGGCTTTGGCACAGAGGAAGCATGATGGTCACACTAGGTCATTGGGGCTTAGAGCCTACACTGATTGGCACTAGTGCTAGTGGGAGATTGTTAGCTAGAGCCCTAGAGCCAATCATTTGATGATTGTATTTTGGACTTGTTGTATCATATTCTATATAAATAAAGGCATTTGGTTTTTGGTTATTATACTTTCTTGTATTGGTGCCAAATAAACTAAGTATAATAACGTCCTTGAGTAGAAGGTTCTCACCTATATCAATCGGTTAGTTGAACCGAAGTGAGATGATATAGGGAACACTACTTTTAATCATTCCTAGTCGAGTATTAACATTCAGGGACAATGTTAATGCAATAAGACTAGCATGTAGGTCAACTCGATGACTTGATCTCACAAGTCATGGATATAGAGATATCAAGTTGACACATGGGTATGCATTGGAGAATGTATACTGAATGACCCGCCATGAGAAAGTATCATGGATCGTTATATGAGTGTCATATACTTTCTCATGTGGCTATTAGTATGACTACTAGTCCTTAGACCTGAAGTCACCATGGTTCCCTACATAAGGAGTTATGTACTTTGGTTTCGTCAAACGTCACCCGTAACTGGGTGGACTATAAAGGCGATTACTGGGTATGTAACAAATTATGCAGAGTGATGTGAGTGATGTAGATGGGATCTATCCCTCCTATATGATGGGAGAGACATCGGTATTCTTGATAGAGTGAGACCACAAAGTGCATGGCCATGCCCAAATAAGTCAATATGAGATATTGAGCTCATTTGATTGAGTGAGTTTACTTGGAGTTCAAGATTTAGATTGATTAGAGGATGACACAGTCTATGCCTCACATTGATCAATCTAGATGTCTAGGATAGAAGGACACTTGTCATATATTGTGAGGAGTCACAATTAGTAGTCACAAGGTGATGTTGGATCTCAACATTCTTGTAACTTGGGTAGTAATGATGTATTGCTAGATACCGCTCATTACTTATGTTTCTAAATGAGTTTAGGGGCATTGCCAACGTTACAAGAACCTATTGGGTCACACACAAAGAACAAGTGGATGGAGATTAGGTTTATATGATGAACCAAGAGGATTAGATTCATTTGATGAATCAAATTGGATTAAGAGTAATCATAATTGGGCTAATTGAGTTGGACTCAAGTTGATTCATGTGTTCAATGAGTCTAATTTAGATTATGACTCATTGAATCAATTTAATTAAATGAATTAGATTCATTATATTAAATTGGCTTGAATTAAATGGTTGGATTAGATCAACCATGAGAGAGATTAAGTCAAGTTTGACTTGACTTGAGAGGAAGATGAAGAGTCAAGTTTGACTTGACTTTATGCCACCTCATTGGTGAGTTGGCATTAAGTGGACCAATGATGATGCTCCACATCATCATGGTTACTTAAGTGAAGTGCCACCTCATGGGAGTTACCAAGAGTTGTGACTCTTGGTATCCCATAGAGGTTACAAACCACTTAATTAGATGAAAAGAGTTTTATTTTTTGCAAGTGTAACTTTCATTCAAGTGATCTTCCTCCTCCTAAGCTCTCTTCTTGCTCCTTCTCTTCTCTTGGTCGTGGGTTTCAAGCAAGGGAGAAGAAAGGAGAGTGAATCTAATCCAAGAAGAAAGGTTAGTGAAAGTCACATAGAGATTTTAGAGGAGTGTGTTCTCTTCTTTTTTTTTTCTTCTTCTTCCAATCCTACCCGAGAGCCCTAGAGAGTGCTAGCACACTTGTGGTGCTCTCTTCTCCATCCTTGTGTGTTAGAGAACACATCTTGTTCATGTGGATACTTCTAGAGGATTGTCTACGTTGACAATCACGAGATCCGGCGTACCTTGGACGAGCGAGATTCGCGAAGGGCACGCATCGAAGGTATAAGATTTTGTCCATGTAGATCTAAGTGTAGATCTAGGTAAACTCATATTCGTATGTTTTCAAAATTTTCCTTCGCACGGATCCGTTAGCTAAGGGGTTTCGGGGTTTCCGCGACGCGAAAAAGCGGTTTTCGCGGCCCGAAAAACCCAACAGATGCTTCACCTAAGTCCTGTTGGTGCAATATCCCTCAGGTCAAGGCTGACCTGGTTGACCAAGCTTGTGTCTTGGTTTGGGTTTCGATGTTTGACAATGCAGTTGTTCATTTGGGGAGATTGTTTGGTGCAATTCTTCTTTGATCAGGGTCTGATCAGTTTGGTTGGAGAAGAGTCAAGTAGGTCAAGGGTTGACCAGACACTTGACTGGAAAGTCCTAACTGGGATGTTAGGCAGGTGGAAATCCTGGTGAGTGAAGCCAGGTGAAAGACCTAGTGAGTGAAGCTAGGCAGAGTGAAAGTCCTGGTGAGTGAAGCCAGGCAGAAGAAAATCCTGGTGAGTGAAGTCAGGTGGAAGACCTGGTGAGTGAAGCCAGGCAGAAGGAAAGACCTAGTGAGTAAAGCTAGGCAGTGAGAAAATCCTGGTAAGTGAAGCCAGGTGAAAGTCCTAGTGAGTGAAGCTAGGCAGTTGGAAGTCTTGGTGAGTAAAGTCAGGCAGATGAGAAGTCCTGGTGAATGAAGCCAGGCACGGGGAAAGTCCAGATGGGTCAAGATTGACCAGACATCTGGTGAAAGTCCAAGTAGGTCAAGGAAGTGACCGGATACTTGGCATGATGAGGAAAAGTCCAAGTGGGCCAAAGCAATTGACGGGACACTTGGTGAGGGAGTCCTAGCAGGTCAAGGGTGATCGGATGCTAGGCATGATGAACCAACAGGTCAAGGTTGACCGGATGTTGGTTTGGGGGCTTGGGACTTGGTTTTGGGCAAAAACCAGCAGCTGGATCGATCAGCCGATCGATTGGATGGAGCCCAATCGATCGGCCGATCGATTGGGGTGTCCCCGCGAGAAGCCTTCATTCCGATCGATTAGTGGATCAATTGGGAGGCAATCGCGAGCGCACAGTAGCCTGCTGGATCGATCAGTCGATCGATCCAGAGGTCCCAATCGATCAGTGGATCGATTGGGAAGCTGCGATTTGTCCCGATAAGCCCTGGATCGATCCTCTGATCGATCCTGGCAAATTCCCAGAGCACAGAGGCGCTCTGGATCGATCCGTTGATCGATCCAAAGCCTCCCTGATCGATTGGGAGTAATCCAATCGATCGGGATCCGACCGTTGGCGCAGATAAAGGCTGCAGGCGTGCGATTCCTTCGGTAGAACTCTCGGCCATTTCTCCCGATCTTCACCAGCGATCATAGAGCTTCTCCACAGGGTTCTCACCGCCAGTTCTTGAAGGTTCTTGAAGGTCTTCCAAGTTAAGAGGCGGATCTACAGCTGAAGAAGAAAGCTAGGGTTAGGGTTTTCAGTTGTAAAACCTGTAAGCTATTGCTTGTATTTGTTTTCCTTTCTTTCTTCTTGTACTGTGAGCTTGTAGGGCTTCTCCGCCTTCGGTAGTTACCGAAAAGGAGTGATTTCTTAGTGGAGTGTGCGTGAGTAGGTGTGGATCCTTGGACTAGTCACCTCTTGTGAGGTGGATACCAAGTAAACCCTCCTTGTTAGCGTTGTATAGTTTTGTTTCTTGTATTTCCGCTGCACACCATCGAAGAAACAAGCTACAATGAGCACCTAGCACGCGACGAGCTATTCACCCCCCCCCCCCTCTAGCTACTTTTCGATCCCAACAAGTGGTATCAGAGCGAGGTCGCTCTTCACCGGAATCATCGTCGGAAGGGGCAAACATAACAAGCAAAGCTAGAGGGTGAAGAAGTTGGAGCAAATTCATCAAGTCAAAGAATTCAAGAAGCTCAACTTCAAGATGCAATTCCAAGATGGACTTGGATTTGACACAAGGGTGGCTCCACCGTACACATCTACAAGCTTTGATCTTTGGAAATCAAGGATCGAAAACTTCTTAATGGTGGAAATACAGCATTGGCTTGCTCTTATGGAAGGCTTCGAAGCTCCAATGAATTCAAAGGGAAAAGTTCTCAAGAGGAGCAAATGGAGCCCGGAGCAAGTCCAAAGGTGTGAAGCAAATGACAAGGTAATCAAATTATTGGTTAATTTATTGCCTAGCACAATTCTATGCAAAATTGGAGAGTTCAAGGATGCCAAGGAGCTATGGAGGAAATTGGCATCAATGCATGAGATCCCCTCCACTGCACCAATCCAAGACGAATCCAAAGAGGGCGACTCATTGGAGCAAGACCAAGAGGAGGACTCCGAAGTTGAGAGATGCTCAACTTCCGAAGAAGAAGTCCAAGAAGAAGAAGCTTCATCTTCAAGGGAATGCAATGAAGGGAACAAGGAGGTAGCATACTCCTTGTTCCATGTACAAGAAGATGAAGCCTCCACCTCTAGGATTGAGGGGGAGCAATTTTTGGTGACCCCGGAGCAAGAAGAAGTCTCCACATCCGGGTCAAGAAGAGAAGAGGATGAAGGAGCTTCCACCTCCACAAGTCAAGCTAAATCAAATGGAGGAGCATCACTATCGGATCAAGAGGAAGCCTCTACATCCACATCACATGGAGGACCAAGTGTCATCCCTACATGTGAAGGTATAAACATCTCAATTAAAAATAAAAATAATGTTATATGTTTTGAGTGTAAGGAGAATGGGCACTACAAGAGCAAGTGTCCTAAATTAGCAAAGAAGAAGGGCCAAGTGGCACAAAAGAGCAAGGAGAAGCTCAAGGAGACCATCCCCGGAACAAAGAAGAGCAAGGAGCACATTGTGTGCTTCTTGTGCAACCAAAAGGGGCATTACCGAAGTCAATGCCCTAAGGGGAAGAAGGTGGTCAAGGCTCAAGGAGGAAGCTCAATTCAAGGGGAGCCTCCAAGGTAAAAACGAAGGTAACTTTTATTGAGCCTACTCCCTTGAATAATGGTAAAAAGCATGCTAGCACTAATTTATATCATTTTAATGCTATTTACCATGAAAATAGGAGGCATGATAAAATTAAAGAAAATCATGTAGCTTATCATGCTAAGACTTCTCAACCTAGGTTTATAAAGGTAGATAGGAACTTAAGCAAGAACCCTAAGGATTCTAGGTATGTGCCTAAGAAGAAGAAAAATCAAGGTTTTAGTGAAAAACCTAAGGTTGAAGAATTATGGAAGGAGAATCAAGTCTTGAGGTCAAGACTTGATAGATTAGAGAGGACTCTTAGAAAAATCACAAATATGACACAAGGGTCCAAGAGTTAGAACCTAGGTCTAGAAGTATCAAAATCATCAATGGGCATAAAGGTTTGGGATACAAACCAAAGGTCAAGAAGGATGTAATTTCCTACCATAGAGTTCCATATAGTTATGGAACAAATCCTAGGTCTAGTGGTCAAGTCAAGACTACTAGGGAGGTTATCCCTAAGAGTATTTTTGCAACAAATGTGACTAAGACTTCTGAGAAGTCTAAGAAAGTCACAAAGAAGGTCATAAGGGAAGCAATCCCTAGAGTTGACCTAGAAGATGTGACCAAGGCTTCTAAGAAGCCAAACAAGGTCACTAGGAAGGTATCTAGGGAAGTTATCCCTAGTGAGTACCTAGAGCATCCAAGGAGCATCAATAGGTTTTGGGTTCCTAGGAGCTTCTTCTCTATCCCATAGATGGGTTAGAGAGTGTCAACTCTAAGAAGGAGGGTAGTTAGCCCAACTTTGAAGAAATTGACACTCAAGGAGCATTTTCAAGGTTATTATTAACCTTTGAAAATGAAATGGATTTATGATTTACTCTTTAAAAGAGTAAAATGTGCCAAATTTGAGAAGTATTGATCTTATTTTAAAATGGCACATATTAAGAAAACATAAGGAAATACCAAGTTGGGATTTTGGTATTTTCTTAGTGCTACTCTTGATGGAAGAACGAAATATGTCAACATTTGAGGAATAAGTTTAATTTAAATTGGCATAAGTAAATCAAGAGAACTAAAATGCCAATTTAGGTTTTGGCATTTACTTGGCACGTTTAGAGGGCAATCTAGGGTTAATTTTTAATTTAGCTAAGGTTTAAGGATACTTAGATAGGTAACCTAGGTATTTTATTTATGCTAACTTGCCAAGATTTGGTTGCCCATTATATGCCATGACATCATATTTAGTTTTGTATTCTGCATTCATGCCTTATTTTGAAAAACACAAAAATACCATGTCATGACATACATACATCATGTAGTTATAGGAAATTTTCTTTTGAAAATTATTTCTTTTTGATGTATGTCATAACATTATCATGCATTATGTTTATTTCCTTAAAATTAAGGACAAAAGGCATTTATCAACAAGTGACATCCTAAGTGGATGTTCAATATCCACAAAAATACCTAGATAGATATGCATGATCCCTAAATTAGGGCAAAACTAATTTTTACATCTCACAAAGACCCATAAGGTGACTTGCATGTGTTTTAGTGCACATTATATACAAGTGAGATGTTAGGATGATGAACAAAACTCAAGATGTTGATTTAGTGCATTCTTTTGAGTTTTAAGTTCATCAAAACACATAGTTATGTGTGTTCCCATCATTGGGAAAGCTAGTGTACAAGTCATGTGCATTAAGCCCAAAGAACATGGTGGGATATTGGTTTTGAAAATGGTTTTAAAATTTTTTTGGAAAACCTTGGTGAAGGCTATCTTTTGATAGTAATCACCATTGAATAGTAAGACACAAACTTGAAGAAAACACTAAAGTTTTTGCAAGTTTTCAAGTTTGTGTCAATCTTTAAAAATATGATGTATTTTCTTAGAAAACTATTTTTCCTTGAAAATATATACCCTAAATAATGTCTACACAAATTTTCATGATTTTTGGAATTTTGTAGAATTTTCTAGGGGTTTCTGAAGTTGACTGAAATGAAATTTTAGCAACTATCAGACCTCAATCGATCACCCGATCGATTGAAGGGTCTCAATCGATCGGGCGATCGATTGAGAACAGGCTTCTCGCGAACAGAAGCCGTCTGGATCGATCCACCGATCGATCCAGCCCTCCTGAATCGATCAGTAGATCGATTCAGCATGGTCCGATCGATTGGGACCCAACTCCAATCAATCGAAGTTGCTGATTTTGACTGGTAAAGCCTGATTTCAGCATTTTTGAACCATGGTTAGTCTAGGTAACCATTCCAAACCCTTAAAAGTACATTTGTATACATAAAAAGGGTATTTTCATGTTGAAAACAAGGATGGATTGGTTAAGGGAGACTAAGTAGAAGTTTAGGTTGAGGTTTACTTCAAATATTGAAGATTTGAACCTCAAAACTTCTAAATTTGGGTTTCCTAAAGGTTTAGGGATTCCAAGTCATTGTTGGTGCAATGACAGAAGTTACCACCATGTCTTTAGGGGGAGGGACTCTTTAAAGACATGAAAACTATTTTTCATGAACCTTGGAAGGTGGTTAACCTTCTTTTCAGAACATGCTCAAGGTTGAGCGTTTGAACTTTAATGGGGAGCGGATATCCTCAATGTTCAAGTGGTTTAAGTTAAAAATGCTCAAGGATGGGCATTTTACTACATTAATGGGAGAATGTGGGGTTAAGGATAATGAAGGGTATGGAACTTTCATTATCGTGTTGATCACAATGAGTGAAGTTGTGCACAACGATGAGCAACTCTTCAGGGGGAGAGTCTCAAAGGGGAGAGTTTTCAACAAGTGAATTTGTTGATATGTGCCCAAAGATGGGGCAGTTTATGATGTGTGTCAATAGGGGGAGAATGAAGGGTTTAAGTTAGGACTTCATTACCTAGAGGGAGTTTGCCCTCTTAAGAGGAGAATGAAGGGGTTAGCTTATGCCTTCATTACCTAGTGGCATGAAGGAGGTTGAGGCTATGGGATTAGCCTAACTTAAATATGATATTGTCAAACATTAAAAAGAGGGAGATTGTTGGTGCAATATCCCTCAGGTCAAGGTTGACCTGGTTGACCAAGCTTGTGTCTTGGTTTAGGTTTCGATGTTTGACAATGCAGTTGTTCATTTGGGGAGATTGTTTGGTGCAATTCTTCTCTGATCAGGGTCTGATCAGTTTGGTTGGAGAAGAGTCAAGTAGGTCAAGGGTTGACCAGATACTTGACTGGAAAGTCCTAACTGGGATGTTAGGCAGGTGGAAATCCTGGTGAGTGAAGCCAGGTGAAAGACCTAGTGAGTGAAGCTAGGCAGAGTGAAAGTCCTGGTGAGTGAAACCAGGCAGAAGAAAATCCTGGTGAGTGAAGCCAGGTGAAAGACCTGGTGAGTGAAGCCAGGCAGAAGGAAAGACCTAGTGAGTGAAGCTAGGCAATGAGAAAATCCTAGTAAGTGAAGCCAGGTGAAAGTCCTAGTGAGTGAAGCTAGGCAGTTAGAAGTCCTGGTGAGTAAAGCCAGGCAGATGAGAAGTCCTGGTGAGTGAAGCCAGGCACGGGGAAAGTCCAGATGGGTCAAGATTGACTAGACATCTGGTGAAAATCCAAGTAGGTCAAGGAAGTGACCAGATACTTGGCATGATGAGGAAAAGTCCAAGTGGGCCAAAGAAATTGACCGGACACTTGGTGAAGGAATCCTAGCAGGTCAAGGGTGACCGGATGCTAGGCATGATGAACCAACAGGTCAAGGTTGACCGGATGTTGGTTTGGGGGCTTGGGACTTGGTTTTGGGCAAAAACCAGCAACTGGATCGATCAGCCGATCGATTGGATGGAGCCCAATCGATTGATCGAGAAGCCTTCATTCCGATCGATCAGTGGATCGATTGGGAGGCAATCGCGAGTGCACAGTAGCCTGCTGGATCGATCAGTCGATCGATCCAGAGGTCCCAATCGATCAGTGGATCGATTGGGAAGCTACGATTTGTCGCGATAAGCCTTGGATCGATCCTCCGATCGATCCAGGCAAATTCCCAGAGCATAGAGGCACTCTGGATTGATCCGTTGATCGATCCAAAGCCTCCCCGATCGATTGGGAGCAATCCAATCGATCGGGATCCGACCGTTGGCGCAGATAAAGGCTGCAGGCGTGCGATTCCTTCGGTAGAACTCTCGGCCATTTCTCCCGATCTTCACCAGCGATCACAAAGCTTCTCCACAGGGTTCTCACCGCCAGTTCTTGAAGGTTCTTGGAGGTCTTCCAAGTCAAGAGGCGGATCTACAGCTGAAGAAGAAAGCTAGGGTTAGGGTTTTCAGTTATAAAACCTGTAAGCTATTGCTTGTATTTGTTTTCCTTTCTTTCTTCTTGTACTATGAGCTTGTAGGGCTTCTCCGCCTTCGGTAGTTACCGAAAAGGAGTGATTTCTTAGTGGAGGGTGCATGAGTAGGTGTGGATCCTTGGACTAGTCACCTCTTGTGAGGTGGATACCAAGTAAACCCTCCTTGTTAGCGTTGTATGGTTTTGTTTCTTGTATTTCCGCTGCAAACCATCAAAGAAACAAGCTACTGTTAGGACCTTCGGATGGCTAGAGAGGGGGGGTGTGAATAGCCTCCTCTAAAACTTAAACAATCTTCTCACAAAACTTTGTTAGCACAGAGGAAATATGCAAAAGAAAAACTAATACAAGGAAAAGAAACAACCCACAACTAACACAAGTATGTACGAGGTTCGGGGATAACTTGCCCCTACTCCTCGGCGTGTCCGTAAGGTGGATGATCCCTTGATCTTTCGGTAGATCACACCCCGGATAGATTCCGGCTAAGAATTTCTCCTTCTCGGTGGAGTAACCTCTCCACAAAGTCACAGAAAATATTTAAATGAAGCACAAGACTTACAGGGATTAGTGGCTAAAGGGTATGAAAAATAAGCTTACAGCCACGATGAAAGCAGAGCGCAAACCAGAAGAAGTTCCTTAGCCAAGAGCTCAAAAACACACAGCACTCTAGCTTGATCGACCGAGAGATTTTCTTTTACCCTTTTTTTGGTTGTTATGTCGAACATCTCATGCTCCTTCTTCTTATGCCTCTGCCTTTTCCATTGCGTTTGCCTGTATCGAATCACTGCAACCTGCACCGAATCGCTGCTGCCAACTCAGGCGTCGCCAATCACTTTTCCTCCTCATCTGGTTCTCTGAACTCACACCAATACCATCCATGGTCTTCACTGGTGTCTCTGAGCTCGAACCAATAGCCAGGAGTTAAGCTTATTGCAACCAGAACACACCCAGATCGCTAGTAACCGTTGATGCTCCAATTGCACCATTTGCAGCCAAACACAGTAGAAAAACCACTTTGTCTTATTCCTCTGATAGACCTTAATTTGAACTTTTTAATTTGAACTTAAGCACTGGCATGAGACCTGCAACCTGCAACCTGCAACGTAAAAAGCTCACACCAGATGGTTAAATCAGACGAATTAGAAGTTGCAGAGAAATAGACAGTGTTGTGGATCGGTCAGCAGACCGATCCATAGCCCTCTGGACCAATCTGGACATATCCTGATCGGTCTAGGAGGCTTCTGATCGGTCTGTGAACCGATCAGCCTATAGGTGGATCGGTCCACAGACCAATCCCCTATTGTCCTCTGAATCCCATCGCTTCCTGATCGGTCTACAGACCGATCAGATAACTTACAGTGAACTACTGTTTGGTTATTGATCGGTCACCAGACCGATCAGATAACCCACAGAAAACTACTGTTTGGTTACTGATCGGTCACCAGACTGATCAGATAACCACAGTATCACTGGATCGGTCTGTTGATCGATCAAATATCCATAATATCACTAGATCGGTCAACAGACCGATCTAATGCTTATGTAAGGTAGGTTTGGCGCTTCCCAGCCCTTAACCCTAAAGCCTTTCTAGTCTAGAGAACGAGCTACCGAGCCCTCTCTGACCTAGTCCGGAGAACGAGCTACCGAGCCCTCTCCGACTTCGTCCGGTCCAGAGAACGAGCTACCGAGCCCTCTCTGACCTAGTCCGGAGAACAAGCTACCGAGCCCTCTCCGACTTCGTCCGGTCCAGAGAACAAGCTACCGAGCCCTCTCTGACCTAGTCCGGAGAAGGAGCTACCGAGCCCTCTCTGACTTCGTCCGGTCCAGAGAACGAGCTACCGAGCCCTCTCTGACTTCGCGCGCCAAGTTTCCATACTTGAACTTTTCCCTTCCACCTGATCAACATTGATCAGTAATCAATCTGAGTTTAATTAATATCTGATACAAACTTAAATCAGTGTCAACATCAAAATAGCAGGCAGGTCAGACCGTATCAACAATCTCCCCCTTTTTGTTGTTTGACAACACGATTTAAGTTTAGATCAGAAATGCTCATATTTCCCTAATTTTAGGGGAATTAAGATCCTCCCCCTAAGACGAATACAACACTAAGGAAGTCAATAATCCTCAAGGTTATCCTCTCCCCTAAAATCAAAACTTCATTCATCTCTAAACTTAGTCATCTTCTCCCCCTTTGTCAAACACCGAAAAGATGCGAATTAGGTAATAAGACTCAAAGGACTCCCCCTTAACCCATACTGTCTCTTTCTTAATCCACACAGAATCCCCTCTAAGTGTAATATCGGACAGTAAATAAGAGACAATCAAGATATGGCATATGAAAAGCATATAAATAGTCAATAAAAACTGAAAAATAAGGAGAAGCAAGTAATAGAAAAACGAGTAGTATAAACAACTAATATCCAGGTCAGACATAGTATCTATCAAATAGTATCTGAAACATAGGCAGTCAAAATGACCAACATAAAACAAGGTGTATCAATCAACATCCTCAAGATGAGGAGCAGCATCATCATCTGCTGGAGGAATGGATCCCTGAGGCGGCATGCTCGAGGATGGATAGCCCGAGTAATACTGCGGAGGTGGGTAGCTGGCCATCCATCCCAGAAGCACCTGCTGCGTCGCTAACTGCTGACTATGTAGATCATCGTAACGCTGGTCAATCCGAACGCGCAGCCCATGGAGCTCAGCAGCCAGTAGCTCATCGTGCTGATCAATGCGGCTTTCCAGCTCAGCAATCTGCCAGCGCAGATCAGGATCTGCCTCTCCATACTCAGCAACAGCAGGAGGAGGAGCAGCAACGGGAGCAGCATCAACCTGTCGCGGAGGTGCCCGTGGTAACTCACCCAGTGCTCTCCCGTCCTTCCAACGAACCGCCCCATTCTGTCCTATGATGCCAGACTTGGAAAATGCACGTTTTCCAAGTCTATAGTCCTGCCTCACCATCTTGACTATCCTCCCCTTGGAGACATCAATCTGTAGGGTCTCGAGCCAATCCGTAATTATATGCCCATAAGGCATATAAACTGTGAAGCTGTTAGGCTCACTATAGGAGATGATAGAAGAGTAAATGCTCGACATGATGTCAAAATCGAGACGCCTACGCAATCCATAAAGCATCAGGCAGTGATATGGTCGGATCTCTGACAAGGGTTTAGATGTGATTGGCAGAAGACAATTCGTGACAATCTTAAAGAGAATGTAATTTGGGGCAGATAGTCTTAGGGCTGCAAAGGTAGGAAAATCAACATCTAACTCATCTAGTCCACCTGGTCTAGGATGTCCGAAGAAATACTCATAAATGGAGTCAGATGAGACATCAAAGGGAGAAGGTAAGGGGTCTGGTAAATCAGGATATATAGAAAAGACATTTCTTGAACACCTCCGGCAAGCTAGATAATCAAAGAAAGCCGAGAAACTGAAATCAATAGTTTGCTTAGCAACCTTAGTTTTATAATTAACATCATTAGTTTGGTGAAGATTATTATAAAACTCATATACTAAGTCGTAATTGATGTTCCGTTCTAAGTAGACTAGAGAATCAAGTTTGTAATAGGCAATTATTTCTGACACAGATGGACAGAATTCATCCATGAATTTTCGATCCACGGACCTACAAGGAAGCAGTTTGAAGGTTCTTTGTGTAAAGGCTTCTTCAAAGTGATGGTTTGGAAATCTTCCAGAAACAGATGGTTGAGGTCGGGAGGGAGCCTTATGTTTAGATTTCTCAGTTGATGACTTAGAAGTTCCCTCACCAACTTGTTTCTTTCTAAAGAAAAAAATGGGACACAGACGGGGGTAAACAGATGAGCACGGAAGCCACCAACAACCAACTGAGAACCAAGCCAAAGTACACAGATATGGTGAGAAATGAAAATGAAGTGCCAAAATGAATAGAGCTTGGGGAGAATGGGGTTACCTTGGTGCCATTGAAGTATCTTTCAGCTAGGACTTTGGCTAGGGCTTTGGCATGCAAAGAGAGGAAAAGAGTTGAGGTGTAGGAGGGTGTCGGCTAGGGCTTCAGCGTGAAATGAGAAGAGAAGGGATCGGGAAGAATTAAGAGAGATGGGTGTCCAGGTGTTGAAATGATTGGACGGCTGTCCGATCAGGAGATATCAGGAACCTCCTGATCGGTCCCTGGACCGATCCGGGAACCTCCTGATCGGTCTGTAGACCGATCAGAAGACGATCAGTAGCCCCTGCGTACCAGACTAACCTGATCGGTCCCTGGACCGATCAGGGAACCTCCTGATCGGTCTGTAGACCGATCAGTAAGCTTCCTAGCGTAAAAAAGAACCTGATCGGTCCCTGGACCGATCAGATATCAAATCTGGAGAGGTTTTGGATCGGTCGACAGACTGATCCACCCTCTCCTGATCGGGCTGTAGACCGATCAGTGTCTGACACTGGGGTCTCTCCAGTAATTTCAGTAACTGAAATTCATAAATTCGTAGAAGTGTTCGATAATTCAGAACTCAAGAAATCCAGAAACTTCCAAATTCAGTACCTAGAATCTGAAGAATCTACAAGCATAACTATTCCCTAAAGATGAACTCTTATGGTCTGAAATTGTCTATAGCCCAAAAGTTTCAGACGTTTAAAAGAACACAGACAACTCAAGGCTTCAAACACTGAAATTTCCGACCTTGTTATGTTCAGTTTCAAGTTTGTCAAAATATATCCAAATTGCTATCATTATTTCAACGACTTGTCCTAGTTTCAATCAAAAACATGAAAGGTATCGATCAAAGGTATCAAACAGTCCATCAACCAAAGTTACATAATTTCTAGGTAAAGGTCCAACCAAGTTTCCTTGGTTGGAATATATGAGTAAGATCTAGGAACCAAATGCACATGACTTATGTAATGGTCTTCCCCATACTCAATTTATGTCTCTTCAACCTAATTATTCAAGGGATGCATGATACATTTTAAATAATTTGGCTGATCCTAACATCTCACCCCATTTCTAGCAAACAAAAATAATTTGTTAAACCTTATAGTTTGTGTGAGATGTCCCCAAGTTGCCCAAATTAATTTCCCAATTTCTCTTGTTGTTTTAATTGTCCTTATTGATCATAATGAGGTCCTAATGGCCTATTGAGCCAAACACATTCCCAATTCTCTCCTTAAATGACTAAATTCATTTTTCGGAAGAGGTTTGGTGAAAATATTGGCTAGGTTTGACTTTGACTTAACATATGTGAGCGCAATGTCTCCCCTAGCTACGTGATCTCTAATGAAGTGATGACGCACTTCAATGTGTTTGGTCCTTGAATGATGGACTGGATTTTTCGTTAGGTTTATTGTGCTGATGTTGTCACACAACACTTGCACTCCCTTATACGAAAGCCCATAATCTTCTAGGGTGTGGATCATCCACAACAATTGTGATACACTCTCTCCCATGGCAATGTATTCAACCTCGGTCGTGGAGAGAGCAACGCAATGTTGCTTCCGACTTGACCAACTAACCAATGATGAACCTAAAAATTGACAACCCCCACTAGTGCTTTTCCGATCCAACTTGCACCCAGCATAATCGGAGTCGGTATAACCTATTAAATCAAAAGACTCAGTATGAGGGTACCAGAGACCTACTCTAATTGTGCCCTTAAGGTATCTCAGAATTCTCTTAACTGCAATTAAATGAGATTCCTTGACACAGACTTGATATCTAGCGCACATGCCCACAGCAAAAAGTATGTCCGGTCGACTAGACTACCGATCATGCTTCGATATTGCGTTAGATCAACTGGTTTTCCATTCTCATCATTGTCAAGGCGAGTGTTTGTTGCCATTGGAGTGGATACTTCCTTAGAGTCACTCATTTTGAATTTCTTGATCATCTCTTGAGTGTATTTTGTCTGATGGACATAAATGTCATCTCGAGTTTGTTTGATTTCAAGTCCAAGGAAGAATGTCAATTCTCCCACCAGACTCATTTCAAACTCACTTTCCATGTGAGTGATAAATTCATTCAAATAACCATTGTTATTTGAGCCACAAATTATGTCATCGACATACACCTGGGCTACAAATATGTTTTCACCATCTCTACGCAGAAATAGTGTTGGATCTATTTGACCTCTTACAAAACCCTTTTCTGGTAAGTAAGTTGACAACCTTTCGTACCAAGCTCGAGGTGCTTGTTTAAGTCCATAAAGAGCTTTCTTGAGCTTGTACACGTGGTTTGGAGCTTCGATATTCACAATCCCCGGTAGTTGTTCAACATAGACCTCTTCTTTAATGAAACCGTTTAAAAAGGTCGATTTAACGTCCATTTGATAGAGCTTGAAGCCTCTATGTGCAGCAAAATCTAGCATCAAACGAATGGACTCTAATCTGGCCACGGGAGCATAAGTCTCATCATAATCGAGACCTTCGACTTGACTATAGCCCTTGGCTACAAGTCTTGCCTTGTTTCTTACGACTTCTCCCTTTTGGTTTAACTTATTTTTGAAGACCCATTTGGTTCCAATAATGGTGGTCTTCTTAGGTCTAGGAACTAAGTCCCACACCTGGCTCCTTTCAAATTGACCTAACTCATCTTGCATAGCTATGACCCAGTCAGGATCGTGCAATGCCTCATCAACTAATTTTGGTTCGATTTCTGAGATCAAGGCGACCTCATTAGACTCATTTCTAAATAATGATCTAGTCCTAACCCCTTGTTGGATGTCTCCCACAATCTGGTCTTGGGGATGACTAGAGGCTATCCTTGATTGCCTTGGTGTTGGCGGTGTCTCATTAGTAGTCTCACTAGATACAGGCAAAGACTCAGTATCAGGCAAAGGATCAGACTGAGCCCTCTCTTGCCTTTGCTCATCATCATCGGAGTCAATTTTGACTCTTTCAATGTTTTGATCATTTAAACTTAGATTTCTAAGTTCAAATTGAATTTCTCCTACATCCCTTGATTGATCATTTGATTTAGGAATTTCTTCAAATGCTACATCCGAGGACTCTTCAATCAATTTAGTCCTATTGTTGTAGACTCGATAGGCTTTGCTGATGAGAGAGTACCCGACCAGTATTCCTTCATCAGCCTTAGCCCTGAACTTTCCAAGATGATCCTTGGTGTTCAAGATAAACACCTTACTGTAGGACCGTTGGGCCGGCTAGAAGGGTTGGTAAATAACCTGTCAAAAAATCAGACAACCCTTCCTTGAACGATTAAGCTAACCCTTGTAAAATAAATTAAGTAGATAAATAAAAACATAAAAGAAAAGACGAGGCACCAGATGTTTACTTGGTTACAACCGATGTGGTTGTTAATTCAAGGAAGATTAAGCTCAAAAACTCCTTCAGGCGGAGAAGCCTCTTACGGCGTTTAGGCACAGAAAATAGAAGCTTAACTACAACTAAAGCATACAAGTGTTTGGAAATAGAATGATCGTGATTGTTGAAAAGCTTATGGACCAAGGCTATATTTATAGCCTTGGTCGGGGCGCCTGGAAGGGTTCCGGGCGCCCTAGGGGGGGATAAAATTTATCCCCCAACGGTTGGATCGAGTCAAAGCTCGATCCTGGGAAAAAGTCACTTCCGGGCGCCCCGGACAGTTCCGGGCGCCCCGGAGCCAAAAGTCAACCCTATTGACTTTTGGTCCGTGCTCTCTTCTCTAGTTCAGCTCGCCTCTGGTCCGGGTCTTTCTGCTCCGGCTCCGCTTGCTTGGGTGATCTCTGACATCCGAAATAGGGCTCACCCGAACCCATCTTCCGGTCTTCTCGAGCGTGCTTCCCTCCGGCTTCTCGTCCCTTGGAATTGCCGCGTGTCCCTTCTCGTCCACCAGCGTACTCATCCGCAGACTTCGTCCCTCGGTCGCACCCCATGCCGACCTTCGCGCTAGCTGCGTCTCTTGCTCCCCGAGCAATCTTCTGCTCCGGCTTTCGTACCTCGGAACCACCGCGCGCACTTCCTTCTCGTCCGCCGGTGTACTCTTCCACAACACCTCGTCCCTCGGGCGCACCGCGTGCCGTCCTTCTCGCTAGCTGCGTCTTCCGCTCGAGTACCTGTGCTCCTAAGCTCCTGCACACTTAGACACAAGGTTAGAAACAACGCAGGACCTAACTTAACTTGTTGATCACACCAAAACCAACCTTGGGGTTCCAACAATCTCCCCCTTTTTGGTGTGATCAACCCAAGTTAAGCTAGGGTTACAAATAGACATAGAATAAAAACAATTTATTGCAATAACATGCAACATGATAGAAAAAATTGAATTTCAAAATTTTCAAATTTTAATTTTCAATTTTCTACCTCCCCCTAGACTTATACTTTCCCTTCTCCCCCTTTGATCACAATAAAATTGGGGTTTCAAGAAAAACAATCTAAGGGTTTGACACTTAGAAAAGTTATAGAAATCTATTTCAATGTTTTTCGGAGAAAAAATATTTCCAAGTAAAAAAAAAATTCTATGTCAAAGAATGACTTTTGAAAAATTTCTAAGTTTTCACCAAAAATAAATCTTTCTAAGCCCAAAAATTTATGCAAGAAAATTTAAAAAAATTGATAGCATAAAAAAAATTTCTATGCATTTATTTATTTATTTATTTATTTTATACTGATACTTATATCAACAAGTTTTAAATTTCCATTTCAATTTTTCATAACTTCTCAAATTACACTTTTTCAAAATTAAAGCCACAGATATTAAACATACAATAATTTGTATCATGTTAATTTCTATTATTTTTTGAATTGCAACTTCACAAAAATATTCAAACAGCATAGATTATAACTTGATAAAAATTTTCGACAATATAAAAAATTCTTTCGGCAATGTGCAAAATTCGTTCGAAAGAATGCAAGAATTTTTTAACAACAAAAATTCTAATTTACAGGAATCTATTAACAGATTTCTTAATCCGAAACACCTTTTCGGTGACTCAATTTCTAAATCGAAAAATTATTTCGAGAGAGTGATTTTTTATTCGAAAAATTCTTCTAATTTGCATAATTCTTTTGTCAAAATATTTTTAAATTTGCAAATTTCTTTTGATAATATTTCTAATTTGCAAGACAAATTTGACAATTGATTTTCTAATTCAAAAAACTTTTTCGGTAATTCAATTTTTAAATCACAAAAATCTTCAGGCAATTTTTTTATTGAATTAACCGGTTGTTCAGAAGGTAGAGACCATACCTTACTTACCTCGTTGGTCGTTGGTTCTCCCCCTGTTGAATTAATTTCTTCCGAAGATTCTTCCCCTTCATCGATCTCGGGATGTACTTCGGCTGTTGGGGTTGTCTTGGTAATTTCTTCCGTCTCGGATTCTTCTGATGATGGCTCGATGTCTATTGAGGAGATGACTTCAACCGGTTCTTCGTAGAGCATTAAGAACTTTTCCCAAAGTTCTTTCGCGCTTTTGTACTCTCCGACTCTGTCGAAATCTTTAGTTGGTATTGCGCTTAGAATGTGAAACTCTGCCCGAGCATTCGCCATGGACTCTTCACGTTGCTTCTCGTTCCAGAGGCGTATGCCGATTTTCTCTCCGTTCGTGTCTTTCGGTGCTTCATAACCTGTTTTCATTATTAGAGAAATACCAATATCAGAGTTAAGAAATACCTTCATTTGTTGCTTCCATGAAGAAAGCTCCCCCTCGAATGCTGGTGGGTAGTCGCTAGCTCCGGCCATTGTTGCTTCAGACGGCGGTTAGTCCTTCTGAGGCGTCTCGGCTCTGATACCACTTGTAGGACCGTTGGGCCGGCTAGAAGGGTTGGTAAATAACCTGTCAAAAAACTAGACAACCCTTCCTCGAACGATTAAGCTAACACTTGTAAAATGAATTAAGCAGATAAATAAAAACATAAAAGAAAAGACGAGGCACCAGATGTTTACTTGGTTATAACCGATGTGGTTGTTAATCCAAGGAAGATTAAGCTCAAAAACTCCTTCAGGCGGAGAAGCCTCTTACAGCGTTTAGGCACAGAAAACAGAAGCTTAACTACAACTAAAGCATACAAGTGTTTGGAAATAGAATGATCGTGATCATTGAAAAGCTTCTTGACCAAGGCTATATTTATAGCCTTGGTCGGGGCGCCTGGAAGGGTTCCGGGTGCCCTGGGGGGGATAAAATTTATCCCCCAACGGTTGGATCGAGTCAAAGATCGATCCTGGGAAAAAGTCACTTCCGGGTGCCCCGGATAGTTTCGGGCGCCCCGGACAGCTCCGGGCGCCCCGGACAGTTCCGGGCGCCCCGGAGCCAAAAGTCAACCCTGTTAACTTTTGGTTCGTGCTCTCTTCTCCAGTTCAGCTCGCCTCTGGTCCGGGTCTTTCTGCTCCGGCTCCGCTTGCTTGGGTGATCTCTGACAACCGGAATAGGGCTCACCCGAACCCATCTTCCGGTCTTCTCGAGCGTGCTTCCCTTCGGCTTCTCGTCCCTCGGAATTGTCGCGTGTCCCTTCTCGTCCACCAGCGTACTCATCCGCAGACTTCGTCCCTCGGTCGCACCCCGTGCCGACCTTCACGCTAGCTGCGTCTCTTGCTCCCCGAGCAATCTTCCGCTCCGGCTTTCGTACCTCGGAACCACCGCGCGCACTTCCTTCTCGTCCGCCGGTGTACTCTTCCGCAGCACCTCGTCCCTCGGACACACCGCGTGCCGTCCTTCTCGCTAGCTGCGTCTTCCGCTCGAGTACCTGTGCTCCTAAGCTCCTGCACACTTAGACACAAGGTTAGAAACAATGCAGGACCTAACTTAACTTGTTGATCACACCAAAACCAACCTTGGGGTTCCAACACTTACAACCAAACACCCTAAGATGTTTAATTGTAGGGGGTTTTCCAAACCAAAGTTCATGGGGAGTCTTTCCTAAAAACCTATGTATCAAGACTCGGTTTTGCACATAGCAAGCTGTATTTACAGCTTCAGCCCATAGGTAGCTCGGTAGTGAGTACTCATTGAGCATGCTTCGTGCAGCCTCTTGCAAGACTCGGTTCTTTCTCTCCACAACCCGATTTTGCTGTGGGGTCCTTGGAGTAGAGAACTCATGCCTATATCCTTTTTCTTGACAAAATTCTAAAAATCTATGGTTTTGAAATTCTCCACCATGATCACTTCTAATTGTTTTAATTATTGTTGATTTTTCATTTTCAGTTCTTCTACCAAAAGAAACAAAAACATCTATGGTTTGATCCTTATTTTTCAAAAAGAAAGTCCATGTATATCTAGTAAAATCATCAATGATCAATAAGCAGTATCTACTCCCATTCAATGAAATAATATTACTGCAATCAAACAAATCCATATGCAATAAATCTAAAGCAGTAGATGTACTTACAGCGCTTTTACCTTTATGAGACGCTTTTGTTTGCTTACCGTTTTGACATGCATCACATAATTTTGTCTTTTGGTACTTGATGCTTGGTAGGCCTCGCACTAATCCTTTGTTGGCCAGCTTTCGAATATTCTTCATGTTCACATGGGCCAACCTCCTATGCCAAAGCCATGATTCTTCTTCTTTTGACATGAAACACTTAGCAGAGGCATTAGTAGCACTTTTAAAAGATACTTGATAAATGTTATCTACCCTTGTGCCTACTAGTACCGTGTCAAGTGTGTCAACGTGTTTGACCAGGCATTGACTTGGATGAAACTCAATTGTGTAACCCGTATCACACAATTGGCTGACACTTAGGAGATTAAAGGTCATTCCCTTGACTAGAAGGACATTCTTGATTTGGAGACATTCGGATATATGAATATCTCCAACTCCTATAACCTTAAGGCTACCATTATTACCAAAAGACACATTACCTCTATTTTTGTTTTGAAGGGTAGTGAAGAGTGACTTGTCCCGGTTATGTGCTTGGAGCATCCACTATCAACAAACCAAGTTGATAGATGCTCCCCCTTGACAAATGCCTACAAGACACGAAAGATAGACGTTTTAGGTACCCAAATCTTGGGACCTAATGCATCTACAATGAAAGACCTAGGAACCCATGCCTTGGTCACACCCTTCCTAGTCTCATGAACCCTAGAAGCATGTGATCTATAAAATTGGGTTCTAGACACTAGTGAAATAAAACTAGACTCCTTAGGTTGATATCCTAACCCAGCCTTGTTGTAGACCGCCCTTTGGGCATTTAAAATCATATCTAAGGTCTTAGAGCTAGTTGAGAATTTTTCAAGCATTTTCTTGAGTTTCTCAACTTCACCCTTTAAGGCTTTGTTTTCATCCTCAAGGAGCTCTTGATGTAGGTCATCAACCTTATCTTCCCTAAGAGCCTTCAAGTGCTCTACTTCACCTTTTAATGATTTAACTTCAGTTTTTGATTTCTTAAGCAAAGTAGATAAATGTGCAATAGTTTTATAACATTTCTCTAAATGCGGAGAGGTTACCTCTTCATCATCCGAAGATGATGAAGCTGCGGTTGAGGTGTCACTTGTGTCACCATCACTCCCGGAATCCGGTTCCTCCCTTGCAATGAACGCTAATTGACGTGTGCTTTTCTCCTTCTTCTCTTCCTCCGATGAGCTTGAGGAGGATTCATCCCAAGTAGCCTTGAGAGCTTTCTTCTTCTTGGCCCTTTCCTCCTTCTTCTTGAGTTTTGGACACTCGCTCCGATGGTGTCCTTTCTTGCTACACTCATAACAAGTAACATTAGTTTTATCAACATTTTGATCGATAGGTTTACCTTTCCCTTTGTATCTCCGGCTTCTTCTCATGATTCTCCTTACAAAGTTGGCCATCTCGCTTGATGATGATCCACCTTCATCATCGGACTCGGAGGAGGATGAGGATGAAGGAATCTCTTTTTCCTTCTTCTTTTCCTTCTTCCTTCTTCCATCCTTGCTCTTTTCTCCTGTAACTAAGGCAATACCTTTCTCTTTTTGACCCTTGTTAGCAAGTTCATGAAGTTCCATTTCACAAAAGAATTCATCTAATTTAACAATTGAAAGGTCCTTGGAGACCTTGTAGGCATCTACCATCGATGACCACAAGGCATTCCTTGGAAAGACTTTGAGAGCATACCTTACAAGATCGCGATTCTCTACGCGTTCATCTACGGAATGAAGACCATTGATGATTTCTTTGAACCTTCCGTGTAGTTCACTTACCATCTCGTTCTCCTTCATGGTGAGGTTTTGTAGTTGGTTTAGGAACAAGTCTCTCTTGGCGATCCGAGAGTCTCGGGTTCCTTCTTGGAGCTCGATGAGCTTGTTCCACAAATCTTTTGCGCTCGTGAATGGACCTACCTTAACGAGTTGATCCTTGGCTATCCCACATTGTAGAGTGACCACCGCCTTGGCATCGGCTTGTCCTTTGCGACTTTGCTCTATGGACCACCTTGATGAGTCAAGTTCCTACCTTCTTCGTCCTTTGGAAGTGTAAACCCTTTCTTGACAGAGAACCACATGGAGATGTTGGTCTTGAGATAATATTCCATGCGGCTCTTCCAATATTGAAAGTCCACTCCGTCAAAGTAGGGTGGACGATTGGTGCTAAACTCTTCCTTCATAGCCATCTTCTTGCTCTTTAGGGTGTTAATCCGGATGAAGAGCACCATGCTCTGATACCAATTTTTAAGACCTTCGGATGGCTAGAGAGAGGGATGTGAATAGCCTCCTCTAAAACTTAAACAATCTTCTCACAAAAGTTTGTTAGCACAGCGGAAATATGCAAAAGAAAAACTAATACAAGGAAAAGAAACAACCCACAACTAACACAAGTATGTACGAGGTTTGGGGATAACTTGCCCCTACTCCTCGGCGTGTCCGTAAGGTGGACGATCCCTTGATCTTTCGGTAGATCACACCCCGGATAGATTCCGGCTAAGAATTTCTCCTTCTCGGTGGAGTAACCTCTCCACAAAGTCACAGAAAATATTTAAATGAAGCACAAGACTTACAGGGATTAGTGGCTAAAGGGTATGAAAAATAAGCTTACAGCCACGATGAAAGCAGAGCGCAAACCAAAAGAAGTTCCTTACCCAAGAGCTCAAAAACACACAGCACTCTAGCTTGATCGACCGAGAGATTTTCTTTTACTTTTTTTTTGGTTGTTATGTCGAACATCTCATACTCCTTCTTCTTATGCCTCGAATCACTGCAACCTGCACCGAATCGCTGTTGCCAACTCAGGCGTCGCCAATCACTTTTCCTCCTTATCTGGTTCTCTGAACTCACACCAATACCATCCATGGTCTTCACTGGTGTCTCTGAGCTCGAACCAATAGCCAGGAGTCAAGCTGATTGCAACCAGAACACAGCCAGATCGCCAGTAACCGTTGATGCTCCAATTGCACCATTTGCAGCCAAACTTAGTAGAAAAACCACTTTGTCTTATTCCTCTGATAGACCTTAATTTGAACTTAAGCACTGCATGATACCTGCAACCTGCAACGTAAAAAGCTCACACCAGATGGTTAAATCAGACGAATCAGAAGTTGTAGAGAAACAGACAGTGTTGTGGATCGGTCAGCAGACCGATCCATAGCCCTCTGGACCGATCAGGACATATCCTAATCGGTCTAGGAGGCTTCTGATCGGTCTGTGAACCGATCAGCCTATAGGTGGATCGGTCCACAGACCGATCCCCTATTGTCCTCTGAATCCCATCGCTTCCTGATCGGTCTACAGACCGATCAGATAACTTACAGTGAACTACTGTTTGGTTACTGATCGGTCACCAGACCGATCAGATAACCCACAGAAAACTACTGTTTGGTTATTGATCGGTCACCAGACTGATCAGATAACCACAGTATCACTGGATCGGTCTGTTGACCGATCAAATATCCATAATATCACTGGATCGGTCAACAGACCGATCTAATGCTTATGTAAGGTAGGTTTGGCGCTTCCCAGCCCTTAACCCTAAAGCCTTTCTAGTCTAGAGAACGAGCTACCGAGCCCTCTCTGACCTAGTCCGGAGAACGAGCTACCGAGCCCTCTCCGACTTCGTCCGGTCCAGAGAACGAGCTACCGAGCCCTCTCTGACCTAGTCCGGAGAACAAGCTACCGAGCCCTCTCCGACTTCGTCCGGTCCAGAGAACAAGCTACCGAGCCCTCTCTGACCTAGTCCGGAGAACGAGCTACCGAGCCCTCTCTGACTTCGTCCGGTCCAGAGAACGAGCTACCGAGCCCTCTCTGACTTCGCGTGCCAAGTTTCCATACTTGAACTTTTCCCTTCCACCTGATCAACATTGATCAGTAATCAATCTGAGTTTAATTAATATCTGATACAAACTTAAATTAGTGTCAACATCAAAACAGCAGCCATGTCAGACCGTATCAACAGCTACAACGAGCACCTAGCACGCGATGAGCTATTCACCCCCCCACCCCCCTCTAGCTACTTTTCGGTCCCAACAAGTCCTTCATTGAGAAACAAGTCCCTAGCCAAGTCTTGAAAGACTACAGCAAAGGGATATCTTTCCCAATGAGTAGTATGTCATCCACATACAATATAAGGAAGACAACTGTTCTCCCAACAACCTTCTTGTAGACACAAGGTTCATCTTCATTCTTGATGAAACTAAACTGTTTGATTGCATCATCGAATCGAAGATTCCAGCTCCGAGAAGCTTGCTTTAGTCCATAAATGGACCTATGCAGCTTGCATACTCTGCCAGTATGCTGTTGATCTACAAAACCCTCAGGTTATGTCATGTACACATCCTCGAGCAGGTTTCTATTTAGAAACGCGGTTTTGACATCCATCTGCCAGATCTCATAATCGTGGTACGCTGCAATAGCAAGCATGATCCGAATGGATTTAAACATCGCTACTGGAGAAAAAGTTTCATCATAGTCAATACCATGAATTTGCTTGAAACCTTTAGCTATCAAGCGACCCTTATAAATAAGTCCATCCATGTCAGTCTTTCTCTTAAAGACCCACTTACACCCAATGGGTTTAACCCCTTCAGGTGGATCAACCAAAGTCCATACTTGGTTAGTGTACATGGATTCCATCTTGGATCTCATGGCCTCTAGCCATTTCTCGGAATCTGGACTCATCATAGCTTCCTGATAGGAGGTAGGCTCATCCTCAACGAGCACAACGTCATCATGGTCAGACAAGAGAAATGAGTATCTCTCAGGCTGACAACGTACCCTATCAGATCTGCGAAGAGGTAGGTCTACTTGAACTGGTTATGATTCCTCAACTCCTTGTGAAACAACATCATCCACAACACTTTGTGGTTCCAGTTCAACTTCCATCGAGGTTTCAGTGCTATGATTCATATCTTGAACTTCTTCAAGATCGAACGTACTCCCACTAGTCTTTCTAAAAACAAAGTCTCTTTCTAGAAATACCCAGTCTTAGCCACAACTACCTTGTGTTGACTGGGAATGTAGAAGTAATATCCCTTCGTTTCCTTGGGATATCCAATGAAATAGCACTTGTCATATTTGGGCCCTAATTTGTCCGAGACTTGACGTCGAACGTAAGCCTCACAACCCCAAATCCTCATAAAAGACACCTGGGCATCTCTCCCAGTCCATATCTTATATGGTGTCTTTATTACAGCCTTAGATGGAACTCGGTTGAGAATGAAGGCTCCTGTGTCTAAAGCATAGCCCCAAAGATACATAGGAAGATCTGTGTGACTCATCATAGATCGTACCATATCTAATAAGGTACGATTCCTCCTTTCAGATACACTATTCCACTGTGATATTCCAGGAGGAGTGAGTTGAGATAGAATCTCACACTCAGCTAGATAGTCACGAAACTCATGGCTAAGGTATTCACCACCTCGATCTGATCGAAGTATCTTAATACTTTTGTCAAGCTAGTTTTGTACTTTATTCTTGAAATCTTTGAACTTTTCAAAGGATTCTGACTTATGTGACATCAGGTACATATAACCATATCTACTGAAGTCATCAGTAAATGTAATGAAGTACCTATAACCACCTCTAGCAGTGATATTGAAAGGGCCACATACATCACTATGTATAAGACCTAACAAGTCAGTCGCTCTCTCACTATGTCCACTAAAGGGAGTCTTGGTCATCTTGCTTAGAAGGCATGACTCGCATGTCTCATATGATTCAAAATCAAATGAGCCCAGCAATCCATCTTTATGGAGCTGGGATAAGCGTTTATCATTTATATGACCTAAGCGACAGTGCCAAAGATAGGTTTGGTTCATGTCATTTGACTTGAACCTCTTGGTACTTATGTTATAGATAGGGTTCTCAAGGTCTAGAATATAGAGTCCGTTCATCAGAGGTGTACTACAATAGAACATATCATTTAAATAAACTAAACAAAATTTGTTCTTTATAATAAATGAAAAACCTTTCTTGTCCAAACAAGAAACTGAAATTATGTTCTTAGTTAAAGCAGGCACATGACAAGATTCATCTAATTCTAATACAAGCCCAGAAGGCAGAGATAGATGATAAATTCCTACAACAACAACAGCAACCTGTGCTCCATTGCCTACACGTAGGTCCACCTCGCCCTTCGTCAATGCCCTGTTATTTCTCAGCGCCTGCACATTAGTACAAATGTGAGAAGCACATCTGGTATCTAATACCCATGATGAAGAAATAGATAGATTGACTTCTATAACATAGATACCTGAAGTGGAAGTCTCACTTCTCTTCTTCTTAAGATCTTCCAGGTACACTTTGCAGTTCCTCTTCCAGTGCTCGGTCTGACCGTAGTGGAAGCAAGTAGCATCCTTGGCGACCCCTCCTTTGGGTTTTAGTGCCTTGCCTTTGCCCTTGGCTTGGGACTTTCCCTTGCCTTTGGGCTTTCCCTTGCCTTTGCCCTTTTACACCATCAAAATGGAGTTGGGCTTAACCTTCTTAAGGTTGAGCTCAGCAGTTCTTAACATGCTAAGCAGCTCGGGCAGTGGCTTGTCAATTTCATTCATGTTATAATTTAGAACGAATTGACTATAGCTATCTGGCAAGGATTACAAGATCAGATCAGTGGCCAGCTCTTGGCCAAGTGGGAATCCCAACCTCTGTAGGTTTTCTATGTACCCAATCATTTTGAGTATATATGGGCCTATGGGAGTCTCATCTTGCATCTTGCACTGAAACAGTGCCTTAGAGATCTCGAATCTCTCGTGCCTCGCTTGTCCTTGATATAGTTGATGAAGATGTTCAACCATATCATAAGCGTCCATCAACTCGTGTTGCTTCTGAAGCTCAGAGTTCATGGTCGCGAGCATAAGACATGACACATCTAATGCGTCATCTTGATGCTTCTTGTAAGCATCACGGTCAACTCGCGTGGCAGTGGCAGGAGGTGCCTCCGAAATGGGCTACTCCAGAACGTACAGTTTACGTTCTTGTGTAAGAACGATTCTTGGGTTCCTGTACCAGTCCAGGAAATTTGCTCCTTGAGCTTGTCCTTCTCAAGGACGGAACGTAGGGAGAAAGAGTTCGTATTTGACGTCATGGTTATCTACAATAGAAAAATGTAGAAAATAAATAAATATCATATTCTATTAATCATCTAATTAGGCCTTTAATTAAATGATGCTCCCACTGAATTCTATAATTCATGTGGGACAAGATCCGCATCATACTACACCTTGAGTTAGCTTTGGCTAAATCGCCCAAGACTTAGTATGATCGGTAGGTAACTAATTACTAATTACATCTCTATGCAACTCTTGTTTATAGGATCAAGATCCGCATTTTATATTAAAACTCGAGTTAGCTTTGACTAATACGCCCAAGAGTTAATATAAACATGATTTTGACCTATCTACCAACCATTGGAAAATGCCTATAGTTAAACTCGATCCAATTGAGTTAACTAGTTGCTCAATCTAATTGAGTTGTACTCACCCATGCGTTGATAGGCGGGACCAAGATTGTCCCTTCGTACCCTACCAAGATAATAAGTGTTGCTCTGCTTTGGCAGATTCAACAACAACATATGATCGAGGTAGTGATAGGTATCACGGCATGGTAGGCATTACGAGTTGACGCGATTGAGATCTAATCTAATCGACGAGGTGTATCATATACGTGATTTAGATCTAATCTAATCGTTAGGGTGCATCATGTACACGATTTAGATCTAATCTAATCGTCAAGGCGCTAATTAATTACTATTCTAGCATGCATCACATATACACACACAAGCAATTAATTAAATATTTTTTGTGATTAGTAATGACCCTAATACGATATTCTCAAGCCAATGAGAAGATCGGATGGTCAACCTAAGGTCAACAGCTTCTCAAGCTCCTTCCTTTGACCACCTTGTGTTGCTCGCGCCCTCCTCGTAACTCCGTCTCGAGTGGACCTTCCACCGCTCCAATTTTGTACATTACAATTTTTAAACTCGAGTTACATTCGAGTCTAAAAACTATTTTTTTTACAACAGGAATATAAAATAGACGAAGGCACGACGCGCAGGTCACGAATCAAGTACAACATGCACAAACACAAAATGGCACGCAGGCCATATTATGAATTACAACATAATTTTTTTTCAATCTAATTGGGTCTTTTGGGACATGACTATCACAAATAATACATAATTCTAAATTATGTTATTTATATAAATTTCTGTAAATTTTCCATAATTTTTACAATGTTTATGAGTAAAAATTCCCGGTGGTCCCGTTTAGCGATTTTCAGGCGCAATCGCGGAACGAAGCCCCTTGCGGGGTCAAGTGCAGCACCCCTACCCGCGATATAACCATCGCAAGTGTTCCTTAGCGATTCTACAGTGCCTTAGCCCACTGTCCCAAATGATTTGGGGTGAAACCTTGTCGTTTCGGAAAGATCTTCTCGGTAGTCGAAGCCTACAAGTGTCTAAACACTTGTGCTTCGCTTCTACGAGAAAAATACCCATAAAATCTATAAAAATCACAAATATACAGAAACTTACAGATCTGAATTTTTTCCATAAAAACAAAAACAAAACTCGTACACGCCTTCCACGTGGCTCTGATACTACTGTTGGGTTTTTCGGGCCACAAAAACCACTTTTTGCGTTAGGGAAACCCCGAAAGCCATGCCACGGATCCATGCAAAGTTTATAAAATTTTGAAAAACTTCATGTACGAGTTTCTAACCTAGATCTACACTAGATCTACAAGGAAGAAAAGAAATTTACCCTTGATGCGAAGCCCTTCACGTAATCCCGCTTGTCCAAGGTTCGCCGGATCTCGAGAGTATCAAAGTAGATATTCCTCTATGTGTATCCACACAAGCAAGAGATGGAGAGAAACCACTAGGATGTGCTAGCACCCTTGATGGTCACGACAAGGAGGAGGAGAGGGAGAGAAGAGAAGAAAGCAAAATGAAGAAGATGAGAGTTACAACTCAAAGCACACAATTGCACTAACTCTCTCATCAAAAGTGGTCGGCCACTTTAAGAGGGAATGTAACCTCCATGGAATGCCAAGAGTCACAACTCTTGGTAACTCCCATGAGGTGACATCCCACTTAAGCAACCATGATGATGTGGAGCATTATCATTGGCCCACTTCATGCCAACTCACCAATGAGGTGGCAAATGGTCAAGTCAAAATTAACCCTTCATCTTCCTCTCAAGTCAAGTCAAACTTGACCACTTCTCTCCCATGGTTGATCTAATCTAACCATTGGTTCAAGTCAATTTTAATTTAATGAATCTATATTCATTGAATTAAATTAATTAAATGAGTCTAAATCCAAATTAGACTCACTTAATACATGAACCAAATTGAGTCCAACTCAATTAGCTCAATTTAGATTACTCTTAATCCAATTTGGTTCATCACATGAACCTAATCCTTTAGGTTCATCAAATAAACCTAATCTCCATCTAATTATCCTTTGTGTGTGACCCTATAGGTTCTTGTAACGTTGGCAATACTCCTAAACCTATTTAGAAGCATAAGTAATGAGCGGTATCTAGCAACACATCATTACTACCCAAGTTACAAGAATGTTGAGATCCAACATCACCTTGTGACTACTAATTGTGACTCCTCATAATATATGACATTGTCCTTCTATCCTAAACATCTTGATTGATCAATATGAGGCATAGACCGTGTCATCCTCTAATCAATCTAAATCTTTAACTCCAAGTAGACTCACTCAATCAAATGAGCTCAATATCTCATATTGACTCACTTGGGCATGACCATGTACTTTGTGGTCTCACTCTATCAAGAATATCGATGTCACTCCCGTCATATAGGAGGGATAGATCCCATCTACATCACTCACATCCCTCCGCATAATTTGTTACATACCCAGTAATCGCCTTTATAGTCCACCCAGTTACGGGTGACGTTTGACGAAGCCAAAGTACGTAACTCCTTATGTAGGGAACCATGGTGACTTCAGGTCTAAGGACTAGTAGTCATACTAGTAGCCACATGAGAAAGTATATGACACTCATATAATGATCCATGATACTTTCTCATGGCGGGTCATTCAGTATACATTCTCCAATACATACCCATGTGTCAACTTGATATCTCTATATCCATGACTTGTGAGATCAAGTCATCGAGTTGACCTACATGCTAGTCTCGTCGCATTAACATTGTCCCTGAATATTAATACTCGACTAGGAATGATTAAGAGTGGTGTTCCCTATATCATCTCACTATAGATTCAACCAATCGATTGATCTAGGTAAGAACCTTCTACTCAAGGACGCTATTATACTTTGTTATTTGACACTAATACAAGTAAGTATAATAACAAAAAACAAATGCCTTTATTTATATACAAGAATATGATACAACAAGTTCATATAACAATCATCAAATGATTGGCTCTAGGGCTATAACTAACAATCTCCCACTAGCACTAGTGCCAATCAGTGTAGGCTCTAAGGCCTAATGACCTAGTGTGACCATCATGCTTTCTTTGTGCCAAAGCCTTGGTCAAGGGATCTGCGATGTTAGCCTTTGTGGGTACTCTTCAAATCTTCACATCTCCTCTCTCGATAATCTCTCGAATGAGATGGAAGCGTCGTAGTATGTGTTTGGTCCGCTGGTGTGAGCGAGGTTCCTTAGCTTGTGCTATTGTTTCATTGTTGTCACAATAGAGCTCTATGGGATCAGCTATGCTAGGAACCACCCCAAGCTCGGTAATGAACTTGCGGATCCAAACTGCCTCCTTTGCTGCTTCTGATGCAGCAATATACTCGGCATCTGTCTTAGAATCAGCTACTGTGTCCTGCTTCAAACTCTTCTAGCTCACAGCACCACCATTTATGCAAAACACAAACCCTAACTGCGATCGATAATCATCCTGATCAGTCTGGAAGCTGGCATCACTGTAACCTTTTACAGCTAGCTCGTCATCGCCTCCATATATCAAGAAATATTCTTTAGTCCTTCTCAAGTACTTAAGAATATTCTTGACCGCTATCCAGTGACTTTCACCTGGATCTGACTGGTATCTGCTCGTCATGCTCAAAGCACACGAGACATCAGGACGAGTACATAGCATGGTGTACATGATAGATCCTATGGCTGAGGTAAAAGGGATCTAATCCATGCGGTCTCTCTCCTCTCTAGAAGAGGGACCTTGAGTCTTCAAAAGACTCACGCCATGTGACATCGGCAGAAATCCCTTCTTGAAGTTCTAGATGGCAAACCGTAGGAGTACCTTGTCAATATATGTACTCTGACTTAGGCCAAGTAATCTCTTAGATCTATCTCTATAGATCTGTATGTCTAGAATGCGGGATGCTTCACCTAAGTCCTTCATTGAGAAACAAGTCCCTAGCCAAGTCTTGACAGACTGCAACAAAGGGATGTCTTTCCCAATGAGTAGTATGTCATCCACATACAATATAAGGAAGACAATTGTGCTCCCAACAACCTTCTTGTAGACACAAGGTTCATCTTCATTCTTGATGAAACCAAATTGTTTGATTGCATAATTGAATCGGAGATTCTAGCTCCGAGAAGCTTGCTTTAGTCCATAAATGGACCTATGCAGCTTGCATACTCTGCCAGTATGCTGTGGATCTACAAAACCCTCAGGTTGTGTCATGTACACATCCTCGAGTAGGTTTCCATTCAGAAACGCGGTTTTGACATCCATCTGTCAGATCTCATAATCGTGGTACGCTGCAATAGCAAGCATGATCTGAATGGATTTAAACATCACTACTGGAGAAAAAGTTTCATCATAGTCAATACCATGAATTTGCTTGAAACCTTTAGCTACCAAGCGACCCTTATAAATAAGTCCATCCATGTCAGTCTTTCTCTTAAAGACCCACTTACACCCAATGGGTTTAACCCCTTCAGGTGGATCAACCAAAGTCCATACTTGGTTGGTGTACATGGATTCCATCTCGGATCTCATGGTCTCTAGCTATTTCTCGGAATCTGGACTCATCACAGCTTCCTGATAGGAGGTAGGCTCATCCTCAATGAGCACAACGTCATCATGGTCAGACAATAGAAATGAGTATCTCTCAGGATGACGACGTACCCTATCAGATATGCGAAGAGGTAGGTCTACTTGAACTGGTTGTGGTTCCTCAACTCCTTGTGGAACAACATCATCCACAACATTTGTGGTTCCAGTTTAACTTCCATCGAGGCTTCAGTGCTATGGTCCATATCTTGAACTTTTTCAAGATCGAACGTACTCCCACTAGTCTTTCTAAAAACAAAGTCCCTTTCTAGAAATACTCTAGTCTTAGCCACAACTACCTTGTGTTGACTGGGAATGTAGAAGTAATATCCCTTCGTTTCCTTGGGATATCCAATGAAATAGCACTTGTCGGATTTAGGTCCCAATTTGTCCGAGACTTGACGTCGAACGTAAGCCTCACAACTCCAAATCCTCATAAAAGACACCTGGGCATCTCTCTCAATCCATATCCTATATGGTGTATTACAGCCTTAGATGGAACTCGGTTGAGAATGAAGGCTGCTATGTCTAGAGCATAACCCCAAAGATACATAGGAAGATCTGTGTGACTCATCATAGATCGTACAGGAAGTATAATAACCTAAAACAAATGCCTTTATTTATATATTAGAATCTGATACAACGAGTCCATACAACAATCATTAAATGATTGGCTCTAGGGCTCTAACTAACACCTTCTTCCCTTGCTTTGCTCACAAATTTGGCTTCGAACACGAAATCTTCACCAATTTCGACTCCTGTGTATAGAAAATGCACAAAAGTAGATCTCCGAACAAAGAGAGTAAATATGCTAAAAAGGAAAGCTGAAAGTACGAAAATGCGTAAATCAAGCATGCTCAAAGTATGTGAATGTGCGTTAAAACATGCCAATAAGTGTATACAATCTACGCACATCAGGTAACTCCTCTATAGACCAGGTGAAGACATCCTGGTTACGGATCAAACACTGCATTAACTCTTCCTTGAGGGGGGAACGAAGGTCGCTTGCCAAGCGAGTTACACTTTCAGGGCGTTCAGCATATAATTGCACCTCTTCCTAGGGGATGGGCTCTTCCGCCATGGGCGAAGGCTCTTCTTGAACAGCGTGAACACCTCCATCTTGCATCCTTTGATTTCTCCGAGCCTCCACTCGGACCATGTCAATATAGCACCGGCGAGAAACTCTCTGTTCTCCTTTAAATTTGTCGACTTGTTCATCAACAGGAAATTTGATTTTCTGGTGAAAGGTTGAAACGGCGGCCCTAAATTCATGTAGATCAGGCCTTCCCAGAATGACATTATAAGAGGAGGGGGAGTCCACTACGATAAAAGTGCTCCTCCTTGTGCGCACCAACGACTCGATGCCCAAAGATATAGCCAGCTTAATCTGACCCATTGGCTTCACCTCATTGCCTGTAAACCTATATAGAGATGTGGCTATCGGCTGGAGTGCAGTAGCATCAATCTGCATCTCCTCGAATGCTATCCTCAATAGAATATTAACCGAGCTCCCCGTGTCAACAAAAACCCGAGCCACTCGTCTATTGGCAATGATGGCTTTGATGATAAGAGCATCATCATGAGGTAGCTCCAGACCTTCCAGGTCTGCAGGCCCGAAGTTGATAACAGGGCCAACAGCCTGCTCTTGACTGCATCCAACAGTATGCACCTCCAAACAATGCACATGTGACTTGCGTGCTCTTCCTGAATCTCCATTAATTGGCCCACTGGAGATCATGCCAATCTCCCTGACGGCAGCATTGCCTCTATTTTTGGCTTCCCACGATCCTTCGGGTTGTTTTCCCCGGCCAGGTTGAAGGGTACTGGGTCCTACTAGGTCGGGGCGGGACTGCTCGGTCTTTCCAACTGCGGCTTGTTGTTCCTCCATCATCCTGATTACTTAAGGGGCTAGCTTGGGCGGCGATAAGCCTAACTCTGCAGCCCGCTTGGAGTCCCGAGCAAACTGGAAACAGTGATTAGTATCATGAGTTCGAGAACGATGGTAAGTGCAATACCGATTGTTCCATGGTCCTGGTCGGGGAGCATGCACAGCTGCGACTCGGGGAGCGGGTTTGATCTCTGGCCCGGGATGGAAAGCAAGTCTGGCTTCCCGGGCGCGCGGCAGAGGTTGAGGAGGTGGTTGAGGCACTCTTCTCTCCGGCTGTTGGTAGAGGGAGGTGGTCTTTTAGCTTTCCTCCGAGCCGCTTGTGCTTCTTCTACTTTAATGTAGCAGGCAACTTTTTCCACCATCTCATTAAAATTCTGAGCGAGATTTTTGATGAGATCCCTGAAGAATTCTCCTTCTCCTAATCCATGAGAGAAGGCGCTCATTAAAATCTCCGAAGTGGCGGTGGGGACGTCCTGGGCCACTTGATTAAAGCGGTTGATATAACTTCTTAATGGCTTGGTCGACCCTTGCTTCAGAGCGAAAAGATAGTGATCTGTCTTCTGATATTTTTTACTACTAGCAAAACGACGCAGGAAGGCCGTCTTGAAGTCCAAAAAGCAGGTAATGGAACATTGAGGTAGTCCGTCAAACCACTTTAACGCCGAGCCAGCTAAAGTGTTCAAGAAAACTTGGCACTTGACGGCATCACTGTATTGGTGCAGCAGGGCTGCATTTTTAAATTTTTGTAAGTGCTCTTCCGGGTCTTTGCTCCCGTCATACTCTCCAATCGACTGGACCCTATAACCCTTGGGCAGTCTTTCATTTAAAATCCTGGCCGAGAAAGGTACTTTCTCGTCTAGATCTTCCGGGAATACTTCTGGTATTATGAGAGCCTTCCCCTTCTTCGAGTCTCTAGGCAAGGAGCTCTTAGCCATGAAGACTTGTGGTTGTTCTTTCTTGAGGTTGTGGCCCTGGGGCTCTGGTTGATAATACCCCACACCGGGCTCACGATAAGGAACCTGAGGAAATACCTCAGGCTGTTTTCTTTTAGAGCCCCGATCTGAGACAGGGAGGGGCTCCTTGGAAGCTTCAGCAGGAGATTGTCGTGGTCGCGAGACGGTCGCTTGCTTCTCGGAGGCGGCTCACATCTTGGCCTCCTTGAAAAGTTCATATTCTCCAGCGGTCATAGTAACATTAATGCGGCCAGACTCCTCCATCTTCACGTTCCGAAACAGGCTGTTGTGTTCCCACAGACGGCGCTAAATTTAATCCCGCCGAAAGCTGAGTCGGATGGAGCCGGGCCTTGTTGTACTGGAAGTTGACGGAAAGTCGCTGAAGCGTTGGATCTACCTGGTACCCCCTGGAAAGGTTCGCACGGGCAGATGATAAAGAAAGATGACCAAGACGATAACGCTGTTGCTCTGCGCACACAAAGACGAACCCACGAGTCATTAGAGATCAGAAACCAAGGAAAAAGTCCCCGGGTCAGGCCCTCCGACGCTTAAGTCAGGTACTTTTTCCTCAGAAATCACAGAGAAAGGACGAAAAGTAAAGACTAGTGAGAAATTATGAGTGAGCGTACCTGCATAAGGGACAAAGCATCCCTTTTTATACTGCAACGGATGTCTCTGGGACCTGGCGAGTGTCAGGGAATGTCGGGTGTCAGGCTTTGTCTGGTGGTGATTGACACGTGGCTCTTTGTAATAGGCTGGCGGCAAAACCGAAGGCGTAGCGATCCCCGACTGTTAGCATGTTCCCTGACACATTGATTATTCTCCGACATTCTCTGGCAAGCGGTTACGATTCCTTGGCTTGTTTGTCCTGTAGTGCCTAAACGCTGGGTATGCCTCCTGACCTGCTACGATCTGCTGTAATCCATGATTTGCAAGTTCCACCTACCCGACCGGTCTATTTCCTGACCTGCATTTGTTTACTGTTATCCTTGGTTTGTATGTCCCGACCTATACGCTAGGTCTATGTCTAGACCTGTTTCTGTTTATCGTTATCTTTGGCTTGTATGTCCCGACCTGCACGCTAGGTCTATATCCAGACCTGTTTACTATTTACTGCTATCCATGGCTTGTACGTCCCGACCTGCACGCTAGGTCTATATCCAGACCTATTTACTATTTACTGCTATCCATGGCTTGTACGTCCCGACCTGCACACTAGGTCTATGTCCAGACCTGCTTACTATTTATTGCTATCCATGGCTTGTACGCCCCGACATGCACGCCAGGTCTATGTCCAGACCTGTTTACTATTTACTTCTTGTAGGGATTTTCGGGCCGTAAAAATCGCTTTTTCGTGTTGCGGAAACCCCGAATCTCCCATGCCACCGGATCCGTGCGAAGTTTATAAAACAAAATTTCATGTACGAGTTTATTAAAGCCTAGATCTACACTAGGAGAAGGAATTTACCCTCGATGCGATGCCCTTCGCAATCCTGCTCGTCCAACGGTTCGCCGGATCTCGAGATCGTCAAGTGTACGATCCTCTAGAAGTATCCACACGAACAAACTAGGTGGAGAAGACCAAACAAAGGTGTGCTAGCACCTTAGATGGTTTGGCCAAGGAGGAGGAGAGGGAGAGCAAGAAGAGAGGAAGAAGGAGGAATGAATGCCTTGAATGAAAATCAAATTTTCATCCACACCATAAGTGGTCGGCCACAATTGTAACCCCCATTCCATTTAATGTGGCCGGCCATTAAAGAGGGGATTTGTAACCTCCATGAGGTGGCACACACATGTGCCAACTATGATGATGTGGCACATCATCATTAGTCCTCCTAATGCCAACTCACAAATGAGGTGGCAAATAGTCAAGTCAAACTTGACTCTTCCTCTTCCTCTCAAGTCAAGTTAAACTTGACATTATAACTCCCATGGTTGATCAAATCCAACCATTTGATTCAAGCCAATTTAATATAATGAATATAATTCATTTAATTAAATTGATTCAACGAGTCATAATCTAAATTAGACTCATTGAACACATGAATCAAATTGAGTCCAATTCAATTAGTTCAATTAGGATTACTCTTAATCCAATTTGATTCATCACATGAATCTAATCCTCTTGGTTCATCATATGAACCTAATCTCCATCTAATTGCCCTTTGCGTGTGACCCTATAGGTTCTTGTAATGTTGGCAATGCTCCTAAACCTATTTAGAAGCATAAGTAATGAGCGGTATCTAGCAACACATCATTACTACCTAAGTTACAAGAATGTTGAGATCCAACATCACCTTGTGACTACTAATTGTGACTCCTCACAATATATGACATTGTCCTTCTATCCTAGACATTTAGATTGATCAATGTGAGGCATAAACCGTGTCATCCTCTAATCAATCTAAATCTTAAACTCCAAGTAGACTCACTCAATCAAATGAGCCCAATATCTCATATTGACTCATTTGGACATGGTCATGCACTTCGTGGTCTCACTCTATCAAGAATATCGATGTTGCTCCCGTCATATAGGAGGGATAGATCTCATCTACATCACTCACATCCCTCTGCATAATTCGTTACATACCCAGTAATCGCCTTTATAGTCCACCCAGTTACGGGTGACGTTTGACGAAGCCAAAGTACGTAACTCCTTATGTAGGGATCCATGGTGACTTCAGGTCCAAGGACTAGTAGTCATACTAATAGCCACATGAGAAAGTATATGACACTCATATAACGATCCATGATACTTTCTCATGGCGGGTCATTCAGTATACATTCTCCAATGCATACCCATGTGTCAACTTGATATCTCTATATCCATAACTTGTGAGATCAAGTCATCGAGTTGACCTACATGCTAGTGTCGTCACATTAACATTGTCCCTAAATATTAATACTCGACTAGGAATGATTAAAAGTAGTGTTCCCTATATCATCTCACTATCGGTTCAACTAACCGATTGATATAGGTAAGAATCCTCTACTCAAGGACGCTATTATACTTAGTTTTTTTGGCACCAATACAAGTAAGCATAATAACCAAAAAACCAAATGCCTTTTTATATAAGAATATGATACAATGAGTCCATACAACAATCATCAAATGATTGGCTCTAGGGCTCTAACTAACACTGCTATCCATGGCTTGTCCCGACCTACACGTCAGGTCTATGTCCAGACATGTTTACTATTTACTGCTATCCATGGCTTGTCCGTCCCGACCTACATGCTAGGTCTGTTTCCCGACCTACTTCTGTTCACCGCTATCCTTGGCTTGTACGTCCCGACCTGTGCACTAGGTCTTTTCCGGACCTGCTTTTGTTTACCGTTATCCCTGGCTCGTACATCTTGACCTGTGCGTTAGGTCTATTTCCCGACCTGCTTCCGCTTACCATTATCCTTGGATTGTATGTCCCGACCTAAATGCCAGGTCTGTTTCCCGACCTGCTTCTGTTCACTGCTATCCTTGGCTTGTACGTCTCGACCTGTGCACTAGGTCTGTTCCCGACCTGCTTCTGTTCACCGCTATCCTTGGCTTGTACGTCCCGACCTGTGCACTAGGTCTGTTCCCGACCTGCTTCTGTTTACCGTTATCCCTGGCTCGTACAACCTGACCTGTGCGTCAGGTCTGTTTATTCTACGCTCAGGGCCTTCTCTCCTTTAGCTTGGCTTGTGAGTTCAATTCTCAGCTATACCTGGCCCATGGGCTATCTTTGACCACTATCAGGGCTAGCCCTTGTCTGACTTATACTCCTATCCTTTGACCGCTCGTCAGCTGAGACTTTGACCCATTCCACGTAAGTGTGACTTCTGACTAGCCATGTAAGTTTGACTTCTGACCTCCACATAAGCTTGACCTCTGACCTCCACGTAAGCTTGACTTCTGACCTCCACGTAAGCTTGACTTCTGACCTCCATGTAAACTTGGCTTATGACCTCTATGTAAGCTTGACTTATGACCACCTCATCTTACCGACCCCACGAACATGCACCATATCAAACCTCATTGTAATAAAACTTCTACGTATGATTAAAACTCATTCACAATTGAGTTTTCTCCCATCCACAACTTTTCCATTCATATTATTTCCAACGTTAAGCTTATGTAAATCTATATAGTGTACGTATATAGATCGGTTCGACTAACAATGAGACCACTGAATCTTTGATTTCTGAATCGTACTCACTGTATCTATCTGTACCCCGGTAGAAAAACTGCGCCGTTCGATTAAGGTTGATCGCGCAAATCTTGAAGTTTTCCTCGAACATATTTGTATAATTCACTCGATCCCCGTTCATGGCTCTCCAATTTGCCATGATCATCTCCTTGATCATCTCCCGAGCCTCCGCCTCTAAAACATCTTTCTCCTGCATCAGACAGTGGATGACCGAGGGCCCATCGCTTCTTCCCATTTCAACCTGCGCATGCACATCAGCACATGCAACTGCTTAATGTTCAACTGAAATTGAATACAAAACGATCACAGTTTGAAAATATACGAGATCATTGCAGAGGCGAAAGTTCATGGAGGACCATTGTAGAAATCGTGTGTAAGTTCTGAAATTTTCTAGGTCTGTTTTGGTTAAGTATGGGCTCATGCAGTAGGCATTAGTGAGGAAGATATGCCCTGATCCCGAGATCCATCCATTTTCCAAATACTCTCCGACTGTGGGGGTGTACTTCTCGTGAGACCATTTAGCTTCCAACAAAAAGGCTTTGCAGAGATCACTCCACTGCATCGACCAAAATAACTAATTATTTAATCAACAGTATGGATTTTTAGTTAATAATTAAGGATTAAATTTACTGATGAAAGTGAGAAACATATATTACAGCTCTCCTTAGATATGGCAGTACGTTAAACCCTTTTTCTTTGAGTACTCGATAGGCAGCTTCGTTTGCTGTGTTGAAGACGGCCAGAAAACAGAGCCTCAGGTAATCTGGGAGTTTGTCAACCGCATTGACATCCCACCTGAAATTAATCAATTACGAACATGTATCAAAACCAAACAAACATTTACCAAACAAACCTTTCTATTGCATCTGTGAATATCTCAAGCTCTTCCAAGTTGCCGTGGACGTCGTAAACATCATCCAGCAGTGCGATGAAGCAATTGGCTTGGGTCTCTATCTCTCGAAAACTCCAATACTCTGGTTCAAAGGCGCACCCAACGGTCCACAAGTAGTTGGCCATCAACCTGTCTCTGAAGAATGGCAGACGCTGTGCGAGTCCAAGATCTGACCACCATCTGTTCCATTCATATACATATTACAGAGTACTGCTTTTGAATTCAATTCGCGATGCATGCATTCATATGGCTAGCTCCAATATTACTTACTAATTATACCTCGAAAGTTTGCTGAGTTCTTTCTTGTGCGTATCCTGAACCCTGTTGAAATCCAACTTTGCGAATTCTAAAAGTACAGGATTAATCATACTGCATTCGTCTTTGTTGCTTTGGCTGCAGAGTTGTATGAACCACCTGGCGTGTAGTCTTTCCAACCTCCAGTTCAATGGGAGCTCCAACGCGTGGGACACTTTCTGCTTTAGGCCAGGTTCAGTAATGGATCCTTGGTCCAGGAGATCTCTCAATTTCCGGGTGGTGAAATCCATGGCCTCCTGCAGTATCACTTCCTTCTCTGTTCCGTAAAAAGCTGTCTCATGTAAACTCAGCATTCCTTCGACGGAAAATTCGAAGAACTGGCCGTTCCCATTCCTGAAACTCTTGAAGATATCTGCAATATATGCATTAATTACAGTTATAAAATGTTAATTAAATGGGTACTGTATATATACCGTCTGTGATCGAGAAGCCGTTTTCTCTAAAAAGCCTGAAGAGAAGTGCAGTGACATGGACGTCAGTATCCTTCTGCTGCAAGCTAATTATGTCTTCTAGTGATGCATGAATGCTAGCTAAAGCATCTTTAATGTCGTCTTTGAAATGGTAAGCCACTCCAAGTTGTTGCAGGTGGTCGATCAGCCGGAGCTGCTCTTCCACTTCCTTCTTCTCACATATTACTTTTCTAATTCTCTCTTTCAGCAACACTATTCTCCTTGTCTGATCCTTCTCCTCTACCTTTAACAGATAAAGTTTTGATTTAGATTTAATCAAAAGAAAAAACAGAGATGTTGAGGGAGTAGTAGAACTAATTACAGGAGAGTTAACGGTGAGTGACTGTATGTAGTCGTTGCACCACGAGTTGGGCCGGTAATGGGTCGATTTTCCCAACGCCGGCGATTGCCTGCTGGCCGTGCAATGGATGAGTGGAAAGCATGGCCGCTCGGTGGTGGTGGATCGCCGGAGATCACAGAGCTTTAGGTGAAAAGGGATGTATGATGCTGCGACAAGAGAAGGAGACATGATTAACGTAATGCTTGTCAGATTGTTGGAGGCAGCTGATTGATACGTTGAATTGGTTGAGTTGGGGCATTCCTTATACAGAGCAGAGCAGAGCAGAGGAAGTGTACATGCTATATATGGACGTCAGTGCCGTGATATGGTCGTAAGCATCGATCCTTCAACTGCAAGCTAAGTATTCTTCTAATTAATCAATGAAAACTAACTAAAGCATCGTTAATGTTGTCTTCGAAATTGGGGCGTAAATATATGATGTGATTGATGGATGGAACAAGCAAAAGAGTCATGTTTACTGAAAAAACTTTAATATGGGTAGGAAAAACAGGAGTAATATAATGCCGTCTCCTATTTTAAAACGAAAGCATAACGCCGAGTTCTCGTGAAAAAGATTTTATTATTATTATTTTTGCATGTGCAAGCAAAACATGGTCAGCGAAAGCGACGTTTACGGATTGTCTGCTGAAAACACAAGACTAGTTAGGGCTGTAAACGAGCCGAGCCGAGCCGAGCCGAGCCGAGTCGAGCCGAGCTTTGGGGTGTTCAAACTTGTTTGATAAGATAATCGAGCCGAGCCGAGCTTAAAATGAACCAAGCTTTTGAAATGAGTGCTCAAGCTTGACTTGGTTTATTTTTTATGAGCTTGAGCTTGTTTGAAACTTGGCTTGAGCTTGGTTCGTTTAGATGTTATCAAGCTCTCAATTCAAGCTTGACTTGAGCTTGATTCGAGCTTGGCTTGAGCTTGGTTTGAGCTTGATTTGTTTAGATGTTATCAAGCTCTCAATTCAATCTTGGCTTGAGCTTGGTTCGAGTTTGACTTGAGCTTGGTTTGAGCTTGGTTCATTTAGATGTTATCAAGCTCTCAATTCAAGCTTGTTTGTTTGAAACTTTTAATTGTTTGATTGGTTATTAAGATTGATAATTTAAATTTATTTATTTATTATATTTTATTTTATTGTTTATTTAGCATATTGAAAAGAATTTTATTAATAAATATTGTTCGTGAATATTGTTCACGAACGTTGTTCACGAACATTGTTCACGAACGTTAACGAGCTGAACACATATGTGTTCAAGCTTGTTTGTTTAGCTTAACGAGCTGTTCAAGCTTGTTTGTTTAACTAATCTAATGTATATTGAACGAACATAAACAAGCTCTTACCAAGCTGAACACCAAGCTTGTTCATGAACGCTTGGTTCATTTACAGCCCTAAGACTAGTGATCGTCGTTAGAAATTGGGCACAATTTAAAGCCTCTGAAATTGATTAATTTAATTGGGCAAATTTAAAGTCTCTCAAATTAATTAATTATTATTCTAACCTTCTTTCTCACGATACTGTCTCTCTCTCTTACAAAAAACACATGAATAAGATGAGAATAGGATTCTTTAATTTGTTTTAACAAATGAGAAAGTGGGTTATTAAAATTTATAAATAAATTAGATGAGGATAAGGATATTGGACCTATATATTTATTGTGATGGCCACTAAAAAAATAAAAGATTTCCGTTGGAATTATCGGTCGATATTCCATGTTAAAATCTAATATAAATTATTAAATTTTAAATGGATATAACTTTTGACTCGGGACTCGAAATCAGATTTTGTCTGTCGTCACATGTGCAGGATTCGAAAACCTATATTTGTTACAGGTGTAACCATAACCGTCAATTTTCAACCCCAAATTCTAATGTTTAAACCCTTTTAGGGTCTTTTGCTATTTTTGGTAATTATTATTTTTTTAGATATTTAGGATAATTTTCGTATTTCTGGTATTTTTTAGAAAGAATTTATTTTGATCCGCGTCTTGATTTGAGTTAAGATCGTTAAGTTAGTTATTTTCCTTTTTGGGTAAAAAGCTATTTCCTTTCTTTACAAGATTGGAATTAAGATCTGTTAATTGTAATTATTGTAATTTCTTTAATTTCCTTATTTTAATCTTAGGTTATGGTCTATACAAGAGTCATATTTAGATGTTGAGGGATTAACCTCTTAAGTTTAATAAAAAGTCTCCTTCTTAAAGGTTCCTCTTCTTGTCTTCTCCTCAATTTTCCTTTTCGCATCAGCTCACAGGATAATCGCTATCCTGCCCGGCATCAGTTGTATCAGAGCCCGTGAATGTCATTAACAGATCCAATTGTGGGGCATCGCGGTCGCAATAACAGGCAGGCTTCAGTGGAGGAAGCTGAGCACCGTGGTCGTAGCGTCTAGGACATAATGACGATTGAGGATTTACAGAGGCAAGTTGTAGATTTAACCCAACATATGATGGCATGGGATCTCGAAGATCGTGAGATTTCAAATCATGGATCTGAGTCTTCCTTCGAGAATCCATATCACCGGCGAGATTCACCTTAGGATCGTCATGGACGAGAGGAGCTTGCTAGAGACTTCGGATTTCAGGATTTGCCCGAATTTTCTGGTTCGTTGCTAGCAGAGGACTTCATTGATTGGATCAACAAAGTAGAGCGAATTTTCGACTACTAGCAAATTCTAGATCGGTTGAAAGTGAAGTTAGTTGCCATCAGACTCAAAGGGCGAGCATCAGCATGGTGGAAACATATGCGGCACTCTCTGGACAAACAAGGTAAACCTTAAATAACTATCTGGGAAGATATAAAGGAAAACATGAAGGAACACTTCCTTCCCTTCGCCTACACCCAAACTTTGTTCTAGTAACTTCACTCATTAAGATAGGGTACAAGATCAATCGACGAATATATAGAAGAGTTTTTCCAGCTAATGGCCCAAAATGACCTATCTGAGACGGAGGAGAAGCAGGTGGCACGTTACTTAGGGGGTCTGTGTTTGGCCTTGCAAGATGCCTTCAGTCTTCATTCACTCTCGACGATGTCAGAGGCCTTTCAGCATGCACTAGAAGCTGAAATGTAACAAAATAGGAAACCAATGGGGAGAGACGACCAGAACAATTGTCCAGCTTGCCCTCAAAATTCTCATCCCTCACAACAGCAGCCATCGTAACAACCATCGCAGTGACCATCACCACGGTCACCACAGATTTACTTTAAAACCCCTGTCAGATGTTATCAATGTGGTGAATAAGGACATATGGCCACCAATGCAGAAAGCCCTCTTTTATTGATCCAAAGGGCAAAAACTTGCTGATCGAGGAAGAGGTGATAGAAGATACAACAACAATTGGAGATTCGATGTATGAAGCATCTGACGAAGTGATTTATGGCGATGGTCATGAGACTTTGGTTGTTCATAAGAGTCTATTGACTCCTAAGGGTGATTCGGAGGATGATTGGTTGAGAACTAATATTTTTCATACTACCTGCACTATCGCGGATAAAGTTTACAAGATGATTATCGACAGCGACAGTTGTAAGAATGTAATATCCATAGAGGCTGTCCAGAAATTACAACTGAAGACAGACCATCATCCTAAACCCTACAAGTTATCTTGGCTGAATAAAGAAAGCGAGGTAACAATAGACCGACGATGCCTCATTTCCTTTTCAATTAGCAAATACTTTGATAGTGCTTGGTGTGATGTCGTGGTCATAGATGCATGTCATGTATTGTTGGGACGACCATTGTAGTATGATCACAGTGCTGTCATTGATGGGCGGAAGGATACCTATACCCTTAACGTCAATGGGAAAAAATTATGTTAGCGCCGCAGCAGGAAGGAACTACTCTAGTTCTGATAGCTAAAAATACTAATTTGCTTTCTATATCCAAGTGTTTAAATGAAGTAGAGCAAGGAGTTGTATATGCTTTGCTACCATGCCAAATTATTGCTCCGACCATGGACACAGAGTTACCTGCCAAAGTATAGCAACTGCTAGCAGATTTTAATAAGCTGATGTCGGAGGATCTTCCTTCTGGGCTACCGTCGATGCATTATATCCAACATCAGATTGACCTTGTTCTAGGGTCAAGTTTTCCTAATCGGCCAGCTTATCGCCTTAGCCCTAAAGAAGCAAAAGAATTGCAATATCAAGTGGTGGAGTTGTTGTAAATGGGACACATCCGAGAGAGCATGAGCCCCTGTGTATTTTCTGCCCTACTAGTACCGAAAAAAGATGGCTCATGGCGTATGTGTGTCAATAGCAAAGCCATCAACAAGATTACAGTGAAGTACATGTTTCTAATTCCCTGCTTGGATGACATGTTGGATCAACTATCTGATTCTAAGGTCTTCTAAAAAATTGACCTTAAAAGCGGATATCACCATATCAGAATAAGACCTAGTAATGAATGGAAGATGGCATTCAAGACACAACATGGGCTATATGAGTGGATGGTCATGCCTTTTGGACTGTCCAATGCGCCCAGTATCTTCATGAGGTTTATGCATTAGATCTTGCGGCCATTTATGGGAAAGTTTGTGGTGGTATACTTTGACGACATCCTCGTTTATAGTCCCACATGGGCATCACACTTCGATCTGTTGGATCGAAAAGAACACTAGAGGGGGGGGGGGGGGTGAATAGCGATCGTTTAAAAATCATTATCGAGTCAAAGTACGCAGCGGAAAATAATAACGAAAACAACGCTAACACACCAAGTTTTACTTGGTTCGGAGCCTTCGTCGACTCCTACTCCAAGGCTCACACGTGAAAGTGCTTTCATTGGGCAATCCACTAATAGTTCACAAAAGAGTTACATAATAAGTACAAGAACTATAAAATAAAGTTACCAACAACAAGGAAAATAAAAACTGAGGTGCAAGTTTTCGGAGAAGTTTCACAGCGTCGCAGGAGCATCTTTGGAGCAGCGCGCAAGAAAGAAGTTGTAAAGAGAAGTTGTGTTTTGTGCTCCTGGTGGAAGGATGCTTATATAGGCAGCTCCGAGCGCCTGGATCCCTTCTGGGCGCCTGGACAATGACATTAGCTATCCAATCAACGTGCTCCAAGCTGGTGACAAGATTGATTTTAGGCATTCCGGGCGCCTAGACTGCTTCCAGGCGCCCGGACCAACTTTTCTAGTAGCCTTTATTTCCTGCAAAAATGAAGTTAGTCCGAGACAATAAAACTTATATTACCCTGTAAAACAGGTGTTAGCACAATTATAGTCCAAAGTAGTAATTAGATTCTGTCTCCTCGATACTAGAATCTAGTCAAGATCTCAACTTAGATTTTTCAAATGGATTTAAGTTGGATCGACGCCTACTATTCCCTCAGACGAGGAACGCGTCCTCACCAAATCACTCTCCTACAGTGACTTACCTTAACTTATCATATTACTAGACATCTGGTCAACCCGTCGACCTGTTTGGACTTCATGTCAGCTATCCGATCGACCCGTAGACTAAGCTGGACTTTGTGACAGATATTCGATCAGTCCATCGACTTATCTATACTTCATACTAGCTATCCAGTCAGCCTGTTGACCTAGCTAAATTTCTTGCCAGATATCCGGTCAGTCGTCGACCTATCTAGACTTCTCTTGTACACTTAGTTAAATCGTTAGATCACATTAAACCTAACTTAACTTACTTTGTCATTCATCAAAATTTGAGTTAAACCGTTAGTGCAACCTGCACCAATAATCTCCCCCTTTTTGATGCAATGATAACCTGGGTTAAGTTCGAAAAAAAAGAATATGCAAAAATAAATAACATGGTTTTTAAGTTACTCTTGTTTTGATGTTATGCTTGGTATTTTGCTAACTTAATCCACCTAACCCTCCCCCTTTGACATTCATTAAAAAATAATAATAGACAATACATGAAAAAAAAATTGCTAAGTAAAGTAACCAAAAAAAACTTTGACAATAGAAAATTTTTAGGATTACTTGGGGGAGTTAAAACAGCTTAGAAAATAAGTTAATTAACTTGAAGTGAATCTTTAAAGACATCTTTGTTAAGTGATTTTTAAAAGTAAAAACTTTATGTCAGGATTTCCAAAAGATATAAAAATTTAACAATTCTAAGTTTTTGTAAAAACAACTTTAAAGATTAGAAAATTTGAAATTATTTTCAAAATCTACTAATTTTTCACAAGATTTTCAAAAGAAAAGTTTTTACAAAAATAACTTTAAGGTTAGAAAATTTAAAATTATTTTTCCAAATAAAAAAAAAATATTTGGAAAATAGCTAGGTTTTTTAAAGATAACTTTTGAAAACTTTTTTTTAAAATGTCTTTTAAAATAATATTTCAAAAACTTAAATAGTGGTCAAACTGATTTACAAAGCTATCATTTAAAAATACTAAGGGTGATAAAGTTGAAGTATTTATAAATTTTACAGTTTTGAAAATGCTAGTAGTAAAAAAAATGAAGCAATTTTTTAAAAAAAATAAGTTATTAATCCTCCTCCTGAACTTGACATTATTTCAAAATAGACAACTAAAAAATATCCTTAACTATTTAACCATTAGTTACTTACTAACTATCAGAAGATAGTATTTTTCACTTGGTTAGTCAGGTTAAGTCAATTTATCTAGTTAGTGTTTGACTAAATTGAAAAACTTAACCTGATTATTGTTAGTTTGGTATTTAATGTCTAGACTTGTTTTGATATACTGATATAAGCATCTAATTCCAAGCAATCTGCCTATGCATCTCACCCCTTTCTAAGTTTAATATTATACAAACAAGGTAGTCCTAGTGTGTTGGTGAGATGCTCAAGTCTTAGATCTATAGGAGCATGCTTTCTAAGGGTTTGATCTAGACTAAAGCTAAAAGTAATTTTAAAAATTCTAAAATAAGGGAAGTTTTGAGAAAAATAAATAAAGAATTTTACCCTAGAATTTTAAAGAATAATTTTTTAAAGAAATTTTGAAATTAAGAGTCCTAGTCTATTAAGCACATTCCTAATTGTCGACGCAAGTTACTAAATTCACTTTCGGAGAGGACTTTAGTGAATATGTCAGCTAGGTTTGACTTGGACTCAATGTATTTGAGTTCAATGTCACCTTTAGTGACATGATCCCTGATAAAGTGATGTCTACTTTCGATGTGTTTAGTTTTTGAATGATGCACAAATTTTTGGTTAAATTTATTGAACTAACATTATCAATTAGTACTTTTATATTTGTAAAGTTTAAATTAAAGTCTTTTAAAGTGTGCATCATCCATATTAATTAGGCAACACATTCTCCTATAGCTATATATTCTACCTCAATAGTAGATAAAGCAACACAGTGTTGCTTCCTACTAAATCAGCTGACAAGTGATGGGCCAAGTAGTTGACACTCACCACTTATACTTTTACGGTCTAGTTTACAGCTAGCATAGTCTGAGTTAAGTAGTCTATGAGTTCAAAATTGGGTTCTCTAGGATACCAGATTCCTACATTTGATGTTCCTTTGAGATATCTAAAACTTCTTTTGACGTTAGTCAAGTGTGATTCTTTAGCACAGGTTTGGTATCTAGCACACATACTAACTACAAATAAAATATTAGGTCGACTTGTAGTTAAGTATAGAAGGCTACCTATGACACTCCTATAGTATTTTAGGTCAACTAGTTTTTCATTTGGGTCATCATCTAAGGTTGTGTTAGTTGCCATAAGTGTCTTTAATTCTTTAGTATTTTTCATTCCAAATTTTTTAAGTAATTCCTTAATATATTTTTGTTGATAAATGTAATTGCCTTCATTTGTTTGTTTAATTTGTAACCCTAAAAAGTAAGTTAGTTTACCTACTAAGCTCATTTCAAATTCTTATTCCATTAGGGTTATAAATTCTTGTAAAAATTTTGAATTGGTTAACCCAAAGATTATATTATCTATATATACTTGAGCTATAAAAATATCTTGGTTGATTGATTTGACAAATAGAGTTGGGTCAATTTGTCCTTGGTTGAACCATTTTGGAGTTTAGGTAAGAGGTTAACCTTTCATACCATACCCTAGTTGCTTGATTAAGACCATATAAGGCTTTCTTAAGTTTAAGTACATGGTTAGGATGATCTAAACTCTCAAATCTAGGTGGCTGACCTACATAAACTTCATCTTTTATTAGCCTATTTAAAAAGGCAGATTTTACATCAATTTGATAAAGTTTAAATCCTTTATGGACTGCATAGCTAAGTAGCATTCTAATGGACTCTAGTCTGGCTACTGGGGCATATATTTCATCATAGTCAAGTCCCTCTACTTGACAAAATCCTTTAGTAACTAGTCTAGCCTTGTTTCTAATAATATCTCCATTTTCACTTAATTTATTTCTGAATACCCATTTTGTTTCTATTATCTTTTTATTTTTAGGTGGTGGTACTAAGTCCCAGACTTCGTTTCTCTCAAATTAGGCTAACTCTTCTTGCATAGATATGATTCAGTTTTGTTCAGTAAAGATTCAACTATTGTTTTGGGTCTAATTTTTGAGATTAGGGATATCTGACTTAAGTTTCTGAAGGATGACCTAGTCTGAACTCTTAGGTCTGGGTCACCAATTATTTGGTCAATTGGGTGATTTGGATTGACTCTTATGGTTCTAGTAGGTTCATTCGTTTGAGGTTAATCTTCTTCTTCTTGATTTAGATTTTCACTAGCTCCCCCTTGACTAGTGTTACTTTGAATAAAATCAATTGGTTGAATCTGGGTTTGTTCTAAATTTTGGTTGGGCTCTTCAAATTTTACATTTAGGGTTTCTTCAATTCTTAGTATAATTTTATTATATAATCTATAACCTCTACTGTTTAATGAGTATCCTATAAAGATCCCATTTTCTATTTTTGATGCAAATTTTTCTAAGTGTTCTCTTGTATTTAGTATATAGGCTAGGCATCCAAATACTTTAAAGTATTTAATATTAGGTTGTTTATTATAATATATTTCAAATAAATTTTTATTATGAGTTTTATTTATTGTGGTTCAGTTTTGTACATAGCAGGTTGTGCTAACAGCTTCTGCCCAAAAGTATTTTGGTAGGTTATACTAATTTAGCATTGTCCTAGAGGCTTCAAGTAGAGTTCTGTTCTTTCTTTCTACTATTTCATTTTGTTGAGGTGTTTTAGGATATGAATATTCATGATAGTAATCGTTTTCAAGGCAAAATTAGTTAAAGTTATGATTTTTAAATTCACCTATGTTGTCACTTTTAATTCTTTTAATTTTTAGGTGTTTTTCATTTTCAAATTGTTTGCAAAAATTAGTAAAGATTTCAAATGTTTTATCTTTATTTTTTAAGAATTTTACCTAGGTAAATCTAGAGTAGTCTGTTAGGACCAAAAGTAGCTAGAGGGGGGGGGGGGGTTGAATAGCTCGTCGCGTTCGCTCGTTGCTCGGCGTTGCTTGGCTTTGCTTGTTTCTTCAAAGATGTGCAGCGGAAATACAAAGAACCAATCACACAACGCTAACACGGTTGGTTTACTTGGTATCCACCTCACAAGAGGTGACTAATCCAAGGATCCACACCAACACACACACCCTCCACTAATAAAACTCTCCTTTATGGTAACTACCAAGGGAGGAGAAGCCCTACAAGACTCAATACAAGAAGAGAGGGAAATGATACAAGAAATACAAGCTTACAAGTTTACAATGAGTATAAACCCTAACCCTAGCTTCTCTTCTTGGCTTTGATCCGCCTCTTGACTTGGAGAACTTCCAAGATCCTTCAAGAATTGGCGATCTGAGATTTGTGAGTGCTGTGGAGGAGCTAGCGAGAGATCTGGAGTGAATCGGAGAAGAGATCCCGAAGAAATCGTGCGCCTGCGGCCTTTATCGACGCCAACGGTTGGATCCCGATCGATTCGAATGTTCCCAATCGATCGGGGAGGCTTTGGATCGATCCACGGATCGATCCAGAGCGCCTCTGTGCTCTGGGAAAAATGCCTGGATCGATCCAGCGCTTATCGCGCGAAGCAGCCGCGTTCCAATCGATTCACTGATCGATTGGGACATCCAATCGATTCACTGATCGATTGGGACATCTGGATCGATCCATGGATCGATCCAGAGGCTCTTTGTTCGCTAGAAAAGGCCTGGATCGATCCACTGATCGATCCAACACTTGGTTTTTGCCCAAAACCAAGTTCCAAGCCTCTCAAACCAACATCCGGTCAACCTTGACCTGTTGGTACATCATGCCTAGCATCTGGTCACTCCTTTGACCTGCTAGGACTTCCCACCAAGTGTCTGGTCAATCCCTTTGACCCACTTGGACTTTTCTATTCATGCCAAGTATCTGGTCACTTCCTTGACCTACTTGGACTTCCATTAGATGTCTGGTCAATCCCTTTGACCTATCTGTATTTCCTCGTGCCAAGTATCCAGTCAATCCTTTGACCTACTTGGACTTCCCAACACCAAATGTCCGATTATCCTTGATCCATCTGGATTTTCCCTTGCCTGGCTTCACTCACCAGGACTTTCACCTAGCTTCACTCACTAGGGTTTTCTATCTGCCTAGCTTCACTCACTAGGGCTTTCACCTGGCTTCACTCACCAGGGTTTTCAATCTGCCTAGCTTCACTCACTAGAACTTTCCTTCTACCTGGCTTCACTCACCAGGACTTCCATTCTACCTAACATCCCAGTTAGGACTTCCCAGTCAAGTATCCGGTCAACCTTGACCTACTTGACTCTTCTTCAATCAATTTCTTATTCTCAAACATCTAAACTCAAACCAAGACTCAGCTTGGTCAACCAGGTCAACCTTGACCTGAGGGATGTTGCACCAACAATCTCCCCCTTTTTGATGTTTGACAATACCACAATAACACTTACAATACCACATGTAAGTTAGGCTAATCCTATAGCCTCAATGTTCATGCCACTAGGTAATGAGAACATAAATTAAGCTCTTCATTCTCCCCCTAAGAGGGCACACTCCCTCTAGGTAATGAAAACCTAACTTACACCCATTCACAGGTCCTTTCATTCTCCCCCTATTGGCACACATCAACCCATCTTTGGGCACACATCAACCCATGCCCCAATTTTGGGTACACATCAACAAATCCATTTGTTGACGACTCTCCCCCTGAAGAGTTGCTCATCGTTGTTCACAACATCACTCGTTGTGATCAACACGATAATGAAGATCCCATACCCTTCATTTATCCTTAACTTCTCCCTCAATGTAGACAAATACCCAACCTTGAGCATTTTCTAACCACTTGAGTTCCCACTTGAAATAATGAGGATATCCACTCCCCATTTCAAGTTCAAAAACTCATACATGAGCATTTTCTTTAAAGAAGGTTAACCACCTTCCAAGGTTCATTGAAAAATAATTTTTCATGTCTTTAAAGAGTCCCTCCCCCTAAAGACATGGTGGTAACTTCTGTCATTACACCAACAATGACTTGGAATCCCTAAACCTTTAGGAAACCCAAATTTAGAAGTTTTGAGGTTCAAATACTCAAAATTTGAAACAAACCTCAACCTAAACTTCAATGAAGCCTTCCTTAACCAATTCATCCTTGTTTTCACATGAAAACACCCTTTGTATGTATACAAATGTATTTTAGGGGTTTGGAATGGTTACCTAGACTCAAAGAGGTTCAAAGATGCTGAAATCAGGCCTTCCCAGCCAAAATCAGCAACTTGGATCGATTGGAGTTGGGTTCCAATCGATTGAACCTTTCTGAATCGATCCACTGATCGATTCAGACTACCTGGATCGATCGGCTGATCGATCCAGCGAGCTTCTGCTCGCGGGAGACTTGCCTTCTGAATCGATCCACGGATCGATTCAAGCACTCCAATCGATCCATGGATCGATCGGAGCTCTGATATATATTTGCTGAAATTCCATTTCAGTCAACTTCAGAAACTCTTAGAAAATTCTACAAAAATCCAAAAATCATGAAATTTCGTGTAGACATTATTTAGGGCATACTTAATCATGGAAAAATAGTTTTCTATGAAAATACATCATATTTTCAATGATTGACACAAGCTTGAAAACTTGCTAAAACTTTAGTGTTTTCTTCAAGTTTGTGTCTAACTATTCAATGGTGATTACTATCAAAAGATAGCCCTCACCAAGGTTTTCCAAAAACATTTTAAAACATTTTCAAAACCAATATCCCATCATGTTCCTTGGGCATAATGCACATGACTTGTACATTAGCTTTCCCAATGATGGGAAAACACATAACTATGTGTTTTGATGAACCTAAAACTCAAAAGAATGCACTAAATCAACATCTTGAGCTTTGTTCATCATCCTAACATCTCACTTGTATCTAATGTGCACTAAAACACATACAAGTCACCTTATAGTCTTTGTGAGATGTAGATTTTGGTTTTGCCCTAATCTAGGAATCATGCATATCTATCTAGGCATTTTAGAGATATTAGACATCCACCTAGGATGTCACTTGTTAATAAGTGTTGTTAAATGCCATTTGTCCTTAATTACAAGGAATTAAAGTAATGCATGATAATGTTATGGCATACATCAAAATAAAATAACTTTCAAAAGAAAGATTCCTATAACTACATGATGTATGAATGTCATGACATGGTATTTTTGGATTTTTCATAATAAAACATGAATGCAAAAATAGACATGATGTCATGGCATATGATGGGCAAACAATCATGGCAAGATTTAGCATAAATAAAATATACCTAGATTAACTATCTAAGTATCCTTAAAATCTTAGCTAAACTTACAACTTAAACCTAGATTGCCCTAAAGTGCTTCAAGAAAATGCCAAAGCCTAAATTGGCATTTCTAATTCCCTTGATTAATGTATGCCAATTGAAAGTAAGCATATCCTCAAATGTTGGCATATGTCATTTTTCACAAGAGTAGCACTTTTAAATTAAGGCCCGGATTGCCTTAAATTTTCTAAGAACATACCAAAATCCCAACTTGGTAGTTCTTATGAATTTCCCAATATGTGCCATTTAAGATTAAAATCAATTCTTCCACCATTAGGCACATTTTACTCTTTCAAGGAGTAAATAATAATTCCATTTCATTTCAAAGGTTAACAAAACCTTGAAAATGCTCCTTGAGTGTCAATTTCCTCAAAGTTGGGTTAACTACCCTTCTAATCGGAGTTGACACTCTCTAACCCATTTATGGGGTAGAGAAAATGCTCCTAGGAACCCAACACCTATTGGTGCTCCTTGGATGTTCTAGGTACTCACTAGGAATAACTTCCCTAGATACCTTCCTAGTGACCTTGTTGGGCTTCTTAGAAGCCTTGGTCATATTTTCTAGGTCAACTCTAGGGATAGTCTCCCTTGTGACCTTGTTAGTGACTTTCTTAGACTTCTTAGAAGTCATAGTCACTTTGGTTGCAAAGATACTTCTAGGGATATCTTCCCTTGTATCTTTGACTTGACCTCTAGACTTAGGGTTTGTTCCATAGCTATATGGAACCCTATGATAACTAGGCATATCCCTTTTAGCTTTGGGTTTGTATCCCAAACCTCTATGGCCATTGGATGGCTTTTGTACCCCTAAACCTAGGTTATGCTCATTTTACCCTTTTAGGATATTTTCCATCCTTTTTAGGGTCTTTTCCATTTTATCAAGTCTTGATTTCAAGACTTGATTTTCTATCATTAAATCCTTAGATTTTGATTTTTCATTACACTCATGAGCATTTTTGTTTTTGGGCTTGTATCTATTATCCTTAGTGTTCTTGCCCAAGTGTCCATCTACCTTCCTAACCTTAGGTTGGGTAGTTTTGGCATGTAGGGCCACATGCTTTTCCTTAAAGCCCTCATGCTTCCTATTCTTATGGTAAATCGCATTAAAATGATAAAAATTAGAACTATCATGCTTTTTACCATAATGTAAAGAGGTAGGCTCAATAAAAGATACCTTCTTCTTTACCTTGGAGGCTCCCCCTTGACTAGTGCCTCCTTGAGCCTTGACCACCTTCTTCCCCTTGGGGCATTGACTTCGGTAATGCCCCTTTTGATTGCAAGAGAAGCATATAATATGCTCCTTGCCCTTCTTTGTGTTGGGGATGATCTCCTTGGGCTTCACCTTGCCTTTTTGTGCCACTTGGCCCTTCTTCTTGGCCAATTTAGGGCACTTGCTCTTATAGTGCCCATGTTCCCTACACTCAAAGCATATAATATGATTTTTATTATTAATTGAAATATTTATACCTTTGCTTGTAGGGGTGGCATCTTTTCCTTTGGATCCGGAGGTAGAAGCTTCCTCTTGATCGGACCTTGATTCTCCTCCATTTGATTTTTCTTGACTTGTGGAGGTAGAATCTTCTTCCTCCTCTTCGTCTCTTGACCCGGATGTAGAAGCTTCTCCTTCTTCTTGATCCGGCGTCACCAAGGATTGCTCCCCCTCAATCCTAGAGGTGGAGGCTTCATCATCTTGAATATGAAACAAGGAGTATGCTCTCTCCTTGTTCCCTTCGTTGCATTCCCTTGAGGATGAAGCTTCTTGGATTTCCTCTTCTTCGGTGGTTGAGCATCTCTCAACCTCGGAGTCCTCCTCTTGGTCTTGCTCCAAAGAGTCACCCTCTCTGGATACTTCTTGCTCTTGTACAGTGGAGGATCTCTTCATGAAGCTTAGCCAATTTGCGCCATAATTCCTTTGCATCTTCAAATTCTCCAATTTTGCAAAGGATGGTGCTTGGCAATAAATTGACCAAAAGCTTGGTCACTTTGTCATTTGCATCGCACCTTTGGACTTGCTCCGAGCTCCATTTGCTTTTCTTGCGAAGCTTGCCCTTGGAGTTTGTTGGAGCTTCTAATCCTTCCATTAGAGCAAACCATTGCTCTATCTCCATCATAAGAAAGTTTTCGATTCTTGATTTCCAAGAATCGAAGCTCGTGGAAGTGTACGGTGGAGCCACCCTTGTGTCAAATCCAAGTCCATCTTGGAATTGCATCTTGAAGTTGAGCTTCTTGAAATCTTTGACTTTTGATGAATTTGCTTCAACTTCTTCACCCTCTAGCTTTTCTTGTTATGCTTGACCCTTCCGGCGATGATTCCGGTGAAGAGCGGCCTTGCTCTGATACCACTTGTTAGGACCAAAAGTAGCTAGAGGGGGGGGGGGGGGTTGAATAGCTCGTCGCGTTCGCTCGTTGCTCGGCGTTGCTTGGCTTTGCTTGTTTCTTCAAAGATGTGCAGCGGAAATACAAAGAACCAATCACACAACGCTAACACGGTTGGTTTACTTGGTATCCACCTCACAAGAGGTGACTAATCCAAGGATCCACACCAACACACACACCCTCCACTAATAAAACTCTCCTTTATGGTAACTACCAAGGGAGGAGAAGCCCTACAAGACTCAATACAAGAAGAGAGGGGAAAGGATACAAGAAATACAAGCTTACAAGTTTACAATGAGTATAAACCCTAACCCTAGCTTCTCTTCTTGGCTTTGATCCGCCTCTTGACTTGGAGAACTTCCAAGATCCTTCAAGAATTGGCGATCTGAGATTTGTGAGTGCTGTGGAGGAGCTGGCGAGAGATCTGGAGTGAATCGGAGAAGAGATCCCGAAGAAATCGTGCGCCTGTGGCCTTTATCGACGCCAACGGTCGGATCCCGATCGATTCGAATGTTCCCAATCGATCGGGGAGGCTTTGGATCGATCCACGGATCGATCCAGAGCGCCTCTGTGCTCTGGGAAAAATGCCTGGATCGATCCAGCGCTTATCGCGCGAAGCAGCCGCGTTCCAATCGATTCACTGATCGATTGGGACATCCAATCGATTCACTGATCGATTGGGACATCTGGATCGATCCATGGATCGATCCAGAGGCTCTTTGTTCGCTAGAAAAGGCCTGGATCGATCCACTGATCGATCCAACACTTGGTTTTTGCCCAAAACCAAGTTCCAAGCCTCTCAAACCAACATCCGGTCAACCTTGACCTGTTGGTACATCATGCCTAGCATCTGGTCACTCCTTTGACCTGCTAGGACTTCCCACCAAGTGTCTGGTCAATCCCTTTGACCCACTTGGACTTTTCTATTCATGCCAAGTATCTGGTCACTTCCTTGACCTACTTGGACTTCCATTAGATGTTTGGTCAATCCCTTTGACCTATCTGTATTTCCTCGTGCCAAGTATCCAGTCAATCCTTTGACCTACTTGGACTTCCCAACACCAAATGTCCGATTATCCTTGATCCATCTGGATTTTCCCTTGCCTGGCTTCACTCACCAGGACTTTCACCTAGCTTCACTCACTAGGGTTTTCTATCTGCCTAGCTTCACTCACTAGGGCTTTCACCTGGCTTCACTCACCAGGGTTTTCAATCTGCCTAGCTTCACTCACTAGAACTTTCCTTCTACCTGGCTTCACTCACCAGGACTTCCATTCTACCTAACATCCCAGTTAGGACTTCCCAGTCAAGTATCCGGTCAACCTTGACCTACTTGACTCTTCTTCAATCAATTTCTTATTCTCAAACATCTAAACTCAAACCAAGACTCAGCTTGGTCAACCAGGTCAACCTTGACCTGAGGGATGTTGCACCAACAATCTCCCCCTTTTTGATGTTTGACAATACCACAATAACACTTACAATACCACATGTAAGTTAGGCTAATCCTATAGCCTCAATGTTCATGCCACTAGGTAATGAGAACATAAATTAAGCTCTTCATTCTCCCCCTAAGAGGGCACACTCCCTCTAGGTAATGAAAACCTAACTTACACCCATTCACAGGTCCTTTCATTCTCCCCCTATTGGCACACATCAACCCATCTTTGGGCACACATCAACCCATGCCGCAATTTTGGGTACACATCAACAAATCCATTTGTTGACGACTCTCCCCCTGAAGAGTTGCTCATCGTTGTTCACAACATCACTCGTTGTGATCAACACGATAATGAAGATCCCATACCCTTCATTTATCCTTAACTTCTCCCTCAATGTAGACAAATACCCAACCTTGAGCATTTTCTAACCACTTGAGTTCCCACTTGAAATAATGAGGATATCCACTCCCCATTTCAAGTTCAAAAACTCATACATGAGCATTTTCTTTAAAGAAGGTTAACCACCTTCCAAGGTTCATTGAAAAATAATTTTTCATGTCTTTAAAGAGTCCCTCCCCCTAAAGACATGGTGGTAACTTCTGTCATTGCACCAACAATGACTTGGAATCCCTAAACCTTTAGGAAACCCAAATTTAGAAGTTTTGAGGTTCAAATACTCAAAATTTGAAACAAACCTCAACCTAAACTTCAATGAAGCCTTCCTTAACCAATTCATCCTTGTTTTCACATGAAAACACCCTTTGTATGTATACAAATGTATTTTAGGGGTTTGGAATGGTTACCTAGACTCAAAGAGGTTCAAAGATGCTGAAATCAGGCCTTCCCAGCCAAAATCAGCAACTTGGATCGATTGGAGTTGGGTTCCAATCGATTGAACCTTTCTGAATCGATCCAGCGATCGATTCGGACTACTGAATCGATCGGTGATCGATCCAGAGCCTTCTGAATCGATCCACGGATCGATTCAAGCACTCCAATCGATCCATGGATCGATCGGAGCTCTGATATATATTTGCTGAAATTCCATTTCAGTCAACTTCAGAAACTCTTAGAAAATTCTACAAAAATCCAAAAATCATGAAATTTCGTGTAGACATTATTTAGGGCATACTTAATCATGGAAAAATAGTTTTCTATGAAAATACATCATATTTTCAATGATTGACACAAGCTTGAAAACTTGCTAAAACTTTAGTGTTTTCTTCAAGTTTGTGTCTAACTATTCAATGGTGATTACTATCAAAAGATAGCCCTCACCAAGGTTTTCCAAAAACATTTTAAAAACATTTTCAAAACCAATATCCCATCATGTTCCTTGGGCATAATGCACATGACTTGTACATTAGCTTTCCCAATGATGGGAAAACACATAACTATGTGTTTTGATGAACCTAAAAACTCAAAAGAATGCACTAAATCAACATCTTGAGCTTTGTTCATCATCCTAACATCTCACTTGTATCTAATGTGCACTAAAACACATACAAGTCACCTTATAGTCTTTGTGAGATGTAGATTTTGGTTTTGCCCTAATCTAGGAATCATGCATATCTATCTAGGCATTTTAAAGATATTAGACATCCACCTAGGATGTCACTTGTTAATAAGTGTTGTTAAATGCCATTTGCCCTTAATTACAAGGAATTAAACTAATGCATGATAATGTTATGGCATACATCAAAATAAAATAACTTTCAAAAGAAAGATTCCTATAACTACATGATGTATAAATGTCATGACATGGTATTTTTGGATTTTGCATAATAAAACATGAATGCAAAAATAGACATGATGTCATGGCATATGATGGGCAAACAATCATGGCAAGATTTAGCATAAATAAAATATACCTAGATTAACTATCTAAGTAACCTTAAAATCTTAGCTAAACTTACAACTTAAACCTAGATTGCCCTAAAGTGCTTCAAGAAAATGCCAAAGCCTAAATTGGCATTTCTAATTCCCTTGATTAATGTATGCCAATTGAAAGTAAGCATATCCTCAAATGTTGGCATATGTCATTTTTCACAAGAGTAGCACTTTTAAATTAAGGCCCGGATTGCCTTAAATTTTCTAAGAACATACCAAAATCCCAACTTGGTAGTTCTTATGAATTTCCCAATATGTGCCATTTAAGATTAAAATCAATTCTTCCACCATTAGGCACATTTTACTCTTTCAAGGAGTAAATAATAATTCCATTTCATTTTCAAAGGTTAACAAAACCTTGAAAATGCTCCTTGAGTGTCAATTTCCTCAAAGTTGGGTTAACTACCCTTCTAATCGGAGTTGACACTCTCTAACCCATTTATGGGGTAGAGAAAATGCTCCTAGGAACCCAACACCTATTGGTGCTCCTTGGATGTTCTAGGTACTCACTAGGAATAACTTCCCTAGATACCTTCCTAGTGACCTTGTTGGGCTTCTTAGAAGCCTTGGTCATATTTTCTAGGTCAACTCTAGGGATAGTCTCCCTTGTGACCTTGTTAGTGACTTTCTTAGACTTCTTAGAAGTCTTAGTCACTTTGGTTGCAAAGATACTTCTAGGGATATCTTCCCTTGTATCTTTGACTTGACCTCTAGACTTAGGGTTTGTTTCATAGCTATATGGAACCCTATGATAACTAGGCATATCCCTTTTAGCTTTGGGTTTGTATCCCAAACCTCTATGGCCATTGGATGGCTTTTGTACCCCTAAACCTAGGTTATGCTCATTTTACCCTTTTAGGATATTTTCCATCCTTTTTAGGGTCTTTTCCATTTTATCAAGTCTTGATTTCAAGACTTGATTTTCTATCATTAAATCCTTAGATTTTGATTTTTCATTACACTCATGAGCATTTTTGTTTTTGGGCTTGTATCTATTATCCTTAGTGTTCTTGCCCAAGTGTCCATCTACCTTCCTAACCTTAGGTTGGGTAGTTTTGGCATGTAGGGCCACATGCTTTTCCTTAAAGCCCTCATGCTTCCTATTCTTATGGTAAATCGCATTAAAATGATAAAAATTAGAACTATCATGCTTTTTACCATAATGTAAAGAGGTAGGCTCAATAAAAGATACCTTCTTCTTTACCTTGGAGGCTCCCCCTTGACTAGTGCCTCCTTGAGCCTTGACCACCTTCTTCCCCTTGGGGCATTGACTTCGGTAATGCCCCTTTTGATTGCAAGAGAAGCATATAATATGCTCCTTGCCCTTCTTTGTGTTGGGGATGATCTCCTTGGGCTTCACCTTGCCTTTTTGTGCCACTTGGCCCTTCTTCTTGGCCAATTTAGGGCACTTGCTCTTGTAGTGCCCATGTTCCCTACACTCAAAGCATATAATATGATTTTTATTATTAATTGAAATATTTATACCTTTGCTTGTAGGGGTGGCATCTTTCCTTTTGGATCCGGAGGTAGAAGCTTCCTCTTGATCGGACCTTGATTCTCCTCCATTTGATTTTTCTTGACTTGTGGAGGTAGAATCTTCTTCCTCCTCTTCGTCTCTTGACCCGGATGTAGAAGCTTCTCCTTCTTCTTGATCCGGCGTCACCAAGGATTGCTCCCCCTCAATCCTAGAGGTGGAGGCTTCATCATCTTGAATATGAAACAAGGAGTATGCTCTCTCCTTGTTCCCTTCGTTGCATTCCCTTGAGGATGAAGCTTCTTGGATTTCCTCTTCTTGGTGGTTGAGCATCTCTCAACCTCGGAGTCCTCCTCTTGGTCTTGCTCCAAAGAGTCACCCTCTCTGGATACTTCTTGCTCTTGTACAGTGGAGGATCTCTTCATGAAGCTTGGCCAATTTGCTCCATAATTCCTTTGCATCTTCAAATTCTCCAATTTTGCAAAGGATGGTGCTTGGCAATAAATTGACCAAAAGCTTGGTCACTTTGTCATTTGCATCGCACCTTTGGACTTGCTCCGAGCTCCATTTGCTTTTCTTGCGAAGCTTGCCCTTGGAGTTTGTTGGAGCTTCTAATCCTTCCATTAGAGCAAACCATTGCTCTATCTCCATCATAAGAAAGTTTTCGATTCTTGATTTCCAAGAATCGAAGCTCGTGGAAGTGTACGGTGGAGCCACCCTTGTGTCAAATCCAAGTCCATCTTGGAATTGCATCTTGAAGTTGAGCTTCTTGAAATCTTTGACTTTTGATGAATTTGCTTCAACTTCTTCACCCTCTAGCTTTTCTTGTTATGCTTGACCCTTCCGGTGAAGAGCGGCCTTGCTCTGATACCACTTGTTAGGACCAAAAGTAGCTAGAGGGGGGGGGGGGGTTGAATAGCTCGTCGCGTTCGCTCGTTGCTCGGCGTTGCTTGGCTTTGCTTGTTTCTTCAAAGATGTGCAGCGGAAATACAAAGAACCAATCACACAACGCTAACACGGTTGGTTTACTTGGTATCCACCTCACAAGAGGTGACTAATCCAAGGATCCACACCAACACACACACCCTCCACTAATAAAACTCTCCTTTATGGTAACTACCAAGGGAGGAGAAGCCCTACAAGACTCAATACAAGAAGAGAGGGGAAAGGATACAAGAAATACAAGCTTACAAGTTTACAATGAGTATAAACCCTAACCCTAGCTTCTCTTCTTGGCTTTGATCCGCCTCTTGACTTGGAGAACTTCCAAGATCCTTCAAGAATTGGCGATCTGAGATTTGTGAGTGCTGTGGAGGAGCTGGCGAGAGATCTGGAGTGAATCGGAGAAGAGATCCCGAAGAAATCGTGCGCCTGTGGCCTTTATCGACGCCAACGGTCGGATCCCGATCGATTCGAATGTTCCCAATCGATCGGGGAGGCTTTGGATCGATCCACGGATCGATCCAGAGCGCCTCTGTGCTCTGGGAAAAATGCCTGGATCGATCCAGCGCTTATCGCGCGAAGCAGCCGCGTTCCAATCGATTCACTGATCGATTGGGACATCCAATCGATTCACTGATCGATTGGGACATCTGGATCGATCCATGGATCGATCCAGAGGCTCTTTGTTCGCTAGAAAAGGCCTGGATCGATCCACTGATCGATCCAACACTTGGTTTTTGCCCAAAACCAAGTTCCAAGCCTCTCAAACCAACATCCGGTCAACCTTGACCTGTTGGTACATCATGCCTAGCATCTGGTCACTCCTTTGACCTGCTAGGACTTCCCACCAAGTGTCTGGTCAATCCCTTTGACCCACTTGGACTTTTCTATTCATGCCAAGTATCCGGTCACTTCCTTGACCTACTTGGACTTCCATCAGATGTCTGGTCAATCCCTTTGACCTATCTGTATTTCCTCGTGCCAAGTATCCAGTCAATCCTTTGACCTACTTGGACTTCCCAACACCAGATGTCCGATCATCCTTGATCCATCTGGATTTTCCCTTGCCTGGCTTCACTCACCAGGACTTTCACCTAGCTTCACTCACTAGGGTTTTCCATCTGCCTAGCTTCACTCACTAGGGCTTTCACCTGGCTTCACTCACCAGGACTTTTCTTCTGCCTGGCTTCACTCACCAGGACTTCCATTCTACCTGGCTTCACTCACCAGGACTTCCATTCTACCTAACATCCCAGTTAGGACTTCCCAGTCAAGTATCCGGTCAACCTTGACCTACTTGACTCTTCTTCAATCAATTTCTTATTGTCAAACATCTAAACTCAAACCAAGACTCAGCTTGGTCAACCAGGTCAACCTTGACCTGAGGGATGTTGCACCAACAATCTCCCCCTTTTTGATGTTTGACAATACCACAATAACACTTACAATACCACATGTAAGTTAGGCTAATCCTATAGCCTCAATGTTCATGCCACTAGGTAATGAGAACATAAATTAAGCTCTTCATTCTCCCCCTAAGAGGGCACACTCCCTCTAGGTAATGAAAACCTAACTTACACCCATTCACAGGTCCTTTCATTCTCCCCCTATTGGCACACATCAACCCATCTTTGGGCACACATCAACCCATGCCCCAATTTTGGGTACACATCAACAAATCCATTTGTTGACGACTCTCCCCCTGAAGAGTTGCTCATCGTTGTTCACAACATCACTCGTTGTGATCAACACGATAATGAAGATCCCATACCCTTCATTTATCCTTAACTTCTCCCTCAATGTAGACAAATACCCAACCTTGAGCATTTTCTAACCACTTGAGTTCCCACTTGAAATAATGAGGATATCCACTCCCATTTCAAGTTCAAAAACTCATACATGAGCATTTTCTTTAAAGAAGGTTAACCACCTTCCAAGGTTCATTGAAAAATAATTTTTCATGTCTTTAAAGAGTCCCTCCCCCTAAAGACATGGTGGTAACTTCTGTCATTGCACCAACAATGACTTGGAATCCCTAAACCTTTAGGAAACCCAAATTTAGAAGTTTTGAGGTTCAAATACTCAAAATTTGAAACAAACCTCAACCTAAACTTCAATGAAGCCTTCCTTAACCAATTCATCCTTGTTTTCACATGAAAACACCCTTTGTATGTATACAAATGTATTTTAGGGGTTTGGAATGGTTACCTAGACTCAAAGAGGTTCAAAGATGCTGAAATCAGGCCTTCCCAGCCAAAATCAGCAACTTGGATCGATTGGAGTTGGGTTCCAATCGATTGAACCTTTCTGAATCGATCCACTGATCGATTCAGACTACCTGGATCGATCGGCTGATCGATCCAGCGAGCTTCTGCTCGCGGGAGACTTGCCTTCTGAATCGATCCACGGATCGATTCAAGCACTCCAATCGATCCATGGATCGATCGGAGCTCTGATATATATTTGCTGAAATTCCATTTCAGTCAACTTCAGAAACTCTTAGAAAATTCTACAAAAATCCAAAAATCATGAAATTTCGTGTAGACATTATTTAGGGCATACTTAATCATGGAAAAATAGTTTTCTATGAAAATACATCATATTTTCAATGATTGACACAAGCTTGAAAACTTGCTAAAACTTTAGTGTTTTCTTCAAGTTTGTGTCTAACTATTCAATGGTGATTACTATCAAAAGATAGCCCTCACCAAGGTTTTCCAAAAATATTTTAAAAACATTTTCAAAACCAATATCCCATCATGTTCCTTGGGCATAATGCACATGACTTGTACATTAGCTTTCCCAATGATGGGAAAACACATAACTATGTGTTTTGATGAACCTAAAAACTCAAAAGAATGCACTAAATCAACATCTTGAGCTTTGTTCATCATCCTAACATCTCACTTGTATCTAATGTGCACTAAAACACATACAAGTCACCTTATAGTCTTTGTGAGATGTAGATTTTGGTTTTGCCCTAATCTAGGAATCATGCATATCTATCTAGGCATTTTAAAGATATTAGACATCCACCTAGGATGTCACTTGTTAATAAGTGTTGTTAAATGCCATTTGCCCTTAATTACAAGGAATTAAACTAATGCATGATAATGTTATGGCATACATCAAAATAAAATAACTTTCAAAAGAAAGATTCCTATAACTACATGATGTATGAATGTCATGACATGGTATTTTTGGATTTTGCATAATAAAACATGAATGCAAAAATAGACATGATGTCATGGCATATGATGGGCAAACAATCATGGCAAGATTTAGCATAAATAAAATATACCTAGATTAACTATCTAAGTAACCTTAAAATCTTAGCTAAACTTACAACTTAAACCTAGATTGCCCTAAAGTGCTTCAAGAAAATGCCAAAGCCTAAATTGGCATTTCTAATTCCCTTGATTAATGTATGCCAATTGAAAGTAAGCATATCCTCAAATGTTGGCATATGTCATTTTTCACAAGAGTAGCACTTTTAAATTAAGGCCCGGATTGCCTTAAATTTTCTAAGAACATACCAAAATCCCAACTTGGTAGTTCTTATGAATTTCCCAATATGTGCCATTTAAGATTAAAATCAATTCTTCCACCATTAGGCACATTTTACTCTTTCAAGGAGTAAATAATAATTCCATTTCATTTTCAAAGGTTAACAAAACCTTGAAAATGCTCCTTGAGTGTCAATTTCCTCAAAGTTGGGTTAACTACCCTTCTAATCGGAGTTGACACTCTCTAACCCATTTATGGGGTAGAGAAAATGCTCCTAGGAACCCAACACCTATTGGTGCTCCTTGGATGTTCTAGGTACTCACTAGGAATAACTTCCCTAGATACCTTCCTAGTGACCTTGTTGGGCTTCTTAGAAGCCTTGGTCATATTTTCTAGGTCAACTCTAGGGATAGTCTCCCTTGTGACCTTGTTAGTGACTTTCTTAGACTTTTTAGAAGTCTTAGTCACTTTGGTTGCAAAGATACTTCTAGGGATATCTTCCCTTGTATCTTTGACTTGACCTCTAGACTTAGGGTTTGTTTCATAGCTATATGGAACCCTATGATAACTAGGCATATCCCTTTTAGCTTTGGGTTTGTATCCCAAACCTCTATGGCCATTGGATGGCTTTTGTACCCCTAAACCTAGGTTATGCTCATTTTACCCTTTTAGGATATTTTCCATCCTTTTTAGGGTCTTTTCCATTTTATCAAGTCTTGATTTCAAGACTTGATTTTCTATCATTAAATCCTTAGATTTTGATTTTTCATTACACTCATGAGCATTTTTGTTTTTGGGCTTGTATCTATTATCCTTAGTGTTCTTGCCCAAGTGTCCATCTACCTTCCTAACCTTAGGTTGGGTAGTTTTGGCATGTAGGGCCACATGCTTTTCCTTAAAGCCCTCATGCTTCCTATTCTTATGGTAAATCGCATTAAAATGATAAAAATTAGAACTATCATGCTTTTTACCATAATGTAAAGGGGTAGGCTCAATAAAAGATACCTTCTTCTTTACCTTGGAGGCTCCCCCTTGACTAGTGCCTCCTTGAGCCTTGACCACCTTCTTCCCCTTGGGGCATTGACTTCGGTAATGCCCCTTTTGATTGCAAGAGAAGCATATAATATGCTCCTTGCCCTTCTTTGTGTTGGGGATGATCTCCTTGGGCTTCACCTTGCCTTTTTGTGCCACTTGGCCCTTCTTCTTGGCCAATTTAGGGCACTTGCTCTTGTAGTGCCCATGTTCCCTACACTCAAAGCATATAATATGATTTTTATTATTAATTGAAATATTTATACCTTTGCTTGTAGGGGTGGCATCTTTTCCTTTGGATCCGGAGGTAGAAGCTTCCTCTTGATCGGACCTTGATTCTCCTCCATTTGATTTTTCTTGACTTGTGGAGGTAGAATCTTCTTCCTCCTCTTCGTCTCTTGACCCGGATGTAGAAGCTTCTCCTTCTTCTTGATCCGGCGTCACCAAGGATTGCTCCCCCTCAATCCTAGAGGTGGAGGCTTCATCATCTTGAATATGAAACAAGGAGTATGCTCTCTCCTTGTTCCCTTCGTTGCATTCCCTTGAGGATGAAGCTTCTTGGATTTCCTCTTCTTCGGTGGTTGAGCATCTCTCAACCTCGGAGTCCTCCTCTTGGTCTTGCTCCAAAGAGTCACCCTCTCTGGATACTTCTTGCTCTTGTACAGTGGAGGGGATCTCTTCATGAAGCTTGGCCAATTTGCTCCATAATTCCTTTGCATCTTCAAATTCTCCAATTTTGCAAAGGATGGTGCTTGGCAATAAATTGACCAAAAGCTTGGTCACTTTGTCATTTGCATCGCACCTTTGGACTTGCTCCGAGCTCCATTTGCTTTTCTTGCGAAGCTTGCCCTTGGAGTTTGTTGGAGCTTCTAATCCTTCCATTAGAGCAAACCATTGCTCTATCTCCATCATAAGAAAGTTTTCGATTCTTGATTTCCAAGAATCGAAGCTCGTGGAAGTGTACGGTGGAGCCACCCTTGTGTCAAATCCAAGTCCATCTTGGAATTGCATCTTGAAGTTGAGCTTCTTGAAATCTTTGACTTTTGATGAATTTGCTTCAACTTCTTCACCCTCTAGCTTTTCTTGTTATGCTTGACCCTTCCGGCGATGATTCCGGTGAAGAGCGGCCTTGCTCTGATACCACTTGTTAGGACCAAAAGTAGCTAGAGGGGGGGGGGGGTTGAATAGCTCGCCGCGTTCGCTCGTTGCTCGGCGTTGCTTGGCTTTGCTTGTTTCTTCAAAGATGTGCAGCGGAAATACAAAGAACTAATCACACAACGCTAACACGGTTGGTTTACTTGGTATCCACCTCACAAGAGGTGACTAATCCAAGGATCCACACCAACACACACACCCTCCACTAATAAAACTCTCCTTTATGGTAACTACCAAGGGCGGAGAAGCCCTACAAGACTCAATACAAGAAGAGAGGGAAAGGATACAAGAAATACAAGCTTACAAGCTTACAATGAGTATAAACCCTAACCCTAGCTTCTCTTCTTGGCTTTAATCCACCTCTTGACTTGGAGAACTTCCAAGATCCTTCAAGAACTGGCGATCTGAGCTTTGTGAGTGCTGTGGAGGAGCTGGCGAGAGATCTGGAGTGAATCGGAGAAGAGATCCCGAAGAAATCGTGCGCTTGCTGCCTTTATCGACGCCAACGGTCGGATCCCGATCGATTCGAATGTTCCCAATCGATCGGGGAGGCTTTGGATCGATCCACGGATCGATCCAGAGTGCCTCTGTGCTCTGGGAAAAATGCCTGGATCGATCCACGGATCGATCCAGCGCTTATCGCGCGAAGCAGCCACGTCCCAATCGATTCACTGATCGATTGGGACATCTGGATCGATCCATGGATCGATCCAGAGGCTCTCTGTTCGCTAGAAAAGGCCTGGATCGATCCACTGATCGATCTAGATCCTGGATCGATCCACTGATCGATCCAACACTTGGTTTTTGCCCAAAACCAAGTTCCAAGCCTCTCAAACCAACATCCGGTCAACCTTGACCTGTTGGTACATCATGCCTAGCATCTGGTCACTCCTTTGACCTGCTAGGACTTCCCACCAAGTGTCTGGTCAATCCCTTTGACCCACTTGGACTTTTCTATTCATGCCAAGTATCTGGTCACTCACTTGACCTACTTGGACTTCCATCAGATGTCTGGTCAATCCCTTTGACCTATCTGTATTTCCTTGTGCCAAGTATCCAGTCAATCCTTTGACCTACTTGGACTTCCCAACACCAGATGTCCGATTATCCTTGATCCATCTGGATTTTCCCTTGCCTGGCTTCACTCACCAGGACTTTCACCTAGCTTCACTCACTAGGGTTTTCCATCTGCCTAGCTTCACTCACTAAGGCTTTCACCTGGCTTCACTCACCAGGGTTTTCAATCTGCCTAGCTTCACTCACTAGGACTTTCCTTCTGCCTGGCTTCACTCACCAGGACTTCCATTCTACCTAACATCCCAGTTAGGACTTCCCAGTCAAGTATCCGGTCAACCTTGACTCTTCTTCAATCAATTTCTTATTGTCAAACATCTAAACTCAAACCAAGACTCAGTTTGGTCAACCAGGTCAACCTTGACCTGAGGGATGTTGCACCAACATAGTCATCTATTATTACTAGGTAATATGTGCTTCCGTTTATTGATTTGCCCCCATGGGAATCAAATAGGTCTAAGTGCAATAGTTCTAGTATTGAATCTGTTTGAAGTTGATTAATTGATTTGTCAGTAGATTTTATTTGTTTTCCTTGTTGACAAGCATTATAAATTGTTGAGTCTAAGTTAGATAATTTTGGTAGGCCTCTAACTAATCCATTTAATTTACTTAGATTTCTAAAGTTTATGTGTGACATTATTCTATGCAATAATTAGGTTTCTTCTTTTTGTGTTAAGTAACACTTAACACAGGAAGATGTTAGGTTAATTGCATAGATATTATCCTTTCTAAATCCTTTTAGGCTTATAGTATGGTTATCTAAGTTCTTAATTAAACATTCAGAAGAAAGAAACCTAACCTTATATCCAGAATCACATAATTGACTTATACTAAAAAGGTTGTATTTGAGTTTTTCAACAAGTAATACTTTCTTAACAATGAAATCAGTTTTGAGTTCAATATTACCTATCCCAATTACCTTGAGTTTGTCATTGTTTCCAAATGTATTTGTCCCTAAGCTTTTGTAGGTTAATTGAGTGAAATTAGTGTGATCCCCAGTTATGTGTTTGGAACAACCACTGTCCAATATCCACTTGGTTTCCTACAATAGATAGGAGTTAAAATTAGTTTTATTTTAAGTTAATATATTTTAAGTTTTAGTCAATTTAAGTTAATTTAATTTAGGTTTGATTTAATTTAAATTTTAAACTAATTTTAAGTTAATTTTAATTTTAAGTTTAATTTAATTTTAAGTTTAAGTTAAATTTAATTTTTAAATTTATCTTTTTAATTTAATTTTTAAGTTTAAATTTTTAATTTAATTTTTAAGTTTAAGTTTAATTTAACTTTTAAGTTTAAGTTTTTAATTTTTAAGTGTAAGTTTAATTTAATTTTTAATTTTAAGTTTTTAATTTTTAAGTTTAAGTTTAATTTAATTTTTAATTTAATTTTCAAGTTTAAGTTTTTTAATTTTTAAGTTTAATTTAATTTTTAATTTTAAGTTAAGTTTAATTTAATTTTTAATTTTAAGTTTTTAATTTAAGTTTTAAGTTTAAATTTTTAATTTAAGTTTTAAGTTTTTAATTTTTAAGTTCTTTATTATCTCACCCAATTTATGTTTTTAATCAGGGAATCCTATAATTTTGTAATATAAGTTAAGTTCAATTTCAGGGTTTGGTTTAACCTTGTGTTAGATTCAGGTTTAAATTTGGGTTCAACAAACGGACATTTTTTGGATAAACTTTTGAGATATGGTGAGTCACCTGAACATCATTAGAGTAATCATGCCTTCGAGGTTTTTCAAATAGTCTTATCCACTGAACTTAGTACAAAATCTTGGTCTAACTAATTATGATTCGTAAGGAGTAAGTTCAGTTAGTTCCACTAAGTCAAATGCACCAGGTCGAAATCATATCTTTCTAGTCATGAATAGATAGAGCTTTCCTAACCTACTGTCATCCAAAACTTCACTAGTACCGTAGATCAAGTTAAACTTTTATCCCTTTTTACTCTAATCATATTACACTAACGGGTAGGTTATTTTTGGAGGTGCTAACTAATTTGGAGCCTTCCCCTGAATTATTGATTTGGATTTCTTAAATTTTTAATTTTGGCTTTATGTCAGTTACTTTTGTAATTATAATAGACTTGATGATAGTTTGGGTTTGAGTCGGTTCTGTAGTTCTTTTAATGATTTGTCATTGGTTTAGTTGATTTAGTTTTATGTTTTGGATAATATATTTTGTTTTTGGGTATATAGTATTGGTTAATTCCTACTTGCGTGGTTAGACACGCTTTTGGAACATAAGCTTTAGTTTGTGTTTTATTTTGAGTTACGAGTGACATGAATAATTTATTTGTTGAAATGGACTTGTATCCATGGCTATATTTGTTGTATACAACTTTTTGATTTTTAAGGATTAGATCCAAGTTTTTAGATCTAGTTGTAAAATTTTTTAACAACCCTTTAAGTTTGTTAATTTCAATTTTTAATGTTGATTTTTCCTCCTTAAAATTTTCAACTTGATTTGGATTAGAATTTTCGATCTGTTCCTTGAGGTGTTGATTTTACTCAAGGAGCATTTTATTTTGATTTTGATTTTCGATTAATTTTTTATTTAAGCATGTAATGATTTTGAAATTTTTTTACTTAAATTAAGGTATACCTCATCAGAACCTTCAGAAACGAGTACAGACTTATGGCTCGATTCGGGTTCAGACTCGTCTTCCGATTTGCCTTCCGATTCTGATTTGCAGACCATAAACGCAAGGTAACTTTGGTGCTTTTGTTCTTTGGCGTTCGATTCATCCGAAGATGATTCATCCCACGTCGCCTTGAGTGCTTTCTTCTTGGTTTTGTCATTCTTCAGCTTTGGGCACTCATTCTTGTAGTGCCCATTCTTGTTGCATACGAAGCATATCACATTTTTGTTGTTAGGATCGGTAGTGGAGTTGATCTTCTACAAGTCATTTCTGCTGAAGTTCTTCTTTCTCTTGGTGAACATTTTTCATACCAAGTTCACTAGGTATTCGTCATCTTCTGGGTCATTGGTTAGACTCACCTTCAGGTTCAAGTTTGGTTCTTGACTTGTCTTTAGAGGAACCTGCAAAAAGGGCAATTCCTTTCTCAACCTATTTTAGGTTAGTCTATTCATGGAGTTCAAGTTCACAAAATAGTTCATCTAACTTTAATTTGGAAAGATTCTTCGAAATCTTGTAAGCATCCACGATGGATGCCAACAGTGTATTTCGAGGAAACGTGTTAAGAGCATACCTTATCAGGTCACGGTTCTCCATCTGGTGGTCGATGTTGTGAAGCTCGTTAAGGATGTTCTTTATCCTCGCGTGGAGTTGACTCGCAGTTTCTCCTTCCTACATTTTTATATTAAATAGTTTATTTAGATAGAGGTCTTTTTTTTTACCTTCGCATCGCTGGTTCCCTTGTTCAATTCGATGAGAATGTCCCACAGTTCCTTTATATTTTCATGTGGGTCGACACAGTTCAGTTCTTCTTTCGTTAACCCGCACTAGAGGGTGTTGAGAGCCTTGAAATCTATTTAGGGTTTCTTCTTCATCTCCAGATTCCACTGTTCCGGGTCCATCAGAATTTTGGCGTTATCGACCGGGGCCTTGTAGCCTCTGGTGATGCTGAACCACTGGTCGAAGTCGGTTTTCAGATAGACCTCCATTTGCTTCTTCCAATATGGGAAGTCGTCGCTGTTGAAGAGGGGAGGATGGACAGTGTTGTATCCCTCGTTTTGGGACATTTCTCTTGCACACAATAAAGAAAAACAGAGATAGTCCCAAGACTTTTGGTCTTGGATTAGTAGTGTGGGATAAAAAAAATATTAAAACTGAATTGGTATTACACCAATTCAGATGGTTTGCTATGAGAAAATATTTCCAAATAGGTTATTGTACTAATTTGAATTATGTCAAAAAAACATAAAACCAAAAATAAGAAAACAAAGATTTTCTCCCCCTTTGCCTGATTGGTGGTTGCACCAAATTAGAGCGGCACCTACTTTGATACCACTTATTGGATCGAAAAGAACGCTAGAGGGGGGAGGGGGTGAATAGCGATCATTTAAAAATCATTATCGAGTCAAAGTATGCAGCGGAAAATAATAATGAAAACAACGCTAACACACCAAGTTTTACTTGGTTCGGAGCCTTTGCCGACTCCTACTCCAAGGCCCACATGTGAGAGTACTTTCATTGGGAAATCCACTAATAGTTTGCAAAAGTGTTACACAATAAGTACAAGAACTATAAAATAAAGTTATCGACAATAAGAAAAATAAAAACTGAGTCGTAGGTTGTTAGAAAAGCTTCACAGCGTCGCAGGAGTGTCTTTGGAGCAGCGTGCAAGAATGCAGTTGTAAAGAGAAGTTGTGTTTTGTGCTCCTAGTGGAAGGCTTCTTATATAGGCAGTTTCGTGAGCCTAGATCCCTTCCGGGCGCCTAGACCGTGATGTTAGTCATCCAATCAGTGCACTCCAAGTTGGTGACAAGGTTGATTTTGGGCATTCCGGGTGCCTAGACCGCTTCCGGGCGCCCGAACCACTCTGGGCGCCCGAACCACTCTAGGCACCCGAACCACTCTGGGCGCTCAAACCAACTTTTCCAGTAGCCTTCATTTCCTGCCAAAAATGAAGTTAGTCTGAGACAATAAAACTTATATTACCCTGCAAAACAAGTGTTCACACAATTATAGTTCAGAGTAGTAATTATATTCTATCTCCTCGAGACCAGAATCTAATTAAGATCTCAACTTAGATTTCCCAAATTGATCTAAGTTGGATCGACGCCTACTGTTCCCTCATACGGAGAATACATCCTCACCAAGTAACTCTCCTCGAGTGACTTACCTTAACTTACCGCTTTGCCAGACATCCGGTCAGCCTGTCGACCTGTCTGGATTTCATGCCAGCTATCTGGTTAGCCCGTTGACTAAGCTTGACTTCGTGCTAGATATCCGATCATCCCATCAACCTATCTGGACTTTGTACCAGCTATCCAATCAGCCCGTCGACCTAGCTGGATTTTTTGTCAGATATCCGGTCAGCTGTCGACCTATTTTGACTTCTCCTGCACACTTAATTAAATCGTTAGATCACATTAAACCTAACTTAACTTACTTTGTTATTCATCAAAACTTGAATTAAACTGCCAGTGCAACCTGCACTCATATGATCATCTCTGTACTGTATTTGAAAACTGAAAACGGAGTGTTTATTTGTAAATAAGAAGAAGTGCTCTTTCTTTACTATATCAGTAAATTTCCTTGGCTTTATTGTATATACTAATGGTGTACATGCAGATCAAATAAAGATAGATGTAGTTCTGGAGTGGCCTCAACCGAGGACCTTGCACAATGTCAAAAGCTTCCATGACTTAGCTTCTTTCTACTATCGGTTCATCAGAAATTTTAGCACTCTGATTACTCCTATCCCTGAGTGTCTTAAAGGAAGAGATTTCAAGTGGTCTAAAGAAGCAGAGGCTAGCTTTCAACTGGTCAAACAAAGGATGACCAAAGTACTAGTTCTGGCCCTTCCTGATTTTGACGGAATATTTGAGGTTAACTATGATGCATCCAGTGTAGGTATCAGGGGTGTTCTGAGTCAATCTGAACGACCAATTGCTTTCTTTAGCGAGAAGCTCTCTGGGTCAAAAAAAAATTATTCTACCTATGACTTGAAGTTCTATGTCATTGTATAGTCCTTGAAACATTGGTGACACTACCTAGTACAAAAAGAATTTATTCTATTCACTGATCATGAAGCATTAAAGTAGATCAATGGTTAACACAAGCTAAGCAGGTGGCATGCCAAGTGAGTGGCTTACTTACTAGAGTTCACCTTTACACTAAGGCACTAAGCGGGAAGTCTGAATCGTGTCGTAGATACTCTAAGTTGACATTCTTCATTACTCACCACCATGAGTACTAGCGTTGCGGGCTTTGAGGTTTTTCCAGATATGTATACAGTTGACCAATCATTCAGAAGGATATTCCAGGAGGTACATGATAGTTATCGACATGATTTTATTTTGCATAATGGTTATCTGTTTCTTGGGTTGCAGTCGTGCATTTTAGACTACTCTCTAAGGTAGCAGATTATGAGCGAGCTTCATAATGAGGGGCACTTTGGGCATGATAAGACATTGCCCCTCATCTCTGTCAATTTCTATTAGCTCAAGTTGACCAGCAATGTGCCTCACATTATTGATCGATGTTCTGTATGTCAGCGATCTAAGAGGGTTCTAACCAATGCAGGCTTGTCCACTCCCCTACCCGTTCCTGAAGCTCATTGGGCCCAAGTCAGCATGGATTTTATATTGGAATTACCTCGCACCCAATGAACGTCAGACTCAATTCTTGTTATTGTTGATAGATTCTCAAACATGGCGCATTTTGTAGCTTGTAGGAAGACTATGGATGCTACTCGGATTGCCCATCTTTACTTCAAGGAGATCATGCATTTACATGGCGTTCCTCGATCCATGACTTCAGATCAAGATACCAAATTCATCAATCACTTTTGGAAGATCTTATGGGGAAAATTGGGGACACAGTTCAAATTTAGCAGTGCTTACCACCCTCAAACGGATGGTCAAAGGTGGAGAACGAGAGTTTGGGAAATCTTCTGAGATGCCTTTCAGAAACTAAACCAAAGCAGTGGGACTTGGCGTTACCTCAAGCAGAGTTTGCCTACAATAGATCGAAAAATAGGACCATGGGAATGAGTTCTTTTGAGATTGTTTATGGCCAAAATCTATCAGGAGTTCTAGACTTAGCCCTTGTTTCACATGTAGGGCGAATTTGTCCTAAAGCAGATGAGATGACAGAGCATCTTCGAGGTATTCATGAACAAGTGAAACTAGCAATTATGGAAAAACAATACTAAGTATAAGGCTCGGGTCGATCGTCATCATCGATAGGTACTTTTTGAGATTGGAGATTTTATCTATGCTATATTGACTCGTGATTGTTTCCCTATTGGAGAATATAATAAGCTAAAGGATCAAAAAAATTAAACCATGCGAGATATTGTAGAAGATTAATGGCAATGCCTACTGGTTGCGCCTTCCTAGTCATATGAAGACTTTTGATGTCTTCAATGTAAAGCACCTAATTCCTTATTGGACGGTTGCTAATGAAGTTTGATGCAGCGATAAAGGGGGCCCACCAGGCGAACGGTCAAATACCGAGGTGGAGGTCAAAGTCAAGGTGGTCAACGCCAAGGTGTCAAAAGGCTTGCCTACGACCGTCGAGTAGAGCACCTTACTAAGGTCGGTCGGGGCAATCAGTGTCTGATCAACAAGAGACTTGTCGAACTCACCACCCATCCAGCTTGGGATAATATGGTAAGACAACCAGACGCTCAATGCAGAACGACAAGATGCTGAGGAGACCGAAGAGCTTGTCCGATCGGGAGGGACAAACTAATACACCCAGTCACCACAAGGAAGAACAGCTGAGGCCGACAGAGCGGAGAAGTCCAGGTCGAGAAGCTACCTCGCTCGGCCAAGTAGCGGGACTAATGTCATATTTCTCGATATCCTTTTGGGGGATAGTACCGCTGACATGAGGCATGACAAACAGATGGATCTTACGACGAAAGCTTCTACTGTCTTGTCAAAGATATACATGTCTTGTTAAGGTATGACGTCAAAGGCACTTTCTTGACAGGTCCTTTTATAGGACACATTAGAGAACATGTCCATGCCTTGAGGAGTGTGCATATCACCCATCAGGTCTCTATATAAAGGAGGGTTCAAGTACCAACGGAGGTACACGTGATTGTTGCTTATACTTGTGTTACTGTTGCTCCATTTTTCTCTACAGTTCTGGTGACTGACTTGAGCATCAGAGGGCTAAAGCTCGGGACCCCTTCCCTAGCTCAGCCTGATATTGCTTGTTTTACAGAGAGGGACATAGTCTACATTCAGTCAACGCAGCAGCCACATCCCAAGCTTTCCACCCACACATTTTCAGACAGGATCATTTTGGTGACGTCTGTGGGAACGTAGCCTGCATCCGAAATGAGAAGATGGAGGATGTTGGGTGACTCACCACGGTGACACTAACAAAGGAGGAGCTCGATATGCTTATACAAGCCCGAGCGACAAGGATAGTGGAGCAACAACAATAACAAGCACAGGTCGAGCGCAAGCGCATGAGCCCGCGACATCAGCGGTCGGGCATCAAGCAAGATATGGAGATCGAGTGGAGCATGCATCCGCTCGGAGACAGAACAAGAAGCCAACCGGCACATATGGGGAGGTACCCAATGCGCCAATCCCCTTTCATCAAGCGTTGTTCTGGACTCCATCAGAGGAACAGGGTTGAGTGGACAAGGACCAGGGGACTTCCTCGGATGACGCACCTGTTAGGGACACGTGAAAAGAGAAGGCACCAAGGGACGATGATTCGCCCGAGTGGATCAATCAACAATTCTCGTAGGGGATTCTGGACGATCCTCTACCAAGGCACTGCACCCCGCTGGCGATTGGGAAATACAATGGAACTACCGATCCAGACGACCACTTGGCCAAGTTTGACAACACAGCCACACTTCATCAGTACACTGACAGGGTGAAGTGTCGGGACTTCCTCACCACCCTCTCCGGATCAGCACAACGTTGGTTCAAGAGATTGCCGAACGGATCAATCCATAGCTTCAAGGACTTCTGAGCGGTATTTCTACACCACTTTGCCACACTTCATCAGTACACTGACAGGGTGAAGTGTCGGGACTTCCTCACCACCCTTTTCGGATCAGCACAACGTTGGTTCAAGAGATTGCCGAACGGATCAATCCATAGCTTCAAGGACTTCTGAGCGACATTTCTACACCACTTCGCTAGTAGTCGCGGCCACCAGAAGACCAACGTCAATGTATTCTCCTTGAAGCAAGTGCCCAGGGAGGCACTGAGGGCCTATGTCCAGTGTTTCAACTAGGTGGCCATGGATATTCCCTCGATCTCTGCAGAAGTATTGGTGAACGCCTTCGCCCAAGGCCTCACCGAAGGGGAGTTGTTTTGATCGCTCATCCGGAAGCTGCCAAGGGATTTCAACCATTTTCTTAGGAGGCCTACGGAATACATAAACATAGAGGAAGCCCAAGCAGCCAGAAGAAAGGAGGTGTCTATCGAGCCCATAGCAGCGCTTGAACGGTGACCATCGAGTAGCCATCAACTGCCAAAGGGGCCTAGATCAGGAGGAGCCCAGCAACACCAGGAGCTGAGGACACATGTCATGTAGCATGTAGTAACTGGTCGCCCAAAGGCTATAAAAGGCAAGGCATGGACACCACTATTCTGTTCCTTCTATCAGTCGACGACGCATAACATGCGTGACTATTATAATCTGACTCTGATTGCAAGCTGATAAGCTCCACGAGGATATCATCCTCGGTCACCATCACCCAATTGACATCATAGATGTTGGTCAACCAGCCGGAAAGAGAAAGAGAGAGGGGTGTCTGAGCGGCGCCATCATCAGCCCCAGTGAAGGAACAACATGAGTCCCACCCGAGCTTCTGCTGAGCAGAATAGACCATCAACTTAGGAGGAAGAAAACAGGAGCAACGCCGCTCTAGGAGAAATTGGAATGATTACCGGTGGGGCGACCAGCCGTGATTCCAATCGAGCGAGAAAATCACATGCTTGACAACTGGAGATCCACGCTGTGGGGTGCAATAAGGAGAAGGTTGAAGGACCTGAAATAAGCTTTGGCCCCCGATATTTAGAGGGAGTACAGATCCCTCACGACAATGCCCTGATCATCTGAGTGGTAATCGTTAAATTACTATTCATCGAACCTTTTTTGATACAGGGAGCTCGATGAATATTATATTTAAGAAGATGTTCACCGACTGCAAATCAACCGGAGTGAGTTGCAGCCAATGACGACTCCACTCTATGACTTCACAGGCAATGAAGTATTGTCGATTGGCCAGACACGCTGCCCATTTCGCTCGGAGAGGAGCCGCTCAAGAGGACCAAGACCACAGACTTCATTATGGTGGATGCACCATCTGTCTATAACGTCATACTAGGTCGACCAACCCTCAACAAGTTCTGAGCGATGGTGTACACCTTCTGCCAGAAGATTAAGTTTTCGGTGGACAATGAGATGGGCAAAGTCAAATGCGACCAGTTGACTGCTCGACGATGCTACGTCAAGATGGTCAAAACTGAAGCAAGGGTCGCTCGGAAGAACCCACTCTTGGAGGTGAATGCTATTAGGGAGGAACCTCCTTCATTGGTTTATGAAGAAAAGGAGGAGGTTCAGATCTACCCCAGTCGGTCGGAGGCAACTATTTTTATCGCTGCTGACCTGGAAATGAGAATAAGGTAGAGTTGGTCGCCTGCCTTAGGTAAAATCATGATGTGTTCGCCTAGTCGACGTACGAACTCCTGGGTATCTCACCAAGCATGGCTCAGCACGAGTTTCATGTCCGACCGGACGCTTAGCATGTGAAGCAGAAGAAGAGGGACATTAGTGCGGAGCAAAACAGATCATCTGGACGGAAATAGAAAAACTACTAGAGGCTAGCCATATTCGTGAAGTCCAATTTCCGAGCTGGTTGGCCAATGTCGTGTTGGTGTCCAAGCCGGGCAACAAGTGTCGGATCTACATCGACTTCCATGATCTGAATAAGGTGTACCCGAAGGATTTCTATCCGCTGCCCAGAATAGATTAGATGGTGGATTCTACAACGGGATACGAGCTGATCTGCATGCTTGACGCGTATCAAGGATACCACCAAGTGTCGCTTGCCCGAGAGGATCAAGAGAAGGTCAGCTTCATAATGGCCAACAAAACCTATTGCTATAATGTCATACCATTCGGATTGAAGAATGTCGACGCTACCTACCAGAGGCTAATGAACAAGGTGTTCCAACGGTAGATCGACCGCAACATGGAGGTATATGTCAATGACGTACTAATAAAATTCCTCTAAGTTGTTGACCTTTGTGCGGACATCGTGGAAACTTGCCAAACCATGAGGGCCTATGGAATAAAGTTGAATTTGAACAAGTGTAACACCCATAAATTTCATTTCCTCCAAAAGAGCAAAAAGAAATAGAAGAAGAGAACAGAAATAAAAATATATATATAAATATTCATGAAGTCCAATTCCCGAGCTGGTTGGCCAATGTCGTGCTGGTGTCCAAGCCGGGCAACAAGTGTCGGATTTGCATCAACTTTCATGATTTGAATAAGGTGTACCCGAAGGATTTCTATTCGCTGCCCAGAATAGATCAGATGGTGAATTCTACGACGGAATACGAGCTGATCTGCATGCTTGACGCGTACCAAGGATACCACCAAATGTCGCTCGCCTGAGAGGATCAAGAGAAGGTCAGCTTCATAATGGCCGACGAAACCTATTGCTATAATGTTATACCATTCGGATTGAAGAATATCGACGCTACCTACCAGAGGCTAATGAACAAGGTGTTCCAACGACAGATCGACCGCAACATGGAGGTATATGTCAATGACGTACTAATAAAGTCCCTCCGAGTTGTTGACCTTTGTGCGGACACCGTGGAAACTTGCCAAACCTTGAGGGCCTATGGAATAAAGTTGAATTTGAACAAGTGTAGCGCCCTTAAATTTCTTTTCCTCCAAAAGAGCAAAAAGAAATAGAAGAAGAGAATAGAAATAAAAAAATATATATAAATGACCCGGGTTGGGATTTGAACCCTAGACCCTTGATTTAAGATTGGTTTAAGTAGCCATTAGGGTGGTGATAAAGCATCACATTGGAAATAGGAAACTATTCATTATATGTTGATTATGGGTGAAGAGATGCTTCAACTTCCACTTAGTATAAAATGGGAAGGGAAGAGAAGAAAACCTAACTTTCCATTTTCTTTGCTCCTCCCTAGCTGAAATCTCCTCTTCCCTCTTCTTAGTTTTTGGCCAAGAACCCTAGGGTTCCGAGGTTCTAAGTTCTTTAAAAGGGGAATCTAAGAGGAGAGTTTTCACAAGGATTAGTACGCGCGGGAAGGGTGTCTTGGAGATTAAGGCGTACAAGAGAGGATTGTCTTCCCTACACCCTATAGTAAGATATAGTGAAAGGAAGTAAGTGCTACTTACCTGTAGTATAAGTTATTTCGATGATGCATGTTGTGCTATGTTTTTATGCATGTAAAGAAGATACATGTTGGGTTATATTTTATGCATGTTAAAGAAGATACATGTTATGATATGTAAGATGCCCTCTGAAGTTTTGGGATTAAGAGCATGTTTAGAGTATCTTGAATTGCTTCCCATATAGTTTTGGGGCTAAGAAACATAATCAAAGTGCCTAAAGTGCTTCCCTATAAATGTGGGGGATTAAGCACACATAAGGTGCTTGTTTAAATTGCAAGTAAGTGCAAGTATAAGAAAGCGATATGTAAAAGAAAGTATTTTACTTTAAAGTAGCATGTACTGGACACAAGGTCCATGAGTGGGCTCCTAGATCGCCCCTAGGCCCCTAAATCACCTAGTAGTACATTGATAGGTTAAGGATTAGCTACCTCAGATCTTATTAAGGATGCGCAAAAAGTGGTACAATATCGGGCCCAAGCAAGTTTATTATTATTTTCACTAGTTATGCAATATAAAGTTTTCAAACTTCGTTATTTGTCTTAGTAGAAGCCTTCTTAAGTTTGAGAACTTGAGTTATGAAGTGTAGCATGGATGAACTCTATAGTGTGGCAAGACTTATGTTTCCATTACATGTTTACATTGCTAGCATAGTCTTAAGTTGATGTTTTGCATGATAAATCTATTTAAAAATGCATGCCATGTATATATTTCTGAATTATGCGTTTTAGCGTGAATTATTGTCAAGTGCGAGTTTTGTATTTTTTCCAAGCAGTTTTGAAAAATCTATTCTTGTTTTAATGCTTGTTTTGTGAGTAAATGGTACTTACTAAGCATTCGCTTATAAATTTGCATTTCCTTATACTGCAGATAAAGGTAAAGGAAAGCTCGAGTAGGAGGAGACAACAGGAGCGATGTTTTGTGTGTGTGTGATGGAACAGTGGAAGGAGATCTGGGAACTTGTGATTATTTGGAATATGTTAGAACTGATGGTAAAGTATTTTCTTCTCTCCGCTTTACATGAAATACTATCACTAGTTGCTTAGGATGAATTTATCAATTTGGCTGTAATTAGAGTGGCAAAGATAAGTACAAAGGGGAGAACAACCCCTTTTTGTAGAGCAGGGTGTGACCCCCACACGGCCCGTGACACGGCCGTGTGGATTCACACGGCCTTGGACCTCTTTCCCTCGGCCAAGGTGACACGGCCGTGTGGATTCACATGGCCATGCACCTCTCCCTCTCCCTCTCGGCCAAGGTGACACGACCGTGTGGATTCACACGGTCGTGCATCTCTCCCTCTCGGCCAAGGTGACACGGCTGTGTGGATTCACACGGTCGTGCACCTCTTCCTCTTGGCCAAGGTGACACGGTCGTGTGGGTTCACATGGCCGTGCACCTCTTCCTCTCGGCCAAGGTGGCATGGCCATGTGACCCTCACACGGTCGTGCACTGCCAAGGTGACACGGCTGGTCATCACCACATGGCTAGGTCTTGCTCCTTCTCGGGCAAGGCTACACGGCCGGTCAGGACCACACAACCTAGAACCGCCGGAAGCTCTAGACTCCCTTCTAGCTCTGCTTGGCTCCAAGTCACGTCCTATCAGTCTGAACAAGTTTAAAGTAGATCTATGAACTGAGCGGTATATAATATGTAACAATGTCAAAATTTTAGATATGAAACGAGTAGCATCTGCCGTGTAAGGTAAGGATAGAAGGGTGGGGCGTTACAACAAGTGCCTATTCGACACAAAGAGTGGTCACTTCCTCAAATACATCATCATCGAATGGGACATCGAGATGAATCTGAGCAAGGTGAAGGCACTACAGGGCATGCCCCCACCTCGTAATTTGAAGGAGGCTCAACGGCTGACCGGGTGGATCACTGCGCTGTCAAGGTTCATCTCCAAGTCATATGATCGGAGTCATCCGTTCTTCAAGGTGTTGTGTCGAGCGATAAAATTTCAATGGGACACGGAGTGCGATAAGGCGCTGGAGGAGCTCAAAGAGTATCTTAACTCCCTCCATGTACTGGCCAAGCCGAGCGTTGGCGAGCTGCTCTAGATCTACTTGTCATCCATCAATTATGCGGTTGGCTTAGCATTGGTGAGGAATGGCCATGAGCAGTAACCTGTGTATTTTCTAAGTCATATATTAAAAGATGTAGAGTCCTGCTACACCTGTCTTGAAAAGTTGGCAGAGACTCCATCCTTACTTTCTTTCACATCCCATCATCGTGATGACCAACAGCGCCTTGGGAAGGGTCCTTCTCAACCCCGAAGTGTCCGGGTGGCTAATCAAATGGAAAATTGAGCTGAGCGAATTCGACATACAGTATTAACCCCGAACGGCGATCAAGGCTCAGGCCTTAGTTGATTTTATTAGCGAGGTCCAGAATGTCGAGCCAGACGTAATGTGGAAGATATATGTGGATGACTCCTCTACTTGAGAAAGTAGCGGGATTGACATTCTTATGATTTCACCCCGGGAGGATAGGATGTAACTGTGCATTCGGCTGTATTACGGGCGACAAATAATGAAGCTGAATATGAAGCCTTGATAGCTGGGTTACAGGCCGCTCAACATGTTGGAGCTACAAAAGTCCTCATCCACTCAGGCTCATAGTTGGCCACTTAGCAACTATTAGGGATGTTCGAGATAAGCAGCTCCCAACTTAGGTTATATGTAGAAGCTTTTGAGAAGTTGAAAGTCGGTTTTCAAGAGGTGGTGATCCAAAAGATTCCTCGGTTGGAAAATTAGGCTGCGGATGAATTGGGTAAGTTAGCCAGTTCATTTTCACTGATCGTGATAGAGAAGCCGATCAAACAAGTCTCATTGGTGGTGCACATTGATAGGATGGAAGAAATAACTTTCCCGAGCGACTAGTGGACAACACTAATAGAGTTCCTCCGATCGGGCATCACACCTGCCAATCAGGAGGAAGCCCACTTACTGAAAAAGAGGGCTAGACGGTTCATCCTGATTGGAGATCAGCTGTATAAAAGAGCTTTCTCCAAGCCCCTTCTCAAGGGTGCTGGACCGGAGGACGCGGAATATATCCTTTAAAAAGTGCACCAAGGCTCCTACGGAAGTCATCCAGGCGGCCGATAGTTGGCCTGAAAGATCCTCCTCACTGGATATTTCTGGCCCACCCTTCAAGATGATGCTGCTCGGACAGTAGCCACCTGTCTATCATTCCAAAAATATCACATCCTGCACCGACTGACCGAGGAGATGAAGGCATCTATGGTGTCTTTTCTATTCGACCAATGGGGCATGGACATCGTTGGACCGTTTTTGATGGAGACCGGTCAGCGAAGATTCCTACTTGTCGTGGTGGATCATTTTTCAAAATGGGTGGAGGTCAAGCCGCTAGCAAAGATAACCGAACAGATGGTCATCAAGTTTATATGGAAGAACATTTTGTGCCGGTTCGGCATCCCTCGCCGGCTCGTCTTGGATAATGGGAGGCAGTTTGCCAGACGGAGGCTCAGGGAGTGGTGTGAAGGCTATGACATTCAGCAAACTTTCACCTCAGTAGCCTACCCCCAGAGCAACGGTTAGGCGGAAGTCACCAACCAGGAGATCCTTAAAGGTTTACGGGCTCGGCTTGACCATGCAGGAGGCAGCTGGGTCGATGAACTCCCTAGTGTCCTATGGGATCTTCGCACAACACCAAAAGAGGTTATCGGCGTCACACCATTCCAGTTGGTGTACGATAGTGAAGCGGTGGCCCCCGTGGAAGTTGATATAGAATCTGACTGAGTGTAACTCTATGACAAGGGGAACATCGAGTGGAGACTCATGAAGCTCGATTTAGTGGATGAAGCTCGGGATAAGACCGTCATCTAGCTCACGGCATACAAGCAGCGAATGAAGCAAAACTACAACTAGAGGGTGATCCCGAAGTCCTTCTAGGTCGGCGATCTGATGTGGAAAAGAATAAAGCCAGTCGATGATGTCACTAAGCTTGAAGCCCCATGGGTCAGACCTTACAAGGTCGTGCAGAAGCTCTGCTCAGGAGCCTACTGTTAGAGCAATCTAGTGTGACCCTAGGTTTTGATGTTTGGGAAAAATTTTAAGTTAGGTTTATTATTATATTTGATATGCATTGTGAGTGTGCAAGATACAGGTACAACAAGGAGAGTCTAAGTGTGATCTCAACAAAGGAGGAAAGTTCAAGGGTGAGTCTTGGTAGTGTAAGTCTAAGCATGTAGTCTTGGCAACGTAAGTCCAAGTGTGACTTGGCAATGGATGAAGTCCCAGAGGCACGACCTCTTGGCAAAGGAAGATCCGACAACAATGACAAGGCTGATGGAAGCTTCAGAAGGTAAGGCGTGAAGGATGGAGAGACATCCAAGTGACACGAGGCTGATGGAGAAGGCTAGGTCTAGGTTGTGCGGGGATGAGTGCATGAGAGATTGCACCTACGGTAAAATTTCAGTGTTACTATAGCAGTATTGTAGCGTTTCTATAGCATTTACTGTAGTGTTACTATAGCAGTCGATTGGTATTTTCATCAGTCGACTGGTAGCCGACCGTTGGCTTGTAACGATCAAATTTCACTTAGGACTAGTCGACTGATGGTTATACCAATTGACTGGTGGTGGGAAACACAGCTAGGTGTTTCCTCCCGAGCTCTATTAAAGAGAGCTCGGGGTACTTGGCCATGGTTGATGAAATTAGTAGTGGTTAATCCTAATTAGAGTCTCCAAGTGCCCAAGTGCTCTAGTGTGCTTGTACGAGGTTGTGGCGAGGTTTTTCCACCCACAAGGAGCTACGTGAGCTAGCTAGAAGTTCTCCGGGGAATCATCCACCGATGGATCAAGATCGTTCACCTTATAGACAACCATGGATTAGGAGCTTTATCTTTGAACCACGTTAAATCAACGTATTAGGTTTGCTATCTCTTGTCAGTATTTATTTTTGTATTCCGCTGTGCGTACTAACCATTATAGGAAGCAACGTTTTAGGTGAGACGCTATTCACCCCCCCCTCTAGTGGACGTCAAGATCCCAACAAGTGGTATCAGAGCTAGGTCGCTCTTTTACGGATTAATCGTCGAGGGAGCAAAGCGCTAAAGGAAGATAGAGTCAACAGGTCCACTTGGATGGGATATCTGGATCACACCTCCATTTGACCGAGAAGACTTCGAGTATTGGAGGTTTCGCTTGGAGACTTGGTTCCAAATGGATTGGGATCATTGGATGACATTAGAGGATCCATTCGAAGCTCTGACGGACAAGAAGGGAAAACGCCTCTGTCCTCAGTATTGGACCAAGGAGCAAAGGAAGCAATCAGAGGCGGATAAGGAAGTAATGAAAATTCTATGAATTTATTGCCCCCTAACATTTTGGTGAGTGTAGGTAAATTCGAGAATGCAAGTGACCTGTGGAAAAAGGTAATTGCATTTCATGAAGATCCTACAAGACTCCAAGTGGTGGAGGAGCCCAAGAAGAAGGGCTCATTGATTCAAGAGGAGAAGGACCAATTGGTTGTTGACACATGCTCAACATCCGAGGAGGAGAAGGAAGATGAGGAGATATCATCCATATTTTTAAAGGACGAAGAAGTGGAACCGTCCACATCATCAAGTGAAGAGGAAGAAGAGCAATCTAAGGAAGAGGAGATCTTGGAAGCTCAACCCTCCATCTCAACTACCAAGAAGAGCACAAAGGACCACATCAAATGCTTTTAGTGTGGTAAGATGGGGCACTATAAGGGTAGGTGCCCTTCGCTCAAGAAGGTAAAGGAGGTAAACCCTAAACTCACTCAAGTTAATTTAGAAACTAATGTGAGTTGTAGGAAGAAGAATGAGAAGAAGCACATTAGGTGCTTACATGTGGTGAGTGGGGTCACTACCACCAAAATGCCCAAGGAGAGGAGAGCTCAAGAAATTGGCGCACTTGAAGAAATGGGAGAAGAAGAGGAGCTTAAGTCAAGGGGGAGCTTCAAAGGTAAAAGGGAAGGTAATCTCTAACTTGAAGTTTAATCCAAGCTCTTATTCTTACATGCTTGTTAGAAATAATGTACATTATTTACCCAATTATAATTATAGATTTAGGTATAATGATAGGAATAGAGTTTAGGTATAATGATAGGAATAGGGTTAACACGATAGATAACCCTAGGAAATCATGTACTAAGGTTAGATCTAATAAGACTCAAACCACTTTGCCTAAGGGAAGAAAAATGGGTGAAAACCTAAGCATTAATCCCAAGAAAGGGAGACACTTGCCTAGGAAGGATAGATCTAGGAATGCCCATGATGGTGTCACGCCCCGGAGGAGTCCCTGTCCGAAAAATTTCGACAGCATCTCCCCTGTACGGGTGACAATATGAAACATTACTGCATACAAAATATACATCAGCCACACTCGGCTGGAATATATATACCATAGAAAATGGAAACAACACAACCACGCAGTTTAATATACTCAGCCTACTCGGCTGGACAAAAATAAAACAAGCACAGCGGAAAGAAAAACGAAGAGAAAACCCACAAATTGCAAAGTTATCAAAACATCACAAATACCAAGTCCACACAACAAGTATCAAAACATAGTTCTCACAATACCAAATCCAACGAATACGAAATGCAAGTAAAGAGAAACAGAACCAAAATCAATTTTCGAATATGACGCGGGACCCAGAACTGGCAACCGGCATCTCTCCAAGCATCCATGAATAATCTACTGCTACTTGGCGAAATAAAACCAATTTGCGAGGTGGTGAGTATTGGAACTCAGCGGGTATAGAAAGATAGTGCATGAATATAACGTACAACTAGAAAGTGAGCTAAGAGTATACAGTCTCATAAAGGAATAGCAGACACTACAATAAAGCCATAATAAATGCTTATACCTGAAACCATATCCTAGGCTAGGTATAGTAGGTTAGAACTGGTACTAATTTGCTACAGTACTGCTCATAACTACAGAGGTAATAAGCAGGGTATATACAACTTTTCAATGACTAAACATCTACCATGAGAATATATCTCAACACAAGTAAGCATGTCAGCATGAGTGAACAACAGCAAGAAGCAACGGCGGCATAAACATACCACATCAGCATAAGAAAGCAATAATAACATAAGTAAACAGCCGCAGCCCAAGCAGGCATAATAACAGCATATGCACGGATGGTCACCCCGCCCACCTCTCTGCACCATGACCCCTGTATGGTCGAGAGGCCGGATCAATGACAACTGTACCACCCAAAGGCCGCCACTCCTGCGAGTGACCGGATGGACAGGTGCTGAGTAGCTAACTAGCTACACAGCGAAGGGGGGTCCCTGCTGCTCGCAACTCCAGCTACCACTACCCACGCGTGGCCGAGTGCGGCACGACAGGACAAGCGGCATCAACTCCAGCTACCACTCTCTCGAGTGGCTGAGGATGCGGCATGCATGCAATGACATGATGCGAACAATGCGACAGTCATCGTATATATAAGCAGAAATAGGTATACTACATGAAGCCAGCATGCTCAATATCGTACATAAATAAACAACAGTCAAAGCATACAAACATGATATCTAATATCCGCTACTGATCATGGACAACAACAAGAGACTGTATGGATATAAAAACGAGTAACTCAAAGATTTTGAGTGGAAGTATCAAACGCGGGAAAATAAGAGGGGAGTCAAGGTAAAAACAATCCTTATCCCAAAATGATTCATGCACTAAGGTCAAAGTACTAAAAGAAAACAAAGCAAGAAGTATCCGCCTTTATATGTAGATCGTGCCGGAATATCTTCACACCTTAGAGTTCGCTTCAAATCAGAATCAAACCCTACAATATAGTATATATATCATAACTAGGTTCTACCATACATCAGCATTTGGAAAAATGAAAATCCCCCGGAAGACAAGAGCAAATTAGCCAAATCAACAAACCAACTGGGACCCTCACCACCTAATTCTGTTCACTGCACCACCTAAATCACACCAGTAGGAATCTGCTCCATCGAACAACTAAAAACCAAAATCATCACAAGACTTAAACCATATTAAAATCTCATTACCACCTCTTAATCTACTGCAGGAAAATCAAACCCAACATGGAGAAGCCATTCAACAATGAGACAAATTTGCAATCTACGAAACCTACTAAAGGAAGAACCAACTCAACCATGAAGAAACCACACCACATTGAAACCAGTCTGCCATCTACCAAAACTATCACTAACCAAAGGAAGAACAAGACCTCCATCGCATCTAAACCCAAATCTGATCAACATCCAAGCGTACAAAAGCCTCACAAATAAAACAACGCAAGATCAATGAAAACCAAAACCTATCTATACACCCCGGAAGACAAGAGCAAATTAAAACGCAACCAATACAAGATGTACCTGCTGGCCAGCTCTCGTCGTGGCCGGAGGTGTAGTGCACGGATGCAGCAACGAGGGAAGAAGTTAGGGCTTGGATTTCCCACTCTTTCGCGGAAGATCGGGCTGTGCAGAGCAGAGGCCTGAGGAGAGGTGTACCTGGCGGAGTTGTGGTGCTCGTGCGAGGAGAGCCGACAGCCGTGGCTTGAGGGAGAAGAGGAAGATCGTCTCAGGTGCAGGAACTCGGCGGTTGTGACCTGACGGAGCAGAGAACTGGCGGCGACGGCTTTGTCGGGCGACGGCGTAAGCGAGGAAAGCTAGAGGTGGGGCACCAGCCCTGGCTGCTCGCGAGGCAGAGGCTAGCGGCGGTGACCAACCCTAGCAGTTGGTCGTGCGAGCGGCGCCGCGAGCGACGGCTGTGCGTGAGAGAGAAATCAAAGGAGGAGAAGAAGAAAGGGTGGGGGGGGGTCGGCGTGCGCAAGAGATTAGGGCACGGGAGAATTTCCCTTTTATAACTTAGGGATTTGTAAAATAAAACCCTAGATCAATTCCTCAATCAACTCCTAATTTAATTGGGATTCTAAACAGATCTCCTCCGAGCCCAATATCTCTATCCCCTGTAATTATATCATACGAGCTCCAATTAAATCCCAGAAAACTTCTAAAAATTCCTGAAAAATCCAATAAAAATATTTGTCAAATAACCTTATTATTTAATTATCATTTGGGCACCATATTTTACATTGGACATGTTGATTCTAGGGTTAAAAACCTAGAATTGGAAAATCAAGCTCTAAGGGAAAGGCTTGATAGGTTAGAGAAAGTCCTAGATAGGTTCATTATTAGACCTAAAGGACTTGACATCTGTTTTAGGGGTCAAAGACCCAAAAATGTCAAATTGGGTTCCTCCAAGGCCAAGGAAAAAATCATATGCTAGGGTGGCAAATGATAATGGCAAGGTAGAGTCATCCAAGACCAATAAAAATGAATATGCTATGGTGACATATAATTATGGCAAGGATGATATGTCCAAGGTTAAGGATAAGAAGAAATTAACCAGAAACAAGGTGTCTAAGGTTAAGAAAGTCAAGTTTATAGATCAAGTGTCACCCGAGGTGCACCGAAGTGGCCTAGCCGTAGTGGATGAGTCATCTAGGGAGGTGACTAAGGTTAAGATCTCTAAGGCTAGGAGCTCAAAGAGTCTTTGGTATATATGGTAAATGAATCTCAGGTGGACCATGCTTGGGACTCAAGATGGGTCATCAAATGTGCCAAAGTGATTTGGAGACGGATTTGAGTCTCAAATCTAAGAAATTAACACAATTGAGTTGAGTTTCATGCATGAAAATATGATTTGGGTTTATATTATAAGAAATTAGTTTTTGATATATAGATGTCATATAAACTAATGCTAGAGATGCATTATGGTTTAGCATAGGCAGATACATCAAGTGGAAGTCAAAACTAGGACTTTAAGTCAAGGTTCAATTGAAATATTTAGCTAGTTTTATATTTTGTATTAATCTTAGGATTCATGATTAATATATTTTTTATATATATTTTTCCCAAGTAGATATTGGTAAAATAGACCTCTCCACAAAATTTGAGAATTTTTAGAGGCCTATGAAATTTCTGGTGTATTTCTGAAGTTGGGTCAGAAAGGCTAATTTTTACTAAAATAGAGTACCAGTCAACTGGTACATATACCAATCGATTGGTAGTAGTATTTTTCGAGTACAGAATATTTTTTGTAAGTTCATTTTGATGGGTGTCATTCGACTGGGGCATATGGCAATCGACTGACATAGTCTGAAACTATTTTCAAACATTCGGAGTTGACAAAATATATATATATATATATATATATATATATATATATATAATCTTATGGAGGATTAATACATGATGTTTATGGTCATTAGAGGTTAAAGAATCCAATAATTGTGATATTGTTAGAGCTTTTTTTGATGTATGGCAAAGGGGGAGAAGTGTTAGGTTTAAGTAGGAAACTTAAAATACCTTTGCAAGAAATCCTAACTCAAGAGGGAGCTTAGGTGAAGGAGGAGCAATTGCTCATTTATTTGCAAAGGGGGAGAAGTTTGCCTTTGCGGGGGAGCTTAGGTGAAGGGGGTGTTAGTTAGAGCCCTAGAGCCAATCATGTGATGATTATTGTATGGACTCATTGTATCATATTCCTATGTATATAAAGGCATTTGTTTTGGTTATTATACTTACTTGTATTGGTGCCAAATAACTAAATATAATAGCGTCCTTGAGTAAAAGATTCCTATCTATATCAATCGATTGGTTGAATCGATAGTGAGATGATATAGAGAACACTACTCTTAATCATTCCTAGTCAAGTATTAACATTCAGGGACAATGTTAATGCGACGAGACTAGCATATAGGTCAACTCGATGACTTGATCTCACAAGTCATGGATATAGAGATATCAAGTTGACACATGGGTATGCATTGGAGAATGTATACTGAATGACCCGCCATGAGAAAGTATCATGGATCGTTATATGAGTGTCATATACTTTCTCATGTGGCTATTAGTATGACTATTAGTCCTTGGACCTGAAGTCACCATGGTTCCCTACATAAGGAGTTACATACTTTGGCTTCGTCAAACGTCACCCGTAACTGGGTGGACTATAAAAGCGATTACTGGGTATGTAACAAATTATGCGGAGGGATGTGAGTGATGTAGATGGGATCTATCCCTCCTATATAACGGGAGTGACATCGTTATTTTTGATAGAGTGAGACCACTAAGTGCATGGTCATGCCCAAGTGAGTCAATATGAGATATTGAGCTTATTTGATTAGAGTGAGTCTACTTGGAGTTCAAGATTTAGATTAATTAGAGGATGACACGGTCTATGCCTCACATTGATCAATCTAGGTATCAAGGATAGAAGGACACTTGTCATATATTGTGAAGAGTCACAATTAGTAGTCACAAGGTGATGTTGGATCTCAACATTCTTGTAACTTGGGTAGTAATGATGTATTGCTAGATACCGCTCATTACTTATACTTCTAAATGGGTTTAGGAGCATTGCCAACGTTACAAGAACCTATAGGCACACAAAGGGTAATTAGATGGAGATTAGGTTCATTTGATGTACCTAGAGGATTAGGTTCATATGATGAACCAAATTGGATTAAGAGTAATCCAAATTAAACTAATTAAGTTGGACTCGATTTGATTCATGTGTTCAATGGATCTAATTTAAATTATGTTTCATTAAATCAATTTAATTAATGAATAGAGATTCATTATATTAAATTGATTTGAATCAAATGGTTGGATTTGATCAACCATGGGAGAATTTAAGTCAAGTTTGACTTGACTCGAGAAGGAAGATGAAAGGTCAAGTTTGACTTGACCATTGTCACCTCATTTGTGAGTTGGCATTAAGTGGGTCAATGATGATGTTCCACATCATCAAGGTTAGCACATGTGTGTGCCACCTCATGAGGGAAAACCAAGAGCCATGACTCTTGGTCTTGTGTGGCTGACCACTTAAAAGGAGGAATTAGTGCATTTGTGTGCTAATTCAAGGCAACCTTAACTTCATCTTCTTCCTCCTCTCTTCTTGCTCTCCCTCTCCTCCTCCTTGGCCGAACACCATTAGAGTGCTATCACACTCTAAGTGTTTTCTCCATCTCTATTGTTCGTGTGGATACGTATAGAGGTGTGTCCACTTGAACACACTAGAGATCCGACAACTTTTGGACGAGCGGGATTCGCGAAGGCCTTCGCTACAAGGGTAATCTCTTAACCATGTAGATCTAATGTAGTTCTAGGGTAGAAAAACTTGTACATGTAAAGTTTTATCTTCGCACGGATCCGGTGGCATGGGATTTCGGGGTTTCCGTAACGCAAAAAGCGATTTTTGCGGCTCGAAAATCCCAACAGTGGTATCAGAGCCACGTGCGAACATGTACTTGTTTTTATTTTAATTTTTATGAAAAATTAAAGTTCTGTAAGTTTCTATGATTTTATGATTTTTATGGTTTTTATGAGTATTTTTCTCGTAGAAGCGAAGTAACGAGTGCTAGGACACTTGTAGGCTTCGACTACCGAGAAAAATTTTCTGAAACGGCAAGTTCTCACCCAAAATATTTTGGGACAATGGCTTAGGGAGCTGTAAGATTGTCGTGGGACACTCGTGAGACTCATTTCACGAGAAGGGGTACTGCCCCTAAACCCGCAAGGGGCATTGTCCCGCGATCGCGCCCGAAAATCGCTAAACGGGATCGCCGGGAAATTATTACTCATAAAATTGTAAAAATAGCAGTAAAATCACAGAAATTTATATAAAATACATAATTTATAATTATGTATGATATTGTGATGGTCATGGCCCAAAAAACCCAATTTGATTGGAAATATGTGTTGTAATTCATAATATGGCCTGCGTGCCATTTTTGTGTGATTGTGCGTGTTGTATATGATCGCGACCTGCGCGTCGTGCCTTCCTTTATTTTATATTCCTGTTGTAAATATTTTAGACTCGAATGTAACTCGAGTTTCAAATTTGTAATGTACAAAATTGGAGCGGTGGAAGGTCCACTCGAGGAGGAGTTACGAGGAGGGTGCGAGCAACACATGGCGGTCAAAGGGAGGAGCTTGGAGAAGATATTGACCCTAGGTTGACCATCCGATCTTCTCATTGACTTGAGAAGATTGTAGTAGGGTCATGACTAATCACAATTTAATTAATTGCTTGTGTGTGTGTATGTGATGCATGCTAGAGTAAAGTAATTAATTAGTGCTTTAACGATTATATTAGATCTAAATCGCGTATATGATGCACCACGATTAGATTAGATCTAAATCGAGTATATGATACACATCAACGATTAGATTAGATCTAAATCGCGTCAACTCGAAATACCTACCATGCTGTGATACCCATCACTACCTCAATCACATGTTGTTGTTGAATCTGCCAAAGCAGAGCAACGCATATTATCTTGGTAGGGTGCGGAGGGACAATCTTGGTCCCTCCTATCAACGCATGAGTGAGTACAAACTCAATTAGATTGAGTACAACTAGTTAAACTCAATTGGATCAGGTTTAACTATAGGCATTTTCAAATGGTTGGTAGATAGGTCAAAATCACGTTTATATTAATTCTTGGGCGATTTAGCCAAACCTAACTCAAGTTTTAATATATATGCGGATCTTGATCCTATAAACAAGAGTTGCATAGAGATGTAATTGGTAATTAGTACCTACCGATCATACTAAGTCTTGGGTGATTTAGCCAAAGCTAACTCAAGGCTTAGTATGATGTGGATCTTGTCCCGCAAGAATTATAGCTAGTTGGTTAGAATCTAGTAGATGTGGTTTGACCACATCCATGACTTGATTCTACAACAGTTCTATAATTCAGTGGAAGCATCATTTAGTTAAAGGTCTAATTAAATGATTAGTGGAATATAATTATTTATTTTCTGCATTTTCTGTTGTAGATTGCCATGTCGTCAAACACGAACATCTTCTCCCTGCATTCTGTCCTCGATAAGGACAAGCTCAATGGAGCTAACTTCCTGGACTGGTACAGGAACCTGAGAATTGTTCTCACACAGGAACGAAAACTGTACGTCCTGGAGCAGCTCATTCCCGAGGCACCTCCTGCCACTGCCACGCGAGCTGACTGTGATGCTTATAAGAAGCATCAAGATGACACATTAGATGTATCCTATCTCATGCTCGCGACCATAAACTCTGAGCTTCAGAAGCAACATGAGTTGATGGGTGCTTATGATATGGTTGACATCTTCGTCAACTATATCAAGGATAAGCTAGGCATGAGATTTTTGAGATTTCTAAGGCACTGTTTCAGTGCAAGATGCAAGACGGGACTCCCGTAGGTCCATATGTACTCAAGATGATTGGGTACATAGAAAACCTACAGGTTGGGATTCCCCCTTGGCCAAGAGCTGGCCACTGATTTGGTCTTGCAATCCTTGCCAGAGAGCTACAGTCAATTCGTCATAAAGTACAACATGAATGAAATTGACAAGCCACTATCTGAGCTTCTGAGTATGTTGAGAACTGCTGAGATCAACCTTAAGAAGGTTAAGCCCAACTCCATTTTGATGGTGCAAAAGGGCAAAGGTAAGGGCAAGCCTAAAGGTAAGGGAAAGTCCCAAGCCAAGGGCAAAGGCAAGGCACTGAAACCCAAAGGAGGGGTCCCCAAGGATGCTACCTGCTTCCACTGCGGTCAGACCGGGCATTGGAAGAGGAACTACAAAGTCTACCTGGAAGATCTTAAGAAGAAGAGAAGTGAAACTTCTACTTCAGGTATATATGTTATAGAAGTTAATCTCTCTATTTCTTCATCATGGGTATTAGATACCGGATGTGCTTCTCACATTTGTACTAATGTGCAGGCGTTGAGAAATAGCAGGACATTGACGAAGGGCGAGGTGGACCTACGAGTAGGCAATGGAGCATGGGTTGTTGCTGTTGCTGTAGGGCCTTACTATCTATATCTTCCCTCTGGGCTTGTACTAGAACTAGATGATTGTTGTTATGTGCCTGCTCTTACTAAGAACATAATTTCAGTTTCTTGTTTGGACAAGAAAGGTTTTTCATTTATAATAAAGAACAAATGTTGTTTAGTTTATTTAAATGATATGTTCTATTGTAATGCACATCTGATAAACGAACTCTATATTCTAGACTTAGAGAACCCCATCTATAACATAAATACCAAAAGGTTCAAATCAAATGAAATGAACCAAACCTATCTCTAGCACTGTCGCTTAGGTCATATAAATGACAAACGCTTATCCCAGCTCCATAAAGATGGTTTGCTGGACTCATTTGATTTTGAATCATATGAGACATGCAAGTTATGCCTACTAGGCAAGATGACCAAGACTCTCTTTAGTGGACACAGCAAGAGAGCGACTGACTTGTTAGGACTTATACATAGTGATGTATGTGGCCCTTTCAATGTCGCTGCCAGGGGTGGTTATAGGTACTTCATTACATTTACTGATGACTTCAGTAGATATGGTTATGTGTATCTGATGACACATAAGTCAGAATCCTTTGAAAAGTTCAAAGCATTCAAGAATGAAGTACAAACCCAGCTTGACAAGAGTATTAAGATACTTCGATCAGATCGAGGTGGTGAATACCTTAGCCATGAGTTTCGTGACTATCTAGCTGAGTGTGGGATTTTATCCCAACTCACTCCTCCTGGAACACCACAGTGGAATGGTGTATCCGAAAGGAGGAATCATGCCCTATTAGATATGGTACGGTCTATGATGAGTCACACAGATCTTCCTATGTCTCTTTGGGGCTATGCTCTGGACACAACAACCTTCATACTCAACCGTGTTCCATCCAAGGCTGTGATAAAGACACCATATAGGATATGGACTGGGAGAGATGCCCAGGTGTCTTTTATGAGGATTTGGGGTTGTGAGGCTTACGTTCGACGTCAAGTCTCGGACAAATTGGGACCCAAATCCGATAAGTACTATTTTATAGGATATCCCAAGGAAACGAAGGGATATTACTTCTACATTCCCAGTTAACACAAAGTAGTTGTGGCTAAGACTGGGGTTTTTCTAAAAAGGGGCTTTGTTTCTAGAAAAACTAGTGGGAGTACGTTCAATCTTGAAGAAGTTCAAGATATGGACCATAGCACTAAAGCCTTGATGGATGTTGAACTGGAACCACAAAGTGTTGTGGATGATGAGATTGTTCCACAAGGAGTTGAGGAACAACAACCAGTTTAAGTAGACATACCTCTTCGCAGGTCTGATAGGGTACGTCGTCAGCCTGAGAGATACTCATTTCTCTTGTCTAACCATAATGACGCTATGCTCATTGAGAATGAGCCCACCTCTTATCAGGAAGCTGTGATGAGACCAGATTCTGAGAATTGGCTAGAGGCCATGAGATCCAAAATGGAATCCATGTACACCAACCAAGTATGGACTTTGGTTGATCCACCTAAAGGGGTAAAACCCATTGGGTGTAAGTGGGTCTTTAAGAGAAAGACTGACATGGATGGACTTATATATAAGGGTCGTCTGGTAGCTAAAGGTTTCAAACAAATTCATGGTATTGACTATGATGAAACCTTTTCTCCAGTAGCGATGTTTAAGTCCATTCGGATCATGCTTGCTATTGCAGCATACCACGATTATGAGATCTGGCAGATGGATGTCAAAACCACGTTTCTGAATGGAAACCTCCTCGAGGATGTGTATATGACACAACCTGAGGGTTTTGTAGATCCACAGCATACTGGCAGAGTATGCAAGCTGCATAAGTCCATTTATGGACTAAAGCAAGCTTCTCGGAGCTGGAATCTTCGATTCGATGATGCGATCAAACAGTTTAGTTTCATCAAGAATGAAGATGAACCCTGTGTCTACAAGAAGGTTGTAGGAAACACAGTTGTCTTCCTTGTATTGTATGTGGATGACATACTACTGATTGGGAACGACATCCCTTTGCTGTAGTCTGTAAAGACTTGGCTAGGGAATTATTTCTCAATGAAGGACTTAGGTGAAGCTACCCGTATTCTAGGCATACAGATCTATAGAGATAGATCTACGAGATTGTTTGGCCTAAGTCAGAGTACATACATTGACAAGGTATTACTATGATTTGCCATGCAGAACTCCAAGAAGGGATTTCTGCCGATGCCACATGGTGTGAGTCTTGCGAAGACTCAAAGTCCCTCTTCTAGAGAGGAGAGAGACCGCATAGATCAGATCCCTTATGCTTCAGCCATAGGATCTATCATGTATGACATGTTATGTACTCATCCTGATGTCTCGTATGCTTTGAGCATGACGAGCAAATACCAGTTAGATCCAGGTGAAAGTCACTGGATAGCAGTCAAGAATATTCGTAAGTACTTAAGAAGGACTAAAGAATATTTCTTGATATATGGAGGCGATGATGAGCTAGCTGTAAAGGGTTATAGTGATGCCAACTTTCAAACTGACCAGGATAATTATAGATCGCAGTCTGGGTTTGTGTTTTTCTTGAATGGTGGTGCTGTGAGTTGGAAGAGTTCGAAGCAGGACACAGTCGCTGATTCTACAATAGAGGCTGAGTATATTGCTGCATCAGAAGCAGCAAAGGAGGCAGTTTGGATCCGCAAGTTCATTACTGAGCTTGAGGTGGTTCCTAGCATAGTTGATCTGATTGAGCTCTATTGTGACAACAATGGAGCAATTACGCAGGCTAAGGAACCTCGCTCACACCAGCGGACCAAACACATACTACGACGCTTCCATCTCATTCGAGAGATCATCGATAGAGGAGATGTGAAGATTTGCAGAGTACCCACAGAGGCTAACATCGCTGATCCCTTGACCAAGGCTTTGGCACAGAGAAAGCATGATGGTCGCACTAGGTCATTGGGTCTTAGAGCCTACGCTGATTGACACTAGTGCTAGTGGGAGATTGTTAGTTAGAGCCCTAGAGCCAATCATATGATGATTTTTGTATGGACTCATTGTATCATATTCCTATGTATATAAAGGCATTTGTTTTGATTATTATACTTACTTGTATTGGTGCCAAATAACTAAGTATAATAGCGTCCTTGAGTAGAAGGTTCCTATCTATATCAATCGATTGGTTGAATCGATAGTGAGATGATATAGAGAACACTACTCTTAATTATTCCTAGTCAAGTATTAACATTCAGGGACAATGTTAATGTAACGAGACTAGCATGTAGGTCAACTCGATGACTTGATCTCACAAGTCATGGATATAGAGATATCAAGTTGACACATGGGTATGCATTGGAGAATGTATACTGAATGACCCGCCATGAGATAGTATCATGGATCATTATATGAGTGTCATATACTTTCTCATGTGGCTATTAGTATGACTATTAGTCCTTGGACCTGAAGTCACCATGGTTCCCTACATAAGGAGTTACATACTTTGGCTTCGTCAAACGTCACCCGTAACTGGGTGGACTATAAAGGTGATTACTGGGTATGTAACAAATTATGCGGAGGGATGTGAGTGATGTAGATGGGATCTATCCCTCCTATATAACGGGAGTGACATCGTTATTTTTGATAGAGTGAGACCACTAAGTGCATGGCCATGCCTAAGTGAGTCAATATGAGATATTGAGCTCATTTGATTAGAGTGAGTCTACTTGGAGTTCAAGATTTAGATTGATTAGAGGATGACACGGTCTATGCCTCACATTGATCAATCTAATTGTCAAGGATAGAAGGACACTTGCCATATATTGTGAAGAGTCACAATTAGTAGTCACAAGGTGATGTTGGATCTCAATATTCTTGTAACTTGGGTAGTAATGATGTGTTGCTAGATACCGCTCATTACTTATGCTTCTAAATGGGTTTAGGAGTATTGCCAACGTTACAAGAACCTATAGGGTCACACACAAAGGGCAATTAGATGGAGATTAGGTTCATTTGATGTACCTAGAGGATTAGGTTCATATGATGAATCAAATTGGATTAAGAGTAATCCAAATTAAACTAATTGAGTTGGACTCGATTTGATTCATGTGTTCAATGAATCAATTTAATCAATGAATAGAGATTCATTCTATTAAATTGATTTGAATCAAATGGTTGGATTTGATCAACCATGGGAGAATTTAAGTCAAGTTTGACTTGACTTGAGAGGGAAGATGAAATGTCAAGTTTGACTTGACCATTGCCACCTCATTTGTGAGTTGGCAATAAGTGGGCCAATGATGATGTTCTACATCATCAAGGTTAGCACATGTGTGTGCCACCTCATGAGGGAAAACTAAGAGCCATGACTCTTGGTCTTCCTTGTGTGGCCGACCACTTAAAAGGAGGAATTAGTGCATTTGTGTGCTAATTCAAGGCAACCTTAACTTTATCTTCTTCCTCCTCTCTTCTTGCTCTCCCTCTCCTCCTCCTTGGCCGAACACCATTAGAGTGCTAGCACACTCTAAGTGTTTTCTCCATCTCTATTGTTCGTGTGGATACGTATAGAGGTGTGTCCACTTGAACACACTCGAGATCCGACTACTTTTGGATGAGCGGGATTCGCGAAGGGCTTTGCTACAAGGGTAATCTCTTAACCATGTAGATCTAACGTAGATCTAGGGTAGAAAAACTTGTACATGTAAAATTTTATCTTCGTACGGATCCGGTGGCATGGGATTTAGGGGTTTTCGCAATGCAAAAAGTGGTTTTTGCGGCTCGAAAATCCCAACAGGGGGAGCCTAGGATTAGGTTCCGTGATTTATGCATGAGTAGATATGTATTTTTATTTGCATTGTTATTGCATTTATGTTTCCCTAACTTAAACGGGTTGACAAACATCAAAAAGGGAGAGATTGTTGGAGCAATCTAGTGTGACCCTAGGTTTTGATGTTTTAGCAAAGGTTTAAGTTAGGTTTATTATTGTATTTGATATGCATTATGAGTGTGCAAGATATAGGTACAAGAAGGAGAGTCCAAGTGTGATCTTGGCAAAGGAGGAAAGCTCAAGGGTGAGTCTTGGCGGTGTAAGTCCAAGCATGTAGTCTTGGCAACGTAAGTCCAAGTGTGACTTGGCAATGGATGAAGTCCCGGAGGCATGACCTCTTGGCAAAGGAAAACCCGACAACAATGACAAGGATGATGGAAGCTCTAGAAGGCAAGTTGTAAAGGATGGGGAGACATTCAAGGGACACGAGGCTGATGGAGGAGGCTAGAAGGCTAGGTCTAGGTTGTGTAGGCAAGGACGAGTGCATGAGAGACTGCACTCATGGTAAAATTCCAGTGTCACTATAGCAGTATTGTAGCGTTACTATAGCATTTACTGTAGCGTTACTGTAGCAGTCAACTGGTGTTTTCATCTGTCGACTGGTAGCCGACCATTGGCTTATAATGGTCGAATTTCACTTAAAACCAGTCGACTGGTGGTTGTACCAGTCGATTGGTGGCGGGAAACACAGCTAGGTGTTTCCTCCCGAGCTCTATTAAAGAGAGCTCGGGGTGCTTGGCCATGCTTGACAAAATTAGTGATAGTTAACCCTAATTAGAGTCTCCAAGTGCCAAGTGATCTAGCATGCTTGAACGAGGTTGTGACGAGGTTTCTCCACCCACAAGGAGCTACGCGAGCTAGCCAGAAGTTCTCCGGGGAATCATCCACTGACGGATCGGGATCGTCCACCTTACAGACAGTCGTGGAGTAGGAGCTTTATCTCCGAACCACGTTAAATCAACGTGTTAGGTTTGTTATCTCTTGTTAGTATTTGTTTTTGTATTCCACTGTGCGTACTAACCATTATAGGAAGCGATGTTTTGGGTGAGATGCTATATACCCCCCCTCTAGCGGACGTCAAGGTCCCAACACCTACTGCAGGATAAAGACGGGAGATAACTCAAGCGGCCTTAGAGCGTGAACCATCTCCAACCCTATAGGGTCATGTGAGAGGTGCGTGAATAAATATAGATGTACTTGTATAAGTGTATGTCTCATGGATGTAGGAAGAGAATGAATAAAAAATCCCATGTGTTCCAGACTCTTGTGTCGATCGGCCAAGTTAAAAGTCGAGTGGCGACTATAAATCCTTGTCTTCATCAACAGTCGAGCGGTGACTATAAACCCTTATCTTTGTCAACGGCCGAGCGGTGACTATAAACCCTTATCTTCATCAATAGTCGAGCGGAGACTATAAACCCCTGTCTACCTCAACAGTCAAGTGGTGACTTTAAACCCCGGTCTTCGTCATCAGTCGAATGACGACTTTAAATCCAAGTCTTCGTCAACAATCGAGCGACGACTTTAAACCCAAGTCTTTGTCAACAGTTAAGCGACAACTTTAAACTCAAGTCTTTGTCAATAGCTGAGCAGTGACTATAAATCCGAGTCTACAACGAATAACGACTGATCGACCGCTCTAAAACTAAGTCTACCACAAATGAAGAGGATCAACAAATATGTAAGCCGAGAATAAGGCTGACCAGGAAACGTGCTACTCCAAGAAGTAATTTTCACTAAAACAATGTCGTTTGGTAGCATTGAAGTGATCGCTCAGAAATCCCAATGACTGGTTACATTGATGATCAAGAGGACATGGAACCACACTTAGAATTTTTTTCGTAAAATGGTAAGTGGTTCGTAGTCATACTCGAGCCGAGTGGCGAAGCATGCATGACCAAGCACAACAACCAACAAAGTATAGAAACGTCGAACATCAATGCATGATGAAATACATAATCAAATAAATGAAGATATGCTGAACGGGCGATCATGCATTAAGACTTAGAAAATTTTTACAAGTTGGCGAGGGGCAGTACAAAAGGAGGCAAGCTTCGCAGGGGGCAAGTTCACTCAAGGTAGTCTTGTACAACATCGAACAGCGACTCAGTCAGCTTATTCTAACTGATGACCTTGTTGGTTAATGCCGTTGGGATATAGCTGCCATCCTTCAGTTGGTCGAGTGTCCCATCAATGGTGAGGTTCAAGAGGCAGAGTGCCTGGTCGATGAGCTGGTCGTTGAAAGGGTCCAAGTTGAGGTAGTCTCACTTCAAAATCTCAAACCGACTTGACTTGGCGCCTCGATACTCCTCCATGGTCGTTTGGGAAGCCTCTAGCTCAGCCTTCAAAGTAGCCAACTCAGCATCCTTAGCGGCGAGCTATACCTGCGTCGCTGCTTGCTCAGCTGATCGGCTCTCCCGCTCGGCATGCAGAGCTTCCCCTGCCTCCTTCAGGTTTTGAGCCAGGATTCGAGCCTCTTTGTTCTTGATCTCTAGGTCATCAATGGCTCGAAGCTTCTTGGTATTGGTCGAAAGGATCTTCGCCTCGAAGGAGCTAGCCTGCTTATTGAGCTTCCCCAGTTGCAAAGCCTGCTTGGCGCTCTTGCCCCTCTCTGCCTCTAGCGGCTCGGAGCTCTTTCGTAGATCGGCCTTTAGTTGGACTGCCTCGACAATTAGCTGCTCCAAGCGTGCCTCAGAAGTCCTTAATTGGCCGCTCAGAGCGGGCAACTGCTAGACTTTTTGTTCCAAAAAAGCAAGTCTCTCAGAGCGGGCACATGGCCAGACTCTCAACCCAGGACTGTAACAACAGGGAAATTGTAAGGGCCGAGAGGATAAAAATAGGTAAGTACAAAGACAACTTACATATCCCAGTGGACATCTGGGTATGGCTGTTCGCGAGCTCCCTTGGAGAGATGACTGCGGTAGAGGTCTGGGCATCTACCAATATTTGTGCGAGTGGCCCTTGGATCCGTATCTGGTGCTCGGGGGTGCGGGACGCAATGTCATCTGGACTGCGCCACTCATCGGTCAGCAAATGGATAATTATAGTTATTTATCTCTGGCCGCTTAGACCAGAGGGTTCCAAGGTAGCTCTGCTCGTAGACTAGGGAATTGAGGTTGGTCAGATGTGGGACACTTGGGTCACCACCAAGGATTGGAGCTACATGAAGGCGACCTATGGTGTGCAAATTGTCCCCAGCGACAGCCCGGACAATGACAGTGTCCGGTCAGATGATAGTGAGGTGTGGAGAGTTGCGACTCCTTGCTCAAGAAGAGCAAGCGTGGATGTCTCCCCCCTCTCGGAGGATGGTCATGAGCTGGCTTGGGTTGGAGTCTGCAGAATAGAAGTAGCAGAATGGGAGGACCCTTCCGCGCAACACCTCTTGAGTCATACCAGAGGTTTACCGGAAGTGGCCGACTCAGAAACCACCGTAATCGACAGCATCAAGGGTCATTCGGGAGGAAGGTCCGCTGTAGCGGCCGCTGCATCACTAGTCGCAGTCTGACTTCTTCCACCCTCGCTGGCTGGTGCTTGCGTTCCTTCGGCATCGCCGAGCAGATCTATTGGGGATCTTATGGCCAACTAGAAAGGGGGTTAGATAGGCGGTGCCCCCAAATCAATTGCTCCCTACATATTCGTTAGTGCACTGTAGAATACAATACTAATATGAATACGAAAGCTAATCTAACTATAAGATAAGAATAAGAAAGCAAACCACTAGCACGTTTCCTTTAACGTGGTTCAGAGATTAGGGCTCCTACTCCACGGTTGTCCGTAAGGTGGACGATCCCTCGATCCTCCGGTGGATTGGCCCTGGCAAACTCTGGCTATTCAAGTAACTCTTTATGGGTGGAGAAACTTCACCACAATACCAACCAAGAACACTTGGACACAAAGGAAACCTTGAGCACTTAGTGACTACTAATTGGGCTTTAACCAAGTCTAATTTCGTCACCTTGGCCAGCCATCCCAAGCTCCATTTTATAGAGTTTGGGAAGAAATAGCAAGGCTATTTATCGTTACCAGTCAATTGGTCCTTGTACTAGTCGACTGATCCCTGCCGTTCGAGCACAGAAACTATCTGTGCTCTTCCCCAATCGACTAGTCCCAGTGTCAGCCAACTAGCACAATCCTAAACCTAGGGTTTCCCTTCTTGAGTACATTTCTCTCGCACTCGGGCCCTCATGACTCACTTAACTCTTCTTCACAGCTTTGACCTCTTGCCTTCAAGCCTACTTCCTTTGGCTCTCGTCCCTCGGATGCATTCAAGCCCGCAGCTCATCCTCAATGTCATCCTTCGTGTATGCCTTGAAGTCGCTTCCCTCAGCCCTTGTTCTTGTTACCTTATCCACAGTCCTTCGGATGATCCATCCTTCATCGGACCTGAAGCCATCAAGCTGAGTCATATTTGTATCTTCTAAACCTACACACTCATATACACATATCAAATATAAGGGTGAACCTAACTTAAACCCTTTACCCAAACATCAAAACACATGGTCACACCGGATCATCGGGATTGCTCCATCAATCTCCCCCTTTTTGATGTTTGATAATACGTTTAAGTTAGGAAAAATATAATAGCAAATAAACATGCTAATAACAAATAGACTTATGTTGTCAAGACTACACACTACACCGCCAAATGAACTTATGTTGCCAAGGCTACACACTTGGCTTACACCGCCGAATGGAAAATGAATGGAAAATACAACCATGCATTGGAACCTATCCCAAGGCTCCCCCTATATCTAAGCTCCCTAATGAGCTAGGAATTTTTGCCACAAGGATATTTAAGAACCTATCACAAGGCCCCCCTACACAAAGACAATTAAGGTTTTCCCAACTCAACCTTACTTCTCCCCCTTTGCCTAACATTAAAAAACTTCCAATAATATCCCAATTGTCAAAAACTTGATCATGAAACTAACCCTAAACTTATGTATTTATCCCCCATGGATCTCATACACCTATATGAGTTGATCTGGTCAAAATCAGTGCTGAAAAATAGTTTCAGACTAGTATCGGTCGACTGCCTCCAACATTAGTCGACTGCCCTCTTTGATACAAACTCACAAAAGCGTTCTGTGGTTGAAAAGCACTGTTATCAGTCAACTAGTAACTGCACCAATCGACTGGTACCCTTTTCCAGCTTAATTCAACATTTTGAACCCGATTTTAGAAATGCACCAATAATTCTATAGACATCTAAAAATCTCCAAATTTTGTGAAGGTGTCTATTTTACCCGTGTCTACTTGAAAAATATATATATATATATATATCAGATTCGAAGATTGGCATAAACCCAAAACTATCTAAATAGTTCAATTAAACCTTGACCTAAAGTCCTAGTTTTGGCTTCCTCTTGATATATTTGCTCATACTAACTCACAATGCATCCCTAGCATTGGTTTATATGGTATATATACATCCAAAATCAATTATCATGCTATATGACCCCAATGTCATATTTTCATGCATGAAACACAACTCATGTATGCCAATTCCCTAAGTTTGAGACTCAGGTCCGTCTTCTAACCACTTGACACATTTGATAAACCATCTACCATGGGTCCCAAAGGCACTTTCTAACCTTAGGAATCTTAGACTTAGCCACCTCCCTAGGTGACTTTTCCATAATTATTAGGCCACATTGGTGCACCTTGGGTGACACTTGACCTACAAACTTAACCTTTTTAACCTTAGACCCCTTGTCCTTGGTTAACTTCTCCTTACCTTTAAATGGATTTCCCTTGCCATTTTTTGACTTCTCCTTGCTATAGTCATATGCAACCCTAGCATAAGACTTTCCCTTAGCCTTGGAGATATTAGATCGGTATCCCAAACCTGATCTATCATTATTGGATCTTTGACTACCCAACATCATATCTAACCCTCTAGATCCAACCGTGAATCTTTCTAGTGTTTTCTCTAAACTATCAAGCTTTACTTTCAAAGCTTGATTTTCCTTTTCTAGGTTCCTAACCCTAGAATTGACATGTCCACCTTGGACATTCCTAGACCTACCCTTCCTAAGCATGTGTCTCCCTCTCTTAGGATTAATGTCTTGGTTCTCCTTAGGGCTACCATTTCTAGATTTATCATGAATGGGTCTCCTAGGGTTATGATCTACATTGACCCTATTTCTATCATGATATCTAAAATTAAAATTATGCATGGGCAAATAATGAAAATTATTTCTAGCATGCATGGAGGAGTTTAAATTTAAATTAACCTTCAAATTAGGATATGTCTCCCTTACACTTAAAGCTCCCCCTTAACTCAATCTCCTCTTTTTCTCCCACTTCTTTAGATGCGCAAGCTTCTTTATCTCCCTCTTCTTAGGGAATTTGGTGTGGTAGTGCCCCTTCTCTCCACACGTGAAGCATACGATGTGCATTCTCCTCCTCTGGATTCCTTCATTCCTATAACCCTTGTTAGTATTTAAATTAACTTGAATGGATTTAGGAGTTACCTTATTTTTACCCAATGGACACCTACTTTTGTAGTGCCCCTTATCATTTCACCTGAAGCAAATGATGTTGTCTTTTACTTGACTTCGGTGGAGATGCTTGCCAGGTTGACTTCCAAAACTTCCTCTTCACTTATCTTGGATTCTTCTTCAACCTTTGAGGATGTCTCCTCATCCACACTTGTGGATGACATTTCTTCATTATTCTCCTCCTTGGATGTTGAACATGGCTCAACTTCTGATTGCTCCTTCTCTACTTGAGTAATTAAACCCATCTCCTTGGGCTCTACCTCTTTGTGTGTAGGGATAGGTTCTTCACTTGGAACCTTCTTCAATTTGCTCCACAAATCGTAAGCATTCTCATATTCACCTACACGACTCACAACATAATTAGGCAACAAATTGATTAAAATTGATATTACCTAGTCATTTGCCTTTGATCATGATGTTTATGTTGGTTGCTACACCCAGATTCCGTTCTGTTTCCCCTGTATAAAAATTTATACAAGCACAGAACTTAACCTAGCTACCCATGTGGTCTACTGAAGTTAAACTTGGATTGCAAAAGATGCTTAACATTATTAATCCAAGTTGCTCTTCAGAAGTTAAACTTGGATTGGAAACGATACTTAACATTTTTACTCCAAGTTTAACCGATGTGATCTTCCTAAGTTAAACCATATTACAAAAGTTGATTAAATATCTATTTCAAAGATTGATTCCAGGTTAAACATGGTGAGGCACTAGGCCTTCTTGGTTATGGGATCATCCACCACTTCCTAGACAAAGTCTTTCAAAGAAATTGGATATTTAACTTCTTATAGTAACCCAAGGTTTAACTATAGAGACCACAATAGAAACACAAGATCGAAACGTAAAATCGAAATACAAAATCGATAGCACGAAATCGAAACATAAAATCGCTAGCTTCTTGTGTTGGTGTTTCAGAATCCATGCAAAGAAAACTAACTAATTAATTCGAAGTAGAAACCATTAATTAGTTATACCTTTCTTTGTAGCTAAAGACCTCTTGATCTTCTGTAGTATTCCTCTCCTCCTCTTGGACGTTGTGTGGGCAACGATCTACCAAGATAACTCCACCCGAACCACTTCTTTGTCTCCAAGAAACTCGAGCCACCAAGGGATGCCAAAATAGGAAATTTCCTTCTTCTTCTTATTTCCCTCTAAACAACCGGCCACCAAGGATCTCTTCTTTTCTTTTCAAGTTTCGGCCACCAAGATGAGATAGGTGCCGACCTTAGAAAGAAGAAAGGGAAGAGAAGAAGATGGTGCCGCTGTCCTAAGAGAAGAAACAAAGTGAGAAGAGGAAGAGAGAGGGCCGACCACAAGGAAGAGAAGAGAGGAGGCAAGGCTTAGGTTGTCTCATGAGGCACCATCTCCTTCTCTTTTATAATCCTTGGTCATGGCAAAAAATAAAAGTTTTAAACATAATTAAAACTTTCTTATTTATGACCTCCCTTTAAAAAAAGGAAATTTTAACAAAAATTAAAATCTCTCTTTTAAATTTCCTATCGTACATGGCAACAAAAGGAAAGTTTTAAAATTAATCTCTCTCTTTTAAAACATGTAGACAACTACAAAAAGGAAAGATTAATTAAAACTTCTCATTTTAAATCATGGTTACAAAAAGGAAAGCTTTATCAAAAATTAAAATCTCTCTTTTAGATAACTACAAATAAGGAAAGATTTTAACAAAATTAAAATCTCTCTTTAATCCTTTGTAGATAGCTATAAAAGGAAATATTTTAAAAATTTAAAACTCTCTTTTAAAACCATGAGGTTGACTATAAAAGGAAATTTTTTAACACAAAGTTAAAAACTCCTTTTATTCTTCATGTGGCCGCTAAAAAGGAAAGTTTTAAACAAAAATTAAAACTTCCTTTTAACTTATGTGGTCGGCCACATCTTGGACACCAAGATGTGCTTGGGGCCGACCACCTCTTGGGCTCCAAATAATGCTTGGCCGACCCCCCTTGCTCCAAGCAAGGATGTGTCCGGCCCATTACTTGGGTAAGAAGTGGACTTTGTGGATACAAGGCTTTATAGAGGCTACAACAGGGACCGAGAGGAGAAATTGATTTTGATCTCCCGATGAGCTTGAGCTTCCTGTGTTCGTCCCGAACACCCAACTCAAGTTCATCAATAATAACTCATACCACTAAAGAGTTATTATTGAACTACTACACCAATCCTAAATTACATTATGGACTCCTTGTTATTATGAGTGCATTAATCTCCTTGTGTTTAAAATATCGAATGCCCACTAATTAAATGAGTTACTGACAACTCACTTAATTAATATCTATCTCCAAGAGTAGTACCACTCAACTTCATTATCATGTCAGACTAAGTCCACCTGCAGGGTTTACATGACAATCCTTATGAGCTCCTCAAGAGGACATCATCAACCTAGATTACTAGAACACAGTTTCCTCCTATAATCAACAACACACCATATAAATAATATTATTTCCCAACTTATCGGGCCTATTGATTTATCGAACTAAATCTCTCTCATTGATAAATTAAAGAAATACATACTAAGTATATGTGCTTGTTATTATATCAGGATTAAGAGTACGCACATCCATAATAACAAAGGTTTTATTCTTTTATATAGTCAGTATAAAAAGAAACTACATCAAATAGTCCTGCTCAATACACACATAGTGTATTAGTGTAATTTTTGTTGGTTGCTACTCGGAAAGCCTAGAGGTTCCACTGTACAAAAATTTTGTACAAAGGTCTGAACCTTTTCCTAGCTACCATGTGTTCTTTTAAATTAAATTTTGGATCGCCTGCGGAACTTAACACGTTTGATCCAAAACTTAATCTATTTGTTCTTTTAGGTTTTGACTTGGATCTCCTGCGGAACTTAACACGTTCGACCCAAATCACCTTAAGTTATTAATTTCATTAAATATTAATTTCCATAATTGGTTCCCAGTACTGACGTGGCGAGGCACATGACCTTCTTGGATATGGGAGCAACCACCACCGACTAGACAAAACCTTTTATAGAAATCTAATATTTAATTTCCTAAAATAACTTTAGGTTAACCGAAAAGAACAATCAAATCACAAGGAAAAAAAAAACAAAAGAACACAACTTCGAAAACATATTCGAAATACTAGAATCGTAAGCCTCTTGTATTTGGTATTATTTCCAAAAATAACTAGTATGATGCGGAAAGGAAAAATACTAGTTATACCTTTTAGAAAGACCTCTTGATCTTCTACCGTATTCCTCTTCTAACCTCGGACGTTGTGTGGGCAACGATCTTCCAAGATGAGGACCACCTAGCACCTTCTTCTTCTTCCTTCAAGTTTCGGCCAAGCACCAAAATCCAAGGATGAAGATCTTTTTCCACCAACCAAACTCCAAGGGATACAAGCTTTCTCTCCTTCTTCTTCTTCTTCTCCAAGTAGTATCCGGCCACCACAAGAGCTCCAAGCAAATAAGAGGTTCGGCCACCACCAAGAGGAAGAGAGGATGGTCGGCCACAACACCAAGGAAAAGAGGGAGAAAATAATAGAGGTTGTTCACCATGAAGCCTTCTCTACCCCCTCTTTTATAATCCTTGGTCTTGGCAAATAAGGAAATTTAATTAAAAACTTCCTTAATTCTTTTGCCATGAAAAGGAAAAATTTATTTAATTAAAAACAATTTTTCTTTTCTCAATTTACATGGCCGGCCACACCAAAGCTACAAACAAGGAGAGTTTTAATTAATTAAAACTTCCTAATTTGTCTCCAGAAATTTATAAAATTTCTCCAATAATTTAATCCCTTCATGATTGGTTTATAAAAAAGAAATTTAATAAATTAAAATCTTTCTTTTAAACATGTGGATAAAAATAAAGTTATCTCTAAAAATTAAAATCTCTTTTAATCTACAAATAAGGAAAGATATCAAATCTTTTCTCAATCTTTTGTAGAAACTAATAAAAGAGAATTATTAATTTTTAAACTTTCTTTTAAATCATAAACATGGTTAAAAGGAAAGTTTTCTTAAAATTTAAAATCCTCCTTTAATCAACAAATAAGGAAAGATTTTAAATTTTAAACTCTCTTTTAAACATGTAGATGATTTACAAATAAGGAAAGTTTTTACCAAAAATTAAAACAATCCTTTTAATCTACAAATAAGGAAAGAGATTAATCTCTTCTCTTAATCTTTTGTAGAAAGTTATAAAAGGAAATTTTTAATTTTTAAACTCTCTTTTAAAATCATGATATCCACATAAGAAATAATTTTAATAAAAATCCTTTTAATATTCTAGTGGCCGGCCACCTAAGCTTGGGACCCAAGCTTTGGCCGGCCACCTACATGACTCATCCACTTGATCTTGGCCGGCCCTAGCTTGGGTTCCAAGCTAGCTTGGCCGGCCCCATTGGATGGGTAAGAAGGTGGGTATGCGGTGGGTATAAATCTCTATATACTAGAGGCTACGATAGGGACCGAGAGGAGGAATTGGTTTTGGTCTCCCGATGAAATTAAGCATCTCGTGTTCGCCCCGAACACACAACTTAATTTCATCAATAATAATTCATTCCACTAAAGAACTATTATTGAACTACCACACCAATCCCAAATTACATTTTGGGCTCCTTCTTATTATGAGCGTGTTAGTCTCCCTGTGTTTAAGATATCGAACGTCCACTAATTAAGTGAGTTACCGACAACTCATTTAATTAATATCTAAGTCCAAGAGTAGTACCACTCAACCTTATTATCATGTCGGACTAAGTCCACCTGCAGGGTTTAACATGACAATCCTTATGAGCTCCTCTTGAGGACATTATCAACCTAGTATCTCTAGGACACAGTTTCCTTCTATAATCAACAACACACACTATAAGTGATACCATTTCCCAACTTATCGGGTTTATTGATTTATCGAACTAAATCTCACCCATTGATAAATTAAAGAAATAAATATCAAATATATGTGCTTGTTATTATATTAGGATTAAGAGCACACACTTCCATAATAACTGAGGTCTTTATTCTTTTATAAAGTTAGTATAAAAGGAACGACCTCAAATGGTCCTACTCAATACACTCTAAGTGTACTAGTGTAATCATATAGTTAAGATAAACTAATACCTAATTACACTACGACCTTCCAATGGTTTGTTCCTTTCCATCTTGGTCGTGAGCTATTGTTTATAATTTATAAGGAACCGATAACATGATCTTCTGTATGTGACACCACACACCATGTTATCTACAATATAAATTAATTGAGCAACTACATTTATCATAAATGTAGACATTTGACCAATGCGATTCTTATTTCTAGATTAATGTTTATACCAAAAGCTAGGCTTTTAGTATACACTCTAACAATTTTATAGTCAAGATAAATTAATACCAAATTACACTACAGCCACTCCAATGGGTTGTCTCATTCTATCTTGGTTATGAGCTACTATTTATAATTTACAAGGAACTGATAACATGATCTTCTGTGTGACACAACACACCATGTTATCTACAATATAAATTAAATGGACAACTGCTTTTAACATAAATGCAGATATTTGACCAATGTGATTCTTATGTTCATACAAAAAGCTAGGGTTTTAGTATACATCCCTGTTGGTTAGTCCTAGGAAGATCGTACCGGTTCCACTGTATAAAAATTTTGTACAAGTGTTGAACCTTTCCTAAATAATCTATTGTGTTCTTTAGAAGTTAAATTAGGAATCATAGACGGAACTTAACATCATTGATTCCAAATTTAACTTATTGTTCTTAATGGTTTAGATTTGAATCGCAAGCGGAACTTAACACTATTGATTCAAATCCACCTACGTTATAAATTCCATTAAATATTAATTTCCAAAATTGGCTTCCAGGACTGCATGGCGAGGCACATGACCTTCTTGGGTATGGGAGCATCCACCACCACCTAGGCAAAGCCTTTTAAGAAAAGCTAATATTTAATTTCCTTATATAACTCTAGGTTTAACCAAAAGGAACAATCGAATCATAAATTCGAAAAACAAATAAAGAAAACAGAACTTCAAAACAAATCCGAAAAACTAAAATCTAATGCCTCTTGTGTTTGGAATTCTTACAAAGAAAAATAACTAGCATGATGCGGAAAACAATTGCTAATGATACCTTCTCTTTGTATGCTAATAACCTCGAGATCTTCTGCCGTATTCCTCGCCTCGCCTTGGACGTCATGTGGGCGACGATCGTCCAAGATGAACACCACCCAAAGCCTTCTTCCTCCTCCTCTAGAATTCGGCCACCACCACCACCAAGGAGCAAAAGAGAGCAAGGGGAAAAAAGAGGGAGAGAGGGTCGGCCACCGAGAGGAACTCCACCAAGAGAATAAGAATTGTTATGTCATGTGGCCTCTCCTCCCCTTCTTTTATAATACTTGCTTAAGGCAAATAAGGAAAGACTTTTTACAAAAAATTAAAATCTTCCTCTTGTTTTTCCTTTACCCCTTTTATTTTTCTTTTTCTTTCCTCTTGATTGAATCAATCACCAATCATGAATCAATTTAATTGGCCGGTCCCTTGCTTGGACACCAAGCAAGGGTGGCCAACCACTATAAGGAAACAAATAAATCTCTTGTAAAAATTTTAAAAGCAAAGAATGAATGCTCTTATAAAATTTTACAAGCTCTCTTTTGATTTCCAAAAGTGGATGTTAAAAAAGGAAAGTTTTAAAATTTCAAAACAAGTTTTAAAATTTAAAACATCTCTTCTAAAATTTCCTTTTTTAACATGGTTACAAAAAAGGAAAGTTTTAAATTTAAAACTCTCTTTTAAAAAACCATGAGGATGGTTAAATAAGGAAAGTTTTAAAACTTTTAAAAACTTCTTTTAAACCATGTGGCCTAATTCAAATAAGGAAAGTGTTGGGATCTTAGATGGCTAGAGGGGGGGTGAATAGCCTCTATGAAAACTTAAACAATATCTTTCTTAAAGAAAAACTTGTTAGCACAGCGGAAGTTGAAAACTAAAACGAAAGGGAAAGAAGACAAACCTCAAACAAACCGATGTAACGAGGTTCAGAGATAAACTCCTACTCCTCGGCGTGTCCGAAAGGTGGACGAAGCCTATCAATCCGTCGGTGGATGAGTCCCCGGAGAACCGGCTAATAAATGCTCCTTGTGGGTGGAGAAACCTCGCCACAATACTTGTAACAACAAGAAAGGAGTACAAGGAAAGGAAGAAGCAAATACAAACAACAATATGAATGCAACACTCGCTTGCCTTCTCTGTCGATCGGAGGCGATGAAGCAGCAACTTCACAACCCAAACGCAGCAGCTGATCGACGACTGGAAGCTCACGCGAAGCTTCGGAAGCGAGCTCAACAAAGCTCAGAACCTCAGAGCACAGAAACAGAAGCTTCAATCCAAGGAAGAAGAAGAAGGAAGAAGAGTTGTTGTTGCGATCACTGTAGACTCCCCTTATATCCTCTGGTATCTCCCTGCACCCTACGAAGAGGAAACAGAAGCAACAGACGAAGCAGAGACTAGCCGTTGTGTCACAACGGCTAGTGCTGGACCGATCAGGCTCCATCCTGATCGGTCCAGGAGGATCCTGATCGGTTTGTGGACCGATCAGGCAACGATCAGTGGCCTATTGATCGTTTCCTGATCGGTCTTGTGGACCGATCAGGGATCCTCCTGATCGGTCGATGGACCGATCAGGCTTCCTCCTGATCGGTCTGTGGGCCGATCAGGCTACGATCAGTGACCTCCTGATCATTTCCTGATCGGTCTGTGGACCGATCAGGCCCTAGGCTGATCGGTCCCCAGACCGATCCCCAACTCCCGGATTGCCTTGATCGTTTCCTTCTGCTTCGTTACTGATCGGTCTGGTGACCGATCAGCTAATCCCAGGTCTCACTGGATCGATCACCAGACCGATCCAGATGACCACTTAGAGCTTCCCATCAGCCCTAAAGCCTCGAGAACGAGCTACCAAGCCCTCTCCGACCTTCTCATCCGGTCCAGAGAACGAGCTCCCGAGCCCTCTCTGACCTAGTCCGGAGAACGAGCTTCCGAGCCCTCTCCGACGTCTGGTCCAGAGAACGAGCTACCGAGCCCTCTCTGACCTAGTCCGTGTTGGTGCAACCTTAAGTCAAGGTTGACTTGGTTGACCTGACTCGAGTTGACTTGACTCGAGTTGTGTTTTGATGTTTGACGAGAAGAGAATTGTATTCTTGATGTTTGACAAGAATAGGTGTTTGGGAGATTGTAGGTGTAACCTTAGGTCAAGGTTGACCTGGTTGACCTGATTCGGGAAAAGTCCAAGCAGGGAGCTTGACACGAGAAAAGTCCAAGTATGGAGACTTGGTACTGGAAAAGTCCAAGTACGGAGACTTGGCACGGGGAAAAGTCCAAGCAGGGAGTTTGGCACGCGAAAAGTCCAAGTATGGAGACTTGGCACTGGAAAAGTCCAAGTACGGAGACTTGGCACGGGGAAAAGTCCAAGCAGGTAGCTTGGCACGCGGAAAGTCCAAGTATGGAGACTTGGCGGGAAAGTCCAAACAGGAGTTCGTGCGAGGAAAGTCACAGTAAGTGAAGCCAGCGGTGGAGAAAGTCCCGTGAGTGAAGCCAGGGGAAAGACCTAGTGAGTGAAGCTAGGCGGTTTGGAAATCCCGGTGAGTGAAGCCGGTGAAAATCCTAGTGAGTGAAGCTAGGTGAAAGGAAAGTCCGTGAGTGAAGCCAGCACTGGAGAAAGTCCCGTGAGTGAAGCCAGGGAAAGACCTAGTGAGTGAAGCTAGGCGGTTTGGAAATCCTGGTGAGGCGGTGAAAATCCTAGTGAGTGAAGCTAGGTGAAAGGAAAGTCCCGTGAGTGAAGCTGCGGTTGGAAAGTCTGGTAAGTGAAGCGAGCGGTGAGAAAGTCCTAAGCGGGATGTTAGGCGGTGTGGAAATCCTGGTGAGTGAAGCTGGAAAGTCCTGGTGAGTGAAGCCGGGCAAGGGAAAATCCAGATAGATCAAGGGTGATCGGACATCTGGTGTTGAGAAGTCCAAGTGAGTGAAGCTTGGCATATGGAGTCGGAGAGGGCTCGGTAGCTCGTTCTCCGAACTAGGTTAGAGAGGACACTCTAAACCTAGGAGTTGGATCGGTCTGCAGACCGATCCAGTGATACTCAGTGTTTCCTGATCGGTCTGGTGACCGATCAGATTCCACTCAGTAGCATACTGTGGAGTTCCTGATCGGTCCACAGACCGATCAGGCGATGATCAGAAGTGAAGAAAGAAGCTCCTGATCGGTCCAGGGACCGATCAGGTGTATGCCTGATCGGTCTCCACGACCGATCAGGAGACGAATGCAATTCTCTGTGAGAGAGCTGGGAGAGCTGGGATCGGTCTGGGACCGATCAGGACAGAGCCTGATCGGTCCACAGACCGATCAGTGATGATCCATCTCTTCCCTGATCGGTCTGCAGACCGATCAGGGTTCTAGCCGTTGCCACGCAACGGCTAGTTTCTTCGCTGTCTTCTTCGCAGGTATAAAGGGGTCGAGGGCTGCTGCTGCACTGGGACTTCTTCTGTTCTTCTGCTGCTGAAGCTTCTGCTTCAACTGAGCTTTGATTGAGCTCGCCTCCGAAGCTTCGCGTGAGCTTCCAGTCGTCGACCAGCTGCTGCGTTTGGGTTGTGAAGTTGCTGCTTCACCTTCAGTCGACAAGAAAGCAAGCAATTGGTAGAGTGCTATTGTATTCATATTGTATTGCTTTTCTTACTGTTCTTGTACTCTTTGTTTGCTGTTGCAAACGTTTGTGGCGAGGTTTCTCCACCCACAAGGAGTATATTATATTAGCCGGTTCTCCGGGGACTCATCCACCGACGGATTGACTGGACTCGTCCACCTTACGGACACGCCGAGGAGTAGGAGCCCTAATCTCCGAACCTCGTTACATCCTTGTGTTAAGGTTTGGTTTTCTTCTCTTTCGTTTCTTTGTATTTTCCGCTGCGCTAACACGTTTTGTAGAAAGAAACGATGATTTGGGGTCGGCTATTCACACCCCCCCTCTCTAGCCGAGTACGAACGATCCTAACAGTCCGGAGAACGAGCTGCCGAGCCCTCTCCGACTTCGCATGCCAAGCTTCCAAACTTGGACTTCTCCCGTGCCAAGTCTCCATACTTGGACTTTTCTCGTGCCAAGTCTCCATACTTGGACTTTTTACCAGATGTCTGGTCAACCTTGACCTATCTGGATTTCCCTTGCCTGGCTTCACTCACCAGGACTTTCCAACTGCCTGGCTTCACTCACCAGGACTTTCCCTTGTCTGGCTTCACTCACCAGGTCTTTCCTTTCACCTAGCTTCACTCACTAGGATTTTCACCTGGCTTCACTCACCAGGACTTCTCCGACTGCCTAACATCCCAGTTAGGACTTTTCACCAGTCAAGTATCCGGTCAACCTTGACCTACTTGACTCTTCTTCATCTAACCTGATCAAACCCTAATCAGTATCTCTCCGCATGGACAACTGCACCTGCATTGTCCATGTCTACATGTCTTTCTGTTCTTGTCAAACATCGTCAAACATAACTCGTCAAACATCAAAACACAACTCGAGTCAAGTCAACTCGAGTCTGGTCAACCAGGTCAACCTTGACCTAAGGTTGCACCAACAATCTCCCCCTTTTTGATGTTTGACAAAACCCATAATCAAACCCATAATCAAGTTAGGTTAACCCGATAACCTACCTTAGGTTTTCCAATGTTCTTCCCTGAACATTCTCTAGACATTCTCCATTCTCCTTTCTACTCTCCCCCTTTTTGACACACATCAAAAAGGAGTAAATCAAGGTCAAGAGTTTCTTCCTAATGAAAGTCCCATACCTTTCATTGAAACCCTTAATTTCCCCCTTAAAACTAAATTCAACAATCAACTTAGTGATAATCCAATATCACTCAAGTCTTTAGGAGTAAAAACTCCCCCTAAAAGTCAACTCCCCCTTGACTAATAGGTAAACCTCCCCCTAAAGGCTAACTCCCCCTTGACCATTGCACCAACAATATCTTGGAGAGTTTCAATCCTTTAGAGATCCGAAACTCAACTCCCATAAACTGAAATTTCAAACACCTGCTGAAAATCAGAAATTCGGCACGCACTGATCGGTCCCCAGACCGATCAGAAACCCCTTGGATCGATTCCCAAATCGATCCTCGCTTTCTGGATCGTCACTGATCGGTCACCAGACCGATCAGGACTTCTCTGGATCGGTCCGGTGACCGATCCAGCCTCTGAAATCAGAGATTTCTGATTTTTCTCCCCAGGAGTAATTCAGAAGCTCACAGAAAATTACAGAAAATTCCAAAAATCGTAAAATTTTGAGGATACATTCCTCATACCATATACTATCATGGAAAAATAATTTTAGATGAAAATAACTTCCATTTTCAAATCTTGATACAAAGTTCAAAAGACTTTGAAATAGTTCAAAGTTAAGTAAACTTTGTATCACAATGTTCAATGATGAATGCTATCACTAGAATGGCTTCATCAAGGTTTTTCAAATTAATTTTGAAATGATTTTTAACCCTTTAATTTAGGACCATAATCTTAGGACTATATGTACATGACTTGTACACAAGTTTTCCCTATGATCCTCCTTCTTGAATTAGTCTCATCTAGGTACAAGAACTATGCACCTTGATCCTAACTCATGATCCTAATATCTCACACACATCTAAAGTGTATCAAACACATCCAAGTCAATTTTGATGTGAGATATGGGTTTAGGTTATCTTAGGCTAAGTTCTCATGCATTTTCTAAACACCAATTTGATCTCAATATCAAATTGTGTTTTTATCCTTAAATCAATTTCATTGATTATTAATGCAAGAGATGATGACATGGCATAAAATAATATTATAAATAGAAGCATGTGCTAATGTCATGATGTCATGGCATAAAGGTTGAAACTTAAATAAACATGACATAAATCTAACCTAAGCATTATCATGACATTTCAAAAGATAAACTTAAATATGATGTCATGACATGTGAGGGCAAACAATCATGGCAAGATTTAGCATGAATAAGACATACCTAGATTGCCTATCTAAGTATCCTTAGCCTTAGCTAATACTTAAGCTTTAACCCTTGATTGCCCTAATATGCCAAAATCCTAATTTTGACACTTCTTGAACTCTAGATTCATTCATGCCACTTAAAGATCAAATTTATCCTCAAATCTTGGCATGTTTCATTTTCCTCAAGAGTTCTCTAGATTTTCCCAAATTGTGCCAATTGAAATTAACATCATCACTTTCCATGATGACACATTTTACTCTTCCAAGGAGTAAATATTAATGATTGTTCCATTTCATTTTCAAAGGTTCCCAAAAACCTTGAAAATGCTCCTTGAGTGTCAATTTCCTCAAAGTTGAGTTAACTACCCTTCTAATCGGAGTTGACACTCTCTAACCCATCTATGGGGTAGAGAAGATGCTCCTAGGTACCCAATACCTATTTGAGCTCATTGGGTTCACTAAATATTCACTAGGGATAACTTCCCTAGCAACCCTCCTAATGACCCTCTTAGACTTTAAAGCCTTGGTCATTTGGGACTCATCAAGATCAACTCTAGGGGTGACTCCCCTTGTGACCTTGGTGGTGGTCTTCCTAGCCCTAGATTTTGTTCCATAATCGAATGGAACATTATGATAAGTGGGCTTGACCACTTGGGACTTAGGTTTGTGACCCAAACCTCTCTTGTCCTTTGACTTGGGTTTTTGACCCTTAGACCCTAGAGTTGACTTTTCTAAGTTCTTAAGAGCCTTTTCCAAAGTATCAAGTCTTGACCTCAAGACTTGATTCTCCTTCTCTAATACCTCAAGTTTTAATTTATCATTATTCCTTGAGGTATTTCTAGGCATATGTCTAGATGATTTGGGATTTCTACCTAGGTTCTCCTTAACCTTAGATGAGTTAATCCTAGTGTTATCATTTCTAGCATTGTCCTTACCTAGACTAACATGCTTGGCACCTAAGCACATATATCGATTCCTAAGATTATCATGCTTATCATTCTTGACAATTGCAATAAAACTACTAGCATGAGTCTTATTATTATTGCAAGAATGTGCCTTAAATGTTACCTTAGGGTTTGCCTTAGCTCCCCCTATCGACGTGCTCGGTCTCTTGTCCTTGTGAGATTGCCTCCCCCTCGGACATTGACTCCGATAATGTCTCCTTCGCTTGCATTGGAAGCACACCACGTGTTCCTTGCCCTTGCGTGTCGGGACTCCAGCTTCCTTGACCTTTGGCGCCGGTGGAGTCTTTCTAATCCTCTTTGGACATTTGCTCTTGTAGTGCCCAAATTCCCTACACTCAAAGCACATTATATGCAATTTATTTGAACTTAAATTGCTTGAGTTACCTAGGGTTGAGGATGGATGAATGCTCTCTTCTTCATCCCTTCCGGAGGTAGAAGCTTCTTCCTCTTGCTCCATTCTTGAAGAAGAACTCTCCTCATCTTCTTCCTTGGATGTTAAGTAACCCTCAACTTCTAATTCCTCTCCTCCATGATGTGAGCTACTTGGCTCACTTGACTCCTCTTCATGGCTTGAAGTGGAGTTCCCCTCATGGAACTTTGCCAAGTTGTTCCACAACTCCTTGGCATTGTTGTATCCTCCTATCTTACACAATATATCATTAGGTAAAGAAAATTCAATGATTTTCGTTACCTCATCATTAATGGTTGATTGGTGGATTTGCTCCTTGGTCCACTCCTTCTTCTCTAGGGTTTCTCCTTTCTTGTCCATCGGATACTTGAACCCTAATTGAGCACAACTCCAATTTTCAAGATTAGTCATAAGAAAATACCTCATTCTTACCTTCCAATACGCGAAGTCGCAGCACTCGTAGAATGGTGGAAACGTGATGTCTTCTCCGAGTCGATCCATTCTCTAGCTTCTGCTCCCACGGGTGTTAATCCGACGAAGAGCGCGCCTCGCTCTGATACCACTTGTTGGGATCTTAGATGGCTAGAGGGGGGGTGAATAGCCTCTATGAAAACTTAAACAAAATCTTTCTTAAAGAAAAACTTGTTAGCACAGCGGAAGTTGAAAACTAAAACGAAAGGGAAAGAAGACAAACCTCAAACAAACCG